>NC_061810.1:8463456-9101790 GCF_021462225.1 Girardinichthys multiradiatus | reverse complement strand
ATGGAACTGTCCTCTGTAAGATCACCTTTGCTCTGAGCCCAGTAACGTTTGGGGTTTTTAGTTCACATACAGCTTTCAGTCTTTTACTCAGGTCAGTTTTCTGTTATGGTGCTGTTTTATGACCAGTCTTATGTTGTTTTTTTTGAGGTGTCCAGTTTGTTTTAGTGTAAATCGTCCCAAATGATCAGACGTCCACCTCCATGTTTGACAGATGGCATGAGGTGATATGCTGATGCTGTGCTTGGAGCTGCTCATTGTGGTCACACATCTACTCCTAGGTCTCGTCTGCTCAAAGAGCAATATTCCAGAGGTGTTGTGGTTTGGTCGGATACAACATGCGCAAACCAAAGACATGCCATGTTCCTTTATTATTGACTGGGCTTTCTCCAGGAAAACACGCCATACTTTTTTAGTTGCTTTCTAACTGTTCTGTCATCAACATGTTAACTGGGTTTCTTACGATTTCTTTGTTTTTTGACCTCTTTGGTTATTTCAAGCTGTGTCCTCAGCATAGACATTTGTTCAGGAGTAAAATACCTTTTAAGGAATGGATGTTTCTTTTTTTTTTTTTTATCAAGCATTTATAACGTACTTTGTTTTCTTACCATGACTGCACTAAAATGATTATTCAATAATATCCCACATGGCTATACCACTAAATAATGAATACAAATAACAAAATAAATCTGCTGTCAGGAAAATTCAAGATCATTACACATTATTACACACGGTATGGTTTTATCTATATAAAAAAGTGTGTTTTGTAAATTTTTGTGATTTGAGTGCAAAAGTAACAGCTTACCAAATAACTTGCAAATAAAGATCTTGGATAAAGGGCTGAAGCAACATAAAGACATTCTAACATTTCCCTTCCACTTGGAATATAATTAAAAATAAGCTTTAAAATACATACAAACACTCAAATGTATCCTTGAATAGATGTACTTAGTGCTGGACAACTTTCATTCTAATCACAGAGATCATGCAACATTTAGAGTTATTTGTTTAGACAACACAATATATCATATTATTTTTTCCATTTATTCAACATGGAAAAAATATTCAAATACTTATGTTATTCAAATAACATTCAATTCAATTCAATTCAAAAATACTTTATTAATCCCAAAGGGAAATTAAATATTGTTATAGCTCATATTATGTAGGTTTCCTCAAAGAGCCGTTGTAGATGCTGATGGTTGTGGGCAGGAAGGATCTCCTGTAGCGCTCCGTCTTACAGCAGATCTGAAGAAGCCTCTGACTGAAGACACTCTGTTGTTGTAGGACAGTCTCATGAAGAGGATGCTCAATGTTCTTCATTTTATGAAGAATCTGTCTTCCCACAAGAGGAGTCCCAAGAACAGAACCAGCCTTCTTTATCAGCTTGTTGAGCTTTTTTAAGTCTCTGGTTCTGATGCTGTTTCCCCAGCAGATGATGGCAGAAGAGATCACACTCTCCACAACAGACTTATAGAAGATATGCAGCATCTTGCTTCAAACACCAAAGGACCTAAGCTTCCTCAAGAAGTACAGTCTGCTCTGTCCCTTCTTGTAGATGGCTTCACAGTCGCATCTTCACTCCAGTCTGTTGTCCAGGTGAACACTGAGGTATTTATACTCCTCCACCACCTCCACTTCTTCTCCCATGATAGAAATAGTTTTTGACTTATTCCTGTTTCTCTTAAAATCTACAATCATCTCCTTTGTTTTAGTCACGTTCAAAATGAGATGATTGTTTCCACACCATGCCACAAAGCGGTCCACCACCTTCCTGTACTCATCTTCTTGTCCATCTCTGATCCACCCCACGACTGCAGAATCATCCGAGTATTTCTGCAGATGACAGGAGTCTGTCTTGTACTGGAAGTCTGAGGTGTACAGAGTGAAAAGGAATGGTGAGAGTACAGTCCCCTGTGTAAACTTTATTAAGTAATAAACTTTTAGTATGATCTCAGTATTTTCACTCAGTAATTTATTAAGTATTATTTATTATTACACTTATAACATAAGTGACTTTTTAAGGCATCTTCCTTTTGTAAAGCTAATGTAACTCTGTGTTCTTTGTGTGTGTGTGTGTGTGTTTTTTTTGTGTCATTTTTAAACAACTTTTCAAGAACTTTTCAGCAAGCAGCCAGAGGTGGGTAGTAACTAGTTACATTTACTTAAGAACTTTTTGGGAAAAAAGTAAAATTGTTTTACGGCACCATACTTTTTACTTCTACTTGAGTAATAATATTTTGCAGTACGCTACTTGAGTAAAATTTCAAACTACTCCTCGAGATGCTTTACTGAATGATAAAGAAACACTTTCTAACCAAAAATCCACTGAACACAGAAACACGTGTCTCTGTGTTGAGAGACTTCTGGTTTGTATACAAGCATCATTGTTCTGAAGTTATTTTCTGTCTGCTGAGCCTTTTGTGCCACTTGGACGTCAAGTGAATATGCAAGAAAAAGTACATAGCATCACTGGAGGTATTTTGTTTGAACACATACAGTACCTACTCTAAATATTGGTTTCAAAAGTTTTATGTTGTGGAAAACTCAGATTTTTAAATATGTGTTTCTTCTGCCTGAATGTCTTATTTTGTCACAATTTGATTTATTTTACTCATTTATTTTTAGTTTATTATTATTATTACTATTATTAAGTACCAGAACCTGTACATAATTTAATATTTTTGTCTGTATGATTACATAATTTTCCTAAATAATTTTTAACTCTTGCATGAGTTACTTTTTGGATGACTACTTTTTACATTTACTTGAGTTAAAATATATTAATGTAGTGCTACTCTTGCTTGAGTATAATATTTGGCTATTCAACCCACCTCTGCAAGTAGCAGAGACATGTTTGAAATGCTGTAAGTGTTTAGGTAGTTGGCGAGTGTCAAATAAAACTGCGATACGTGACATCATGGGGTTGGGTTGGGGGGTGGGGGGGGGGTGCAGCAGAACAGGGTATTACAGTATAAGCTGTGTTATTTTCTAATATCATTGGGAGATATTTTCAGACTTTGTCCCATGCATAATGAATGCACGACAAACTGAAGAACCCAGATAAAGTGGAGACATCGCAGTGTGTCATCCGATTTCTTACCACAAAAGGGCAGCAAAGAGCTACACATCGCATCTCACTATCAACCAAGACCATCAAGAAGTACTATGCGGAGCATGCACAATAGCACACTCTTAACCAGAGTTAAATGGTGGTATTTGATGCTGTTAAGACTTGCATGATGGAAATGCATGATCAGATTTTGCAGCCATAAAGCAAATTACAGCTGATTTTGACTGGATTTGGACTAACCTACTGAAAAAACATGTTTAGTGAACCTCACCAGAAAAGTAGATGTAAGTCATGTGGCATTTTTCCTGACCTATGGAGGGCAGGGTTATAAGACTCTCTCCTCATAATGTTCTCATTGTCTGAAATTTGCTAAATATGAACTGGGCTCAAAGGGAGCAGGCTGTGCAGCCTAGGTTGGGTCCAGCATGCTTCCATTACTGCCCCTCTTATTCAATTAAATGTACCCTAACTCGTTCCAAACCCACACTGTGCGTAATCTCATCACCAGTGATAACCATGTAATAAAAAGCACATTGAACTTGAAAGGATACCTTAGGCGAATGCGTATAATTATGGATATCAAAATATAATCATTTGTTTAATCGTTAGTCCTTGCCAAAGGGTATGTAATTGCTTCAAAGATGTATGGCTGGAATTGGATTGCAGTGCCTGGGATCTAACCGGTGACTGGGTTTGGCATGCACATAAAGGCAGGACCAGGGACAGGCCTAAGGGCCAGCTTCCTGTTTTGCATGTCTGTGCTGTGGCCAGTTGGGATACTTACTTCACAAATCTTATTATTTAAAGAAATTGTGGGTGATGGAATGTGACATTTTAGCAGCTAAACACCCAATGTGATCATCTATTCAGACTGACTAAAGAATATGTCATTGAGTTTGGGGATTTTGTCTCATGCTCTTGCTCTGTTGTGAAATTCAAATATTTTGTGAGAGACGTTTTGGTATCAATAAGCTCGGTGTTTGACATTTATTTCCGAACGAGGTTGTGTTTCTATTACTGTTAATGGCCTGATTTTTAATTGGGTTTCAGTGATTACATGTCTCACCCCCTCCCCAGAGGCTGGATAATGACCATTAGTCTGAACTGGGTCATTATATATCTAACAGTATCAGAAGAACAGGTGTTGGACCTTAATGATCCCAGTGGGAATTCGGTTTCATCTTTGATTAATTGGAATGTTAACAAAAGAGGAGTTATCCTAATAGCCTCTTGTTGCCAGCCCTGCGGAAGTGTTTAGAGGTCCAAGAGCGGAAAGGGGTTTTAAAAATAGACTCCATCAATGCACGATGGGAAAAAAGTCCTGCCATTTAAATCCCAACAAAGCAATTTGTAGCTCATAATCAAGTGAACGGAAGCATTTTATCTCATTTCCCCTTTACAGTATAAACCGGTGAGTTTTCTGTCACATCCACGGCAGGAAGGACCACGGGCCTAATGCCGGTGCAGGCTGACTGCTGCTGCTGTGTTTGTTTGTTTATGCAGTTTCATTGGCCCATAGTTATGCCTCAGAGGTGATTCAGCTTTTATTCAAGGACGTGAAGTAAAGTTGGTAATTTGTGGGTTTATTTCCGAGATCTGAAGAGAATTCTTAAATATGAATAAATATTAAGTATAAAAATAATTTAAATTTCAATCGAGCACATTAATTATATAATACCTTGTAAATAATCCTTCAACATTAACAATTTTTTGCTTTAAATCCCAACTGCAGATTTTCATTAGAATCTAATCAAAGATGGCGGTCCATCACCTTTTGAGAAAATGCTGGATGACTTGGAGTGAGGCACATCTGTTTACAGATGTTTTGTCTGATTCCCAGAGCTGAATTTGATCTATCTGTTTGTTTGAATGAGTGTGCTGGTATGTCGGTCAGTAGAAATTTTTATTTTTTATTTTTCCTTTGTCAGGACACTCTTGTCAAAGAGATTTTTAATCTCAATGAGGCTTTTCCTGGTTAATAGAAATAAACTGTTATTCTTGTTCATTGTATGCGGTGTGCAGCAGACGTCAGTTTACAATACCGTTATGTTCCTGTTGAAGCAATAATTGAAATTTGTTTACAGCTTTAACTAGCTGTAAACTCATTAAAGTTGTTAAGTGCTGTTGCTGCGTCATAACTTGTTTGCCCACTATAAAAAGGGATCTGGGGGAAGTGTTAAATATAAGCCATTAAAATTATTTAAGTTTTATTTGGGCATGTTATTTTGTAAAAGTAAAGTTAGGTTCTAACATAAACGACTTTATTTTTAAAGCAAATTCTATCTACATGTTTTGTTCAGAACTGAACAAAGGATGATGGCTCAACGAACCGTTATTCTCATTCATTGTTTGTAAAATCAGCTGCAAAAATCCAACTTACCAGCACACTGTAAAAAATATATCTTAAAGGGTTTTAAATCTTAGCCATTAAATTAATTTAATTGAAATGAAGCTGTAAATGTAGTGTTTAATAAAGGTTACATTTTAACGACATTAACTATGTTTTTGTGTTGACAAATCCTAACAATATTTTTGATTAGAATTGAACAGAAGACGTTGGTTTAGTCAGATGTTATTCTAATGTGTCCAGCACAGAACAGTAAAGGATGTGCATCAAGAAATTCTTGGTTGTTCTTCTTCTATGGTTGTATTGTAGCACTATTTCTGATGGGAATATCAATAAATTTTTGAGCTTGAAATATATATATATTAACCCACAAGCTTATAAGAAAGAACATTGGAAAAAATAAAAACAAAAACAATAGGAATGCTAAGCTAATATTATGAAGTTGTTTAAAATGTATACATAGTGGACATTTTCACCGTAAAATAAATTAATTTTGGTGTAGTTAGTCATTATTTATGTTTCTTGTGGTAGGTTACACCACCTGCTGGTACCAATGGATAAATGCATTACGCTAAAATCCACAGATCTGTTCTAGAGCTTCCAATGTGTGTTCAAGGCACCATTTTTTTAAACAAGTCTCTCTTGCAAATGGGATCTTGGATCTTAGTGGGACAACTTATAACTACAGGTAAAAAAAAAATAATAATTTGATGTAAGTCAAAATACACACCACAATGCACCGTTCTAGATTTGCGTTCCCCTTTAGGCTCCTAAGTTTACATGGGTTGTACTATTATTGATGAATATGTCGACTTAAAAAAGCTAAGAACTGTCATAACACTTCTGGTCAAGAAAGTTTTTGGTTTTGGGGCAAGATTTGTATCTGTTTTTAGCTAGTTTAGCTGCAGCGCTAATGCTAAAGTCATACTTACTAGTTAGATGAGGGCCGTAACCCTAAACGGGCACATCTTAGCTGTAGTTGTCAGGGAAACAGTTCACATCCCACTTCAGAAGAATAGATTTAAAAGGCGTATTACTGATTAACGATTTCTGCCATTAATCACAAAATAGATTTTTTCTCTTTACCACGGTGGACCAACCAGATCACCTAGACTCTTCTGGACTCATTAAACTTGTTTGCCTGCACTCCTCATAACTGCAGCTGTGAAACTGTAGTTTTTAGGTCTATTTGTTATTGATCAATATGATCCTGTAGGTTTAATACTTATATTTAGGAACAGGATAATGAATTAAGAAATTTTAAATATGTTTCTTATCCTGTTGTGTATAACCTGTTCATCCTGCAGATGTTTCCTACTTCTATTTGATTAAGAAAATCTACACTAAAAAATACTACCTGTTGTGCCCAAAGTTTAAATCAACATAAAACAGAATACTTAACCTCACGTATTTATTTAATGTAATTTAATGTAGAATAAATGTAGAATTTATCTAATTTTAGCTGTTAACATGACACTACTGCAATGAAATATCAATTATAGTCTATCCAAAACAAACGCACATTTTAGTACAAGAACATGCTCTTTAATAATCTTTACCAGGGCCTGACCACCTGTCAGACTGGTCTGCATGGCACATGTGAGGTCTAAGTGGTAATGAAAGGTCAATGCGTGATGGTTTTCTCTGTGCTCCTTGAATAGATGACACTCTGTTGTATTTATAGACACTGGATTTCTGGACATCGGATGAACCTTTTGTCGACCAGAGGCCCAGTTAACAAACGTATGTTCCTATTTATAAACGGATCAGCATACTGTACAACAATTATTTGGGATTATTGAAGAATTATTACATGTAATCCATTGTTTCGTGCGATTGTCATTGAGATAGGGATCAGCAGTTAGTGAAAACATCACGTAGATCACCGTGGACAGTTGGAGATTCACCAGAGGGCGCGTTCAGAAAATAAACAGGGCTAAATTAGGTCCAGAGATGCACAGATCTGCTGCAGGCAGATTGAACCTTCAGTGTTCATTCTCCTAAAATTGACAGAAAAAAACTCATGTTGTGTTGAACAATTGCCGGATTTTCTCCGAATCAAATCTCTGCATATTTTCCTGTTTGGAGCAGATGTATACCAAACAGTGGTGACCCCCCACTCTCCTTTTCAATGGGTTCAGGGTGATGTGCGGCGCTTCTAGGTGGAAACTGTTGCTCCTCGATCCCAAACATCAGCCAGAATGTTAGGAATTCAATTGTGCACAGGCATTGGGAAACCTGCAACCTGCGTGTGACTTGACCGGCCGGGTCGCATCACCGGTGTCCTGTGGAGCATGCAGGGCTTTCAAACGCGGAACGAGTCCAGGTATATACGCTCCTGCGTCAGTGTTTGTGTGAGACACACAGAGAGAGGGAACACAAAGCGAGGGTCAAATGTGTTGCCTCTACAATAAGTTGACCTCATTCGTCTTGTTGATTATAATCTGTCATCTCTTAAAGCGCAACAAAGGATACAATCATGGTTATTCAGAGAGCGCTCTGCGGAAAAGACGTGGAAAACAAACCGCACATTGCGCTAAACCTTTTCACCTCACGGAGAAATAACAGTGGACTCTGAGAAATATATTCATCACTTTGGTTAAATGAGCTTTTATCAGCATGACCCTCTGTGCAGCGACATGCAGGAAAACAGCAGTGAGTGTTGATCTGAACCTCGCCGCAGGTCCGCTGACATGACGCTGAAAAACGCCTTTTTAGAAATAACACCCAGACCTATATAAACGTTTGTTAAAATGTAATCAATAAGTAAGATTTGTGTAACAACTTGCATGCATTGTATTTGCATAACTTTAAATAGATAGCTAAATAATGTAAGTTTTACAGCTACAGCATACTCGATTAATTAAAGCTGAAGCAGTTTTTTTCTAAATATATTCACCTATTTCTTAAGATCATTTTACTTAAATAATTGATTTAATTACTTCCTGATTATTTCATATTGTTCTTATATCTTTTGGCAACATTTGTCAGTTTATGTTTTGTTCACCAAATTGAATAACATTTTAGCAATTTCTTAATCCAGAATAATCTTACTTAATATTCCTTTAAAACCAGAAATCAGCTTGGATCAGTTGATATCTGCTTCCTCAACAGTTCATAATAATAACTAGTAGCTACTTCATGAGCCAGTTTTGCAGCTGGATTACTGTGCAAAAACCAGTTTGTTGGATGCATCTCCTCTATGACAACAGATACTCCTGCTGGGTCCTCCTTGGACTTAATAATACGAAGCACCTTCAATGTTACTTTGTAAAGTAAGCATTAGTTTTTGAAGATGTAGGGTTCACTGGCAACAACTGCCTCACAGTGAAGAAGCTCACTTTGCTATAGCAGCTTTGTTGTTAGCATTAGCACTGGGCCTTATAGGAAAAGCTGGATATAAACTTCAAGTGAGGGTTTGGATTTTTTACCAGTGAAGTTATTATGACTGATGGTTCCATTAGCTCTAGCATGCAGATGCCAGATCATTGTTAGTTTGTCAAAAAGTGAAACGATCCTCAGAGGTAGTCAGACAGACTTTAACTGATATTTGCTATTTAAAACCGAATTGGACCGAAAATGTTTATATCTGTAGGATATGATGCTATTAGCAGTTCTTAAACTACTATAATTTGATAAGAAATCGTTCTTGATTTTCAGTTCTTTGCTGTTTGCTCAGTTTGCTCACCTGAACAATTTCAGTGTTATTATGCTAAAGTTAGACGGGCAGAGGCTGCAGGCTGCATCCATCCACCTGATTGGCTGAATGTAAGACCTCTGGTACCCTGAACTAAAAGACATAGCTGCACAAATGACATCAGTTGCAAAATCTAAAGTTTTACTCCACTGGATGATTTACATCTGATGAGATGAGATACAGTGACAGTCACCAGCATCAACCAACACTATGTAGCTTAGCAGCATGGACGTTGTTCTGCTTAGAAAATGGTGACAGTCGTGACACACATGACAAAAGCTTCTTGTGAAAGCGTACACATTTATTAACTGCTAATATAGTGTTATATCTGATGGACTGAAACATTTTCAGATTGAGTTTGCCTGAAATTGGTCAAATCTGCAAAGCTGGAGCTGTAGGTGTAGGCCTTCCATCTTTCTGAGGAGTCCTTCGGTTTACTACAACCTCCCTGCTAGATGACCTCTGTCTGCCACAGGTAAGGGAACTACTACTCATAATAACGTCACAAAAACTCACTTTCAAAGAATCCGCACTGTCCCGTGAACTTTTTGCTCCTTCACAGAAACATTTTCCAAACTCAAGTCTTCTTCTTTTAATCTATTGATAGTCTGTATTTACAGCCCTTATAAACATGAGCCTTATCCTTCTCCCCTGTAGACCACACAAAATGAATGAGAATTGGGGCAGGCCGAACCATCAACTTCAGTTAAATTCTGATCAAATATTTTGGAAGGAATTCCTACCAATAAAAAAAGAAAGAAATAATGTCAAAGGCTATTAACCATTACATTTACAAACTGCTTAGCTATAATTTAAATTAATTGTAATGACTAATATTTAATACCTGCAAAAACTCATTTTATAATGGATAGTAAAAAACAGAGTGTAAGTTTAAAAAACATAGAGTTTGAATGTTAATCCAATTCATTGGTTTGATGCTTTCAGATTTGTCATATTTTAATTTAACACATTTTGATGTTATTTAAGATACCTATCTATCTATTTAATGTGTTTTAGATATTCAGAGGAAGCTGAAAAATACATGTGTGATCCGAGGACTATAATATCAGCCCTAAAAGAAGAGGATCGTATTAAAGCCGGCCTCTGACATCGTGAATCTAAACTGGCTTTGTCTCTCTCAGCGCCCAAGACATCCCGTAATCCATGCAGGCCCATTGTTTTCCGGCTGCCTGGCTGAACTGGGAGCCTCTCAACACATTTGCTCACCTGCCACATGGGGCACGTCCACTCTCCGGTTATACGCCTGCGCACACTTATCGGTTTGCCTCTGAGGCTCCGAGTTTCACGGAAAAGTGTTGAAGCGCGCTGAACGCATGGGAAGGAGAGGGCCCCGACAAAAACAAGAATAATTACTGCAGGACGGAACCAGTACGGGTTAAATCAGCTTTCTTGTCTTTAATAAAAACCGAGATTATAACTAAACGAAATTATATTTAAAAAAAAACAACAACAATACGCATCCTATTGGTTAACGTGAAGATTGCCTCTCGTCGAAATATTATTCCTTGTAAAACCCTTTTTTTGTATTTGTTACTTTTTGAGAGCTTGTTTGGAATCCTCTCGCCTTTCAAACGCGTCCTTATCTCTTTATTGTTTACAAAACAATGATGTGAGGAAGCCGAGGACGTACACAGCTCCATGTCAGGCTCGCTTCAACGCTCTGCCCAATGGAGTGTCGGTGTTCCTCCGTCAGACCTCTGCGTGATGACGTTTCATTCTCTCTCTCTTTTTAATTTGGGCCTTTGGAAATTGACACAATAATGAATGAATGAATGAATGAATGAATGAATATTTCTGGTGTTTGATCACGTCTTCTTTTGTAGTGGAATATTTTAGAAACAGACCAAAAAAAAAACCAAAAAAAATAAAATAATAAAAAATAAAAACGTCAGCAGCATTACGCACTTTATTCTAAAATTGAGATTATATATCATCTGTGTGATCTATGGGCTACGTTCATTTATGAGCAACTCCTACCTGACGTTGAAACTATAACTGATCTGTGAAAAGCGGAACAGAAGTTCAGGTGTTTATTAAACCCCTGTAAAAAGGTTCGACATCATTTGAGTTGTATTATATTTAACAAGGTAATACTCACCGCTGCATCATAAGTTGCTAATATTTTGCATGTATTATTTTACGTTTTAGTTGTTACACACTGATGGAAACACCCATGGGTCTATTGAGCTTTATGTTGCTGTTGCTCAGATTAAGACCTAATCTCTAATATTATAAATAGGCATCACGGCTCTTAATATTGTTTGTTATCCAAGCAGACAGTGGAGACAAAATAACAAGCCACCCGCCATGTGTTAATCAACCTGTGGTTTAACATAAGCTGTGACTGTGACCATATTATCAACTCTGTAAAAACACGCGCAAACGCGACCCACTCATGCTCCCTGCAGCACAAAGCCCTTTCTGTGGCGTGGGTGTGTATCTGTTTTGTTTCGTAGAGGATGATGAACTCGTGTTTGACAGTTGGTTTGGAGAAGAAGGGTTGGGTGGAGGTGAAAGCGCGGATACATCTCCTGGCGCCCATTGAATCCTGTTGGAAAACGTTGAATTGTATTATCTTTGAGGAGTTATCCCAAAGTTCATTTAGTCGTGTGAGGATGCGCTGGTGTGTGTTTTATAGGCAACAGCTGAGCAGGAATAACTGTGACTTGATGTAAAGAAAAAAAAAAAAAAAAAAAAAAGAGCCGTGAAATGCGTGGTTATTCCGCAGTGTGGCGACAATAATTATTGGTAAACGCAGGAGAGACGATGTCTGCCTTAAGGTGATTGTTTTTACCAGTGTGTGCTTTATGAAAAAGTAAGCCGAGAAAAACAGTCCCGTTATGGAACAGGGTCGTCAGGGACACCTCAGAGGGACGCGACGGCCGGATTGTTTCAGCAGAAAGAAAGAAATAATATTTCATTTAGAGTGTGGATTCATTTAGTTAGATTAGGATACATTCAAATAAATATTATTGTTATTGTTATTATATTTCGATATTTTTCTTTACCTACTAAACTGACTGTTCTTTATATTAACGGTATCCGTAACATTTTTCTATTGCTGCAGATTGAAGAGTAATATTAACGGTATTTAAAATAATAATAGTAGTAATTACGATAATAATAATTACTGTTATACATTTAATTTTTACTTCTCCTATTAAATGGACCTTTATAAATTAAATCGAGCAGTAAAGTTTTCTTTTTGTAGATTAATCTGACGATTAAGTTAAATCATTGTTATTGTTGTTACAATTATTATTATTATTATTATTAGGACTGATAAAGTAGGCCTCAATACTTTCTTTTTCTTTCAAATGTCCATTATTCCAACATCGGTATGCATTTCATATACATATTACGTCTCATTTAGCGCCATGAAAAGTATAGTAAAAAGGCTGCATTGTACCGTTCTCAGGGATATTTCATGAAATTAAAAAAAACAATATCATATTTATTAATAAGTCATATTTAATAACTATATTTTGGACGTTCATATAAAGCACTACAGCATGGCAAACATATTTTCAGACAAATATTGCATAATCATAGTCATGTACTTCAATATTATTAGTATTTTATTATATTTATGAAGTTGATAAATTAATTAAACCTAACGGGATCGTGGTATATCTAGAAAAGCACACCGTAGGCTACGTTTCTGTTTTAGAAATAATAGAAAAAACTTAGTTTGCGCTTGAATGTTTTCCTTAATATGCACCGCAGCTTGTCTCGGGAATTTCTCTTCATTTCTTTTCTAAAAAAGCTGGCTCAGACCAACACGTCTTCCGTGATTTCAACAAAGTTAAACTCAGTGTTTCTCACAGCCTACAAAGCACAGAACAGACTACTTCACCAGCGCTGTTATTTTAAGAAATGCAAGTTTATTAAGAAATTCACAAACCTAGAAAAAAACAAAAAAAACAAAAAAAAACAGGGCAAAGTGCCAATTAACATGTAACATGGCCCAAGCATGAATGAGAAATATCTAATCACATTTATTTAAAAAAAAAGTTATAATAATTAGAAAGATTAACAGAACCTGGCACTGACTGGCGTCATACTAGAATTTACATCTTTACAAACATATGTAATGAAGAGATTTAAAAAGCCCTGAATTGTATTTTTTTGAATGTCTGATGGAGCTTTTCCCAAAACCTTCTAAAGCCAACAACCTCTTCCGACTAAGACTGACTGTGCAGGCCATGCTCTGTGCAGGTTATTTTAGGTCAAACGAACCCCGGTCTAATTACAAATTCAAGCACTGGTTTAAATAGGGCATCTTATACCCTTATCTCACCGGGGAACACTCTAAGTGAAGCCGTGCGTAAAAGTAAAAGGCCCATTTACGCATACCAAAAAGTTGTGTCTGCATGTCCGCAACAAAAGCATGTTTTTTTTATGTCACGCTGAACAGAACAGAGTTATGGCCATCAGTCCGATGGTTGTGCTACCTGATGTACGCTGATCACTTCCATTTTGTGAAATGGTCTCCCTCAGTAAGAGCTCATATTTCTCCATCGGCTTTCCCATCAGCTGGACCCAAACAGCTCATCAGAACGATCTCTTTAAAAAATACTGTTGGCTCTGTTTTGAAATCACAGGAATCAACTCTCAGAGTCTTCATTTGTACACAGTTTAAATATCAATCCTCGTGTGTAACGCCGAGTGTTTGGTCTCATGTTCCCAGTAAGAGCAGTGCATCATGGAGAGCTCCGCGGGCTGGCGGGAGCAGGCGAACTGCAGTCCGGCTCCGTTGCTGGAGGACACCGGAGGAGGTGCCGCCGTGGCCGGGCTCAGCTGCTGCGCGTGGTGGGGGTGGTGGTGGTGGTGGTGGCTCATGCCGTTGTAAGAGTTTACCATGCTGGGCAGCGTCATGCTCTGCACCCGGGAGTAGGGGTTGTAGGATGACGGGGCCGTCAATCCCTTCACGTTCACCGGACTCACGTTGCCGCCGGCCATCTGACAGGACGTGTAGGACATCGGGGTGGGCGGCTGGCCTAACGACCAGGAGTTGTTCATGAAGCTAGACTGCAGGTACTTGGGTGGGGTCAGGTAGCCGTAGCCGTCCCCTCCGAACAAGGCCTTTCCAGGCTGGAAGTGCGCTGGCGGGGGTCTGAAAGGCCGCTTCATCCTGCGCCGTCTCCTGTAGTTCCCCTTCTCGAACATGTCCTCACAGGCTGGGTCCAGGGTCCAGTAGTTCCCCTTCCTCTCGCCGCCTCCCTCACGCGGAACCTTGATGAAGCATTCATTGAGACTCAAGTTGTGCCTGATGCTGTTCTGCCAGCCTTTCTTGTTCTTCTCATAGAAGGGGAACTTGCTGATAATGTACTGGTATATACCGGACAGAGTGAGGCGCTTCTCTGCGCTCTCCCGGATGGCCATGGCAATGAGAGCGACGTAGGAGTACGGTGGTTTCTGGGACGGATCCGGCTTCTCTGCCGCTTTGTCCTGGTCCGGCTCCTCTTTGGGCCGCTCCTTCTCATTGGTCGTGTTGGTGTCATGGATCATTAAGGCCATTTGGTCCTCCTCCGGACTTTGGTAAGTGGCCATCATTGCGCAACCCAGCACAAGTTAACTCCAGTCCGACAAGTTGAAAAGCCAAACTTCTTTGCGCAAACACAGGATGCTCGTCGAGTTGAAAGCGCAATGCCAAATCCCAACTTTGCATCAAACTTTCTTGTTTCATCCACTGCAAATTGTTGTAGACTGATTTGAAAAGGCGCAACCCAGGTTCTGGTTTGTGAGCTATTAAGCCCAGCCCTTTCTTGGCTGATTTTGCTCCAATGCTCTCTGCGGAGCGACGTAGCGCTCTGTGATTTGCGCTTGGATTCTTTTCCCGCCTCCGGTAGTCACAGTCAATGAAAATATAATGAGCCCCTCGCCACACGTTAAACTCTGGGTGAATTAGTCATAACAGAATAACATGGATAAAAACTAAGTGCATCCAAACAGAGAGAAAATAAACAGCCAGCGAGCCAAATATATTTAGCATGTTATTGCATCTAAAGGAAGCTGTTTATATTCAGCTGCTTTAACGGTTGTCTGTTTGGATGAGGACCAAGATGAATTTTTATTCATACTTTAGCATGCAATTACATATACTAGGCAAATCATGTTTTGATATCTTTTTACACTGATAAAATAAAAGGTTATATTTAATCAACAACATGGGTCCAACAATTAGTATAGATTTTATCTAAGGAGATTTTTATCAATATTTCTGAGTAGCAGTTATGCAAGTTTGCCAGATAAAACACAAATAAATTACATTTTTAATACAATTTTCCAATGTACATACTTTACAAAATTTACAAAGAGTCTAACTCATATTCTATGATCATTTTGATTTTCTTATTTGTCCCTCTATCTGCTAAAAAGAAGACAAAAATAAAAATAAAATAAGAATTACTTGGTGATTAAGGGATATGATCTTATTAAATATTTCGTCTAACAAGTTGGCACGTAGGTTTTTTTTCTCTGAGAGCCACAGCTGAGATTGCCTCAGCGATAAAAACCTGAGCTTGCTAGGACGTTTTAGCATTAGCACTAAGGCTAATCTGTTAAAGCTGGATACAAACTTACATCCTTGCTCCAACACAGAAACTAAACCACAAATATTATGATGGTTCCTCACTTTTACAGACTTTGCATTTATAGTGCAAACCTAAACATGTCCACCTTACTGTTATTTGCTTCACACTGCAATGAGAATAATAGTTAGTTATCCTTATCAAAATGTGATTTGTTACCAAAATGAAATTAATGTTACTAGAACTAAACCTCCATTTTTATAATGTATTCTATATATGAAATTGCCTTTATATTTTGTTTCAAACGGCTTACATCTACCTGAAACAGAAATTGTGGCCAAATGCCAAACTGACAGTATGCGCAGCACCAATTCCACGCATTTTGCAGACTTTCGCGTGTTCACAGCTTCTTGGAAAACCTGGACATATCCAGTGCGGCTTAATTAGCTCGCAGTGCGTGCAGTGGTATCCATGTCTCCGACCACCCATGAGGTTCCCCTCGGCTTTCTTCGGGAGTGTATTTCCGTGCTCTGGGAGTCTGTGCAGGTGGAACAGCACTGGCATGTGTGTCATCAGCCTGCAGTCACTCTGCAGCCAGGCTGCGGCAGCTGAACAGCGGTGAGAGCCAACCATCTCTCAACGTGCTATTACTACCGCTTCACAGTCCCGAGCCATGTTTTTTCTTGTCCCCCACCCCCCAATATTTAAGATGGAGAGCATTTCCCGAACATCTCAACACCATCATTAATGCCTCTGTTTTGTAAGCATTTGCCTTAAAATATGACATCATTCAATGTGTTCGGCTAATGAATCAATCTTCCAGATAAGGTACAAATCTGTGGAAGAGTATATAAAACAATTGATACAGGAAGCAAAGAATTTCATAATTAAGTAAACTTTTTCTGTCAAACTTTCCTTTTTTTTTTTTTTTGAAAAATGCTAATTCCTTGATAGCTATATAAATATTTTTGCTTTAGGACTGCTAACCGAAAATTACTTATAACGCGCAGGAAGTGCTGTTTTGATTAAGAACATTACAAATTATTATTTTAATAAATATTTAGATGGATTGGCCTCCAATTCAAATACGTAAAGAGAGATCAATTGAAATTTGTCAAATAAAAATAAAATGATCACTTATGAGGAAATATATCTGTTGATTGGTTGAATGAGTGAATGGATGAATAAAATGAATGAAAAAAATAAGTGAATGAACATTCCGGTTTCATTGTTGCCAAGGAAAGAAAATATATTGTATGAAAAATACTGAATCAATTAATGACAAAGAATAAAAATAATAGAGACGAGTAAATATAGATAAATTAACTATAGCAATAACTTCTTCAATAATTGCGTTTTGTCAGGCCAGCTGCGCTTCACCGTTTTTCTCGCGGTATTTCAGTGCTTATGACCAGGTTATAACCTGGAACTGGAACCTTCCAGGGTTTGCGCTGCACGCATGCACGTGCCTCACGTCACAACAAAGACGTAAACAGATCGACAATCCGTAAACAAAACACAAACCCTGAAACTTGAACTGACTGCTTGCTGCAGGCCTCAGAGGCGCAGAGGAATGTTCATCTCAAAAATAATGGTGTTTTCTTTGGCAAAACAGACGAGAAAAATAAACAAAAGCATAAAAAGGACTTTTCCTTCCCCCACCCCCCCAAACCCATCTGTCACTGTAATTCATGTTCAAAAATGTTCGGACTAATGCTGCCTGTGAGAAAGAAAAACGTTTTGGATTTTAATGCTTAATTTTAATTTTAGGCCTGTCTCCTATTTTATTAGAAATGTTTTCTTTGTTATCAAGCAACAGGATTATAGCACATCGGTTATTAGGTGATTTATTTTGGCATGCACATGAACGAGTTGTAGCTAGGTCTAATTATTCTCCACAGAGATGCCCAGACAGAGTAGACTATGTGTTTTCAGCTTAAATAGTCATCCTTTAAAATTCGTTTCAAGTTATATCTCGATGCTCTTGAATTAAAAAAACGACCCAGCCGTCTGTCAGCAATGTGTCGAACACAGCATACGCGGATAAACTTTGCGTAGCTGAAAAATGTATTTATTTTTTATTTTTTTTGCTGCATTAATAATAATAGCCTAACTGAAAACTGATTTTAGGCCTACGTTAAGACCAGAGCATTTAACGGAAGTTAGCAAAAGCTCAAATTAGCCTGTTTTTGGCTGCAGTCGCTTTTTCCGGACCTTTTCTAAGGTCACACAGGCATTTCTAATCATTTTAGTCAAGCACTTCTTTTTTTAAAATGTTAATAGGGCAGCATTTTATTCAATATCATAAGTGACACCTGCGTTAAGCTATTTCATCACAACATAGCCGCACCGCCTCCAGTACTAGTTTAGGATGTTCAGTTTCTCTGCTCTCAGCTTTACGTGACCACGAGCGGTTTATTTGCGTCAGACCCACATCGAAGAGAAGCCGGAGCTGAGCCGGAGGGCCCAAAGCTACATTTCAAAGCTTTTCTCAGCCCTTTGATAGAGTGACAAAACATGTTCGAGGGAGATAGTGCGCATACATGTGGTACAGGCCTATAAGGCCACACCGAGGTGAGGGACCTGGACCATCACTGAAACTGTGGATTAATGGCGTTTGAAAGAGTGGAATTCCTGCTGCCGCGCACTTCCTGCCCCCGTGGATCCACGAGAAGGATGTTTATGATTGCGCGTGCGGGTGGAATGCGGCAGACGGAACCGCTGGGTCAGGTCGGGACCGGAGAACACCCACTGAGACTGCAGAGGCTCCACTCAGCAAACGAGAAAGATGACAAATCAGAAGCTTTAATTATAACTATTATTATTGTTTTTATGGCACTATTTTTGGAATATACTGTTTAACGAAATGTATATTAAAATGTTAAAATTATAGAAATCTAACACAAAAAGTGCATTGATTATTATAGTTTTTATAAATTAGTAATAATATAATATATAATATAATAATAATTATATATATATATATAATTATATATATATTCAGAATTACAGTACAAAAACAAGCAATAAACTACAGTATAATGGTGAAACTTTGTTAAAATCTTGCACATATACAATAAATAATTTACCTGAATTTATCTCTTTGTATTATGTTTAAATCATGAATGACAGGCTCCCCATACAAGAATAAAATTGAAAGAGTTAAATAAAAACCAGCAGTCCATATTAAATGTCTTTGAAGATACAATTATTTGTGAACTAAGTGATGATTTCAGATGTCACTTTAATTTTACAGGGGCATGTACATCACATATGGAGAAAAAGTCAAAATGTCATTAAATGGACATGATCATTTCTCGTTGATGTATTTGTCTGTTAGCTTAAGAGGTTTGTCCTAGTTTGAACCCCCTGGGTTAGTCTCCGGATCATTTGCATCTGGAAGCGCCTGCATGATCATAAACATCAACATCACATTGCTACTCCTTTATGGAATCTTTGTGATGCCCTGGAATAAGATGGGAAAAGGGGAGGTGATGGGAGGAGGTGAAGAGGAAGGAGTAGTATATACCCTTAGCTGTCATACAGTATCCCTAACACGGCCCTTGTTGTCTCAGAGACAGGATCAGAAGATGTTAAATAAACACTAACAGCCAGATCTGAGTTCCAACCCTACGTGCAACTTTGTACATGCATGCTACGTTTATCATCCATATGTTCAACTGTAAGGCAAAAATATGATTCATTATGGAGTCTGCCTCAGCTGGTGTTGTTTGAGGAACACTTTCTCACTTTGTACAGTGCATCCCCTTCTCCTTCAAGCATACAAATTATTGTATCCTAATGTTTCCAAGTCTATCCCGACCTATCTCCCCCAGTGCTTTTATTAGCTCATTTAGATTTTCCTAGTCACTCAGTAGCCTGTGGTGTTTACATTTCATATTAGCATCAGGAAGCCTATAAGAAGCTTTATGTCCTGATACAGAGTAGGTCCTGTGACATGATCATAATCCATCAAAAAGGCAAATCATCATACAAAAACTCCACGCAATGAATCTGATATAGAGTTTCAATTAGAATATGGGAAATGCAAGTCAAAGAGTGTTACTGCAAATGAAATGGTGAAGTAGGGAACTAGAGTAGGAGGCGATTTAAAAGGTAAAAGTTGAGGACAGCTAGGAGGAAAGCCTGGTTGTGTTCAATGTAACCTTCGCTCAGAGATGAAGCACTACAGCCTCCTGCCAACAAACTTCTCTTTGAGGTTTTTCTGAACTGCTGCCAGAGCTAAAATGATTAACAGGAGCTGAAGTGTGCCTGTTCAAGGCAAGGGAGAACGTGTATGGATCTCAATGTGCATGTGGCAAATTGAGTAAAAGAGAAAGAGTTAAAATAAGGTGAGCCAGGCAGTGACAGAAAGTAAAAGCTCCTGGCTTATTTGAATAAAAGAACTATAACAGTCCAAATAGACACAAAGTCTCCATTTCACTTCAGAGAATAAACTTCCTAAAAACACAAAGGCCAAATTGATTTAACCTCTGAAATAGGATGACACTGTCAAACTCCTGCATCACAATCACAAGGTAACTCCAAACTCCTCTCTTCAGTTTCATCCCAACTGGGGATTAGATTTCAGCCCAAATCAAAACAAGTCACTTCATTAGAGGTAATTACACAGGTAGCCTACCTCGTTAGGGAAACAAACATAGCTGCCAGCTGACACCCTGAAGACAGATCAAAGTCAGAGCCTGACAAGCGAACAGGACGAGAAACATTCAGAGCACTCGTAGACTCTTTATTTTCTCCTCCATCTGTAAGAACATGTTTATGTGAGTCGTCCTCTTCCTCCGCACAGAGATGAGATTCTGCAGATGACAGGTGTGGAGGAATCAGTGGTAAGCAAACTGACCTTTACAGTTGAGCTTGAGTGAGAACAGCATTGCGTTAATGGTGCATAACAGCCAAGATATGCTGTACATGCTGTTGCAAGGGGGGTGCTCTGCTCTGGTGGTCCGCATGTAAACCCGGCTGCATGGGGTAGATCTGGTACCTGTCATCGTGACTCTTGTCTGCTATAATGGGCCGTTTAATGCCTTGTCCTCACATTTAATGTGCAATGTCATCGTTACTTAATAAATCTTAGGATTCCTAATAACAACCTTCTCTTTTAAAATATTCCCCCAGGTTAAAATGCTCATATCTATGATTCATATCTCACAAAACACATTCAGGCCAATTCCTCCTGCTAACCTTTGGTACAATAGAAGAACTACTGCTCTTTCAGTTTCTCTTTTTTGGCTTTGCAACCTCTCTTTGAACCCTTTTGTTGCTAGGGCAACCAGGCAAGGTTATTCCAGTTTTCCTCAAAGCACCAGCCTGCCCATGCACTTTAAAGCAGAGCCTATGTGGGTTGCAGAGAATAAAGGTAAGAGATGTTATCTAACTGCCACATGGACAGTGAGAAATGGGAAGCCAGGCAGAGTTCTCTGACCACCAGCTGTCCATTGTGGCCTTACTACCTGTTTTCCCCATCACTCTCATCACTGTTTTGTGTTGCTCTTGTGTGTCTTCTTTATCTCTTCATCTTCTCATTATTCATAAGAACAGATACAGCCGGGGGTCCACACAATGGTTCTCTGCTAAATGGCCGTTGTGCTTGCTTGTGAAAGAGGCACTGTTGTGTGACGTTGCAGTTTAATGTACACGTTGCATAGGCTGGCCAGAAATAACTCAAGCAGTAGACATTAACTGGAAGAGCTGACACAAAATACTAAATTAATAGATTGTATGAACTAGGACACTAGTACAGTGCCTTGCAAAAGTGTTCAGATGCCTTAAATCTATTCATGTCATGATCCTGACATATTTTCCCTACTGTCTACTTTGTTCTTTATGTCTTGTTTTCTTCAGTTCATTGCCTTATAATTATAATTACGTATGTTCCTCATCCTTTTGTGTTTTAATGTTTATACATCTAGAGTCGTTTTCCTGTTAGGTATTTGTTGCTTTCCTGGATTTCTCTGTATTTCTGCTCATTTGTGTTATTTAGCCTCCCTTCTTCAGTTGCTCTGCATTCCCCCCGACCCAGTTGATCCACATTTCATCTGATTAGCTCTTCTGGTTCGTTTGTCAATTCTCCACCCAGCTTCTTTATTTAAACCCACTGGTTTTCATTGCTCACTGCTGGATTCTTCTGTTTGCCTGCCTTATTCCTGGTCCATCTACCATTGCCTGCCTGTGCTTGATGTCCTGCTCTTGTTTAGCAACTCCTGTAAGTTTATTCTATTCTTCTTTTTCACCTCTGTTAGTCTGTGTATTTAGATACTTCAAAAAACCAAATCATGACAGTTCACATTTTGTCAGGATACAGCCACAAACCTTGATGTACTTTATTGGGACATTATGTGATATACCTCCCCAAAGTAGTGGCCTGTTCTAGGCTCCATCCATCTTTCAGTCATGTCTGACCAGCTTCCTTGTATCTACTAAAGAAAGCCTCCCCACAGCATGATTCTGCCTCCGCCATGCTTCACCATGGTGCTTTTCATGTAAGTCAGAATTTTCAATCTTGTACTCATCTGACCTTCTTCCAAATAACTGCTATCTCCAGCTCATGGCTGGACAAACAAAGAAACACAAACATGAGGTTGTAATACATAAAATGGAATAGTAGACATGAAATATTTGATCAAAAGATTTCAGGATTGTACTTTTTTGTGTAAATAAAAACTTGAGGTTTCCTTTCAATCTGGCAAGAAAGCAACTATGATAAAAAACCCACTCCTAACATGATGTGTATTATCGTCGCTTTCTGTGTATCTATGGTTGGATTCTGATAGATGATATTTGAAGCCACCGTTGCTAATCTCATACAGATGCAATAAACAGCCCTTGAAGATAGTATCTTGAAACCACACACGTCACCAAAAACACAGTGTGCTCAGCCAGCAGTGTCACCCTCTGCAGGATCTGCTTACTGAAAATGTACCGCAAGAACCTCTCTGATTCCAGCTCTCCTGCTTCTGCTTTGACCACAATAACAAACAGGAAATCCATTCAGTGGAGACAAAATCACTCAAATAGAAAAGAAATACTTTTAAACCACACAGACAACATATAATGTGGCTGCAAGAAACCCTGACAGCGGATTAAGCACTGAAGAGGAAAATACAAAAGTTTAAGGTTCCTATTTCCATCTGGAAAAATTCCTCTAGATAGTTTACGTGAATAATGTTATTTATTAAACAAAAAGAATCCTGTATCTGTTTCCAAAACAACATAAACTGTCCTAACACATTGACTTTAATAAAGAATTACCCTCAGTCATTGTGAAACTGGTGGTTGTCAGAGTTTCCAGTCTTACAAGGTGACTTCCATCACTGTTTGATTCAGAGTGACGGAGGAAAAGAGGAGGATTAGAGACGGAGAACATGCCCCAGAAAGAGCCGAGCAGGGCCAGGGCAGAGCAGGGGGGATAAAAAGAGGGAGAGAGAGTGCTTCCTTTGGTGCATTTTCCCCTGAGGGCAAATGAGGAGGAGAGGGGCTGCTCCCCTGACAGATCTGAAGATGTCCTGTTTTGCTTTCGCTCAGCTCTCCCTCTTCCTGCAGGAAGCAACATCATGCTGGGCACCAACGTCTTGGCAAGCCCTGGCCGTCGAGGTCTCGTACTGATGTGTGCCGTCTACAGAGGTAATTTGTTGCTAATAGTTTGACAGACAGATGTGCAAAAAGTCATAAGTGATTGGCGTGAGAAGTTGAAAAGGCCTGCAAGTAGCTGAGAATGTTTCCTCAGAAAGATCACAACGCTACGCCTGGGAAAATGTGCAGCAAACACACAAGGTCATGATGTCATTTCGAAAAAATTTGTAATTACAGTGCCTTATAGAATTATTCATACCCTTTAAACTTTTTCACATTCTTTGTGAAATTAACAGAAAAAGGATCCTTAGTTTTAGTAAAAATTTGAAAAAATGTGCGGTGTGAATGTGAATTTCGTTTCATACACACAATACTCTGTAGAACTACCTTTCGTTATAATTTCAGCTTAAGACTTTTGGGGGTATGTCTAAGCAAGCTTTGCCCATTTAAATTTAGATCCATTCTTCTTTAAAAAGTAGCCCAGTCTCTATCAGATTGGATGGAGAACATCAGTTTTCAAGTCCTTCTGTATATTGCACTGGATTTTATTTATAAAAATCAAAGAAAAGTGTCTAAACACAAAGGTTCACCTCACCTTTCCAATTAAAAAGGGTATTCATTTTTTTCCTTGAACCTCACAATTATGCACTGCTTTGTGTTGGTGTATTACACAAATTCCCAATAAAATCTGAAAAGGTTCAAAGAACTATGAAAATCTTTGCAAACATTGTAAAAACTTAAAGTCACCCTGCACATGATTTTTCTAGACATGCTAAAATGCATTTTCTAAAATAGTACAGAAACAAACTAAATTGAAGCTCTGAAAAGATTGTTTATTGGTTTAATAGGGTTAAAATGTTATTGGGTGTACTGAAACTATTTGTGTCAAGCTGTAGGGGGCATAAACCCATCCCAGCTGCCAGAGGGTGAGAAGCAGGTTGTCAGTCCAGAACAGGATCCATCAAAGCAGTGGAAGAATATGCAGCTAAGAAAAGGCTTTCTAACCTCCAAACCCAAACAGAATATATTAGTCATTTATGATATCAAAATGTTCCATAGTGAAACGCAATAACATGTGAGCACTGCTTCTTTTATTTCAGCACATTCAAGACACACAGTCAGAAAAATGTCACAACCATTCATTAAATTTAGCGAGAATGACTGATAAGAAGAAAATCAAACTCACTGACTGAGGAGTATTGTGTTCTCATGTCGGGCCACACTTTAGTAATTCACACTGACATCAACACTAGCCACACACACACACACACACACACACACACACACACACACAAACACACACACACACACACACACACACACACACACACAGTCCTCTCTCTGTGACCGGAGAGTGTCCCTGGACCAACTTCTTGGTCTTTGAGGCTTTTTCTCTTTCTCTTCCCCTTTCCTCTCCTTCTCAGCTCTCCTCTGACCACTCATTCGCACTGGTTGCCTCTGTGCATGTGTTTTCCTCTCATTCTTAGTGCACGACTTTACCTCTGGATCAGATAAGCCCTTCGGTACTGGTCTTAAACAGATCTGTCCAAACACATGAGCTCATGTCAGAGCGCTGCTGCTGCCTGTTAACTCCATGATCTAATATAGGGCCCATGTGTTCATGGTTCATGCTGTTTGGAGTTGCGGTGGGCTGTTTTTCACTCCATCTCAAATTCCAATCATTTTCCCATTCTGTGATTTCCTTTTTTGCCAATGCTGCTCTTAATTTTGATAGTTGTGTAATCTTATTTTCCCCAGTCCAGCTCCCTTTGTCCCCGGTTGTAGCAGCTTGAATATGACGTTAGCACTATCAGATGTGGGGATCTTAAACAATCTTCACCAGGACAACAAAGCTGAAGCTATGCAGGCAAAGCTGGGCCCTGCATGATGTTAGATTTCAGGTGAGGAACTTGGCTGGGATCGTGCATGTATGTATGCACAAAGAGAACAATGCCTGCGTATGGCATTTTTTGTGCATGTGTATTTTATCATCCTGTGTGGCTGTTTAGTGACTGGCTTGTGTCTGTGTGTATATATTTCACCCCTGTGGGGAGGGTAGCTGGGGGTGCATTAGGAGGGGGGACTAAGGTTACCTCCTGATAGAGGCAGTGAGGGGTCATCCCGCGGCGGGACACTTCTCAGGGGTGACCCTGCCGCCCCTTGTGGCCTCCTGAGCAGACGGGACTTCTGAGGAGAGAAGAGGAAAGACCCCTGGAGAACAGGACCCCCGGTCTGCCCCCAGACCCTGGACCCCGGCCCCATCAGGGCCCGACCCAGGCCCAATGTGTTCCCACTCAGGAGAAAGACAAACAATACTTTTATTAAAGAAAGGAACTCACTGAAGGCAGCCACACATGTAAAATGAAGGAGAAATACTTTTTTCCTTACAGTAAATATAAAATTACGAATATTCCAGGTTTAATAACACAATGTTGCAGATCTCTAAATAACCTCAGGCAAATAGTTTTCAGATTCCTATTATCACCCTCATACACAACTCCAAATCCCGCCTTCCCCTTCCTTCTCCATTCTTGGTCTCTATCCGGGAAAACAAACGGAGGGATTAGGGATTTGTGGAGGGGTAATGGGAGCCAGGTGGAGGAGTGTGACTGTGGAGGTCTCCTGCCAGATTAGGGAGGGGTGAAAAAGTCTCAATCCCTCACAGTCCTTTCTAAAGACAGCTAATGTTTCTTTTGAATAAATAATCCCATTTGGCAATCAAATAGGACTTGGAAATTATAGGCATTTGTAGGGCATGTATGGTATTACCAGGTCTGCTACCAGTGATGGGAGTCTTGATCTGACACAAGGAAGGCTGGGAATAAAGTAGAATGGGAACAAAATTATAAGTTAATTTTGTCTAAATTTTGTATGTTGTCTCATTCATGTCATGAATTTATGATTAAAGCTGCATTACTGTCTGAAATAAATGTATTGTAAAATTGGTTTTGAAAATTATGGTTATTAGTTTAATTTGTTTTGTAATGTAAAGTTTATAGGTGATTTAACACAAGAACTGTTGGGGGGATCAATGAGATTGGGTGGGAATGCAAAAAAATGTCACACCCTCATTTGGTTCCCTTTACCACTGGGCTTTTAAAAATGGAAGAAATACAATGGACAAAATCATGCATTTACAACAGCTGCTCGCTTGGGGCGCTATCACAAGAAACTGCAGGCTCAGCTGTAAGAGAGGCATTGCGTTATCCAGCATGTTAATTTGTTCACAGGAGAAGAAGGCAGCCAGTAAAATACAGCGAAGAAGGAAAGACTATGACTGTAGTTGCATGAACCCAGAGCAAATTAGTACAAGCATTTAAAAGTTTTCACACCACCTATTTTTCTGAATGTGAATTAAACATCAGCTCTTTCTTTTGATTCACTTCTTCTCTTTAGTTTGTTAGTCAGTTTACTTTCCCACTGTTAGCGTCCCACACCGGGTTCCACTCCCAATCGAACCAATTTAAACCCTTGTAAACTATTGTCTGAAATTCACCTCAAACCACCACACAGCCAGGTGGATCAATAAAGCCTGTTGATGCATATTATACACAAACCAAGGATTAAATTTAAGCACTTTGCCACCACCTGGTGGTTGGAGGCATCCCCAATTATACCTAATTTAGCCACTTTTCATTTTAAATACATAAGTTAATATCTACTGCTTGTGTTATATTCAAATGAACAATTTCTACTTAACTTCAAATCTAACTGCAAAAATACAAAGAATAAAAAAAGTATAATAGTAAATAAATTGAGCAGGTAAAGGATCAAAGCAGACCCAACAGCTCTGGTCTGATTGTGCCGTTTTTGTGTTTTGTTTGAAACTAAATAACACTGACCACACTCTTTATAAGATCTGAAATTGTTACTGGTTTAAATGGTTACCTTGACCAAATTTACAAAGCTCAACATTATTGTTTAATCACTACTAAAAAAGTACTCAGTTACCAAGCCATCAAGCCTCAGGGTTTTCTGATTGTCAATAAAATGCAACATCTCAAATGCTCACAAGCTGACTGATGTGACAGTAAAGTGGGGATTTTTCAACCACTACAGATGAAATTTAGCTGTTTTTTGGACTTTATAGGTGTGCAAGAAGGCTTTTTGGAGATGTTTTCCTCACTGTATGCAAAAGGAAAATAACACTCTGCCTCCATATGCTACTAGGTTCTAGCGTCAAATGCTAACTTTTAGTTGTGTGTTTTGGCTGTATGCGGTCTTCCGAATGGTCATGATTGTCTGAATTATTAGACTACCAACACTGTACCCGCGGGCCTGTTCATACTCATCAAGGTAAACTAAATATTACAAGACTTTTTCCTTGAAGCAGTTTGTGGAGTGTCTGTTTTGATAAAAGCATCAGTACAGCAGACACAGCTTCCTGCAAAGTTTCACAATAAGAGCCATGGGTATGTATACTGTGCTTTGAATTTTAAATGAAAGTTTAAAGATGATTAACACTTTATAAAATCACAATTATCTTAATGCTGGATTATTTGTGTGTTAGGAGTGGAGTCTGTATTGTGTCAGTGGCTGCATTTAAAAAAGGGCAGCTGCAGTTAAAAACAGTAATTCTGTAATACAGAAGCCTTGTGTGTGTTGGTGAAACAAAGCTAAATGAAATGATGAAAATGTTACAACTAGTACAACTTGTGGAAGTTTAGAGTCAGTTTAGAGTCAGAAAATAAAACCACAAGCACACATTTCCCACAGATCACCTTATTTCTGTCCATACCACATTTCTAGAGCTGGGAGAAAGACTGAAGTTCTGTATATTACCAAAGGATATAAAATGGAGAGAGTGGAGATAAAAACAAAACTCAGGAGGGTACAACCTCCAAAGACCAACTTTATCCATACATGCAGTTTCCTCTATTTTCTTTTTATCAAGCATTTTTTATCCTTGACATTTTCCAGTATTTTGGGAAACTTCATCCATTCTTTGTGGAAACAGAATAAGAATCCTTAGATTCCCTCTGTGATGATCATGGAAGAAGGTTTATATTGTGTTTGGTAACCAATTTCAACAGGATATTGTTTGGAACCAAAAATATCCTGTTGAAAGACTCAAGGAGAGCATCCCACACCCTCCGTCATACTTAGCAGTGGCCATGAGATGCTTTTCTGTAATAAATCCTTCACTTTACACCAGACCTACCTGGAGTGTTTGTCACAGTAAAGCTCAATTCTAGCTCATCTGACCAAAGCACATGGTTACAGGTAAAGTCCCAGTTAAGTTTAGCAAACTAAATGTTCACATTTGTGACAGTAGGACAGACAATGTTTTGTTTTCTGGCATCACTCCCAAACAACCAGTTGGCATGTCGTCTAATCTTTGTTATGGAGACTTGGTAACCCCAAGATATCACTCTTTGGAGTAGATGTCTAACATTACATTTTTATTTTTTTTTATTTTTTTTTACCTTCCTTCCTATTCTTCTCATTGTGTGAGGGTGGCAAGATAAATTTGGTTCCTCATCTAGCTTCACAGTTTAAGTTGTTTCAAAGTTTGTACAGGTACATCTAAAAAAAATTAGAATATAGTGAAAAAGTTTAATATTTTTGGTTACTTATTTCAAAAAAAGATACTTAATATGCCGATTCTTTACACAAGGAGTGAAACATTTCAAGCTTTTATTACTTGTAATTTTGATGATTATAGCTTACAGACAATAAACACACAAAATTCAGTGTCTAAAAGAATTAGAATATCACATAAGTTCAATAAAATTTTTTTTTTAAGTATAAATGTTATGTTATGGCCATATTATGGCCTACAATCACGGGGAAGGCTGCTTGCATGACAGTTGTCAAGAAGACAGTCACTGACTCACTCCAAAAGGAGGGTAAGTCACAAAATGTCATTGCTAAGGAAACTTATTGGTTAGAGTGCTGTATCCAAGCATATTCCTAGAAAGTTGAGTGGAAGGAAAAAGTGTGGTAGGAAAAGGTGCACTTGCAAGAGGGATAACTGCAGCCTTGAGAGAATTGTCAAGCAACATCCATTTAAGAATTTTGGGGAGCTTCACAATGAGTGGGCTGAGGATGGAGTCAGTGCATCAAGAACCACTATGCATAGACGAATCCTATACATGGTCTACAAGCATCTTAGCTGGACTATGCACTGTTGCCCAGTGGTCCAAAGTCCTCTTTTCAGAAGAAAGTAATCTTTGCATGTCATTTGGAAATAAAATTCCTATAAACTGAAGGAGTGGAGAGGCACAGAATCCATGTTGCTTGAAGTCAAGTATGAAGTTTCAACAGCTGGTGATGATTTGGGGTACTATGTCATCTAGCGGTGTTGGTCCACTGGGTTTTCTGAAGTCCACAGTCAACACAGCCATCTATCAGCATTTTATGCTTCCTTCTGTTGACAAACTGTATGGAGATGTTAATTTTATTTTCCAGCAGGACTTGCTACTGCCAAAGGTACTGACCAGGGTGTTACTGTGCTTGATAGGCTAGCAAACTGGCCTGACCTGAACCCTATAGAAAATCTATAGAGTATTGTCAAAAGGTCACTATCAACAACCTGGGCTTCCACTACACCTCAGGAGAACCACATGCTGATTGCCTTTCAGGCCAAGCTGCATTAATCCAGTGATTCATGGAAAATAACCTTTTTACACCTGTTTAAAATAACCTTTTTTATTGGTCTCATGTAATATTGAAATTTTCTGAGACACTGAAGTGTGGTTTATTTTTACTTGCAAGCCATAAACAATGAAATGACAAGAAACAAAGGTTTTAAATATCTCACTTTATGTGTAATGAATTGACATATTATATAAGTTTGACTTTCTGAAATGACAAAAAAAAATATTGAACCTTTTCACAGTATTCCAAGTTTTTAGATGAACCTGTGGTCACTGCTCTGACTCTCGGACATCTTTAGGTGAGTAGCTATTTTCCTTCAGTCACTTCTTGACATATGAAGGTCAGCACACATCTGGCACATAAATAGCATTTAGACTTGTCTTTCCCGTTTTGAAGAGTGGCAAAACATACAAATAAAAAAGTATAACTGTAAAAACTGGCCAGAGACTAGGGGAAATGGAGCTTCTGTGTTCCATCATTTTCTAACCGTACCCCAGGGAAACAGAAGGTCATAGATTACTAATTAGAAGTTAATAGAAACTCTGATTAACTTTAAAAATTTATAAATTATTAAAATGTTTCAGTTAAATTCATTTTAAGCAGATTGTTAGGGTTGACAACACACTCAGGATTTTTGTAAAAACTTTTTTTGGATAAGGATGAATTTTACTTTAACTGTGACATTATGCAACTTCATTAAAAGATGAATTTATTTTAAAGATTTTTTACAGATCTGTACCAGGGGTGTCAATAAATGTGATTGGCTCTGGAGGTACTCTGGAAATGCTCACTAGTGTTGCCTACAAACGTTGCCCCCTTGTGGACCTCAGTGGGGAACAAACACACACAGGAACCTTTTCTTGGCTGTGTGTCTGACAGACCCACTGATCTAGGACTGATAACAGTCTGTTTTGTTTGTTTTGGTGCTGTGTTATCCCAAACAGCCCTGGCCTCTTTGGAGAGACTGTAAAAACATGGGGAGCTTGACAAACTGGGAGGAGAAAAATATTCTTAGAGATTTTAATTCCTGGGAGTAGGGTGGGAGTTCAAATCATTAGGCTGTGCATGGATCTTTTCCAGGTCTTTAGTGAGACATTGGGATCTGAGGAGGGTCCTCCCTTCTAATTGCACACACAAGTTCATGTGTGCATCTGTTGCCACTTCAGAGCCCCCCCGCCCCACGTCCAGACCCTCTTTCTTAAATCTCCACCAAGCCGGATGGAAAGGTAGAATAGACCCGTATGCAAAAAGAGGTGAATTACAAGTCAGACATTTTACACCGTCTGTGCTTTACACACACACGCACGCACGCACGCACGCACGCATGCACACGTAAAAAGCTATGGCATTCTCTCTGTGAGCTCAACCGTACTTTTCAGCAGACGATGGAGAAGTGTATGTATGTGTGAGTTCCCTTTTGGGGGGTGGGGGGACTCATCATGTAACACCAACTTTTGGGCGGGTGTCTCTTCATCATCAGCTGTCTGACGGGCTCCTTCTTGCAGAGACGGGACTCCCAGCTATCAAACAATCAACCTTTAGCAAACTTTATCAGTTTGTCATTATGAGATGTAGTGGTAGATTGTTCTATGATTCAGGTAAGTTGTCTAGACAAATGTAAAGTTGAGTACAGCCTTGATTAAAATCTAATCTACAGCTACGCCTAAAATAATTTGAACTCCAAAATGAGATTTATTAGCAAAATTGTTGCTCAGATGCAACAAACAGATGACACAACAATACGCATAGATAAAAAAAAACAATATTACAAGGATTTTATCTGAATTCAACATTGAATTCCACTTTCAGTGACCACTGCAGTCTCAAAATGATTCAACCCTCTAAATGGAGTTCCTTATAAGTGCAAAGATTCGCAAATCAGGTGTAGTTTCAGGTTCACCTAATCCTAACAATCACGGGTTTTCCCAAGTAAAATCCGGTGTGAACTACACTTGAATACTTGGATTGTAGACAGTGATGTTTCTTTCATTTAGAAAATATGGCTGAGTCAAGAGAATTAAAAAAGCTCAGATAAGACATCATTACCTTGCATAAACAAGAAATGGATCAAAAAAATAGCAAAAGCACTGACTATTCCTAGAGATACAGCTGGAAGCATAGTTCACAGGTTTAAAGTTAAAGGAACAGTGCACACCACAGGGGTGTGGTACAAAGGGGAACTTACCAACCTCAGATCTCTGGAAAGGCAGGTGGTCAAAAATCTTAGAGTGCAAAAGACCAACAGACATTCTTGGTAGCAGCAACCACTGAAGATTTAGTGTCCACAATGAGGCTCATATTAAACAGTGAAGGGATCCATGCCTGAACTCCAAGAAATACACCACTGCTGCCCCAAAAGCTCAAGAAAATTTTGCTCCAATCTGCTCACAACTATATAAACATAATAAGAGCTTTTGGGATTATATTCTGAGCAGTGATGAATCAAAACATGAACTTTTCGAGTCTATGGATCAGCGGTATGTCAAGAAGAGGAATACTGAAGCATATGTAGAAAAAAACACCATGCCTACAGTAAAGCATGGTAGTGGCTCAGTGATGCTCTGGGGGTAGATGGCATTCTCTGGTCCTGAAAAGGAGATCATTTCATGCCATCTCTGAGGAAGCTTGGAGGCTTGGGCATGATTGTTCTTCCAGCAGAGGACAATGATTCCAAGTATATATTAAAGACCACTTTCAAAATAAAGCCTGGAAAATACTAAATTGACCACCATGATCAACCAACTTGAACTCTATAAAGAATCGATTTCAAATTTGAATTTGAATTTCAAAAAGGTGGTTGTTGTCACAATTCTTATGTGTTTGGGTTTTTTTGGGTTTGTTTCTCAACATCTCGTAGTTGTTGACTTGGATCTTGGCTACAATTATTATGTTTTCCAGGTGGTGCTGACACAGCTGTCCTGGGTTCGAGTCCCTTGCCCCTGTGACGTTTGCTACATCTCTTCCCCCTCTCTCCACCCTATTTTATGTCTGCCTACTTTCAGAAGAAAAAAATAAAAATAAAGGCCATAAAGGCCACTAGAGCTCTGAAACAAAATATATTTAAAAAATGAATAAATAAACAGAAAATCAAAGACATAATATAACCAAAGGAAGATCTTACAGGAAAATCAACAGAACATAAAATACACCTGTCTTCATTCTGGGGTCCACTCTAAGAGCCACTCACCCTTGACAAAAAGCCCCCAAAATTTAAAGCATCTTTGCTTATAAGGACTGGACTAAGGTCCTTCAGGAATGATGCCAGAGGCTAAAGCCTGGCTATCAATCACAATTGCACCAGGACATGAAACCAAAAGGCTGATCTGTTAATACTGAGAATGCTTGTCCTGAAAGGGTTGACTAATTGTGAGTTGCAATACTCCAAACAAGTGTCATTATTTTCAAGGAACCCTTTGTTGTTTTAATTGTATTGTGCTCTTAAAATTTTCTTATGTGATTTGTTTATTGTAAACAGCTAGTACCAAGTATTGACGGTGAACCTAATTTGCAATGGAGGCTGAGTAATTTTAGGTGCAACTGTGTAAAAGGTGAAAAGTTCACAGTAATTGTGTAGAGTTCAGATCTGTGTCGAGCTGAATGGAGAGCCTGTGGATGAAACATTCAGCTGTAAAAAAATGAATTAGTGATTGAGAAGGAAGGGGAACGTTTCTCTCCTTTATGTTTCTCCCTTCTTCCCCCTCACTTTTTTCGCTTTTATTGAGGCCCAGGACTGTTCAGTGGGCGAACGCCGTAGTGTTACAAATCAAAGCCCTGCACGCGCTAACCAAGAGAACAAGGCTGAAATGAGAAAGGGCCTGCACAAAAACAAACATTACCCTTTGTTCTGGGGGTCTGAGTCCGTTTGGACCATGATTAGAGAACACAGTGAGGGAAGAGAAGGCTGCAAACGTGCGGGCGACGTAAGAATCATCAAATGCTTTTTGAGACGGTGAAAGAACCGGAGGGGGTCAGTCAGCAAAGGGCCAGCCGCCAGGAAATGTCACTGTTTTGGGGTTATGATGGTGGCACGACACATCTAATCACTAATGTCTAATTCAGGTTCCGTGGCTGGATGGAGAGTGGCTGCTTGAGCCCGTGGAAAAGCTCAGAAAACAGGCTGAACAATTACTGACGGAGTAAGAAAATTTGTCACAAATCATACCATATTAGACTTCTAACCAAGGTTTTAAGGGAAACATGGTAAATCTTAAACATTTTACAGAACAATGAAGTTCCTGTAGAGTTATAATACAGCACAAAAAATAAATTTGTCATTTTTGCAGCATTATGTTCTTATACTGAAAATGTAGAAAATCCAACCTTTTATTGAAGTCCATGTTTTTGTATATTAAAAAATATTTAGGCAAGACATTATGATTTTTATCAACAACCACAAACTGCCATTTCCAATTAAATAAATGTAACTGAAGCAATTTTATATCTTAACTTTTTTTATGTTGGCTCAATTCTATTTCTCCTCCTCAATAAATAGGGCACTGTTGATCTTTGTAAGTCAAGAAATGGCTAAAATAAAATTGCTACTGGCCTAATTTGCCTACATCTGCAGTCAGATGAAAAATTTAAAAATTTAAAATAAAGTGGAAATGTGAAAAACAAGGCTGTACGAGACCCCAGCTCTATTTAAAGTTTCCTTTAACAACAAAGCTCATTGTTAGAGATCTGCAGCAAAAAGCAGCATCTTGGGGGTCACCAAGTCTCCATGTTTTAAGGCTTTTGTGCATATCGTCACTAGAGGTGCCAAAGTAAAATAAAGTAAAATAATATTAGAATAAAGATTCTTGTGGAGCAATCTAGATTACTGAGAGAGGCTATTGTACAGCTTTATAAAATGATATAATGAGTTTGTTCTGATAAAGGTTTTCCCAACAACAGACCTGTAATACTGAGAAGCACAGAAAAGCTGTACAAAGATAAATCAAATGGAAGGTTTTCATCAGGCAGTGAACACTTATATATATATAACATATTTTTCTTTAACTGCATTAAGATATTCTGCTTCTTAATTAAAGTTCAACTCAAAATTGTTTGCACCCCCAGCATATTTACCTTCAAAAAGTATTTTCATCCATTGGAACTGAGACAGGCATCTCTCACAACATAGTAAAATAAGGAACATCTGTACTTTAACCTGTTTTAATTTACATTTTATCATTACATTTCCTGTTGAAAATTGTTTATATCATTCTAAATAATCAATAGAAAAATCTTTATTATAAGCATAGCAATCAAACCCTTCTTATAATTGCTGGCCTGCATGTTGCATGTCTCCTCTGGTAAAATGAGAATTTCTCTTTGCTGATGAGCTCCAAGTCTTTAAGGTTACAAGGACTCTGTACCATCTCACTAGTCTTTAACTACCTCCACAGATTCTCTGTCATATTAAATTCATGACTCTAGCTGAGCCACTCCAAATATTGCTATTACTTTAAAGCTAAATATATGAATAACTCTGAGTTTAACTACATCTGCCAGTGAAAACCAGCAGACTGATGCTGTTGCATTTAGGTTTTAGATAACTTTCACTATGGTCCCCACTCAGTGTGCCTTATTTGAAATTGGGAAGAACTCACAGACATTGCTCACAGCTCCATCATCTAGATGTTTATGAAAAAGTCGCTTTTCAGAATAACCGTGACTTGTATAATTTTGCAGAACTGAACCTATTGAACCTGGGTGTGATACGAACAAAAAACCCCAGGAGAAACTGAATTCCAAACATCTTGAACATGTATAGATTTTTGACTTTGACCTCTATTGCCTGACATGAATTGTGGCCTCGATTCCAGCAGCTTTTTTTCTATAAATTAGCAAAACATTTGCATTTTGAGTCCTTTGAACCCAGAGTGACAGTGCCATACGCTTCCCATATACAATGCCATTACCTTCTTTGTTTCATATCTGTGGTCGGATATCAAGAACAGACCTCATACGCTGTAGTCCTGTTTGAGCCTATCGATCTAAAAAAAGAGTTGTATCTCTCTCTGGTCAGGGAGATTATATCCGACTGTTGTAAATCAGACACAGGTGGATGAACTTCCTTCTTCCTATGTCTACCTCCCAGCTAACCTTACCCCTTCTTTCTTTCCCTTTTTGTCAGTGTCTTCACTTTTCTCCACCCTTTAAACACTCGTCTTTCTGTACTCTGGCTCTAGGTATGGTGAAAAGTGGAACAACAAGAAAGAAACTAACTCCAGTTGCATACACATATGTGTAACCAAACATTTCCAAAGTGAGTAATGAATTAGGGTTTTTCCAATTTTCACCCTTTTTAAACTCCGTTAGAAAAAAAAAGTGTGAACTGAAACATTATCCTTGACTTTTTATGGTAGAAGAATTTAGAAGAGTTTTTAGGTTTGCGTACAACACCTTCTGTGACCCCGAATGTCTGGTTCGAATCTTTTTCATCTGTCTTGGAAAACTTTAGAGGAAAAAAAAAACACCTTTTTGTGCACCTTATAAATCAACTTTCTTTTGGAGTTGTCAAACTTTAGTTACCATGTGCAGATCACACCCACAGTATTTAGTTACAGATTAGGTAGCAGACTGCTCTTGAAATTAGCACACCCAAGCCATAAAACATTATTTGTCAAATTTAAACACTATAAACTACGTGTTATCCATTACAACCCCAGACAGATATTAATAAATGGATATTGTTTCCCTTAATACAATATTCAGTCCCATCTATATGTAAATTTGGCATTTTTCCCTTTTTTCCTTATTTGCAATAAAATCTCCATCAACAAGTTCTCGTAAATTCGAACTGAAATGCTGAAATACTCATGCCCCACCAGTAGATGGCGAACACATTTACAATAATGACGCATCAAAAATCTAGAGTAAGAACATGTTGAGCACGTCTAAAAAAGGTAGAAGATCTCTCAAACCATTTGTAGCTACTGTTTTTTGGACACATTTGACCATTTCCTTTTTTTCGGTCATTATCCTGATTAACTTAACAAAGGAAAATAGAGACAAGCTACAAGAAAACAGGTCCAGGGTTGCTATGGTATTTAGTTCAGAGTGTATATGCAAAGAAGGCTGCTACATTATTGCTTTTAAAAGTTTCAGCATTGGCATTCAACCCTAAATACATTAAAAACACGGTGACAGTGACGGTTATTTATATGGGAAATAAGGCTAACTGTCAGAGTTCTGGGATCTCTCTGTTTGTGTTCTCCTTATCTGCTACTAACTGTGTTTCAATCCTAGTAGGGTGCTGGAGTTCCGGGTTTCCTGGGTAACAGGTGCAAGTCGTCTCCTGATTGATGTCTTGGTGTATTTAAGCAGGAGGCTGCCAGTACCTCATCGCTTGAGTGATTTTGCCGACAGTGGTAACCTTACCAAGCCAGCTCTATGTCTAAAAATCTAAGACTACTCTTTTGCTAACACTAAAGCACAGTGGATGTTCTGGATTTTGGCCAATGTCTTCAATTCAGGATTCAAGGCCTCAAGAACCCTCTTCGAACAACTACCTATCTGGCAGCTTCCTGCCTACTCACCAACAACCAAGTCGTCAACAGCCTATCCACCCTCCAACGCATTCAAACCTGGACATAACTCCAGCCCCTCGGATTCAACTTACCTTCTCACAACGACCTCAGTGTTGAGCTTCCCGACTCCGCATCTCCAATTCCCCTGGCGGTTCTGGTCACACTCTCCTGTAACATTCAAACTTTATTTAGCAACTAGTTTTCTCACGGAAGTATTATACTCACCTGCTCTTCCTGTTTTTAAACAGTTGGCGGTTCCAGGTCACAGACTTATCACCTCACCGGTTACAATAAATATCTTATACTTCTATGACTGATCTCCTGAGTGTCATTCTGCATGTAGGTCAAGTCCGTAACTAAAACCATGATACTAACTGCCCAGGACACCATCCCATCAGGGGGCGTCATGAGGAATTTTCTGTGACAACATGTACTATGTTTAGTAATAGTGTTTTAAAATGAAATGTTTTATTAAATAATATTCTACTTCTACAACAACTATTACTGCTACTACTAAAAACTACTGATAATAATAATAGTGATGCTGGTAAATACATTTCGCTGTTTTGATTTGCTGTGCAAGTGTGCTGAATCGCGGAGTGCGGATGCGATCAGCAAGGTGTCCGGTTGTTCCCAAAACAGCCAGGAGTTAGAAGTTGGACTTTTTTTTTTCCATTCAAACCAGCTGCGGTCTGGGCCTCACCTGACCACTCCTTTGTTCCAGTTTTATTACTGTAGTTTTCCACTGAGTTCCTGCCTCAGAGTTTTATGACTCTTTGTTCGAAATTTGGGGCAATCAGCTGCTAGTGGCTTAGGGCGCAGCCCACCAACTACCAGCTGATAGCTGCTATCGAGACATCAGCAAACCAGGAGGGCTTCTCTTTCCAAGTTAACCCAAACTGCACATTTTGTCCATAAAACAGCTGGTTTGATCTTCATAGACACTCAATGCGCATATTTTTATAATTATTATTATTGTTAAATTATTATTAATGAGAATTTACTAATTGTAATTATTAAGGGGTTTGAGCCCGTAATCACAACACCAGAGGACATCTCTCATTTCCATTCGTAAGTAATGATTTTGGTTAAGAAATTATGTTTCTCAATTATGATTTTGAATCATAATTTTTGATAAATATTAATTAAATATTTGTTTTTATTTGTTTCTGTTTTAATTTTGATAAGCTGTGACCCAGAGAATGAGAATGAAATCACATGTAGTTTACAAAGTCCTGACACAGCATGGGGAGTACGACGGAGTTACTGGTGATGGCAGAGTTAGTGCCAGAGGTTTACAGGTTTTTGATGTTTTTGCAGTTCACTGATATCCCTGTTGTGACTAACACTTTAAAAATACATATATTTCAATCAGCTTGCGCATAAATGATTATCAGTGAAATTCTGAATCCCTTATATGAGTAACAGCCATATACAGGTCCTTCTCAAAATATTAGCATATTGTGATAAAGTTCATTATTTTCCATAATGTCATGATGAAAATGTAACAATTCATATATTTTAGATTCATTGCACACTAACTGAAATATTTCAGGTCTTTTATTGTCTTAATACGGATGATTTTGGCATACAGCTCATGAAAACCCAAAATTCCTATCACAAAATTAGCATATCATTAAAAGGGTCTCTAAACGAGCTACGAACCTAATCATCTGAATCAACGAGTTAACTCTAAACACCTGCAAAAGATTCCTGAGGCCTTTAAAACTCCCAGCCTGGTTCATCACTCAAAACCCCAATCATGGGTAAGACTGCCGACCTGACTGCTGTCCAGAAGGCCACTATTGACACCCTCAAGCAAGAGGGTAAGACACAGAAAGAAATTTCTGAACAAATAGGCTGTTCCCAGAGTGCTGTATCAAGGCACCTCGGTGGGAAGTCTGTGGGAAGGAAAAAGTGTGGCAGAAAACGCTGCACAACGAGAAGAGGTGACCAGACCCTGAGGAAGATTGTGGAGAAGGGCCGATTCCAGACCTTGGGGGACCTGCAGAAGCAGTGGACTGAGTCTGGAGTAGAAACATCCAGAGCCACCGTGCACAGGCGTGTGCAGGAAATGGGCTACAGGTGCCGCATTCCCCAGGTCAAGCCGCTTTTGAACCAGAAACAGCGGCAGAAGCGCCTGACCTGGGCTACAGAGAAGCAGCACTGGACTGTTGCTCAGCGGTCCAAAGTACTTTTTTCGGATGAAAGCAAATTCTGCATGTCATTCAGAAATCAAGGTGCCAGAGTCTGGAGGAAGACTGGGGAGAAGGAAATGCCAAAATGCCAGAAGTCCAGTGTCAAGTACCCACAGTCAGTGATGGTCTGGGGTGCCGTGTCAGCTGCTGGTGTTGGTCCACTGTGTTTTATCAAAGGCAGGATCAATGCAGCTAGCTATCAGGAGGTTTTGGAGCATTTCATGCTTCCATCTGCTGAAAAGCTTTATGGAAATGAAGATTTCATTTTTCATCACGACCTGGCACCTGCTCACAGTGCCAAAACCACTGGTAAATGGTTTACTGACCATGGTATCACTGTGCTCAATTGGCCTGCCAACTCTCCTGACCCGAACCCCATAGAGAATCTGTGGGATATTGTGAAGAGAACGTTGAGAGACTCAAGACCCAACACTCTGGATGAGCTAAAGCCCGCTATCGAAGCATCCTGGGCCTCCATAAGACCTCAGCAGTGCCACAGGCTGATTGCCTCCATGCCACGCCGCATTGAAGCAGTCATTTCTGCAAAAGGATTCCCGACCAAGTATTGAGTGCATAACTGTACATGATTATTTGAAGGTTGACGTTTTTTGTATTAAAAACACTTTTCTTTTATTGGTCGGATGAAATATGCTAATTTTGTGAGATAGAAATTTTGGGTTTTCATGAGCTGTATGCCACAATCATCTGTATTAAGACAATAAAAGACCTGAAATATTTCAGTTAGTGTGCAATGAATCTAAAATATATGAATGTTAAATTTTCATCATGACATTATGGAAAATAATGAACTTTATCACAATATGCTAATATTTTGAGAAGGACCTGTACCCAGTCAGTGTCATGGTGTTTGAGTCTTGTCATGATTCTATCACATTAATTTTGCGTGACTGGCCCTTTGCTCTTGTTTTATTATTTCACATATGCTCTTCTTGGTTTCTGCCTCATACGCACCAGCTTTCAGTTTGGTCATGATCCTGCATTGGATGACAGTGACTCAGTGGGACAAGTAGTTATCTTGCAGTCACAAGGTTGTGAGTTTGATTCAAGCTTCTTTCACCACATGGCAATATGTCCTAGTGCAAGATTATCAGTGTGTGAATGTATGAATCCAGTATGAAGAGGCTGGTTAAATTTCACTCAAGTGTAAAAGTGCCCTGAGTAGTGAGTGTGAGAAAAGCACTATATAGGTTCAACCCATTTACTTTTATACACCTGCTGTGTCGGCATGGTGGAGAGGCAGGGTGGGAGGTGCGAGGTAGGAGAGTACCTGGAGAAATCCACTAACGCACAGGGTGCTCATGCAAACTTCACGCAGAATGGCTCCTGCTTGGATTTGTTTCTTTTTTTAACCTTTCTGTCCGGCAAGGGAAAAAGACAAGAAAGAAAGGGAGAGAAGTGGGACAAGAAGTTAAGAGGCAGAACGAGGGAGAGAAAGAAGGATAAAGAAAATACAAGATAATACCCTTGAAGTCTGCTTCTACATATGGAGAAAAGAGAGAGAGACAGAAGAGAAAACAAACACAGGGACAAACAACAAATACATATATAATAACATTATTACTGAGAAGTACATGGCAATAATTAAAAGAAGCTGTATTTATTGGCAACCACAGCTCACTAAGGAGTATATCTGCATATACACTCACCGGCCACTTTATTAGGTACACCTGTCAAATTACTCCTTAACGCAAATTTCTAATCAGCCAATCACATGGCAGCAACTCAATGCATTTAGGCATGTAGACATGATCAAGATGATCTGCTGCAGTTCAAACCGAGCATCAGAATGGCGAAGAAAGGTGATTTAAGTGACTTTGAACGTGGCACGGTTGTTGGTGCCAGACAGGTTGGTCTGAGTATTTCAGAAACTGCTGATCTACTGGGATTTTTACACACTACCATCTCTAGGGTTTACAGAGAAAGGTCAGAAAAAGAGAAAATATCCAGTGAGCGGCAGTTCTGTGGGCGCAAATGCCTTGTTGAGGTCAGAGGTTAGAGGAGAATGGCCAGACTGGTTCAAGGTGATAGAAAGGCAAGAGTAACTCAAATAACCACTTCTTACGACCAAGGCATGCAGAAGAGCATCTCTGAATGCGCAACAAAACGGATGGGCTACAGCAGCAGAAGACCACACCGGGTGCCACTCCTGTCAGCTGAGAACAGGAAACTGAGGCTACAATTTGCACAGGCTCACCAAAATTGGACAATAGAAGATTGGAAAAACGTTGCCTGGTCTGATGAGTCTCGATTTCTGCTGCGACATTCGGATGGTAGGGTCAGAATATGGCATCAACAACATGAAAGCATAGATCCATCCTGCCTTGTATCAATGGTTCAGGCTGGTGTTGGTGGTGTGATGGTGTGGGGGATATTTTCTTGGCACACTTTGGGCCCCTTAGTACCAATTGAGCATCGTGTCAATGACACAGCCTACCTGAGTATTGTTGCTGACCATGTCCATCCCTTTATGACCACAGTGTACCCATCTTCTGATGGTTACTTCCAGCAGGATAACGCGCCATGTTATAAAGCATGAATCATCTCAGACTGGTTTCTTGAACATGACAATGAGTTCACTGTACTCACATGGCCTCCACAGTCACCAGATCTCAATCCAATAGAGCAGCTTTGGGATGTGGTGGAACGGGAGATTTGCATCATGGATGTGCAGCTGACAAATCTGCAGCATCTGTATGATGCCATTATGTCAATATGGATCAAACTCTCTAAAAAATGTTTCCAGTACCTTGTTGAATCTCTGCCAAGAAGGATTAAGACAGTTCTGAAGGCAAAAGGGGGTGCAACCTGGTACTGGCAAGGTGTACCTAATAAAGTGGCATGTGCATCTGTAAACACCTGTGGATAGGGGGTGAGCGCGCTTGTGTATATAAAGTTTTCTAGTATTCCAATCTCAACCCTATGAATCTTTCTCCCCCAATGAACACCCTCAAACACAAATTTCTTGAATCCCCTCCCCTTGGGGCACACCCCAACAAGAGAGCTTCACCCCCCACAGCCAATGGCCAATTAAGACACATCCACATTGCGTGAGCCACCCACCAGCACAACAGAGCAGACACCACCGAGCACCGTACCCACACTGACGTGGACTGCCAAGCAGTCTCTACTAGCTTGTCCTTGAGAAAGAAAAAAAAAATAATGACTGTGAGCATGCGCCCATGCCAGCCGGGTACCGGCACCCTGGCTGACCAGCCGCCTCAGGCTGAGCACAACCCGTGGTTTACAAAATGTGTCATTGATTATTTTTTTTTTGAATAAAGTTCATCCAGTTGGAGACAAAACAACATTTAGTTTTATTTATTTTCATTATATTGCGTTTATGTTGTGTACATTGGCATATTGTGATTACAAATTGGGTAAATTCCATGACCAAAGGCTATGGCATATGGCGAAGAAGTCCTACTATGAAAATCGGCACTTTTATTTGACCAGATTTACTTTTATGAGGTGAAATATACATTCGGCACATTTTTGGCACATTTGGCTAAATTGTGTCAATATGTGGAACAAATATTCTTCAACTGATTCTGTCAAAATTTGCGGCAGTTATAGTCAAGATGTTGATGAATACATCCTGAGGCTTCTCCTAGGATTTCAAAAGGATTTTCATGGTGTTTTACAATGTTCATTTATTGAAAAACTTTGGCGAGGCTCAAAAAATTTGTTTTTCTTTGTTTAATCACAAATACATCAGACATATTAACAGTTACGATAATGGTTCCACTGTAAAAATATTATTTCATGTCTTACCTTTATACAGACACCAAAAGTTTACATTCGGACTTCATAACTGTGGAGCTATACTTGATTTATTTCAGTTTTGTAATTTCAGGCTGAAGCTGCTTTTAAAAACTTTAGGGCTTTAGAGGTTAAGCTACAGGTGTTTTCATTTCTTTGAGAATAAAAATGTACCTGCCTCTGAAGCCTCCCTGTCTCTGAGATGGAAGCGGTAACACTCGTTCTTACAACGCTGTGTCAAACTCTTCATTATGACTGCTCCGTCTTTAACTATTGAGTACATGAAGACTACTTTTCAAACCATTAGTATTTTCCACGTTGTTACTCCTGAAATTGAGATAAACATGCCTTGAAGGCCATCTTCCACCATGTCAGTGTGTCCTCTCGCAGGCGCTGCAGCTCAGTGGTGTGACGGAACCTGTCACAGACATCAGATCGGTGAGGAACAAGGGGTTCTCCAAAAGCTCCTCAAGGACAAATCCTCAGCTGTCTCTGTCTGCTGGAACTATACTTAGATGAGTTTTAAACCATGGCATCAATGTTTTATTTAGTGACTTAAAACTAACTTGGAACTAATAAAAATTGTGAACACATAGTACTACATAACTCATAATTGTTTTTCTATCTCCAATCCTTGACTTAGCACGGAATACAGCCTAATGCAGAAATGTTGACGAGCTGATTGCCATGTTAATCTGTTCACTTAAGAAAACCACTGTACAGACAATGAGCCACAACATGTTATGACAGATGCAACACCAATATTATGACAGCACCACTGAGTGTTTAAAAGATGATTTAGCAGTAATAAGATAGGGAAGGTACTTCTCCAACCAGTTATAGTGTGTTGGGCCTTCATGGGCTGATGAGCAGAGATGAGTTTTTTATATCATCAGCAGAAATCTGATTCTGACAGATCCTCAGGGAGTGACACACAGCTACCATTAACACTATTACAGCATAAAGCACATAGCTGCCAGATGGATGGAAAGCGTGTGATGAAATTCGTATAAAAGGGTACATCCGATTTCTAGTGTTGCCTGTCTTGATGGCTCATGTTCAGAGATGGTAGAGAGGAAAGAAACTCTGCTACAAGAGAGGGTAATAGCAGTAATAAGTAACTGTTAATATGTCTGATTTATTTGTGATTAAGCAAAGAAAAAAAAAAGTTGAGTATCGCCAAAGGTTTTCAATTTAGGCAAGAGGAAAAAAAACATGCTTCAATGAAGGACAAAAAAATATAGCAATGCTAACTAACAATAAATAAGCGGCATTCAGCAGAATCACTTAACAGAGATGCAGGAAAGCCCAACAAAGGGAAAGTATGGTTAAAAAGGAAATAAATTATGATAGGAAGTTTCCATGTTTACCATGTTAATCTGTTTTAATTTTTTTAAAGGGCTTAAAGGTTTCCAGATTTTTTCCTCATCAGTGTTAAATTAATCTTCATAATGGCCTGAAGGCAAAAAGAAGACAAAGCCTCAACCAAGTCATGAAGTATGGACCCCAGTTCCCTTTTCCTCTCGAACAAAATGAAAATTTTCTACTAGTCGCAGGTTTGCTTCACTGCAATTATTGCATGAATAACATATTTTCTCCTGTTTACTGTTTATTGGCTCTGTAAAAGACCAAAAAACACGTATGACCGAGGATCCTCGGGCAGTGCTCTTTGCTTATTTGCAGATGATGTGGTTCTGTTGGGATGTTGAAGCCAGGATCTGTAGTGTGCACCAAATTGGTTTGCAGATGAGAGTGAAACTTCAGGATGGGTCTGTTCCTCTGAATTGGACGTGATGGTTCTCAACGAGAGAATCAGTCTCTGCCTCAAGCTGAGGAGTTGCAAGCAAGCAAGCAATGTCAGGATGGAGCAGGAGATGAATAGACCTGTAACCCATGTGACCCAATACTGGATAACTGGAAGACAGACAGATGGATGGATACACAAAATATACTGTGTACTTCCCCCTCCTATTGCTGTTAGAGTGAGTCAGGTACATTAAATAAATCCTGCTGGAATTATCTTTTATTATTATCTTTGATGGATGTTTGAAATTTAACTTTCTGGATTTAAAACCATCAAACTTAACTGAAAAAGTAAAGAAAAATATGCGAAACAAACTGTTTGTGTAAACAAAGCATATGATTATTGCATTAAGATGTAGGGCTTGTTGCACTTAATTATTTCATAGGATTAGAAAAACCCTATAAATGGCTGGACAGAAAAAAATCCCAGTTTTTTGGCAGTAGCATTAATGTAGATGTGCATTCATACTAAACTAGTGGCTTACTGGACCTATCCCGCTATAATGGGTTGGAAAATATTATTTTTTTTTATATGACTCCATAAAAGGAGTGTTGACACATAATTTACCCATGAGTTTAGAGTGGGGCTGCACAGTGGCACAGTTGGTAGCAATGTTGCCTTGCAGCAAGAAGGTCTTGGGTTCGATTCCCGGCCGGTGGTCTTTCTGCATGGAGTTTGCATGTTCTCCCCGTGCATGTGTGGGTTCTCACTGGGTACTCTGGCTTCCTCCCACAGTCCAAAGACATGCCTTTTAGGTTAATTGGTCTCTCTAGGTGTATGAATGACCTAACAGGCCATGAGGTTTTGCTAGTAGTTGAAGTAAAGGATGAAGAGAATCAGAGTTCATGATAGATGAAAAACATTTTGCTGAAGCAGATACTATTTCATTTTGTTATATTTAGAAAAAAAACTTCCTGAATTTCTGCTCAGCCAGTCTGACAAAAGATGTTCTTAAACTCAGACAACTCAGATGTATATTGCGGGTCAAATATCTATGCTTCTTTTCTCATCTACTTAAATTAGCTTTTAAGTGTTACTCTCTCATCAAATTGTTCCACTCCTGAGGCTCCATTCTTTTAAAAAAATAAAACGGTATAAAGTTGATTTTCTTAAATGTTAGTCAAATGGTGAGATCCTGAAACACACACAATTATTTATTTTTGTCTTATTTTATATATTTATTAATTATGTGGATTATTTATTATGATGACAGCTTTCCAAACATTTGATTAAAATTGTTCCTTTTTTCATGAACCTGTTCTGTTTTACTGCCATATTTCCAGCCCCTCAATCCACTTATGAAGAAACTATTTTCATTTGACCTGCCAAAAATAATAAATGAAACAGTTTATAACAGAGTCTGTTGTTTTCCACTGAGCATGTGAGTCTTTAGTTTAGTCCTTACTACTAAACACTTTCTGTAGAGAAAAATATGTTAACTTGTGTTTAAAATATAAAATAAAGCCTCATCCCGGACCTTCCTTGGACTCTCATCTTTTGTTCTGTTATCAGTATTAATAGTTCAGTTATTAATACATGTATGCATAAAATGGTATTTATGTATTATCTTGAGTAAAACTGTATTATTGAATTTAGTTTATATAATATAACATACTGCAGTATTATTCAGAAAAACTAATCAGTTAACTTATTAATGGTACACTTGTGATTAATTGCTATGATTTATTTCTTATTAATACTACCCAGAGCTGTATGTTTACTTTCGCACTTTCTACTACATGTTCCTGGCACGAGGAGATAGTTTCCTGGTTTATTGAGCAACACTTTTCCTGTCTACATGTAGAACTGGACTATAAGGCTGGCTGCAGCAATGAAATACAGTGTGCTCATTGACCTTATTAATGTTTTTCGCTACTTTAAGATTAAATGCTTTTATTTTGACTGACGTATAAGGACCAGATATTTTCCACATCAAGAAGCGAATCCAGCTAGAAGCTCTTAGAGAAGGTTCCCACTGTTTTCTATCATGGCCAGGCCATTTAACTTTAACTGTAGCTTTGATGAAAGTCCCTCTACTCTCTATTCCTCATCATGCCCCCGATGATGCTCATTAGCGAACCTCCACCTCATGTCTTGTACAGCAGACCATCAACAGGTATCTGGAGTTTTTTTGGATAGGCACATTTCTAATTTTAAACAATTTTTTGACTATTACATTTTATTTGAGCTGTTTTAAAGTCTTGTGTGATCCTGGGAAGATTTTACTGTTTGTTTCGGGGTGATCATGACTTCTTGAGTGATTCTTTCAGGATAAATGCAGCTACACAGCAGTGGCAAGGGGAGAAAAAATAAATAAATGCCTCATTTACAGAATCAGCAGCCACTATCACTTGTCTGTCTCATCCTGACCTCTCTCTATCTGTCCGGCTGGATGTGTTGACACTCACTGTGTTCCTGATATGTGGGAACAGCCAATCCCACAACCTCCTCCTCACAGCCCTCACTGGCCCCACCCCTTCCTCACCGCTGCCGAGGACGCCGGCCTCATGGGAACCACCTATCTCCACCCGGTGCACTATCAGATTGTTGACATGAACAGATACCCTTGCAATCAAAATATTTTGCTTCTCCTAACACTGACATTGGCCTACATGGGATGACATCTCTACCCCCTTTGGGATAAACAGCTCCTGTGCAGTGTGTATTCGTGTACATATGTGTGTGCGTTTGTGGAAATGCCTGTCGCTGTCTGTATTTGCTGACAGGTGCATTAAATAATTGGATCAGGTGGTTTGATATTGCAGTAAGTAGTGAGAGGGTTTATGGCGAAAAACTGAGTTCAGACAGGGGTGATATGGGAGCAGAGACTTCAACGTATTGGTTGTAGTCTCCATTTATTATAGGCAAGGTTTTTCAGTATTCTGCTGCTGTGTCCAGACGCTTAAAATGAGAATGCTGCAAACATTCTGCTAATATTTCTGACACTAAAGCTGGAGTCTCAAGTCACTTCCTTTTCTGTCCATCCTACACACTCCCGCTGGAGAAGCCAATAAAAACAAACCAGCCATCTCAGAACCTGGATGACCCCAGTGACTGAATAGTTCTGTTTGCTTGTTGGATTATTTTTACCTGACACAGGAAAGAGCTCACTCATAACAAGCAGCAGGCGAGGTGGTGACAGATCTCATTAACCTTATTCTGAATGAATGGGGGAAATCAGTACCGGGGTGTGAAAGGCGGTGGGGTGAACGTGTGCCAAGACGTGTCCCTGAGGTTTCAGCTTGACCTTTTAACAACCTCAAACAAGACGTACATAGAGAATGGACCAGCCAGTATACATGTTAATTATTGACAATAAACCTGGTGGTCCACAAGTGTGAGTTCACCAGCTACATCAACAATAATCTTACTCTGACCAAGTCAGTGACAGATGTGTAACGAGAAGCCAATCATACTAGTTTCCACTAACAGGGCAAAGACCATGTTGGCTACAATATGTGATGATAGACCAAGCAGGTAACTCTTTTGCCTGTCTATGGTTGTGTTGATGCCACCTAATTAGTAGTGAATTTCTCTAATTTTAAATCCCACTGTTCTGTGAAGGCCTCAGAAGAATAAACCCCACGAAGAACAAGGAACACAGCATTTGGCTCTGTAAAAGACTTTGGAGAAATTTAAGGCAGGGTTAGGTTATAAAACAATATAACAACCTTTAAAACACATCAGAGAAAAACCAATAATCCAAACATGGAAAGCGTATGGCTCAACTGCTAACCCACCAAGACATGACCATCCACCTGAGCTTGCAAGTTCGAGCAATCCAGAGCAGCCAGGAGTTTAAAGATTCACAGCTCAGGTGGGGGAATCTGTTGTTAGGACCTGGCCTGTATGGAAAAGTGGCAAGAAGAAAGCCACAATCAAAATGTGGGGTCAAATGTCCCCCCATCACACTCAATGTAGGTTGCTGGTGCCTCTGCCAACAGGTGTGTAGGTGGTTCTATGTCGCGGGCTGGGTTCTGGGGTGTGTGCCAGCTCACTCCTGGTGGCTGCTTGGCAGGGCCTGGGTCCCCTGGCTCTGTCGGGCCCCTGCTGGTGGGTTGGTGGGTGGTGTGCCCTTGGGTTTCTGGGTCCATGGCTGGATCTGCTCTGGCGTAGCCTGTTGCCAGTTTGGCATGTGGGCTCCTCACTGCAGCTTTCTGGGGCTTCTACACAGATTTATAGATATACTCTATACTGAGCTGCGGTTGCCATTAAATAAAAATTGTATTAATTAGTACTGTGTACTTTTCAGTGACAGTGTTGTTGTTATACTGTATATATGTATTGTTTGTCCCTGTGGTCTTCTTTCTCTCTTTCTGCAGTTGCAGAAGCAGAGGTGATCTTGTATGCTCCCTCTCCTTTTTTTCTCTCCTCCTGTTATCTCCTTCTCTCCCTTTTAACTTTTTGCCCAGCCTCACTCCTTTACATTTTTCTTTGTGTTCAATTTAATTTCTGTCTCTGTGTTTATTGCATTTGAAACAATCCTAAAACATTTTCTAATAAAGTTTTATACATATAAATCATGCGAAGCAGTATAGGAAAAGCCGGAACTCTCCACGTGTGAAAGAAAATCTGTTGGGCTTCTTCTTGGCACTCAGACATCAGTCCTCAGTGCTACTCTGCTGGACAGGAGACAAAAAAGGAATTATAAATAGGCCTAACTATTGTGCCTTACAAGTCATATCAACCAGTCAAAGTGCTTTCACACAAGAGCCACATTAAATTAGCCGCACTGAGTTACACAATCGTGCACACATTCATACAAATCAGTGCCCTGCAGCGAGGGGGAAAGCTGGAATCAAACCCTAAGCAGATACATTGGGAGAACTCCTTCAACCCTGGTCCACATAAATACAAAAGCTCTTACACATAACTAAGACTATCTACATATTTTTCTTGATGACATCAGTCATGACAAAGAAGGCTGCAGCCATTCACACATTTCACAATAGAGATATGATGATACTGACCAGAAAAAAAAAAAACAAAATCAACAACTTTCTATAAAACTATGCTTTAAGGTTTACATGCCTAAAATTACTTAACATATTATGAGATAACTAAACATGCATTGAAGTTATAAATCATGTTTTGCCAAAAACAGTGCCTACCCTAAAGAATGAATCATTGCTTCTCATAGAGATTGTAAAAGTTGTGGCCTAAGTACACTTCAGAGAAGTGCATACTGAACAAACCATACAGCCATAATTGAGTGCAAGTTTTGTAAGCTTAGACAAATTAAGGCATCACCTTTAATTTGTATAGTTATACTCAAAGCACATGATAAAGATGTTGATTTCAGTAATAATAGGTTTCCACAATGGGCAGACTTCTGGGTTTATCTTGGATAGGAGAATTCTTATTAAGTTCAAATACTCAGAAAATATTCACATCAGTCATGAAAGTGCTTATTCAAATATGCTCATATTGTACAGCTTGGTATGTTTGTTGGCCTTAGGATGCTATTTCTGCCTGCCCACATCAGCCTCGTGACTGACTTTGCTGTTGTGAAATACAATTTGCATCAATGCTTTGAAAACCTGACCTACAATATATTTAATAGTTGCCTTTACTAATTAAACTTGTTTTTTTCAGGTTTCACACATTGAATACTTGTTTGTGAGACTTGAAGGAAGCATCTTAATGGGATGCCAGTTTAAACCAAAAGGAACGTTCAAATAAGCTAAGAAATGCAGTTAACAATATTAAAGATAACTTGTCACACTAAAGCCTGGGTGGACTTGGCAGATGGCAACTGTTCTAATGAGTGCCCATTCTCAGAAACCTTAAACCAACTTCCTGTGGCCCTCATAGTCCTTTGAAGAATGGGAATAGTAAGAGGCTGCGTGTGGCACTAGGTCATCAAAGTGACGGGACATCCTGGCAGGAAAAACAGGAAGTGAGGGTAAGGGTAAGCCTGATTGGACCCCTCCTCGTTCTCGAACAGTAAGATAAGAAAAGATGGTTCTGACTAGCTCTTTCCCCTCTTTCTCCATTGGTATGATATTAATAGGACCATTGCTTGTAATAAGCATGGTAACTATATGAAAACCCAATGAAAACTCTTCAATCACGTCAATATATAGGTGTTTGATTTCACTAAAATAACAGCCAGCTTAAAAGTTTAGAAATACTTGCATCACTGGATAATTTTCATGCCTTTTCATGCCAGTATGAAGCAACTTGACACCTTTTATCTCAACCACACCACTGAACCGTTAAATGATACCATGCCAGGCTGTAGAAGGTCACTGTTTATCATGGTCTATTCCTCCCTATGATATCCTTGGGATGGTATCAGACAAAACACCTGCACATCTGCTCAGAGGAAAGTTTTACAAAGTTTATGGAATCCAAACACTAATAAGTGACGCATGCACAGTGGCTAAATTACATAATGTTAAATTTCAGTTGTTTTTTTTAAATTCATTATTCTTTTCCAAGTTGTTTGCTCAGAATTCCTTCCTTTCTATCAATTTGACTTGAGATTCTCATTGGGACTTTGTGATCCTTTAAAAAAAGTACTCTGCCGATTAAATGTTAAATCCTTTTTCTGTGAATTGCAGAAGTTAACCTTAAAGTCAAAAATCTGTACAGACTTAGCATAAGATTTGCATGTTAAGGTCAGATTGAAACACAAAATACTTATAATAAACATCCACAATCATTGCATGGAAAATGAGAAATACTGCACATTTGATGAGCAACTCTGAAAAGGTTGACAGCACACCATTTGTTTTAAATTCTTGAGCTTACAGTGTATTTGGTGAGAATTCACACCACTTAACTTCTTACACACTTTCTATTACAGTCATATTCCAAAATGCATTTATTTCACTTTTATCAATTAATCAAAAAGGGAAAGTTTGACTTTTAAAAGGTTAAATAAAGAGAAAAACAATCACATGCACATAAGTATTCCCAGTCTATAATCAATGCTCTGTTGAAGCAACCTTTGGCTGCAGTTTCAGCCTTGAATGTTTTTGAGTATGATGTTAGAACCTTGGCACACCTATTTTTTACTTATTCAGATTTCTCTAGAGGTGTTTGGTGAGGGGCTGCATGCTGGCATAGTTCTTAGCGCTCATGCCTTGGAGCAAGGCCATTTGCCCAATGACCGTTGAAGATAGGCACCATACCCTGGACCCTGCACAGATGAGCAGGTATTCATAATGGGTGGATCCTGGTTAGGTCTAAGTCTGGGTCACTCAAGGACATACTCAGAGTTGTCCCAAAGGCATTTCTTTGTTATTTGTGTGCTTAGGCTTGTTGTCCTGTTGGAAGATGAACCTTTGCATTTCCACAGAGCTCCAGAAAAGGTTCTAAGCAAGGATGTCTCTGTACAATGCTACTGTCGTCTATTCTCTGACACTGACTGATATCCCAATTCCTGCTGCCAGAAAACATACCCACAGCATGATACTGCTACCACCATACTTCACTGTGGAAGTAGTATTAGCCAGATGATGGATTGGCTTGTGTATGAAGCCTGACATTCAGAATCCGTAACCATTGTTTCATCAGACCAGAACATTTGTTTCTCATGGTCTGAGAGTCCTTCAGGTTCCTTTTTGCTGGCTTTCATGGGCTTTTCCCTTAGCAGTGGCATCCATCTGCCCACTCTACCATACAGGCCTGATTGGTGAAGTGCTGCAGAAATGAGAGGTTCTCCTCTATCCACAGGGCATTGTTGGAGCTCTGTCAGATCGACCATTAGGTTCTTGGTCCCTTCCCTGACTAAGACACGTCTACCCTAATTGTTAAGATTTATGCCGTGCTATCTCTAGGAAGATTCCTGATGGCTCCTGACCTCTTCCATTTGCGGATGATGGAGGCTAATGTAATTATTGAGACCTTCAATGCTGCAGAATCTTTTTTGTACCCTTCCGCAGATCTGTGAATAAATCAAATCTTGTCTAGGAGGTCTACAGACATGTCAATGGATTCCATGTATTAGTGGACTCCAATCAAGCTGTAGAGTAACATGTAAAGAATGACAAGTGGAAACAGGATGTATCTGAGTGTCATGGCAAGTGCTGCGAATATATTTCTAGTACATTTTTTGAAATCTCAACCAGACGTTTTTAACTTTGTGGATAGAATATTCTGGAAAACATGAATTCAATTACATTCTGAAAAATTGAAAGCTCTGTAAATATTATGGAATCAAAGAAGGAATTTTGGGCAAAATGTCTTCATTAAATGAAGTGCAATGTTTAAACAAAAACTCTGTCAGCACATATTGTAAAACATCATGGTGAAAGTACAACTGGTAGGTTTAAACTCATTGTTCTCAACCTAAAAAAACAACAGAACTAACATGACAACTCATCAGGAGGCAGGTATTAAGGTGTCTTTAAGCTCATTCTCAGGCTGGAGTTGTTATAACCTGCCATGCATTCTGAGGGAGCATTTAAACATGATGGGCTGGAGGGAAAAATATAAGCAGCAAATCAAAACCAAAAGGTGCAACCTAAAAACATTTTCCTAACCACTCTGCATGTATGTTAAGATAGTGGTTTATTCATCTAAAAGATTCAAACCTTAGGTATCTCCAACGAGGTAACACAAATCATACATTTTTTACTTTTATTACGAATCCATTGCAGAAAATCTGATAGAAAATCTTAATTTTCTAATCAATCAATGTTATACATAATTTTATGTATCGCTGTTCAATTCTTATTTTGATAAGGAAGGTTTCTAACTGGTTTCTATTTTCAGACAAAAGTCAAATAAGACACAAATAATTCCAACACCTTCATCTTTAACATACAGCAACCTCTATATTTATATTTACCCTATGTCAAGATGTGAAAAAACCTAAAATAAATGTTATTTAATGTAAAAAAAAACAAAAAACTTTAATTTGGACTTATCTATTGAGTGAGAAAAAAAGAGCATGCTTATAAATAATGGGTTTAACAAAATCATAAGAGCCAATACTGGTGGTACAGTGGATAATTTCTATAAAAAGAAGGTATTTTAAGGTATATGTCAACCTTCTAAGTTGATAAGGAAGTTTTTATTTCTAATCCATGAGTTGCAGTTTAACTGGGCTACAAAAATAACGTGACACAAAGGCCCATTTCGTTTTTTTAAATATATCTTTATATAAAAAAGTCCCATTTCTTTGAGCGACTCCTAATATTAGGAAAGACAAGAGAACATGTCATTTAAGTAAGGCTGATGTGCATTTATCTTCATTATTAGGATATGTCTACAAGAAGATAGACTTACCCATATAGTACCTACAGTTAGAGCAATAATTAAAATGTTTAAAACAAGCAGGACTGCAATTGTGTAACAAGTCTGGATGAGGACCTATGCTTATTTTACCACCGCACACAGGAGGATGATGGTGAGGGAGGTTAAAATGGCAGAGAATATCATCAAATATTTTCAGTTCTGGGATAATGCCACTGCAAAGAGGAATTTACTTTAAAGCCTTTTACTCCTCCCCACCAGGTCTGCAAATAAACACAGATGGTATTGTGTGATACATTTTAATGCAAGATTCTCTGACGTGGCTACAAAGAAATCCTGAATGGTTTGACTTCTGAAGTGTGAAGTGGTCTCCCAACCCAACCCAACCCCCACAAGATTACCTGAGACCCTGCTGCACCTGAGAGAAAAGGTGGTTGAGGGTCTGAGGGCTCGTCACAACACCGGGCTGCTCACACATGTCCAGGGACAAAGACCCTAACACCTGTGGGTGCAGTTCGGAAGTGAGGCTGGCGGGGGGCTGAGGGGATCCTCTATGTGTGGAGAGCTGGGAGGCCGAGAGGAGCGCAAGAAGGTTACGGAGACATGCATGATAACCAAGGTAAGTGCTTAAAGGCCCTTAAGAGGATGTGTGTGTGTGGGTGTGTGTGTTTGACGCACAGCTAGAGAGAGAAATAAGAGAGCATGTGTTGAGCTGCAAGCATGCCACATGTGTTTCTTCAAGTCGCTGCATTTCCATGGAGTCCAGGTGTTCATCGGGGGGTCTATTGTCATCCAACTGGACTTATTGGCCTCTCTTCTCCCTGTCAGATACCTGCTCTTTGATGTCTGGGAAGTCTCTCGCCCTCTTTGTGTGCAGGTCAACATTCCAGCCGCACACATTCTTTATGCATGCACATACGAAAACACACCTGCGCATAGCCACACAGATAAAAAGACACAAAAACACAAAGGAGAGGAGAGGATGAGGAGTAAAAGGGAGAGGGGAAGGGAGGAAAAACAAAAGAACAAGAGGGGAGTGAAGTACAAGTAAACACTTGCTCTGCATCAAAGGGATCAATTTAAAACTAAGTTAAAGGAGAGTAACCTGTGGGGAGCCATACAACAGATCAATCCAAGAATCAAATGGTTCCATTAATATAGCAAACTGACTTACATCCTTGTTATGATTGGAGTTACAGTAACAGTTCAGACATATGTGGAATCATTGGACTTGGACATTTTTAGCAGGTCTGATGGAGACAGTTATTAGCTGAGGGTGTTGGCATTTGTATGCTTTCTTGGTCTAGTTAGAGGAATATAGTGCATAACCTTTTGTACATAATTTCTGCTTTATCTTGTGAAGAATGTCCTGAACACTAAAAATTCAAATTTCTAACACTACAATATAAATGATCTCTCTTGCTCTTTAGTGCACTATATAATGAACAGGTGCTAGCAAATAACAGCTTTTGGTCTCGATCATAGCATTTTTGCATCTGATTTCTGTTATTGCTCTTCTGTCTGTGATTTTATTTTAGCTGCACCTTAAAAGCTGCTACGCGCCCACTGGGGAACTTATATGGGTTTAAACTATTTTATAAAAGCAGTTCAGTCATCACTTTCAAACTAAACTTAGTATGGCTCGATGTAGTAGAGAAAGAGCTACAGTGGAATACAAGAACTTCATCCAGCTAATACTGAAAGCGAGAAAGGAGAAGCAGAGCACGGTTTACCGAAGCTAGCATGGTTACTTCCTGTTTTGATATGAACTTCTACTTTGATATAAATTGCTTCATAAACTTAGGGCTTTACTTTGAACGCAGTAGAAGTTATTGACCAGTGTTTATGCTCTCCTATACCTGAGGATATCTGGGCACAACACGTAGTAAAGGTCACATGACATACACAGACAGGTAGCTGCAACAGCTAATGCAGTCTCTCTTTTATTGTTAAAGTCATTGTAAGCTGTGAAAAACACTAAGGTTGGAAGGGAAACAGATTTACTAGGTCAATATAATGTACATTATGTATTTCATTTTGTTTTTCAAGCTGTGCACATGCAAACAGGCTGACCTGCAGGGATCAGTGCACTATATGGCTGCGGGTGCCATATAGTGCCATATTTGTTATAAGAAATCAAGTCTGTCTTAGATTTTAACAACCCTCTTACGCCATTATCAGTAAAATGATTGATGTGAAGGGAATCCATCCAAGTGTTGCATGCATATACACTGAATGATCCACTGTTTTAAATGCTGCTGAAAATTTTACGAATAATTGTTGTTTTCATCTTTTCAGGGTTTTTCTTTTCACTGCCCTTGAGTAACTGGGCATTTGGCTGCAGATATCTAAATACCTGGTGATCACAGTAGCCTCCAAGCCCAGAGAGGTGCTTTGCATGCTAAGTGATTGCACAGTGCACCACTGATACGTTACCTCGTCGGGCAAACATGATGTTTAACAAGAGCTCTGTCTTTTCCAACAGCCCACCTTCCTCCACATCAGTTTTTTCCCTGTCGTTGCTTGTTTGCTCAGCGCTCTCGACGACAGGTGCTGACAGATGACAGATGTCAAGAGCCTCTGATCACACAAACAAGTTCTTAGCACACTTTCACTGACTGCTTCTTTCTCTAGCTCTTAAACACACAGCTTAACTGACACTTTTATAAACAAGACAATAAGAAAGAGCATCTCAAAATGGACCAAGTGGTTTGTTTGGTGTATAAATCTATTTACATTGTGTTTTAGTGTTCAAGTGTGCTGTTTCTGCAAGGCATTTAGAGGTAAAGATCCACAATGATGGAGAAAAGTATCAGTTTAAGTGTGTTCAAAAGATGGGAATGGGAGATTGAAGGGTTCCTCTAGTTCAATTTCCCTATTTGACCTCTGTAGTTAATGGTGTAGTTTTACATTTCAGGTTAATTGGTGCAAGAGATGATGATGCCTGAGCTTGTGTGCTGCTGTGCATGTGTGTGTCTGTGTGTGTTGGTTTTGGTTTTGGGTCATATCTCTGCCTCCCTCTCTGTCAGCCAGGTGCATGGCAGCTCTACAGAGCTTTTATCCTAAGCCGATCCCTGGGAATGCAGAGAATGTCTCCCAGACGCTCCTGGTCACTGTGCCCCAGCAGCTCCTACTTTCAAACGCACACATACACACACACACATACATGCTCACACACACTCGCCACACAGTTCCTTTGCCTCTCCCAAACCCCCCTCCCGTCCTAACCCCAGCACCACTGACAGACACAGCCCAAAGAGCAGACACCTGGCTTTGCACACATACACATGCACACACCCTGGGGATGCTCGGGGAAAGTCAGGGATCAGCAGAAACACTCTGGAGAAACAGGAGAAGACAGAAAGGACCAGATGCAAGATGGTAGTCAACAAAAGAAAGAGGTGGGAGGGTAAAGAAGGAGGGGGAGGGAGACTGACACAAAGATATAAGACGAAGATTGAAAGATGTCAAACTGTGAAATGCATTGTAAAACTGGCAAATAAAACAAAAAATTGACACCTGTACAGATGTCATTTAAATATATTAGTAGCCTTAAATGTTGACATTTCTGAGTGACTCTTGCAGGTTAAAGAGAGGCTGGGCAGGAAGGAGTTAACTCTCTTTCTCTGGCTGTCAGTCAGAGAGTTAACACCACCTGAGTGTTCTGTCAAGCTCACTTCCTTTGCTTTCTACCACCTGCCAATCAACCTTCCACGCTGCAAAAATCACACTTGTGGCATGTGTGCGATTGCTTATGTAAGTGTGCAGTTTTTTTCATTTTAGGACTTGCTGAAAAAATAATAAAAGCCTTAACTTGTTGCTTCCCCACAGGACATACAAATAATGACTGATTCTAAGTGACCTTGCAGAAGTAATAATACTTCTTAAAGTGTAGTAAGAGTGTAATTTGATGTCAGTATAAATCCATATGTTTTGTGAAGGCGTCAGAGGTTTGTTAGAAAACATTAGTGAACAAGCAGCAACATGAAGGCCAAGGAACAACGCAGGTCAGAGAAGCAGTTATGGTTTAACGCAGGGTTAAGTTGTAAAACGTTATCCCATGCTTTGAACATCTCACGGCGCACCGTTCAGTGCTTCATCCAAAAATATAGAGTATGGGACAACTGCAAGACATGGGTGTCAACCTAAACTGACCTGCTGCACTGGGTGGTCATTAATCAGAGAAGCAACCAAGAGGCCCATCGTAACTATAGCGGAGGAGCTACAGAGATCCACAGCTCAGGTTGATTATAATGCTGTCAGGCAGCTATTAGTTCTGTGTAATCTGGCCAAGTATGAAAAAAATTTTGAAAGAAAACCATTAGAAATCTTGCTTGGAATTTGTCACAAACTTTGTGGAGCAAATAGCAAATGTGGGAATAGGTCCTATAGTTAGATGAGACTAAAATGAAACTTTTTGGTCTATGCAAAATCCAATGTGTGGTGGAAAACTAACACTGCACATAACCCTGAACATGCCATCATCTCAGTGAAACATGGTGGTGGCACCATTATGCTCTGGGTATTTTTTTCTTCAGCAGGGACAAGGAAGTTGAACAAAGTGGAAAGACGGATGGAGCTTGTTAGAGTTTGCAGAAGCTTGAGGCCGTCATAGTAGTTCCTCTTCCTTTACGGCAACAACCCTAAACCTGCAGTCAGAGCTATAACGAAATGCTTTAGATCAAAGCATATCCCTGTGTTAGAATGACCCAGTCAATGTCCAGACCTAAATCCTACTGAGAATTTGTTACAAGGCTTGAAAATTGAGGTTCACAAATTAGTCTGACTGAGTTTGAGCTATTATGTAAAAAACAAATGGGTTTGAGTTGCTAGATGTGCAAGACTGCTAGAGGCATAGGCCAACAGACTTGCAGCTGTTCCACCAATTATTTACTTTTGTTTAAAAAACCCAAAACATTGCAAATCATGAATTCTTTTTTATCCACTTCATAATCAAATGCTACTTTGTGTTGGGCTTTTATAGAAAATCCCAATTAAAAAGACTGAAGTTTGCACTTATGCTGCGACAAAATGTGAAAAGGTTCAATGACTATGATTATGTTTCCAAGTTACTGTGAACTGTAAAGAAAACATATGTTTCTAGAATAAAGTACATGCTGCAGAAACCTGTTGCTCGTAGCTCTTCTGAGGCATTTCGCCTTGTTGCAATGCTTACTGGCATGTGCGATAATGCCCTGTCTCAATTCACACGCTAAAAGAATGAAAATCATGTAGCTGCTGGAGGTGAACTCACAAGCTCCTTCGATTCTGACGCACACACACTGTTCATTATCTAAACACCGTGGGCCATGATTCTTCTCTCCCATCCTTTTTCTTCTCTCTCAGACTGAGGATCTGAGGCCAAGGCAAACACTGTGTGGGTGTGTGTGTATTTGTGTCTGATACACTCATATCTCAACACGTACACACACCTCCCACCCAACCAAATCCCCAGATGTTGGTACTTGGACTAAATGGTGTGCACCGAATGTGCTGCAAATTGTATCAAATCCAGGAAAAACTCAAATCCTTGTTTATAGCTGTGGTTTCTAACAGAAATCTGCAGACTTTTAGGTATGTCCAATTGATTAACTATTCTTAAATACTGCTTGTTTAACCTATAAAATCTAGAGAATTGTATCAGCTTTTTTATTGTCCTCTCTTACCACCTAAACAAGTAAGAACGTTAAATTTGAGGAAGTGCACAGGACTGACAGCAGGAGAAATGGATGTGCACAAAACGGGTCTAACCAGGGCAGTGAATGCAACCTGTCAGCAGTGGTGTAGCAGTGCAGCTGTGTGGTGTCTCTGTTAGTTGGACAGGCTCTGTTTCACACAGAATTCCTCTGTGACTCTCTAATAGACCGAGCCCAGTCCGGCCTCACAATTGGCTCCCGAGGGGGGGTGCTGGACCTCCCCCATGCTCAGACAGATGCAGACACTGCACTTAAGACTGTCTGTATGGGAAGAATACTGGAGAGAAGCCAGTATACATCTGTCTATTGCAGGACTTTATCGTGTTCAAACATATGCCTAGTTTCAGATTTTCAATCACCAAAACATTAGCAATTAAAGCGGCCTCAAGATGCTTAAGAGAACCTAGAACCTAAAGATCCCCTTTGAAAGCACAATAGCAATGAAAAAACACTGATTTGAAAAGCAAATTACAGCCAATCTCAAAAAGAGAAAACTTTCTGTTTTAACTCAGTTAAACAAAGAGGAAAATAAAGGGCAAGTAAGAGGTGATGCAGAGGAGCACAGACAAACAGCAAGTCTTAATTCATACAAACCCTAGCTAGATTTCTTCTCAGGATCAGCAACACATGAGCATTAAAATGTTCAAAGACAAATTGTGGAAAACAAGTTAATACCTTTTATAGTCAAATTCCCAAATCAATGACACAGGGAGTGTTTTCATTTTAAAGAACTATAGGTTTCTTTTTGTGGTACTGGCTTAACAGCAAAACAATAAGATCCCACAGGCAAGTTAAGTTAAGTTTAAGCTTATTTATATGATTACATAAGACACTGATTGTTCATTAGACAGTTCCCAGACCTTGAGTGTGACTCAGGTCTCATATCTTTAGTGTGAGACTAAATCACCCACAGGTCTTGAACCTTTGGGTAATTTAATTGTGGTCTCAGAGTTGACTTCTCGTCTGTGCTTTTGGCACATTATACCTTTTGAAACCTGGTTTATGTTTATGCTATACACTTTATTAACTTTTTAAAACTAAGACAAAAATAAAACATTGTTCTTGCTGTTCCTTAAAGTTCCCATAATGTTTTGCTTCTTGACATCCGTTTAATAGACAAAATTGACAAACGATATCTTTTGGTGTTTGATAGAATGGAGCGTTTCTCATGATGAGTATGTAAAGTTTTATAGAAATAAAAATGTTGTCACAGAAACACCTGAATAATTCCAACAAGCAATTTTAACAATCATAGTATACAGTGATGGGAAAAGTATTTGCCCCTTAACAGATTTTGTGCTGTTTTTGCCATTTAGCCTGGTTTAAATGTTTCAAATCCATCCATCCATTTTCTATACCTGCTTCTTCCATATGACGTCATAGGGAGCTGGTGCCTATCTCCAGCAGTCTACAGGTGAGGAATTTTGGTCTACTTTTCATTTGAGCCACGCTGGAGAAATCATGGGATCATGAATGGCCTATTTAAAGTTACTGTATGTCACAGCATCTCAATTGAATTTAAGGCAAGACTTTAATTTGTTTTTCTTAGCTGTTCAGAGGTGGACTTTCTACTGTGCTTCAGATAATTGTCCTGCTGCAGAAGTCAAGCACTCTTGAGCTTAAAGCCACAAACTGATGACCAGACCTTGTCCTTCAGGACTTTCTGCAAGTGCAGAATTCGTGGGTCCATTGATTACAGCAAGTCAGCCAGGCAATGCTGGTCCAGATCATCACATTTTTTGCTGTATATTTGATCTTCTCTTTCTGAAATGCTTTGTTTGTTTTGCACAAGATGCGATGAGATGAACTCCTCCAAAAAAGTTCAAATTTATCCAATCAGTCCACAGAATATTTTTCCAAATGTCTGAGATATCATCAAGGTGATATTTGGCAAATTTGCGAACGCCTGTGTGTTGTTTTTGGTGAGCAGTAGGTTCACCCTTGAAGTCTCCCACTGATGCCATTTTTGCCGAGTCCCTCTTTTTTTTTTGTTGAATCATAAATCCTGACCCTAACTGAGGCAAGTGAGGCCTGCAGTGCTTTAGATGTTGTTCTGAACTCTTTTGTGACATCGTGGGTGAGTAATTGTGGTGGGCTGGCCACTCCTGGGAAGGTGCACCACTGGTCCAGTTTCTTCCATTTGTGAATAATGGCTTTATGTGGATCGCTGGAGTCCTAAAACCTTAGAAATGGGTTTGCAACTTTCTCCAGATTGTCAGATATAAATGACCTTGTTTCTCATATGTTCTTGAAGTTCTTTACATCAGGGCATGACATGAATCTGGTCTTTTAGTTTACTTCTTGTTTTCAGACAGGTTATATCTAAATGGTTTATTCATTCTACAAGTCTGGTAGTACTCAAGCCCAGGTGTTTCAAATGAAATGAACAAAAAATGTCAGCAAACCTAACCATTTTGTGAGCACTGTGGTTCGTCTGAACAACTAACATAAGGTATGTCTACTGGATCATTTAACACAAAGGCTTGGATAATTTATTTACATTTAAAAGCATTTATGCTTCTAAATAGAAGTGATTATAAAAAGATCGCTGACACACTGCTTGTTGACCAGACACAGGTTGTGTGGGTTGTTTGATAGAAAGTAAAAGGGGCATATTTATTGACTGACACTACCGATGTGCGTTTCCGTTCAGCGGCCAAATACCTTTCCAAAGCAATGGAAGTCTGTGAGAACCTTAAGGCTAAAATAAATGTGGATTATTCCAAAACCTTTAGAGAATAAGAAATCTTTTTCAATTACATCAACTTTGTTAAATGAAAAGAGCAAAGCTACAGGCAGACATTAGCCAAATGAAGGAAAAGGACATCAGTGCACTCCCAGATTTCATATCAGAAAGAAAGTGGAAGTGATGAGGAACGGCAGCATGTAATACTTTAACTTGAAAGACCATGAGAGGGAAACAGCAGGAATATATTGCTCATAGAGGAAAAATTAAACAACTGACTCTCTTCAGTCATCCTGACGTGATCGATGCTAATCAAGCACAAACAAGGACTAGGCAGATGGATGGAGAGAAACCGAGGAGTGAAATTAAAGGACAGAACATAAAACATTCCTCTTTGGCTCAAGCCCAAGTGAAAAACAATCTTTTGGTAGCTGTCATGTCATCACTCAATTAAAAGGTTAGGCCATGTTTATTCTTTCTATTAAGCAGATTAAGGAAAACATCAACAATCACTCATTACCAAGACTCACAGCCTCCGGGTAGAGTCTCCACTAATTGCGGTTTATACGTTCATACGAGGAAGAGAGAATGAGCAGATACTCATTCTTCTTGGCAGAGTCCCACATTTCAGAGAAAATCACTTAGAAAAGAAACAATATTCAAGATGTTTCTCCAAAGTACTGTAACCACACAGAAATATATCAAGTCATCACCTGTTAATTCAGCATTTTACATGTTTACCCTATTTCTCTTCTTGTTCAGTTGTGCTGTCTCCTTTTTTACACTTACAGATATGAAAGTTTTATGTTTTATGCAAACCTAAATAATCAGAGAAGCTTTTAGCTCAATTCCAGAAATACTCAGTATTATCACACAGTAGGGATAAGGGTTAACCAAGGACACACATAAATCAGTATTCAACTCCATTTCCAGTGCCTCTGAGCCCACAGATATTGGTACCATACCATAGCAATTTTTATCTATTGGACTGCACGTTTTTTGCATGGACAAATAAGCTGCAAACAGTCATTTACACAACTGTTTAATTTCCTGTCTCTATATAGGTACTTCCTTCTCACATTTGCCCACAATTAAACAAATCAATATTTATACATTCAGAGACAATGTTGTTTAGAAGTGAAACCATCTGTTTACATACAATGTATAAATGGACACATACATTTTTACATTAAATCAGTCTAGACTCTTGTTGTTTTAGGTCAGTTAAGATGACTTAAATTATTTGTATTTGCAACATTTGCCAAAATCAAGAAAGGTAATTTATTGTTATTATTTTTATATGCCTTTACAAATTCAGGAAAGCCCAGATGATTCACAACATCTGAATTAACTGGAGGCACATCAGTGGATGTTTTTTAAGGCAACGCTTCAAACATGTTGCTTCCTTGAGTGACATCCTGAGGTAATCTAAAGAAAACGGGTAATCATCAAGAACAGATTTTTAAGCGTTAGATACGATTATTGGATGCCTGAAGGCTCAGTCGAGCAGGACTCTGAACAAGCGCTGTAGGCGTTAATACTTGACGCTGAGATTGGTGCAGTATTCTCAGAAAACACAGAGGGCAGTATGCTACATAACTTGTGGAAATGTAGTAAAAGAAAGCAGAAAATCCTGCCCTTGCATGCCAACATGCAAATCAATGCGTCAAGTATAAACCTAGTTCGAAGGTGTCACAATCATCTGTTCAAAAAGTTATAAGGATAAGGATAAACAGTAAGGGGATGTTCTGTAATCATACCTTTCAAGACTAAGATGCGTGTTGCTGGCATGAATATGTTTTTGTGTGAAATGTGCAAATCAACCCCAGAACAAAATTGAAAAACCTTTAAAGTGTCATTATCCACAGTGAAACTATTAGTGTATTGACGTGGACTTAAAGGCCACTCAGAGAAGAAGAAACCATTACCCCAGGAGCAACATAAAAAGTCAGATTACAGTTTCCAAATTCACTCAGGAAAAAAAAAAAAAACAGACATATATTGTGGTCTGATAAAACTAAAATTGGCCATAATGAGCACTGTTACATCTGGATGAAAAAGGGAGAAGATTTGAAGCCTGTGAACATCCCAAAAGGGAATTATGAGGAGAGCAGTATCATATTGTGGTAGTGTTTTGCTGCAGGAGGGACTGGTGCACTTTACTAAATAGATGACAGAAAATGTGTGGGCAGAAATGAAAAGGTGTTTGTGTGCAGGCAACTTAGAAACCTGACTCATTTACACAGATTCTGTCCCGAGGAAAGGTCGAAAATTCTGGCAAACTACTGTGAGAAGCTTGTGGAAGGATAACTGAAACAGTTGAAATAGAATAAAGCCTTATTAACTCTTTACAAGAAATAGCTTTGTTACAGCAGCAGCACTTCTGAAACAAAAAACAAAAGTAAGTTAATCTTGATCATTATAAAGTCTAATGGCTGATGGCAGGAAGGACTTAGTGCTGCGGTCAGACCTGCACTGAGGTGGTATCAGTCTGTGACTGAAGGTGCCCAGCTCATGCTGTGGATGTGAATTATTTCTTTAGACTACAGGTCAGTTTCCTGAGCATCCTCACCACAGGCAACTCACCTGCTCAACTTGGTTCTTGTCTGTTCTGCTCCCTCTTCCCAACGCATCACACCCAATCCATACAATATAAAAAACAGTTCTACTGAATACTAATGTAAACTTTTGAATTTAAAGAAAGATACAGCTGACAAATTCAGAGTGATTGGAGATTTTCTGCAGAAGACAGGACTCTGACTTGAAGTGAACAAACTGGAGGGGAATGGTGAGAGTTTTATCCCCTGTGGTCCCTTGCGCTGCTAACTACCTAAGAGCAACACACCTTTTTGGTGCACCTCTGGGGATGTCACTTATTGGACCCACAACCTTGTTCCAGTTCAGTCTTCTCAGCCGCCTCTTTATTCAATAGCAAAAGACTGATGGGAAGGAAGGGGAGGCGAGAGGTTGATGTAGAAAACAACAACAGAACTAAGACTTGGAGCTTATTTATAGCAGATTTTTATATGTATTAAGATCATGATGCTGATGAAGTCTACAATTTGATGTGAATGGAATGCAATTTTGCTCACAACTGTTGAACTTACACTGCCTGGCCAAAAAAAAAAAAGTCGCCACCTGGATTTAACAAAACAAATATGTACGAGCCTCCCATTGGATAATTACTGCATGATTAGGTTTCAGCTAGCAACAAGTTATTTAATCCCAACTGATGCAATGAGTTGCTTCTCATTCCTTAAACAACCATGTTGAAAGACACATCCCGTGGTCCTGGAAAAGATGTCAGTCTGTTTCAGAAGGGTCAAATTATTGGCATGCATCAAGCAGAGAAAACGTCTAAGGAGATTGCAGAAACTATAAAAAATGGGTTAAGAACTGTCCAATGCATTATTAAAAAGTGGAATTGTGGCTGGAAGAAAATCCTTAATGATCGTGATCGGCGATCACTTAAACGCTTGGTGAAATCAAATCGAAGAAAAACAACAGTAGAACTCCGAGCTGTGCTTAATAGTGAAAGTAAGAGCTTTTCCACAAGCACAATGCAAAGGGAACTCAAGGGATTGGGACTGAACAGTTGTTTAGCCTTAAGAAAACCACTAATCAGTGAGGCTATCCAGAAACAAAGACTTCAACTTGCTAGGGAGCATAAAGATTGGACTCTGGAGCAATGGAAGAAGGTCATGGTCTGATGAGTCCAGATTTTCCCTGTTCCAGAGTGATGGGTGCATCAAGGTAAGAAGAGAGACAGGTAAAGTGATGCTCCCATCATGCCTTGTGCCTACTGTACCAGCCTGTGGGAGCAGTGCTATGATCTGGCGTTGCTGCAGTTGGTCAGGTCTGGATTCAGCAAGAGCATGTGTTCAAAGAATGAGGTCAGCTGACTACCTGAATATACTGAATGACCAGGTTATTCCATCAATGGATTTTTTCTTCCCTGATGGCACGGGCATATTCCAAGATGACAATAGCAGGATTCATTGGGCTCTAATTGTGAAAAGGTGGTTCAGGGAGCATGAGACGTTATTCTCACACATGAATTGTCCACCACAGAGTCCAGACCTTAACCCCATTGAGAATCTTTGGGATGTGTTGGAGAAGGTTTTGCGCAGCGGTCAGACTTTACCATCATCAATGCAAGATCTTGGTGAAAAATTAATGCAACACTGGGTGGAAATAAATCTTGTGACATTGCAGAAGCTTATCGAAACAATGCCACAGCGAATACGTGTAATAACCAAAACTAAAGCAAGTCCAATGAAATATTAGAGTGTGTGACCTTTTTTTTTTTGTGGCGACTTTTTTTTTGGCCAGGCAGTGTATTTTGAGTCAGCAAATCGCTGGTGATTTTGCTTTGAGAATTTGACACTGACACAGAGAAAATGTTGGACACAAATGGTGGGTGTGCAAGAATGGGGATTAATTCTGTGCCTGGCACAAATGTCGTGGATTAGGGCCAGAGAATATCTTTACACAGTTTTCCAAAAACATTCAATTTGAGTGAAAGAAAGTTATTGCATAGACAAAATGTGATGTACAATCACAACTGTGTTTGTGCGGGTGAGGCGGCAACACAGGGGTAAACAGCTACAAGACAAGAAGCAGCTTGTGGATTTGTGTGCTGTTTTTGATGTCTTCAGAGAGCTATTGCCACCAGACCAACATGATAAGCTTGTAAATTTGGAAGCAGAAGATAAAACACCTCTGCGCACATCTGTGAACCCCCCACGCACCTCACTATATCTATCTCATTCCCTTTCTCCATGAGCATTCTGCTTTACACTTCCCGTAGGGTCCAGATAGGCATCTCCCCCAAAATCCAAGACAGAACCCACACACATCACCCCCACCATCATCAAATACCACAGAACAAGTGTGTACACCTCTGTCAGAAGTTTGTGCACGCGAGTGTGTGGGTACACATGAAGTTATGTGTGACTGAATCTGAAAAAATGAGATAAGACCGATCCTGTGATGCTGCAGTTTGTGAGAAGACTGTGCCTTGTGTGCCTGTGGTCTGCAAGTGCATGGTAGGTATCTGTGTCTGAGCAAAGCAGGAAGCAAAGACTTGTGCACAAGATGGTGGTGATAAGGGTGGGTGCCTGTGATTGTGTGTATGTGTGTCACCAGGGAGGTGGGACGGGGTTCAATGGCAGGACAAGCTTGTCCATGCTGGTATTCGTGAGAGGCTCCAGAGCGGGATGTGATGGGGGAGTTTGTTGGATGTGGCAGGGTAAAGTGGCAGGGAAATGCCCAAATCCTGCGTCTTTAAATCTGCCAGCAGAACTCAGGTGTCATCACAGAAAAACACAATATCATCTGCAAAGAGAAGCACACTACATTTCTTAGTTTCATATTGATCCATGATACACTGGGATGGTGCATTTTCGCTGCATTCTTTAGTCCATGCAAACTCAGGCTAATTCATTTTGTGAACACAGTGCGTTTGGCATTTTGTCAAAAACAGTGACGGTTATTAAAGAAAACCTGTTTTCATACTGTGTTTCATGCGTGAAGATCAGGTTATTGAAACTGTCCCCGCAGATCAGAATGCAGTTTGATTATGTCATGTTTATGTTCCCTGCTTCAATATGTTTATTATAGTCAGTCTTGTCTTTGTCTTTTTTTACATTGTGGGGTTTGAATGCAAGAGATAGATAAAAACACAGAACTCATAGCAACCAAATAACCACTTAACAGGAATGTATTTGTATTTTTTGGAAGAAGTTCACCTTCTCCAAGTGTTGTTTCCTGACAAAGAAAATCTAATGCTAAGGACAACAACAACAACAACAACAACAATACTAATAATTTACTATAACTATAACAGATAATAATTATATTGTTAAAAAAGTTGCTTTTTGATACTCATATGCTATATTTCAAACATAAAATATTCTGTAATTCTGAAATGATGTGTAGTGAAAGAAGAAAATTACTTATTGAGGAATAGACCATCTTAAAATTGTAAAACATTTTTATATATAAAGATCTTTTTCCTGGATTTCTAAAGTTAACGTTTGAAGCTGCTCCAGTCTGTTCAGTGAAGGACCTTTCAAGAATACACAGTCAATGCAACAAAATAAAACCAACAAAGGAAATTCACAGAAAAATAAAGAAATGTGTGAAAAAATTCACGCAGAAATGGAAATGTAGGTAAATGTTGTAATGAAAAAAAAAAAACCATAAAGAATGAAAAATTTACAAATGCTTTACACATTTTTATTTGCTTATTGTTATAATAAAGAGTTTAAGTCTCACTTAAAAACATACTTTTATTTAGAATGTTTCATCATCAGCCATTCTAAGATTATACAGTCCGGTTGTAAGGTTGGGAGCAGCACTGTCTGAGAAGATCAATCCATCAGACCCCAATCCACTCACAGCTGGAGTATGATAACTTCAACTGTGGAGCCCAGGAACACACGTCAGATCTACTGGACAAAGAGACTAACCCAAGTTGTCTGGACTCAGACCAGTATTACGCACAAGGCACAGGAAGAAAATGATGCGGCGACTGATAGGGGCAAACAAAAGCTGTACAAACACACAATGAACATTGAGAGTTTAAAACACACACTCGTGTAGAAGAGCTATAAGTAGCTCCTGTAAAAAGTCAGTTTATCTTAAAGAGTATTGAAGTGTAAATCAGTGCATTGGCTATTTAAACCTAACCATATCCTTCCACGGAAGGAGCTTTTAAAGCCTGGATGTGCAGAATCAGTCTGTGTGTGCGCGCGCTCAAACTGAGAGTGCAAGAGAGATAGTTATATTATTTTTGAAACGAGTATAAAAACAAACAGCCAAGTGCCCACTGAGATTTGTGTGTGTGTGTTTGTGAATGTGTGTGGGTGTGTGTGTGAGTATGTGTGTGTTTGCATGTGTCAAGACCATTTTAAAACCTTGTGTTTGAGCTGCAGTTGTATGAGGGTGTGTGTAAGACAGTTAAGTCATTATTTTGAAAACAAAACTTTATTGTTTTTAATGTATTTATAATTCATTGTCAGTCACTGATATTTTTAAGCCTACATGAATGCACTCAGGATTTTATTTGCAAACTCTCATGATAAAACACTTTTAAAAGTGTTTGTATTTACGCTAAATTATTGATAGAACAGCTGCGATATGCATCAGCTGGCGTGTGGCTCTGTCGATCTGAACAGAAGGATGAACGGGAAAGAGGGTAAATATTTGGTCTAGTTTAAGTGTTGGTGTTTACGTTAAGGACAGCAAAGCTGTTTGTCTGAAACCTCTCTCTGCTCGCGGTGTGTAAACTTGGCTAGCAGATAAAGACTCGGCTCCACTCGCCTCTCGCAGATGAAGGGAAAGACAGTGAGGGAAGGATAACAAAATAAACACAATACATTTGAAGGAGCTCTTTTCTCGCAGCTCCTATCTCTATCAGAAACATTAACTGTACCGTGGCACAACAAATAACGAGGTGACAAGTGAGTGAAAATATAAATATCATTGCTGCAAACCCAAGTGGAAGAACATGGAATTAAAAACAAAACAGTAGAAGAAGCCTGTGATAAAGAGACCAGCTTACGAAACCATGTCTGCTATGAAGGATGGCAGCACAATAGAGTCTTTTTCTTTGAGAGTAGGCCAAGAGAGGACGAAAAACGTACTAAAATGAAAAATATGAAGAAAGGAAAATAAATGTTAGGATCAAGAGCGGGCCATAAAAGCAAATATTATCAGCAGGGCCAAAAATAGAGAGATAGCTTAGTCACTGAGGCACAGATTCGGAAAGAAAGAGGCTTTTCTGTGGAGTTTAGTCCAAGAGCGTTCACCTTCCAGCTGAATATTTACACATAAAATAGCCAAATATGCATGTAGTTCTCAGTTTTCAGGTCCATCTGGAGTGAGCTAAAATAACATAAAGCATTATCTGTATATCTAAAGCATGTTTGTTTTTAACGTGCTAGCCTTTGAAGACAGCGTTTTCATCAGCAAATATGCAAGATGTTAACTCCAGCCAGAGGTGGCAGCCCCAGGTCCTCAGTGTCTGTTTTCAGAAAAAAAAAAGTTAGACGTTTCTCTGCTGAAACACACTTAACTTAGATAAATGAGTCATTAGCAGACTTCTCAAGAACACAGTGACGAGGTGAGGAGAAAATTCAACTTTGTTGGAGCAGGGTCACATCTAAAACATGTAGGTCATCGACTCCCTACATCTAGAATTGCCCACCTCAGGTCCAAGTAAACAGTGCACTTATTTGCAGATGACAATGTTGTTTTAGACAACTTCAAACAAAATGTGACTCCACAATACCTGTTTAGATTTTGTTTATAGAAACAGAGTGCCCTTGAAAAATGTTTATACTCATTTAACATTTTCTTCTTTTGTGGGCAGGAAAACTCAAACTTTAACATGGTTTGCTGTTATTTCATGTGAAAGACCAAGAAAAAGTACTGCATAATTATGAAGATGTTAAGTTTTTATTTTTTACAAATTAAAATCTGAAAAGTGTGGGTTTTTTTTTTCAAGACCCGTTGAGTCAATACTTTGTAGAACCACCTCTCACTACAATTACAGCTGCAAGTCTTTTGGGGTACATATCTACCAGTTTATACATTCAGAGACTGAAATGATGGCTGGATCTTTTCTGCCAAATAGTTTAAACTCAGTCAGGTTTTAATGAGAGCATCTATAAATAGGAATTTTCCAGTCTTGCTACAGATTCAGTTTAGATTTAGACTTTGGCTGTGTCATGATCCACAGGTGTTTGTGTTTGATTTTGATTTATGTTTGGTTTCTGATTTTTTTCTGACCTCTTTATTATTGTCATTTGGGTTTGTCCTTATGTCATGCCCAAGTGTTTTTTTATCATGTGAGGTCATGTCTTATTAGTCCATTCCTTTGTGTTTAGCTTCTTACTTAATCTTGTCTTCTGATTTTTGTTCTTACTTTAGCTTATTTTCTAGTGTTCAGTTTGTTCTCCTTTGTGTTTATTTAAGATCCCTTTGTGTTTTCTGTGTTAACCATTCTTTTCCAGAATTCTACTGATCAGCACTCTCCTCTCACAACTGCTCCACGTTCCTCTGATTAAGCTTATCTGGATCCAATTTTATTTTCCACCCTTTCCTCAGTATAGAAGTTCTCTGGTTTTAACTGTTCTTTATGGGTTATCCCGATATGCTACCTGGGCTCCATGTCCTGCTCTCTCTGTTATTCCCCTGTAAGTTCTTTTTTGGCCCCTAACAGGGTTTCTTTCAGAATTCCCCTGTATTTAGCTCCATGCATCTTCTTTACAACTCTGACCAGCTTCACAGTCGCTGCTGAAAAAAAAGACGTATCAGCATGATACTGCCGACCCCATGTTTCATGGGGGGAATGGTGTGATGTGCAGTGTTAGTTTTCCGCCACATGGGGCATTTTGCATAGAGGCCAAAATAAATTCAACTTTGGTCTCACCAGAGCACAATGTTACACGTGTTTGCAGTGTCCCCTCAATGGCTTGTGGCAAAGTGCAAACAAGATTTCTTAAAAGTTTTTTTTTTTTTTTTTAAAGTGAGTTCTTTGAAGGTTTTATCAGTAACAGGCCCTGTCTTGGTAATGTTACATCTGTGTCATACTCAAAGCATTTTTCAGATCATGGATTCAATAGTCCTCCATGATTAAAGACTAGGATATTGTTTTATAACCTAACCATTCTTAAAACCTGCTGTCTTCCTTGGTATTCACAATGTTGCTTGTTCAATAATATCCTCCAAGAAATATTGGAGGCCTCATACTAAGTATAAATTACACACAGATGGACTCTACACTAAGTAGGTGACTTTTAAAGACGAGTTGTACTGGATTTTATTTAAGGGCATCATAGGAAAGGGGGCAAAATCCCAATGCATGACACACTTCTCAGATTTTTATTTGTAAAAATATTTGAGAAGCAAGCATCATGTTTCTTCCACTTTTCAATTCTGTTTCTTTGTGTTGGTCTATCACATTAAATGCTAACAGAATACATTGAACATTCTGTTTGAAATGTGACAAAAATGTAGTAACGTTCAAGGGGGGACAATACGTTTGAAGGCAAATAACTTGTAAATGTGTAGTAATGAAAAAAATGTATATATTAACCTGAAATTGTCTCTACCAGTTATAAAAGAATTACCAGAAGAAAAAGTTAAAAGAAGTGAGGTTGACCAAGAAAGCTGAAAGGTAAAGCAGGATCTGTACATAAAATATCAAAAAAACAAAACAAAACATAAGTCATAATCAGCAAGTTTAGAATGAGGCATCTGAATGATTATTGTGTTATGGGTGTTAAATGTTTATCTGGAACAACACCATGGAAAGAGTTGTTTCTGTCAGGACTGATACAGTTTAAATGACACTGAAGCACATTGACATCTATGAATAGAACCAAAGAAAAAAAAGAACTTATCTTGCGTTCAACAAAAAAACTTCGTTATACGCATAAAAAGAGTCCAGATGAAAGGATAGAAACAGATTATTTGGTCTGATGGAAACACGATACAATTGCTTGGCTCAGAGGGAGCAAATAAGAAGAAGATTACTGATGAAAAACAGATTTTGTGCTAAAAGTCTGGAAAAGAACCTTCATGGTGATGATGGTGGTGGCTGGGGTTAAAGATATGGCTATCTTTTAAATAAGCACAAAGAGAAGGTAAAAAAATAAATTCCTTTTACATTCTTTAAAAAAAAAAGTATTTTTATAATGCAGAAAGGCTGATGTCATAATAGGAAAAACTAACAGGAAACAAAATTTGGTAATGTCGGTCCTAATTTTCTTAATAAGCACAAACAACAAAGTGAGCTTTGATATACAAAAGCAGCTTCCTGGAAGGATGGAATGGCTGTTTTTTATGTATTTTGTTTTGTTATCAATTACACCTGGGCTTTCTCCACTACAAAGATCTAAAAGGCATGCAATGGAAGTGATTTAGTTGAATCAAAAATACAAATCAAAATGTTTAATGCGAGATGAGCGTAGGATAGGGAAAGTAACTACAAAAATAATTATAGAAAGTCAAATCATATTTAGTCAATAAATCTAAATTTATAATAGAAAGAAAAAAAGGCATAAAGGCTATTTACACTTCATTTAAATGACACAACTCTAAGGAAGACTAAAACCAGCAAGATATTGTTATATAAATACATAAAGATCTATAAATAGTTCAATAAATATGTTGTTAAATTAAATAAAAACATGTATTTAGTTTTTGAACCCTGTGTTTAAAATTTCTCAATTTTTTCCCTATATCTTTTGTTTTACGGTGTATTTGAATAAAACTTTTACTAAAACTGTGTGTATATATTTCCTCTAACACATGTATTTCTTGGCTGTTTAGTGGCAAGAAGGACACGGGTTTTGATTCCAGTCTGGGGTCGTTTTGAATGGACTTTGCACATTCTTTCTTTGGGTTCTCTAAATTACTTTTATAGGTGTGAGTGTGTGCATGGATGGTTGTTGCCCTGTGATGGACTGGTGACCTGTCCAGGGTGTACCCCACCTCTCGCCCTATGACCAGTGCATAATGAAGATAAGCACAAGCTCCCCCCACGATTCTGCAACAATAAGCTAGCAGAGACGATAGATGGACGGATATTTATTTCCCTGCTAATTTTCCCATTACTCTGACTGCTTTCTAAATTATCACTTTATTCCCTAAAGGTTTTTCAGTATGCAAGTAAGGTAGGCAGTTTTTTTTCTTTCTTTCCCTAACTTTCTTTTCTTTTTTATATTTTTATTCTCTTTTTGTTCTACTAAAAAACATTTTAAATCAATTACATTTATTTCCACTAACATATTTATTTCTGGCAACATTTTACCATTACTTTGACTGCTTTTTATATTAACATATTATCTGACTAAAGGGCTCTTCAGAAGGTCCATCCTCCCATCAGCAATAAAACTCTAAAAACGTATAAATGTAAAATACTGCCACGACATGTATGTTTCACCTCATTTATATCTCTTCTATGTATATAGTGTACATATCTGTTGTAACTTTATTTCATATAAAACATTCATTGTTTGTGTTTTAAGTTTTTTTTTTTGTTGCTTTCGCTTTCACTTCTTGTTTTAATTTTTTTTTTTCTTTAGATTATCTTCCTAGATGTGCACCTTTAACTCTGTCTTCCTGCTGTGATAGTTTAATTTCCCCCTTGGTGGATGAATAAAGTATGTTTTAGAGTGAGAAGTGATAATGCAGCAGCATAAATCAAGCTAGTTTACACCATTCTTAAAGTTGAGCATTGTCTAGCTTTTTGTATGTACTGAAAAATGCAAAGTTTGTCATTTAAGCTATGTAGTAAGTTTACATTTTTTTTAAAATTTATCCAAGGTTTTATTTCTTCTTAGACTTTTTATTTTTGCAAACCTTATTCTTTTTGCATTTTCTTAGTTTCACAAGATTTTGTTTATGGAGACTTCTTAAAATCTGTGTATTTATTACCACACCGGTATATATAGTGCTAATTATCCCATTACTTAAGACTGCTTTCATGTTATCATTGTTGTGATTATGAATCTGAGAATATTATTTAAAATTTAATATTAATATTTTTATATTTTATCAAATAATATTTCAGTCTGTTAAGGGTTGTCCTATGAAAACCAGCCCAGTAAGGCGATGATATTAGGACAAAATAGAAAGGTGTGAGACGAGCTCTGACATTATTGAACAGCATAAACTATGCACACACATGGAATGAATTCACACAATTTCTTAAATACAAGAATTTATTAACAAAAATAAGTCAACTCAACGTCAAACATATTTCAATTAACAAACTCTTTACTATGCTAAAACAATCCAACTAAACTACCAAGCAGAATTAAAGAATAAAGAAGACTAATGGGCTCTGTACAATATAAACAAGTTGATTAAAGATGATTGAAAATCACGACCAAAAGAGTGATGCAACATTACCATGCAATGTTCATGCTTGAGAACCAAGGATTATCTTGAAGAATCTGGAAATGAAGTTAAGTTAGTCTTGGAACCAACTTAGGCAATAATCAGCAAATGTTTGGACAACCATTCACAATGCAAGATCAGATAAAATATTATTTTAATAAAATAATGTTTTAGGAATGATCTGCTAAATAAAACCAACCTTCTGGATGACTAATTCTCAACGGTGTCGCCTTAGCTGCCTTTATTTATTAAAATAATATTTAAAGAAATATTATTAAGGAAATATTTTGGAAAAGAGCCAAATCTTTCTGGAGAAATGGGGCTTAATGGTGTTTACTTAGTTATCAAGTTTAGTAAAATAATGTTTAGGGACTATTATTTACTAGATTGAAAACTAAAAAACTTTCTGGGTAAATATTCTTTAGCAGGCAAGCACGTGTTCTTAGCTGTTAACAGTTAAGGCTAACAAAGCAGCTGATAGCTTAGCACCAGAATCAAACACACACCTTTAAAAATACCGTCAATAAAAGGGTTAAAATGCACAAGCACAGACGGCGCGTTATGATCAATCTTCTGTGTTTAAAATCATCCTTTAAATAAAGTTTGTCTTAACTTTAAAAACACACAAACACAGACCACAAGGCTGAGCACGTGTGCTGCAGATAGCCTGCAAGCACTAAAATAGCTGAGTTCAACACAAACAAAACCAAACTTCATAAAATGAAAAACGTTTAGATCATTTCATCTTAAATATCTCTCTGCCCAAACTCTAACCTCATTTGAATTGTGTTGAGGAGGAGTTGTCCGGGCAATGACGATGTTTGAAGAAAGCTCCGTGAACAAAGGGTTAGGTTCCAACTAACCTGCGTAGCTGTGGGTGAAAGACGGCTCGTTCTGTCCGCCAACCAGGGGTGAAAGTGAGCCGGTACGGTCCGGTACTGCGTACCACTAAAAGATTCTGCGCAGGTACGCAGTACCGGGAAGAGGGAAGAACGGCTGTCTACTATGAAGCCGTCATCCAGAACCAGTTACGGCTGCAAATATTCACGAGCACACAAAGATCAGATCCGCTACCAATAGGCAGTCTAAAACACGACTTAATCTGTTTATAAATGTAGCTATTTTCCCCTCATTCCAAATAGTTTCTGAACTGTTCTGCTATGCTGGAGCCTCAATGCTCTTGCTTTGTTTCTCTCCCCTCGGAGCTCGAGGCTTTTGTGAACGGCCAGCCTTTAAATCGAGCACCGCTACGTTTAATGTCTGTCTGCTCGCTGATAAATACCCCAGTTAAAACCACAGGGAGAGTAACTAGTTGCGTTTCACGCTATTTTGCTGAATTACAACAACACAGTACAGCTCAAAAACAGCGCTTACGACCAGAGATTTCACATACAGTACACAAGAGCGCATGTGCGCTTACCTCCAAAACAGAACTGTTGCCAAGGAGATTGGTGCGTTTGATTTAATGGACTGGGAGATTTTACACAGGTGGTGCACGGACATAAAAAAACGGCGCTTGCATTAGGACAGGACGAACAATAAATCCCTTTCCATCTACAGACTTTTAAATAAAAACCGCGAAAACAACCAAACTGTCAAATTTTTTATTTAAATGAAATCAAAACCACAATGCAGAGAACAATAACAGCAACAATAACTTCTTTGTTCAAAAGAAAAGACGGAAACTCAAGATGAAAATTTATGCATCAGAAAATGGTTTATCATTGTTTCATACATGGCAGTTTGAATTTGGACTTTGCTGAGAGAGAAAGATCTCGAGGGGGCCACAGATGAGAGTAACAGTTAACACACACACACGATATATATATATATATATATATATATTGCTAAAAAAAAATAAAGGGAGCACTCAAATAACACATCCTAGATCTGAATGAATGAAATATTCATTTTAAATACTTTGCTCTGTACAAAGTTGAATGAGCTGACAACAAAATCACACAAACATCATCAATGGAAATCAAATTTATTAACCAATGGAGGCCTGGATTTGGAATCACACACAAACTTAAAGTGGAAAAACACTCTACAGGCTGATCCAACTTTGATGTAATGTCCTTAAAACAAGTCAAAATAAGACTCAGTATTGTGTGTGGCCTCCACGTGTCTGTATGACCTCGCTACAACGCCTGGGCATGCTCCTGATGAGACGGTGGATGGTCTCCTGAGGGATCTCCTCCCACACCTGGACTAAAGCATCCGCCAACTCCTGGACAGTCTGTGGTGCAACGTGACGTTGGTGGATGGAGCGAGACATGATGTTCCAGATGTGCTCAATCGGATTCAGGTCTGGGGAACGGGCGGGCCAGTCCATAGTTTCAATGTCTTCATCTTGCAGGAACTGCTGACACACTTCAGCCACATGAGGTCTAGCATTGTCCTGCATTAGGAGGAACCCAGGGCCAACCTCACCAGCATATAGTCTCACAAGGGGTCTGAGGATCTCATCTCGGTACCTAATGGCAGTCAGGCTACCTCTGGCGAGCACATGGAGGGCCGTGTGGCCCTCCAAATAAATGCCACCCCACACCATTACTGACCCACTGCCAAACCGGTCATGCTGAAGGATGTTGCAGGCAGCAGATCGCTCTCCGCGGTGTCTCCAGACTCTGTCACGTCTGCCACATGTGCTCAGTGTGAACCTGCTTTCATCTGTGAAGAGCACAGGGCGCCAGTGGGGTATTTGTCAATCCTGGTGTTCTCTGGCAAATGCCAAGTGTCCTGCACGGTGTTGGGCTGTGAGCACAACCCCCATTTATGGACGTCGGGCCCTCATACCATCCTCATAGAGTCGGTTTCTAACCGTTTGTGCAGACACATGCACATTCCTCCTTGCACAAAGGGGGAGGTAGCGGTCCTGCTGCTGGGTTGTTGCCCTTCTACGTCCTCCTCCATGTCTCCTGGTGTACTGGCCTGTCTCCTGGTAGCGCCTCCAGGCTCTGGACACTACGCTGACAGACACAGCAAACCTTCTTGCCACAGCTCACATTTAAGTGCCAGCTTGGATGAGCTGCACTACCTGAGCCACTTGTGTGGGTTGTAGAGTCCGTCTCATGCTACCATGAGTGTGAAAGCACCACCAACATTCAAAAGTGACCAAAACATCATCCAGAAAGCATAGGTACTGAGAAGTGGTCTGTGGTCCCCACCTGCAGAACCACTCCTTTCTTGAGTGTGTCTCGCCAAAGATTTCCCCCTGTTGTCTATTCCATTTGCACAACAGCTGTGAAATTGATTGTCAATCCGTGGCAGGATGTAGCAAGAGCGGTGCTTTTATTTGGACAGTGACGTCACAGGAAGTCCGTATTAACCCCGTTTCCTGGCTGTGCCGGAAGTAGGTTAATGCAATTTATTTTGAAAGTTGCAGGAAAGTCTGTACTGGCCTTTCACATTGTAACCATGGCTCTGGGTCCCAACATCATACTCCCATAAAAATGTTTTCATAGCCAAGACGGGGTAGTAGTCTTTAAGAGTACGAAGTGGTAGTTCAGCTGGACAAATCATTTTAACCGTTACCACTATTAGCAAACTTCACGATGGACTACTAAACAGAAGAGAGGTAGTCTATCAGAGAAGGGCCGTACAGCAACATAAATTGTAATAACCGTTGCTGTAAGCTATATTTCTAATTGAACACCTTAGCCTTAACAGTTGTTTTCAGATAGGATAGATTTTTGTTCTTACTTCACAAAAACAATAATATTTATAGCACTACTGGCTGCTGATGGCTTTAGGACTCCTATCTGTGGTTCAACAAACACTAGAAAATGCATTGAAAGTATGTTGTCATTTATGCTATCCTGAGTAAAACTCTTCAGTCACTAAATGATGTGAACTGATGTCTTTTCCCACATCCTCTGCATTTATATACAGTTGTCTGTCATCCTGGAATAACACAGTTGAACTTAATTTACACATTCATTTGCACTCATTCTGCTCTCACTGGCAACATCAGAACTACAACAATATGATGATGCAAATTAATAACCAAAATCTGCAGTCTATGTTCCAACTCGTTAAAAATAGCTTCATTTACTGTGGAGTTTTAGAAGTTGTTCTTTCATGTCAGTATATTTTGATTGGGAATTAGTCCCCACCCCCCCTCGGCAGTGTCAACCAGCTAAACAAAGGCCAGCTGTATAAACCTGTGACTGCATCTCCTCACTGTTTGTCCTATTGGCAGTCTTGCTGCTCACATTGTCTGTGAGTATGAGTGGAGCTGATGGCAGCATTGTTTTCTAAAATCAGTAGTCCTCCGATGTGTCTGTCGGAATTCATAGATGATGCGCAGATCTCTCACAGCAATAGTGTGCATTAACTAGTTTTTTTTTTTTTTTTTAAATCAATAGTGTAAATCAAGTGGAAGGATGATTGGGAGAATTAATGCACATAACTTAAACTATGAAAAAGCACAGAAGGAAAGAACACTCCAGTTTGTACTCTGAACAGATCTACACATTCTCCAGATAGCTGTGTTGCTCAGAAAGGTCCTAGCATGGTGGGGCAGCAAGCTGATTCAGCTGCAGGTTATTGGGCCTCAAAGACACTTTTTTTGCAGTGAAAATATTATGATACATCTGCACATATTTAACTCCCAACCCTACTTAGACACACAAGCCTGCAGCCAATGACTGGTATGTGACTGAAAGGTAGCGTTGGTGGTCGCTGAAAACAATATAACACAATCACACCTGCATTTTGATCAACATAGTATTCAATCCCAAACTCAGTTCTTCCTTTATAAAAAAAACCCCATTGAATATGTTGTAGTCCTAATCAAGCACGATGAAGAGATAATACATTTTAATTTTAGGTTCATAATATCTTACCTGAAGTACTCTTTTGACGTCTTCATTTAATCTAGATTATTATTCCAAAGGCTGAAGCTAATGGCTTTTCTGAGAGTTGCCTCTACGAAAGCAGACATCTACCATCCTAAAACAACTTCATTCTTAAAAACACCATAGGGGTTTATGCAAAGAATTTTATGAGCCTTTAAACAGGTAAACAACAAGTAAAGATCAGTTAAATAGCATTCATGTGAACCACTATAATTTGTTTTTATTTTGAAACAGCTTTATTTGACATTGCATATTCCACTAGTTCATGTTTCAGACAGGAAGATCACTGGTGGTGCAGTGCCTCTCATCTGTGTAATCTCTACAGAGTTATCTACGGCAGGTAAGATATTAAATGTTTATAACCTCAAATCACTGGAACTATCCCAGTGAGCCTTTTTCGTTATCTATAAACCAAAACATACATTTTTCTCAACCACTTATGTCCACTTTTAGTCCTGGAGTTCTTAACTCACAGTGAAAATTAGCAGAAATCCCAATGGATCAGGAATTCTTTGCAGTTCTTCATATGAGATCAAAGTTTCACTCACTCACTCATTCACACACACACACACACACACACACACACACACACACACACACACACACACACACACACACACACACTTCTATTGTTAGTGATTCTGTTGACCTAAACCATGTCTTTAACCTCTTGACCAGCCTCTTTTACCCTTGATGCAGCTACAGTAGAGGAATATACCCCTTTACTAAAGCAGTTTTGGCAGCTAATTGATAAATTTAGAACCCCCCACCCACACACCCCCTGAGAGGAGAAATACAATTCTTATTTTAACCACAATCTTTTACAGCTATTAGGAGCTTAGTGAGCAGAAAAAAGAAAATCTTTTCAACATTCAAGGAGCATCATAATATAATGTTACGCTCCATTGCATCTACCGGAACTGTATATGGAGCGAGACCTGGGCGTAGCCCCGCATGACCCTTAGGTCTTTCGGACTAAGGCGCCATGAAAGAAAGGCCTCACTAGCGGCCTCTCCTCTCATGTTATTTATTCAGTATGTACTACAAATTTCTCCATGTTGCAGGCATGTAGGGATCAGCGTGCCGAACTGTGCCCTGCCTTGGCTTACCTTATGGACCTCGTTACTATGCCACAGAGTTCATGCCTGACAGATCCAATAACTCCTCTACCGTCGTTCGGCAAAGAAATTGCTCCAAGCAATCCATGCTGAAGAACGTCCCGCGCCTCACCCCGCGTTTAAAGTTATGATCCTTATCGTAATTAATTCAATAAAGCGGTAATGTGCTGCAAACCCGGCACCCCCCCTGCCTTTTCCAGTGTGCAGGGGGATATAGGCTTTCAGGCCCAGGCTCTCTCACTGACTTCAGTGTCGAATGTAATAGGGAGCAGACAGGAGTTAGACGGCGATAGGTATGTCTGCACCAGTGTGAGTAAAGAGGCCTAATCAAATTTGTTTTAGACTTTTAAATGATACTTTCAGGGGTTTGTGTTAATAACCTAATAATAATAAGAAATGGAAAGCTGATCCAGGGTCAACAGTGGAGGGATTCCATTTTTTTATTTAGAAAACCAGAATGGGCTCCAGATAACTGGCTACCATCCTGTGGATGCACACGTCAGCTTCCAGGGTTGCCACGACATCACAGGGCAGGTAGGAGATTAACAACTGTTAAAAGACCCATCAATCAATGGTAATAGGAATGTATGAACAAACTATACTTCCCTATTACTATTATATGAGTAAATGGTGCAATCTGCAGATCCAGATATTTTAGCAATGGGATATAAAAATGTATTTTCTCTGTAGGTTTTGCTTTGACTACTTCAGTATTTTAATCCCAACCGCTGTTCAGAGTGACCACCATCTTCACTTCCTCTGGTTAGAACCATTACCTGAAATAATATAAATATTATCATTAAAAACAGAGAGCATGTCATCACAACATTTTAGAGTAATTGGGAACATGACCCGGCTTTAGATGAAAGGTGAGAGCAAGGCCTCTGTATTGTTTTTTCCAAGCCTTAATTATTCCAACAGACTTCTGGAGATTGAAACACTGATTAGATATGAACTGTTACTTTCTGCAAGTCAGCAATTGTGTTTCTGTGGCTCCGTTTTTGTTTTTTATGAATGCTGTGGCCTACGGAAGGTCAGCAGTCACCATCTTTTTGCCAAATAGGTTGAGATCATGGAGCCTTGTAAACAAGGAAGTTAAAGTCCCTTTTGACGTTTGTGTTTGCATTAAAATACTAAAATGTTGTAGATCAGGCAAATAACCTAGATTACATATAAAATGGAAGGTGTTATGTTTGAATGGATGTTTGCATGCTCCCAAGTTAACACAAGAGTATGGTAATAGTACGGTTCTTTGTACAACACTGATGCACCAGACAGATGTCGAGGCTAGATGCAAAGGAGACCTGCAGAGGCAGACAGAAAAACTGCCAATCTGCTGGACAATCAATGGATAGATACAGAGGCTTTTGGAAATCCGTCATCTGTTGAGCTGAGCTGAGTATATAAGCCAGCGCTTGTTACTTAGTCTGGAATTAAAATGTGTAACAATAATTTATCATCAGATTATAATTACTTGAATGGATTTGTTTAAAGTTCTCCCCAAGCCACGTTGATGCCACAGCAAAACATGTACAAGAAGATGCTCTGGCCAGATGACATCAACTTGCATTTTTCTTGGCCTAAATGTAAAATCCTATGTGTGGCAGAAACACTACAGATCACCCTGAACACACTATACCCATGATGAAACATTGTAGTGGAAGCATGATGTTGGGGTGTTTTCTTTACCAGGACGGGAACACTGGTCAGAGTTGATTGAAAGACAAATTGAGGTAAATACAGCAAAATCCTGGAAGAAAACCGGATAGAGGCAACAAAAGACTTGAGGAGGTGGCAGAGGTGAAGCTTCTAGTACGTAAATAAAGTCTAACATAGGGCCAGAATTACACTGTAATTGTGTGGAGCAAAGCATTTTTATGTGTTGATGAAAATGGCCCAGTCAAAGTTCAAAACAAATGTGTCAAAAACAGTGTTCGTGTCAAATATGTTCATGTTCGTCTTCCAGAAAAACTGCCTTGTAAAATACAATGACGTTCGTGGCTGTAAGATGATGATATGAAAGAACTGGATGTAAATATGACTTAAAGTACATAACTACTGTGGCTGTGTACTGAGCTATGAGCCCTGTTAGAACATACACATTTCTCAGGACAGGAGTACCTGCTTCACTTCTGCTGATGTACTGCTCATGCTACATCTTCTGTTCAAACATAGTGTAACATTAACTAATACATACATTTGTATTAGTGGCAAACTAAAGGCAAATCTAACTGATTACTGTGCTAAGGGCTCAAGATCTATGCTTTTAATCTGCCCAAAGGAGTTACAGCTAAATAAAAAGTCTAACTCCTTTTGGAATAACACACATTCTTCTTTCTTTGACATGGTATACAGTTACCTGGATGCTACTGATGCAAGCCAACACTAAGAAATGAGCATTCATACGTGTTCATACATTCATTTACTGACTCTAAAATGTAGCCGTACCACCTTAAAATGAGTAGGAAAGTACTGTAGACAGTAGACAAATATCCTGTAACAGAAATATCTACGTAATGTGATTTTGTAAAAACTGTAAATCATCAATAAATGTGTTCATTTAAGGGAAATAAAGTCTCTAAAGCATTGTTTGTGATGCAATTGTGGACTTCCCACATATTGAGAATGGACACAACTTGAGCTGTGCTCAGATATCTCCAGAAGGCTGTAGGAGAGTACGCTTCGCAGAGAGCAGCTGAAACACAAGTCATTATATTGTACATTGTTCAAAACATACATTTATGAAGCAGGAGAATAACGTCTCTGCAGGTTTTGTCCACCCATGATTAACTGGACTTCTCAGGATCGGACAGATTTTCAACAAGTCCTATGAAAACAGAGACATGCTAAACATGCTAACTTTGAATTGGCATGTCAACAAAGACTCTAGCAGACCAAAACTATATTTATTAAGTCAGTGCTATATTTAGAAAGAAGTGACAAAACAGGACATTACAAGTAGCTTTCTTACCCAGCCTATCTAGTGCTGGAGCAGCATATTGAAGCTGACTTCCAGAAACTTTCAAGAACAACTTTAGTGTTTTGAAGCTACCATGTTTTTAAGCATTTATGTGTAACGTGAAACTGATTTTACTTTAATGTGCTACAGACCATGGGTTCCGTTTTGGCAAATGCCTAATTTTAGGGAGTCCCAGTGGTTCCAGGGGACTTGATTCAATTAGAACCAATTGAGGAGTGCTAAAAAATGTTACACCTTGATTTGGTTCGATTCACTTGCAATCTGCAGTTTTGAAATCATACCAAAACACTTGGCCGTCAGGACAGCTGCTTGTTTCAGGCACTATCATAAGATGTTGCCTAGTGCAAGTAGCAGTACACATGAAACAAATGCAGCAGTACAGAAAGAGACAGTAGAGAATTTGATACTGCTGATGGTAAGCAAAAATGTCAACATTTTCAGATCACATACAGTGCATGCAAAATTCACATTTGGACACCAAATATTGATTTGATTTAGATTTCTCTTTTGTTCATTCACTGCATTTTGTTAATTGATGAAAATAAATGATTAACACTTTAATTTTTGAAAGCATTATTCGTTTACAGCATTTATTCCACACCTGCCTAAAATCTTTGCACATTACCTTACCTGTAAAAGTCACATAATCAGTGAAATAAAGTCCACCTGTGTGCAGTCTAAGTGTTGGGATGGTTTTCAGTAGCAGGGACTGGGAAACTGGTCGTATTTCAGGGAAAGATGGATGGTGCTAATTAATGGGATAGATTTGAGCAAAATCTGTCAGTCTGCCCATGATTTAGAACTGGGACAGAGGTTCACCTTCCAACAGAACAATGACCAACTGCATACTTCTAAAGCAAAACTAGAGTGGTTTATGGGGAAACCTTTTAAATGTGTCGGAATGGTCCAGTCAAAGTCCACACCTCAATCCATTTGAGAATCTGATCTGTATTCCAGCTTTAAGATCAATGCTTACAAATGAAAACCATCCAACATGATGGCGTTGAAGCAGTTTTGCCTTAAGGAATGGGCAAAAATCACAGTGGCAAGATGTGTCAACCTTATAGAAACCTATTCAAGTGACTTGCAGCCATAGTTGATGCAAATAGTGGCTCTGCAAACTATTGACTTTATGGGGGGTGAAAAGTTATGCACGTTGAATTTACGTTATTTTGTTCTATTTGTACCTTGCTTCACAATAAAAAAAATTATAGTTGTTGGTATGTGCAAACTCTGAAACAATCCATTTTAATTAAGGTTGTGAGGCAACAAAACATGAAAAATAAAAAACATGAAAAGGGGGTGAATACTTTTGCAAGGCACTATACATGTTTGCAAAACATATGTATAAGAGGCACCACTTCATCAATTTCTTTCACTGTTTCTTGTTTCAAATGGACCATTGGCTTTCCCACTGTGAGCAAACCGCACCAAGGTTCTCTAGCCAGCAGACAGAGACCCAAATTTTCAGGTGAACCAGAGTTTGCTTGTTTGGTCCAGCACCAGAATTTGGGTGAGCGTTTAGATACACCCAAGCAAAGCAAACTTTCCAAGGGAACAAACTGATTCATTTAAAATGAACTAAACATATATTGTGTAAAGTTACACTGAACTGACTTGAATTTTAGCTTCAGTTCTACAGTTTTACATCGCTGGCAGTATGACCAGCTGCTGGTTGGTTGGCGGTTGGTTGGTGCAGGGTAAGACAGGTTCTTATTCACCTCAGGATGGCTGACCAATACTTGCACCCCGTCCAGCACCCTGCCTCCTCTCCCTCAGTCTCCCCCTCAGATTGATTAAATTGGATCAAGATGACACTGATAATTGGCTCAAGCTGCGGCCGGTGCGCAGGCCCAACGATCCATATCTAACTCCTTTTGTTGCGACGGTGTCCCTTTTCCTGCGGCGCGCCTCCATTTGGAATGGTTTACCTTGGCTCCGCCACAAGCGTTTTAGCCTAGTCCCCTGCTGAACACAACAGCCTGCTGACATCATGAGAGTGACAGAAAGGTTACATATTTTACAGATGGCTAAGAAATGATCAACGGGCTGTTTTTGTTTTTTATGGTTTCGCAATTCATCCCTTTTGCTCAATATGTCCTAGGGGTACACGCAAAGAAGGAGAGCAGATGAGGTGTTTTGGTGAAACGTTCCCATTAGATATGATTCTTTTAAAACAGTAAACAAAAAAAAGGAAACAGTAACTAGCTGCCTAACATTGTTCACTCTGCACAGAGAGATCAGATACAGTACAGAAGATCAGAAGTGGTCTACTTCCTTGCTTCCAAGTGCCTGATTTATTTTTTAAGGTGATAGCAAAGCCAAATGTTTTAGGCTCTAATGATGTAAAGTAAATTGTTATAAAGTGCAGCTCCGTGAGCGAAGAAAAGCTTAATCAGAAACAATACACACCTCACAAATCTGGCTTGTGACCTGCAGTTGCCTGTTAAATAGGTCTGACATGTTTGTTATGCTTAGAAATTCCTGACTACTGGAATCTACTTTCACCCTTCAAACTGCTGATGTTGCTGGCCACCGCCTGACCTTGGCCTCAACTCTAAAAGGATAGACAAACATCTCAAAACCGCTGTAAAATTGTGGGATGTTACAAGCTCCATTTATAATCATTCAGTGTGCTTAAAAAAATGCCATCATTGCAAGGCATCTAAGCATTAGGAACAGTTGAATTAGGTAAGTGGTTCAGGTTATCGGTCCAGAATCAGAGGTCTGTACACCACCCTCGGCTGATGCATTCAATTACTCTCTACGGCACTTTATCTAATGCTCTAACTTAGCCATAAAGGCCTGGTTGATCCTGCTGCGCTCGAGCCGTGGACAAAATCTTAGCCTGTCACATCTGATTGAAGCAAAGCCTTGTGGATCTTATTGCTTTGTCACCAAGGTTACTAATCAGATTTCCATCCAGCTTGGCCTCATGCTGTATTTCCCCATCAAAAGCTGCGACTTGGCCCCACCGGCCGGTCGAGGCTCATTATCTAACATGTTTTCTATGTGGCAGGGTCAAGCGCAGTGTGAGGCTCCGAGAGAAACACTATACCTGTCTTTCGGAGCAGGCTGGAGGTAGAGTCATCATCAGGTTAAAAGGGAAAGGATTTGATATCAGTAAGGTCAGAGTGGGGACTCGGCTCGCAAGAGAGGACAAATCTAAGAAATGTTGATTAAAAAGAAAGTTCCATCAATCCTCAAGTTTTAATAGACATTTTCAACTAAATGCTGTATTGATGGATTGTACTCTACGAACATATCATCGTCATTCCTCTACAGTGCGGAAAATTGCCATTAATACCAAAATTTGCATTTTTTTCTTTAAAATTCATCCCATAAAGATAGGATAGAGGTGCTAGGTGAACTTCAAACTAATAAAAGTTGGCTACATTGATGCTTTGAGTCACTGTCGAGCCAATCACATCCTCCTTTGTTTATTGACACAGAAGTGACCTCTGAACTCGGTCTGTGCCTGCCAAGAGGTACGGTATTAGTCACAGTAACTCAGTATGTGTGTGTGAAAGGGAATATAAGGTATGTTTCTGATGGTGTGCATGTGTTTCTGTGTCAGTTTGTCAGTGTGGTTGTGAGAAGAAAGTATCTGACATGGACTAAGCCCCCTTCCACTGCAAATGCAGTCAAAACCTACCTTATTCTTCAGATGACCTAAAGTGGTGCAGGTATAAACACAGACAAAATGAATTATAAGGAGGCTTATACTCTTATGGAGCTTGCAGACCAAAAATGGAATGCACAGAGCTTCCCGCATGGTTCAGAGGTGAGGGAGCATTTCAAGAGGTACAACAGAGAGACAGGTGAGGATATGAAGTTGTGAGGACATACTATCATGCAGGGGTGAATGTAGGGCTTGGGAAAAAGCCCTTTTTCCACATAGACCAGCCATGTTTGACTCTTTTAGAGCAGTTAGATAAATATCTTGTGTCTATTGGCTCTGCAAGGATATGTCAGAGTGAATCGTGGTCAAAGATTTTGCAATGCAAAACTATTGTTGCTTGTTGTATGTAATACAAATCAGTCGGTTCTTTTTCTGAAAGCTTCCTGACTGAGTCTCTACATAAAAATGGACCCATTAAATGAACCAAAACCTTAAATGTTTTGGTAATTTTGTTTTGCTCTTCAGGGTCCAGTATTCAAGAAACTTTAATAATCCTTTAGAGGGCAATTTGTTAACAGCCACTCACTTCCTGTACAATCTTAGAAAGGAAGGAAAACAAACACACTATATATATATAAACAATAATTATACATTGCCAGAACAGCTAAAAGCAATGTGGACTACAATATGCATATTTAAAAAACAAACACGGCAATAAAATTAATGAATACAGTAGAGGAGCTGCTACAGAGTTAAGACTAACATTCAAGGTTAATTTTAGATGAGATAACAGATTTTGAACAACAGCTTTTTTTCATTAGGGGCATAAGAAAACCTGAAGGCATCAGAATAAAGCACGAGGATAAAACATTTCTTTTGTCTTGCGGTAATGATGGATTCAAATTTATTAATGATCTTTGCCTCAGTGACGACACGTGGCTTTGTTTGTTACCAATAATTTTGGAGCATTCATTAATTATGCATTTGGGACTTTTTTTTGTTCTTGTACAGACAGATTGTCTTGCCAGCAAGTAAAAGAAAACCACTATATACAGTGGCTTGTAAAAGTATTCATACCATTTGAACTTGTCCACATATTGTCACATTACAATCACAAACATACACATATTTTACTGGAATTGTATGTGAAAGACCACCACAAAGTGGTATACAATTGTGAAGTGGAATGAAAATTATACATTATTATTTTTATTATTTTTTTCAAATAAAAGACTGAAAAGTGTGGTGTGCAAAAGTATTCAGCGCCCTTTACTCTGAGTGCAACCAATTGCCTTCAGAAGCTGCCTGATGATTGCTAATGACTAAATAGAGTCCACCTGAGTGTAATCTAATCTCAGTACAAATATAGCTGCTCTGTGACGGCCTCAGATGTTGGTTAAGAGAATATTTGGGAGCAAATAGCATCACGAAGTCCAAGGAACACACAAGACAGGTCAGGGATAAAGTTGTGGAGACGTTTAAAGCAGGCTTGGGCTATAAAAAGATTTCCCAAGCTTTGAACATCTCATGGAGCACTGTTCAATCCATCATGAAATGGAAAGAGTATGGCACAACTGTAAACCTGCCAAGACAAGGCCGTCCACCTAACCTTACAGGCCGAACAAGGAGAGCACTGATCAGAGATGCAGCCAAGAGGCCCATAGTGACTCTGGAAGAACTGCAGAGATCCACAGCTCAGGTGGGGGAATCTATTCACAGAGTAACTATTAGTAGTACACCACACAAATGTGGTCTTTATGGAAGAGTGGGAAGAAGAAAGCCATTGGTAAAAGAAAACCATAAGACGTCCAGTTTGCAGTTTGCCAGAAGCCATGTTGGACATGTGGAAGAAGGTGCTTTGGTCAGACAAGGCTAAAATTCAACTTTTTGGCTAAAATGCAAAAGGATATGTGTGGCGGAGAACTAACACTGCACATCACTCTGAACACACCATCTCCAAATATGGTGGTGGCAGCATCATGCTCTGGGGGTGCTTCTCTTCAGCAGGGACAGGGAAGATGGTCAGAGTTGATGGGAAGATGGATGGAGCCAAGTACAGGGCAATCTTGGAAGAAAACCTTTTTGAGTCTGCAAAAGACTTGAGACTGGGGCGGACGTTCACCTTCCACCAGAACAACGAACCTAAACATAAAGCCAGGGCTACAATGATGAGCCCTGGCTTGAACAAAACATATTAATGTGTTAGAATGGCCCAGTCAAAGTCCAGACCTAAACCCAATCGAGAATCTGTGGCAAGATCTGAAAACCGCTGTTCACAAATGCTCTCCATCTAATCTGACTGAGCTTGAGCTGTTTTGCAAAGATGAATGGGCAAACATTTCAGTTACTGGATGTTCAAAGGTGGTAGAGACATACCTGGAAAGACTTGCAGCTGTAAATGCAGCAAAAGGTGGTTCCACAAAGAATTGATTCAGGGGGGCTGAATATTTTTGCACAATGCCCTTTTCAGTTTTATATTTGTAAAAAAAAGAAATCATGTATAATTTTTGTTCCACTTCACAGTTGTATTCCACTTTGTGTTGCTCTTTAAAATGCCAATAAAATATATTTATGTTTGTGGTTATAATGTGACAATATGTGGAAAAGTTCAAGAGGTATGAATACTTTTACAAGCCAGTGTATGTACACATATTTACTGCACGGAGGAGCTTGGAGCACGGAGTTTGGTCCACAGGACCCTGGAACCCACAGAGGGGTCCTGGTGAATGGCAGTGGAACCACTGGAACTCTCAGAGGAACCTTGGAGAACAGAACCCCTGGAGGATCCCTGGGAGGAACCCTAAGGAGCAGTGCTGGAGCTCTGGAGATTGGCGTAGTAGATGCCAGGAGAACCCTTGACAGAGTTCTCATGCTGTCATAGTCTGATCTGACGTCTTATTGTATATAGGTTTGGAGAAACTTGTTCCTAACTTTATCCCTGTCCTTCTTCATTTCTTTCTTATTCAAGTACACGCCCACACGTTCTATGGTACTTTGCTTCTTTTATACATTGCATGAGTCAAAGTATTACTTGCTCAACCCTTTTAGGGGGGTTAGAAACACCAAGGTCAAACTGTTCATTCAATTTTTATGATGTTTTTACTCATTTCCTGGCAATCTATTAGGAATGCCAAATGATTATTTTAAGTACTCAAAAGTAAAACCAGTGAACAGATTTTGGTTGGAGAGGGATGGTAAGATGTTCTCTCTGCTATTGATACAAGAACAAGATGCAAAGACATGCTAATGTTAGAACATTTGATCTTTTTGACAACCGGCACCTCTTGAGCTCAGAAGTTTGTCTTGGAGTAGATGCTACTGTCAGCGTTGACGTTCCAGGTGATAACAAACCTAGCTTCATCAACGTAAGAGTTAAGAAAACACGCCATAGTGATGAAAGGACAAGGAAATAGGAAAATTAGTGTTTAAATGCTCAAGGTACTTTAGATTGTAGTGTGTAGTGTGCAGAGTGTGCTGAGTGGCGAGGAAAAAGGCTGATTCTGTTTCACTTAATGCAGCCATGGAGGGCTCAGAGCCCCAGCGCTGCTCATTTTGGGGTCTTTAATGTAAATAGCTGTTACTGGCTTAGCTCTTAGACACATGTGAACGCGCCGTTGTCGTGTTATATGACCTGTCTAACCAAACAGCTCTCTTAGACACCGAAATCCCTTATCCTGCCCTTTTCCCATCTCTGCAGTGGAGGGGTTGAGTGAAGACTGATAGAAACATAATGAGTGAGAGACAGGGAAAGAGAAAGAGAGAGAAGGCAAGAAATGAGGAGCTGTATAAGGGGAAACATTTTTTTGGCAAGAGGCAAAACAGAATTAGAAGAGAGACATACATGTCTAAGAGAGAATCACAAGAGAAAGGTAAGCAAAGAAGTGCTGGAGTGAAAAGTTCATGATGTGTTCAGAAAAGTCCTCTGAATGGAGTTCAGTTGTCTCTAGGGAAGCTGAAGTGCCATGACCTGATTGGTTGTCTTCCTGAGACTGAGGTGCCTGATTGGCTGTGACATATCCTGCATTATGATCAGTCCAACTTACTTTCTCATTGCTATTCAATTATGCATGGCTGCTAGAAAAATTGAAATGTGCTTAACCAGTCACAAGAACAGGTTCAGGAAGAACACATAAGCGATCATGATCGAAAGACTCTATACATAATATACTTTCACAGTTTAAGTTCCATGTTCTCTGGTTTCAACACCATCCATCAACAGACGCGTCACATGTGTCAAATCTCGACTTTTACACCCCAGCAGCCTTCGTTCGATTTCCCCATGAACTTGAACAATGCACCACATCCTTCTATTGTGCCTGGTGTGCCTGCCTCAGCCCCCACTTTGGACCTCCTCAGCCTCAACATAGGGGGCATCTGTGTGAGTGCCCATCCTGTCCCTAGACAGGGTGCCTGTGTGTGGTCACGCGTGTCTGAGCTGCCAAAGCGGCAGCCAAGGAAAGCGGACGTTCACACATGCATGCATAGGCGGGAATCCATTAAGCTGCATGTAAAACAAACTCAACATGTGCTGTTTCCTTTTCCTATAACAGAGCTTTCATCCAAGCTGACCCAGAGGCAAGCAGCCTGTGCTCAGAGTAGAAAAAAAAGACCAGACCCCTGGGTTACTTCATGTAGGTGAAAGGTCAATAATAATGACAGTGCAACTTAAAGCTGCTGAACATTCAATAATATAGCATATACTGTACTGGGGATGCAAGATGTTTATTTCTCTACTATTAACATTATCGATACAAAAACTTAGTACACCCACTTAATCACTTTTGAGCTGTGTGGGGTAGCTGTATCAGGGCGAGAGGAGGGGAACACGCTGGACTGGCCGCCCGCCCATCACAGAAACATTTATGACACAACTTTAGTAAGACTATTAACCAGACACGCAAGCCCAAACCCAGGCATCACCACATACCCCTAGTTTTACTGTAACTGTTTGAGAACACTGCTGTACTTCAGCTGTGGACAGTTCCATTAAAAGTGTTATCAATCGGACAGGATTGAAAAGGTTGCCAAATTTTAAAAAACTGCCGACCAGACACTGGTTGTGATTTGTCCCAATGAAAATATCAGGAGTGTGTTTTTTGACAAGCATCTTACACCACTGATATTAAGCTAAGTGCCTCAAGACATACACCCTGTTGTATCAACTTTTGAGACTAAAAAGACTTAAAATATGAAAGGAAGTGGTATGTGGACAGTCATCAAATAAGGACTTCTTGTCAAGTTGGCCAACAAAACTGGATCATGTAAGTTGAAGAGGCCTTGATCTGTTTTAAAGATCACCCAGTAGAAAAAGGAAACGTAGGCAGAGAAAATACGAATGATTAGTAAAAGCTGGCAGGTAGCTAGTTGTGGTCAGTTCAGTTATTTGACTATGTTTATTTTTGTATTTTCCCTAAAATAATTGCCAAAATCTTGTCTTGTTCTCATGAAGCCAACCTTGTGAATCGCCGCATCTCATCAGCTGAAGATATAACTTCAATGAATTGTTTGGTTTTTAGACCTTATCACCTTTGCTGTCAGCCCTCATATACTGCAATCTTGCAGTAAGTGTGTTACCAGCAACATCACTGATGACAGACTATGAACCAATACTGTCTTCTATGTAAATAATTCTAGACTTAAGTTTTAATAGCTATCTAAAGGGTTACTGTTTTGCCATGATCACATCAGCGTAGCATGAAGCTCGGCTGTGCAGAGCTGTTGTACCTGCCTGGGCGTTCATGCAGCCGCAGCCAGGTTAGGCGCCATGAATCCTGTCCTCCGTCGTTTATCGGACCGTTGCATCAGTGGAAATCCAGCAGCTCACGTAAAACTCCAACTGAAAGTCAAGTGTTAAGCCTGAGATGCTGGCAGAGTACCAACAGGAACTGGAACGACGATGAGCGTGGACAGAGATCAGCCCCAAAAGGTAAACAAGCAAAGGGAAAGAGAGTGAGTAAGGAAGCTAAATCCTCAATAAGTCAGGTCTAGAGCCTGCACTCACATCCCACTTTGGCTCCGTAAGAATAAATATAAGCTTATCATTACGTTCCTTCAACAATGGTGCAAATGTGGCATTTAAAAAAATATATATATACGTTGGAGGAAACAAGATGATTTCCACCACATAATTCCAGCACAATGTTTGGAAGATTCTGAAAATACAGTTTCATTCCACCTACTTATACTCTAACATCCAGATCACAACAAAGACACCGTGCACAAAGCTCCACATTATTCAAAACAGTCCTGGACTGGAGACCCTGCCTCACTGACCATGCACAAATTTCCAAAACAGATACGGATATTATCTATTCCATATTAGGAATGCACCGAAATTGTTATCATTGCCGCTTTGATGACTGCTTTGAAAACTGTCAAATGCTTCAAGTTAAACTGCACTAACAAAACATTTAAAGCGTTTTTTCCCTTCCACGACTGACACACAGCGTGGTACTTGGGTTTTCTCCCTGGTAATTCGAGAAGGAGGTCCTTTTCAGAGGAAAGAGGCTTAAAGTTAAGTGAGAGCAGCTGATGTTGCATCATACTTCAAACATTCTTCAAATTAACAATATGTCAAAGGCTATGGACACACACACACACACACACACACACACACACACACACACACACACACACACACACACACACACACACACACACACACACACACACACAGCTGTGATTTCAGATAAGAAACAACCCTGCTCCTCTGCAGGTACGTCAACAATCAACAGTTTAGCATGTTAATAAGATAATGCAACTCTATATCTTCACACTTTCAAACAACATTTCAAAATGAATTATGACCCTTGCAGTTTTTATCAACCAACTTATTATTATAAGGTCATGTTCCAGAGCGGCAGGGTAGAGGGGGTTTTGACTGGTGGCGAACATTGCAGATGTTTCTGAAACAGTCTGAGGCCAGCTGTTGCAATGTTTTCCCACTGCATGAAGAGACAGGGCAAGCAGCACCACTGGCTACCCCCACTGGCTCACGTGATCCAGCTCATGTGACCAAAGGGAACCTGAGCTGTTGGTTTGGCAGTTAACCATCGCCCACAATGGTCGTCTCAACCAGGCTGTCCCACGTTAACCCTGGAAACAGATCTGTAGCCACACAGAGAGAAGGAGGCGACTATCAGCCATATCAAAAGCCCGAAGTCTCCCACCCGCGCTGGGATACATAGGCTGGAGATACAGTACTTTGGACAAACCGAGGTCACTGACACAGATGGACTCACACACACACACACACACACACACACGTATGTGCTTCAACACATCAACAGCTGTGCAGCATAACTGTGAATGTTTGTTATTTACGTTTTTACCAATCTTAGAGTTTACCTGCTGCAGATTGAAGAGGCACTAAGGGGGTAATCATCAAAAAGAACAAGGTCAACTGCAACCAAGTGATTACTGCTGACAGACATGTCCAAACATCTCTAAAGCTGTCCACTAAGTAAGATTAAACCCCTCTACAGTGCCCTAACAAGCAATAAAACACATGGGTGTAAAGTGTCCGGCTTAGTGTAAAATAAAAAGATTTACAAACTGATGTAAACATGTGTTACACAAACCACTAAGAGGAGGAGCTGACAACACCCAGTAGCTCTGCAGAAGGTTCTGCCAATCTAAAAGAATATTGTTTCCAAAAACACCTGAAAACCTGTATTTAATATCTAAAACCTCAACACGATAATTAATCCAAATAATTTTTCTTCTTTAATTGTCTTAAAAGTAAGATCTTGATTAACAACTCTGATGTGAGTTTTTTTGGAGTAACTCTAAAAGAAAACGGGTTATCGTACAGATTATGGCAAATAAGGTTTTGCAACAAAATATTTCTAATAATTCTTGGACGTAGTGCACAGCATTTGTAGAAATTAGGAAAGAACACTTTTTGACCTGACTCCCTCTAGTGGCGTAACTTCCAAAACTTCAAATAGTGGAGGCAACTTGGCAGAAAAGAACAGAATGCACAATAAAGCATGATGTTTTTTCTAAAGCAGCAGCTCCTAAACCTTTTATAAAAAGAGCCACCCAAATAAATTCCAGGTTTTCCAAGTACCAGTGTGATAATAGTTTTAAAACAGTGGTACAACAGAGCCTTGGATGTTTGCAAAAAAACAAGCCAAAACTAAAAATTAGGGGTAATGCATGGTGTAGAAGTAGAGCGGGCGTACCATAAACAGAGGCTTTAGTCCTCAACTCAGGTGTCCCGGGTTTGATTCCTGAGGGAAGGTTAAAGGTTTCTCACTATCCACAATGTGAAAGTCCAATATGGCCGCCATGCATTATAAACTCTAACAGCAAAGACTGTTAACTTGTGCTGTTGACTCTTTGTATCATATTAAATACTTAACAGACACGATACCATAAAATCTACATTAGTAAACATGCTACCACAGAGTTTAAAAATACAAAACGCAGGGAACTCTGTTTAGCTTGGACGGGTAATAGTATTTGGCCTGCTCATTGAGCATATCAATTAGCAAATACCACTGGGTTTCAAACTTCAAACTGGAACACAGTTAAGATGAGTTTGATCGAAACACAGTAGCCACCAGCACTTGTTCCTGGCTCCCTGTCCTCTAACATAACAGTTAATTTGTCTATGTTTACCTCTGCAAATGACTATGGTCAACATTTCTTCTGAGTACCACAATTGATACCCCAAGTAACACCAGTGGTACCGCTGTAGCAATCCATAGTCTAATAATATTATGCCTGCCAGTATGAAATTTAATAGATTTTGCCAATTAAAATGGAAAAAAGCCATATAAATTGTAAATTGCCTATAATTCAATCAAGTTTTAAGTCATTAATGGAATATCATTTTTCCAATAAGATAATAAGCTTTTTCATTATTCTCATAGCACTGAGAAAAAATCAGCAGAAGGTAATGTATTAATACATATATAAGATTGCCTTTCTTGGAAATAAGTTATTTAATGAGTGATTTGATCATCAAAGAGGGATACAATAGATGGCATAGTAGTCCTATTTATTCATTCAAGGATACATATAATGCAGCTCTTTCTCCTTAATTATGGTAGTGAGACCCAACTTGTATTAAATATTTATTTAAAATACTGTTGGCTTAGATATGTACATTTATAATTTCATGTCTGGAGAAATTTTATTTTATTAATTGCTGGGATTTCCATTTAGTGGTTGAATCACTTAGTGGAATGGGATATATATAAAAACTCCCACAATGTTCATGTTACCTACTTATGTTGTACAGATATTGTCAAAAAGGTTGCATGTTACAGGCTCAAAAATATTCTTATTTTATTGACCAGTTATTGGGTTCTTATTTTTATTGGTGTTAACTATTATGTTATTGGTGAGTATTACATTATTGGTTGTTTCACCCTAAAGTTTGAACCATGGCTTTAAAATATCTTCAGCTAAAAAGCATACAGAAGGTTGTAAATATGATATACATTATAAATATGTTGCAGTTCATCACACATACTCTGTAAAGATGACATGTTTATGACTGTAGATAAAAGCAATTAAACCTTTGACTTTGCAGTTGACAGTCCATGGCTTTTAACAGATGATGAATTAACAGCACCCCCCCGAACAACAACATCAACAACAACAGGAGCTGTTAGCATCTCGCATGTAACTCCATTTCCTTTGTAGCGTCAGCGCCGCCGACCCTCCCCTCTGTTGTCATTGCTCTGTCGTGACAGACATGACAGTTATTAATCGGCTTCTCTTCCGCCTTCTCCTAACTGGACCTGAACATGCAAAAAAGGGGCTGCTGGTCTGCAGCCAGCAGGGCGCTCCACTGCTAAAATTAGCAGCCCTCTCCATCAACAGGCTGATTTAGTTGGAGCAAATGTGTGTGTTAACATGTGTGTGCTGGTCTGTCTGAGTGCTGGGGCGGATCACAAGGCTGATCCCTCTGGATTTCCTGCTGCTGTGGGATTCAGATTATTTTCCTTGTCAGCAATGAAAACTTTTTTCTTTTTGTGCTGCAGGTTTCAACAAACAGAAATGCTAAATATAATACAAGTCACCTCCCCCAATTATCTACTTATTGATATCCCCAAATTCTTACATTCCTCCCAAGATACAACACACGACACCCTAACTGCAAGTAGTAAAGTGGAGTCGACCTTTGACCTCATCAAAAGCTGGGTATTAGCTCTCTTATCAGTGCCACGCTTCTCCTGTCACCTCGTTTACTCTCCATGTAGATCTTGAATTATAAAAATAACAAAGAGAGTGAAAGAGGAGGTGTGGGACTGTGTTCTCACATTGCATTTAGCTCAGACAGCTCAAGGTTTAGCTGATTTCTAATACACTGGAGTTGGGTCTTCACAGGGCCAATGACGAGAAGGGTGTAGTCATGTTAGCATGTAAATAATAAACTTTTATTTTTGAGAGTGCTTATCGGTGAAGAGCAGATCTTGACAAACAAGGTACAAACCGTTTGTAACAACAGTAAGAATATCATGAAGGGCTCAACATTGGCCACTAACAATGTTAAAGTTTGCATCTTTGTTGTAGTGCAGCTAAAGGGTTATTTCAAATGTTTTAAGATGTGTTTATTTTATTTTATTATTTCTGAATAAAAATCTACACATTACTTGACTGAATAATCTACAATGATTGCAAATTCAAATGCAAATTTCAGACCAAAAACCTTTTACTCTGGTTGTGAAAACATTGCATTTAGAAAACATATTGTGATAAAATATTGCAATAAATGAACTATTATATGTTTCTGGATCCATTTTTTAAAACCAGGAAACGTGATCAGACAAAAGTTCTGTAACTGCTGTGTCACTGCTTTATCCACTTCCGGTCACTCTGTACATAGGAGGTTCTGAAAGCATAATTTCACCTTGGGACACGGAGAGTGTGTGTGTGTGTGTGTGGTGTGTGTGTGTGGGGGGGTGGGGTGGGGGGTGGGGGGGTAGCTGCTTTTACATTTTAAAAGTTGCAATGACCTACAAATATGCGAAGTTATAACTTCCCCTTGCTAAAGTTTAAAGTTATTAATAACTATTTCTACCAGTTACTGTTCTTGTCTTTGTAAAAAAATGAAAACCCTTAATTGTAAAGATGAACTGAACATATATTTTAGATCTTATTTTACTAAACGAATTAAGAACACCCACTTTATGCCCTCAGCCAACTCTACATGCTCTGATCAGGGGGCTGCCTGACCATGCTGCCGAAAAGGGTTTACAGGAGGTGGTTATAAGCTTCAGCTCAGCATTGGGAGATCTCACATAATGAGCAAAACAGCTATAGTGTGGGGCTCATAATTATTTAAAATCATTAAAGCCAACAAATAAAAATATCCTTTAGTAAAAAGCAGATGGCACAAATGAGCATGGTCTAAAGGCATCCATTGTTTTACTAGTTACTCATGTCTTTGCACTACATGACTCTTACTATCTTAGTTTTTATCATTTTCTTTCCTCCATAATTTTATGAGTTTGAGACACTACTTTAATACAGCAGTGCAGCTCTTTTGCCAACCAGAGGGAGACTGAGGGTGCAGCTAGTGCTCATGACAAGGGAATTCTGCGCAGGGTCTCATCTAACTTTGGGTTCGGCTCTGAACAACATTACAGGGTTTTTGTCTGATTAACTTTTGTAAAGAGAAAGTCTATGGTGTGCTTCCTTCCACATGTGTGTGTGTGTGTGTGTGTGTGTGTGTGTTTCAGGAGCTGGGGTTAGAGGGGTCAGAGTCAGAGAAAGCTGGAGGTATGAACGTTGATGGCAGCAAAGTTCACCTGCACCTCACTGACCTCCATCCATCTGTTTATGTTCACTGATTCCGGCTTCCCAGAAAGGATCTGTACACACACACACACACACACACACACACACACACACACACACACACACACACACAAAACTCTATGTCAGATTCTCTTCTATGGTTACACCTCTCTCAAGCTGCTGTAAATGTCAAATAACTATCTGTTATTAAAATAAATATATCTTTGAAGAAAATAATTTAAACTTCTGTAAACAGAGTTAAAAGATTTTTTCCATTGTTTTGAAAAAACGAAATAATCTTCCCACCAGCCAATGCTCTCCAGACTTTTTTCTGTGTGATACAGAGCGAGCTTCACCAAGAAAGCTGCAGAGGTCCTTGAAGGTAATGTCACCATGCCCTCCGCCGCCCTCCCCTCCTCTGTTCTCTCCTTCATCTCCCCCTCACTCCTCATATCGCTGCGTCTCCACTGACCTTCTGTCTGCCCTCTCTCCCATCCTCGCCCGTCTTCAAAGACACGAAGGCGGAGGCAAAGGAGAGGAACGCTGGCCTTGAGTGCCCACTCCCAAAGCCACAACAGCCCGCACACAGGTGCAGATTGTACACACAAACTACACCACCGCAAGCTCCTCATTACTGTCAACGATCTTTGTTAGTGGAAATAAACTAGGTTGTATGTCAGATCCGCTCCTAATGAATTCATGTGTTTGTTGAGGGTGAATATATATTATTGGAAAATGAGAAATGGCTGCAGAAAACAGTCAGTATACAAGGGATTTAAAACAGTTAAACTGAGCAGCAAAGATAAAGTGTAGCTTCTTTTTCATCATTGATTAAAGACCATAGTTTGCAGCTTCATTAATATTTTTATTATCAAATCCTCGCACACATGCATGACATTTATTAGTAATAAAAATATAAAGCTTAATCTGGGCTCAGAAACATATGAAGGTATACATATGTATACTTATACCTAAATTCTTTCACTTTTATCCCCTAATTTGTCTTTCAAACTGAAATACTTGATGTTTCTGGTGATTTAAACATTGACCCACAGCTCTTGATGGGACCTAGCAACAAACCATTATTGAATACCAGTTTTATTTTTATATTTGGGCCTATGCAGACAACTAAAGCATCCTATATTACATAACATGGGAATACAAAAGCATACATTTACAGACTGGGAGGTTCTGGATGGATTTGGATTAAACTACACTGACAGTGATTGTTATTGGTTTTACTGTACTTTAGAGGAGTTAATATTAATACCCTGAAATTATTTTTTTTGTTAATAGGTAAAATATAAATCAAATGTATATTTTAATATAACTGAATAAATTATTTCTAAAATGAGGCATTAACTTTAAAGTATAATTGAACAAATAAAGTTGTTTTCTGTGTTTTCACTTACCAGTGCCACTGTAATAATACACATCAGTAAAAACATAAAAAAGGCAAAAGAATGCTTGTTTTGCTTGTTTTTGTTTGTATTATTTTCTGTTATTAATCTGTAGTTTTGCCCTTTTTATTCAGAATGTGACATAGAATGTTAAATATTTCAGTTTTTAATCTTTATCCAAATAATCAAAGGATTTCAGCATCCGGACAGTAGCGTTGTTCTGTTGTTCACACACACGCATCCCCCAATAACGTTCTAGATGTCGGGACTCAGACTTGGAAATAACTCGTCAAACTGTTTGTGACAAGCTCAACAGTTTCCAAGTCAAAAAAAATCGGCCATCCTCTCTCACCGTAGTGCATTTTTGATTTGCTAGTTGTCTGAGGACAGACATCCTCTTCATATTTTCTCGTTGTGCGTCCACACACTCTCACTGACACACACACCTTTCCGTTTCACCCCACTCTGAACCTGCTCTCCGTTGACCGTGCAGAAACCTAAATAAACATGTGTGGCGAGTCATTCCCAGTGTGCCCCGCTCCTCACCCACCCTGCCTGGCTCCTGCATCACCCCCACCCCTCCTGCCCTCTTCTACACTCAGGTTTCACCTCTCAGCTTCCTGCTACTCGCAGTCACACTGACACACACTCAGCCTATTGATGGAAGCTGAAGCAACGGAATAAAAGCACTTTTTTCACCACAGTGAGAATGTGAGGGGGCTTTCTTTCATTTAAAGTAAAGTTTGTTCATTAGATGTTAAAACTGCTGGGAGAAAAGACTGAGAAGATGCATGGAGCATATGCAAAGTAGGCTTTTGCATTGAGCCCAAACTCCAGAGAAGAGCCTCTAATCCTGTGTGTTCAGCCTCTGCGGCTGCAGGATTACTTTCTGTCAGCAGTGTGACAGCTGGGTACATCTGGTTGTGTAGGGGCCTCCTACATCTCAATCCACACGTCGTTTGCCGGTGTCTGGGCCTCCGGGCTCGCTGCCACCGTTCACCTCATTACCAAGCAGGCCACACCTCCACCCATCCACCAAATATCTAAATCTGAATGCACATCATCGGGTTCCTCACGGAGCCGGGAGAGATGGGTGGCTGGGGCATTGGAGAGGAGAGGGGAAACAGGATCCTGGAAGAAGGGTGGGTGCGTGGTACATGTGGTTGACGTAATAATCGCCTGTGGCTACTGTAGATCATGAGTGTACGTGTGTTCGTATTGTATCTCCTCCTTGAAGTTGTGTACTGATTTTTACTGGTAGATGAATCTGCTGAGATTTTTCTCGTATTTTTCCGAACAACTAAACTCCAGAGTTAGGAAAAACAAACATAGGACAGTCACATGACCCTTTACTGCCATGATCACACACAGGACGTTTGACCCTGTTCCTCATAAACTATCATGCTGGTTGGGTGTCTGCTTATGTTAATTACATTTTGAACTGGATCGTTTGCATTTTAAATATTTTTAGTAGCTTATTCCGAGTCTTCAGTCATATGTCCTTGCAGGGTAATCATGGGTCTGTATGAGATACTCCCAGTAGAAAAAAAAATACCACGCTTTAATGGCGTTTACACATAAATGAAAAAGAAAAAAAAGCTTTTGAATTATTCCCACTACTGCTAAAATTATGTACTACATAATATACATTCTAGTTATAATAATATTATCTGGAACATTTATTGATTTTAATTTTATGCATAAATATAGACTAAACACTAGCTACATTGTCCCATAGTTTTCTTCGAAGTGAGAGAATTTTGTAGTTTTTGAAAAATGAAGATCTCATTTTGGTTTCTGAACTCGTTGAGCCCTGAGGTTCATCAGTGACCATGCCCAGTTTGCTCCAATGAGAACCACAACACCTCCATGTTTTTATCATGTAAAATTGTGTCTAAACATGCAAAAGAATGTGTTGGTTTGTATCTTTAAAAGTGCGCTATGCAAGCGCCTAATGTGTCTTGGATCATGAAATCAATTGCATGTAAACATAAATAGGTCAAAACGGGTATTTTTCTTTTGATATTTACTGGGAATGATGATTGGATTTCTTGTTTGGTCAGTAACATACATATTTCATAACAAAAATAATAAAGCAGTATAAGCAAACACTTTATTCATAAATTAAACAATAAATTAAAAAATCATCCTCAGATTACAAGGGCTACATGAGAAACATTTTATACATCTATCAACAGTCTTCATTTTTTGCTGCATCATCTACACATATGTTGAATACTGAATGGAGGCAAAGTTAAAATACTGTAAAATAATGTATGTTTTTCTTCTTCTCTGCAAGCAGTGCTTAACTTTTTACCCAGACAGATTATCAGCCGATTCAAGAACACGCTGTGATGGTGAGTCAGGAATGTGTGTAGGCTACGCAAACCGAGACGCAAGGAAGATAAATTCTAACAGCAGTCAGTTTCTGATATAGACAAATAGTATGAATGAATGTGGGATTTCTTTATCTGTTCTCAATAGGGGCAAGAGTTATGCTGGTGATATTTTCTAACAGATATTTTAAATATGCCAGATGTGGTAGCACAGTGCCACCTGGTGACCAAAAGGTGAAATTTAGCATTTTATTTTTTCCCATAATTCCTCCAAATAATTTGTGCTAAACTACCCTTTTGAGTTGTCGAGTATTTTCATGGCCTTTTACAGCGTATACACTGCTCAAAAAAAATAAAGGGAACACTCCAATAACATCCTAGATCTGAATGAATGAAATATTCTCATTGAATTCTTTGTTCTGTACAAAGTTGAATGTGCTGACAACAAAATCACACAAAAATCATCAATGGAAATCAAATTTATTAACCAATGGAGGCGTGGATTTGGAGTCACACATAAAACTAAAGTGAAAACACACTACAGGCTGATCCAACTTTGATGTAATGTCCTTAAAACAAGTCAAAATGAGACTCAGTATTGTGTGTGGCCTCCACGTGTCTGTATGACCTCACTACAATGCCTGGGCATGCTCCTGATGAGACGGTGGATGGTCTCCTGAGGGATCTCCCCCCAGACCTGGACTAAAGCATCCGCCAACTCTTGGACAGTCTGTGGTGCAACGTGACGTTGGTGGATGGAGCGAGACATGATGTCCTAGATGTGCTCAATCAGATTCAGGTCTGGGTAATGGGCGGGTCAGTCCATAGCTTCAATGTCTTCATCTTGCAGGAACTGCTGACACACTTCAGCCACATGAGGTCTAGCATTGTCCTGCATTAGGAGGAACCCAGGGCCAACCACACCAGCATATGGTCTCACAAGGGGTCTGAGGATCTCATCTCGGTACCTAATGGCAGTCAGGCTACCTCTGGCGAGCACATGGAGGGCTGTGTGGCCCTCCAAAGAAATACCACCCCACACCATTACTGACCCACTGCCAAACCGGTCATGCTGAAGGATGTTGCAGGCAGCAGATCGCTCTCTACGGTGTCTCCAGACTCTGTCACGTCTGTCACATGTGCTCAGTGTGAACCTGTTCTCATCTGTGAAGAGCACAGGGCGCCAGTGCCGAATTTGTCAATCCTGGTGTTCTCTGGCAAATGCCAAGCGTCCTGCACGGTGTTGGGCTGTGAGCCCAACCCTCATTTGTGGACGTCGGGCCCTCATACCATCCTCATAGAGTCGGTTCCTAACCGTTTGTGCAGACACATGCACATTTGTGGCCTGCTGGAGGTCATTTTGCAGGGCTCTGGCAGTGCTCCTCCTGTTCCTCCTTGCACAAAGGTGGAGGTAGCGGTCCTGCTGCTGGGTTGTTGCCCTCCTACGGCCTCCTCCACCTCTCTTGGTGTACTGGCCTGTCCCCTGGTAGCGCCTCCAGGCTCTGGACACTACGCTGACAGACACAGCAAACCTTCTTGCCACAGCTCGCATTGATGTGCCATCCTGGAAGAGCTGCACTACCTGAGCCACTTGTGTGGGTTGTAGAGTCCGTCTCATGCTACCACGAGTGTGAAAGCACCACCAACATTTAAAAGTGACCAAAACATCATCCAGAAAGCATAGGTACTGAGAAGTGGTCTGTGGTCCCCTCCTGCAGAACCACTCCTTTATTGAGTGTGTCTTGCTAATCGCCAAAGATTTCCCCCTGTTGTCTATTTTATTTGAACAACATCATGTGAAATTGATTGTCAATCAGTGTTGCTTCCTAAGTGGACAGTTTGATTTCACAGAAGTTTGATTTACTTGGAGTTATATTGTGTTGTTTAAGTGTTCCCTTTATTTTTTTCAGCAGTGTATATGGTTTATTCATGTGTGCCATGCCTAGTTAACCCTTTAATATAGGAAATTTTAAATATCTACACACAATCATGCTTATGTGCAATTCACTGTAGTTACCTGATTATTTTATGACGTGGCACGGGGTGAGAAAAAAGTCATTCTTTTCCTTTTAATATTTTTTGGTACAGATCATCCTCTGCTGACAAGGAAAAAAACCACCATTCCCATAGCAACTCTGGATTGTACTGGTAGGTACGTTCCTTAACAGTCAACCGGCGGATGACCCGGTTGAAAATGTAGAGGGGGGGGGGTTACAGGTTACAAGACAATGTAACGGATGGATCTGCGTTCATTATTTAACCACTTCTAATACACATACCTAATAATGACATAAGAATTAGACCACCAAAGATGGCCCCCGGGAATAGTGAGGAGTGCAGGAGCATTTTTAGGAACCTGGAAGTTTTATTTAGCCATTACCCTTCACGCTCCCACTGTGTAATCAGATAACCACAGAAAAGTTAACAATTGTTGGAGAAAAAATACAATGACACCCAAACAACTATACAACTGCATAGACTTCATTTTTTTTGCCATGGAAGACGTGGTCGTCCGCTGCCGCCACCGGTTGATCTAAATCAGGGCATCTGGGCCGTACCGTTCGAAATGCTGTCCGAGCTTCTGGACCGCCTTGCTCTCCGGGCTACAAATGGTGCGCAGCCAGTGACGACTTTCCGGCGCGTCGCCGCTGCGTAGATGAGGTAATAACAAAGATGGCGGCGCTCGGTACAGCGCGCTGCTTGTTTCAGAGCTTTTCTCGGGTTAAAGATGTGCAGAGGATCAACCAAACGTTGCTGAAATGTAGCGTAAGGACGTTCTGTGGCGAATCAAATGAAAAAGGCATGTTTTCATCGATAATAAGTGTGTCATGGTTGAGTAATGTTATTTTTTTAAATGCTGACCTTGTAGCATTTTTTCCTTAACCCCACTGAAGTGGCTTTAAACGTGGGGAGGGAGGTAATATATCTGTGAAGATGCATACTTTGTAGAATAATTGGTAATTATTTTCTGAAGCTGGTTTCTGTTTGTTTTGAAGAGATTAAGCGGCTTGCTAGATAACTAAATAAAAGTATTATGGTATAGGACAGGCTGAGGGGTTTCGTTGTATTGCTGTAGGCAGATAGTGCAGATGGTTTTAGACAGCATAAGGATGCTGCTGGAAAGGTCGAGATCAGATTGAATAGCCCCAAAGTGAGATGTTGTGTAAATCTATTGTAGTCAATGCATTTAGGGAGGCTTAGATGTGGTCTTTGTTTAGCTTGAAGCCAGTTATAAAGGTACTTTTGAGTTCTTTAAGTCCTAGTTTTAAGAGATCGTCCTTTATCAGTATATTTACTCCCCACAGATAATGCAAAGCCCCAGTTCGCAGATCCAGCTGTGCAGGACATCCTCACCAGGATAACAGGCCTGGACCTGCAGAAAGTCTTCCGACCCATTAAACAAGAACTGAAGCCGCCTACCTATAAACTTATGACTGACGAACAGCTGGAGCAGGTAACCATTTCAGCTCCAGTAAACTTTCTCACAATTGCACACACCTCATAATTCATCATTTGAATCACATCCTCCATGTGTGTTTCCAGGCTTTACAGTTTGCCACAGAGGAAGCAACGAAGCAACTGCAGATGCCCCCCGTCCTTCCAGAGAGGAAGCCCATCAGCGACGTGCTGGCTATGGATAAGATCCTGGATGGCATGGACACAGCCAAATATGTTTTCACTGACATCACCTACAACATCCCACACAGGGTACACACGCATGACAGTTTCTCTGTGTACTGATGTTTTACGCAGTCACAATTTATGCTCTCCTCTTTTTGTAGGAGAGATTCATAGTGGTACGAGAGCCTGATGGCACTCTAAGGAAAGCGACCTGGGAGGAGAGAGATCGTCTTATTCAGGTCTACTTTCCCAGGCAGGGCCGGAAGCTAACGCCACATCTTCTCTTCAAAGAAGAGAACCTTAAGGTGGGCAGCAGGATAACGGGTTTAACGAACTATCACTCTTCTCCGGGTCTTTGTGGTACATTAGTTTATCAAACATTAAGTTTGTTTTCTGAACATCTTGTCCTCGGTATACATGCTGCCATAAAGTCAAGGGAATCTTGACAAAATTTCTGCATTGCATATGTAAGGATTGTGATGATTGATTAATTAATATTTATCAAAAATTATAATTAAAAATCATAATTCAGGAAAATAATTTTTTAACCAATATCATCACTTACAAATAGAAATCAGAGATGTCCTCTGGTGTTGTAATTATGGACTAAAAGCCCTTAATAATTACAATTATTTATTTATTCATTAATAACTGCTAATGTCTCTGTTTATTGGGGGAACTTTGACCTTGTCTTGACAGATTAATCACTCTTGAACGAAATAAACACAAACGCTTCTCTTAATTTATATGAAGATTTATTGAAGCCAAATAATCCTGATATACCATTATTCTGGTCCAAAAACCTTCACCTAACTAACAAGCACTATTCTATACAAAGGGGATAAAAATGACTACCTAACAATAATAATAAAATAAAAATATATGCGCATTTAGTGTCTATGAAGATCAAACCAGCAGTTTTATGGACAAAATGTGTAATTTGGGTTAAATGGAAAGAGAAGTCCTCCTGGTTTGCTGATGTCTCGATTGCAGCGATCAGTTGATAAAACGGTGGGGCCACGCCCCTTTTAGCCTCTAGCAGCTGATTGCCCCAAATCTCGAACAAAGAGTCATAAAACTCTGAGGCGGGAACTCAGTGGAAAAACTCCAGTAATAAAACTGGAACAAAGGAGTGGTCAGGCGAGGCCCAGACCGCAGTTGCTTTGAATGAAAAACTTTTAAGAGTTCAACTTCTAACTCCTGGCTAATTTGGGATCAGCTGGACAAAATATGAGCAGGCACGATTCAGCAGAGCTTGAGCAGCAAATCAAAACACCAGTCAGCATAAAACACTTCCATCAGTACTGCATGCAACAAGTTAATACCTTAGATTAATTACTGGTGATTCAAAATCACCTTAAATGTGCCTCGTCCTGCCTAGACTTCTAAATGCACCTATCCAGTTTAATATATATATATATATATATATATTTAAATAAAAACAAAATTACTTTAACGTTAATTTCTTCTCTCCTCTGGTTGAGGTTGGGTCAGGTCTGAAGGGAAACGAGAGGGGAATCGTGTCCGTAATCAATTCCAAAAAAAAAAATCCGGTAAACTTCTCATCCGTCCAGGAGGGAAAAATATGAAGAACAGTTTAGTCGACAGAATCAACAAGGAGGAAACTCATCTACTTGGAAATAGAACCTCTGTGGGTTTTTCACCTGCGCCGGGTGTCGGCGTGGTCTTCGATCGGCGAATAAATCTTTGGACCTTCTTGTATCAAACAGATTTCCAGCTTTCAAGCTCTTCCAGAAATGGCCTTGTGGAAAAAAATTTCGCCAGCGAGCTTTTGTCTCTCCAGATGTGCGCCTTCGTTGCGTCGTCCCGTGAGACACGCTGCAAATGGCAACGAAACGTGATTTTCCACGGGTTTTATAACCTCGGGTGACATCAGAGCAGCGATCTCTGTTGAGCTGCTCATGTCGAACTGCCCGACCAAAATGGATGACTCCAACACATAACATTTCTTTTCTGTTGCAGACCGTGTATTCTCAGGACCGTCATGAGGATGTGTTAGACCTGTGTCTGGTCCAGTTTGAACCCGATTCTTCAGAGTACATTACAGTAAGTTTACACTACTATTATTGACTAAGTCCTACTGTAAGAGTCATTGTTACATTTTGTCTGATATTTTCCATGTTCTCAAAGGGAATAATCGGTTCATGTAAATAATCTTCTAGATCCATCTATGGTTGGGCATCTGTTGAACGATTCCAATTCCTCATTTTGACTTCGGTTCCTATCGATTCTGATTCTTTTAAGAGGCAGGGTCAAAAACGTTTACATGGCTAAAATTAGGGATGGGTACCGACCACCTACTCATGTTAAATCAAACGGTTCCATGTTTTGGTACCTATACGCATCATTGTGACAGAGTGGGCGATTTTCCATGCCGGACATGAACACAGCATTGCACGCACAAGAGCGTAATGACGTCAGTAGCCGCTGGTTCCGTCAACAAAGCATGGCTGATAGAAAGTATGGCTCCACTCGCTGCAATATTTGTGACGCCAAGTGCAAGGCCAGCGGCGGGAATACTTCTAATCTGAAGAAGCACCAGGAAGCCCCAGATTTTCCTCAAGGCTGAAGAGATTTTTCATCGGCCTCAGATCTACAGCTACAACTCCTGCATTCGGCACCGTCAGCACGTCTGCATCCGTTAGCGACTCGTCGTCTGCAGCCAGCAACGTGGGAGAAGAAATGTTTGAAACAACCGAGATGATACAATACAAACATCTGGATGTTGTTTTGATATATTTATTAAAGTTTATATATTGAGAGATAAATATGTTAAACTGAAACATTTTAAGATGTTATTATTAAACGAATTAACAGATTATTACCACAGAAACACACACAAAAGTACCGAAAAACTAGTACCGTTGAGTACCGATATGGATTCCCGGGTACCGGGCATCGGTACCGTATCGGTTCAAATGTGAAAGGTACCCATTCCTAGTTTAATGATGCTAGCTAACCACAGTTCTTTCTGCTTGAAATAATCTGAACTTCTCTATGAATTTTAATTCTATGAGGTCATCTTAACCAAGGGTCATCCTGTTAGCTGCCTTAATGTTGCTAAAGGACGTATTTTATTGTTTTACTTCAGTAACACCTGCGTGTTACTTCTACACCATGAATCCAGAGGTGTTTAATCAGGTTGGTCGTGCTCCCTCCTTTAGATGATGATGAAGATATAATCCCATTGCAACTTTTGCACTCAGCCGACTGTTCATTTCTTTGTGGAGGCAACATTGTTGCAGCACATTGTCCATGGTTGTGCACACACTTCCTACTGATTCTTCTTTGTTGGTGGCTTCGTTTTCCAGTTGGCAGATTAGGTATCGAAACTAGGAATCGAAATGAAAAAACCTGAACGATTCCGGGAGAATTGGAATATATGCCTATTTTCTTCTTTCCTCTTGTTCTCATCTGTGCGTCCTGCTCTCTGTGACCCACCGGTTAAATATTACATGTACAGTGAATGTTTATAATACTTGGACTGAATCAGCCAGCACTCCAAAGAGCCCTTTGAATATTGCACACACTGAATTTGCGATAACAATATATTTGCGATTTATGGTGCAGCCCTAATGAACAGGTTTGAATTCTGCTGATGGTATTCAAGCTATCCATGCCATACAGGGGAGTACCTCTAATGTCTGTTCTTCATTTGGCGTCAGATAACCTCTGGGAGATGACCTAAAAAAAAATGTTTCTATAACCGGTTTTCACACGTTTTATAAAATTCCTGTATCTACTAACCTTTTTTTTAAATATAAAATTATGATTAAGTTGATAAAACATTGGTTTAGTAAGATTTGATTTATTATTTTAGCTGTACCTGCTCATTCAAAAATCTGTCTTGGTCCAAAAATCCAAACACCTCCAGGAGCTTGGTTTGTAGAGTTTAGTGTTTGAATTGTCCTGATCCAACCAGGATCAGACAATATTCACTGATTTCCTGTTCTGTTTAGGTGCATGAAGCCACATATGAGGACCTGGAAAAAAACGGCAAATATGATCTTCTGCGATCCACCAGACACTTTGGAGGCATGGTTTGGTACCTGGTCAACGCTCGTAGAGTGGACGGGCTCATAGTGGACATGCTGAGGAGAGAGCTGTGGGTTTTTTCCTCATTTTATTTACATGACTAATAATCAGATGTACCTGCAGGACGTAGCACTCTTTTAATCTCCGTTTGTGTCTGCAGCCTGCAAGATGCTATGAGCCTTGTGTCTCTGTTCCACATGGTCCATCCTCACAGTGAGTCAGCTCAGGAAGCTGCCAACCAACAGGCCTCTGGCGCTGACCTCCTGAAGGTGAGCACAGCTCGACATTATAGCTATTTCTGCTGATCCGTTTGTCTGTTTCGGGCCACCACTGATTTTGTGATGGGACTTTTATGTTCTGCCATTTGGTCCGGGTCACATACCAGAGTAATCCAGCAGTGAGAATAGCTGATGTCAGGGCTGTCTCAGCAAAGGTTTCCGGTCAGAGGTTTGGCTTTTATTCCGGGATCTTTTCTAGAAACCATCAGATATTATTTGTTCCCAGAACTGTTTATTAAGAAGGAATACGCTCAGAATGGCACTCAGGGCCAATTATTTCTGTACGGGTTGATCATAATAAATTAGGATATATTTTAAAAGTTTCAGTAGCACATTATATAGATACTTCACACGCGGAGGGTTTTAATACAAGAGTTTCTGTTTTATTTTGAGGATTATGGTTTACAGCTAATGAAATATCAGTATTCTGTGTCTCAGATAATTAGTATATTATTTAAGACCAATAACAGATTTGTAATACAGAGTTGTGGGCGTATATGTCTATATACTGTACAGTATATGCACCGAACACTTAGTTGGGGCTCATTTTGCATGAATTACTGCATCAGTGCGGTGTGGCATAGAGCCGAGCGGCCTGTGGTTCTGCTGAGGTGTAATGGAAGCCCAGGTTGCTTTGATAGTGGCATTGAGGTCATCTGCCTTGTTGGGCCTGGTGTTCCTGTTGACAGAACTACACTGCTGAAAAAAATAAAGGGAACACTTAAACAACACAATATAACTCCAAGTAAATCAAACTTCTGTGAAATCAAACTGTCCACTTAGGAAGCAACACTGATTGACAATCAATTTCACATGTTGTTGTTCAAATGGAACAGACAACAGAGGGAAATCTTTGGCGATTAGCAAGACACACTCAATAAAGGAGTGGTTCTGCAGGTGGGGACCACAGACTACTTCTCAGTACCTATGCTTTCTGGATGATGTTTTGGTCACTTTTGAATGTTGGTGGTGCTTTCACACTCGTGGTAGCATGAGACGGACTCTACAACCCACACAAGTGGCTCAGGTAGTGCAGCTCATCCAGGATGACACATCAATGTGAACTGTGGCAAGAAGGTTTGCTGTGTCTGTCAGCGTAGTGTCCAGAGCCTGGAGGCGCTACCAGGAGACAGACCAGTACACCAGGAGACGTGGAGGAGGACGTAGGAGGACAACAACCCAGCAGCAGGACCGCTACCTCCACCTTTGTGCAAGGAGGAATGTGCATGTGTCTGCACAAACGGTTAGAAACCGACTCCATGAGGATGGTATGAGGGCCCGACGTCCACAAATGAGGGTTGTGCTCACAGCCCAACACCGTGCAGGACGCTTGGCATTTGCCAGAGAACACCAGGATTGACAAATTCTCCACTGGCGCCCTGTGGTCTTCACAGATGAAAGCAGGTTCACACTGAGCACATGTGACAGACGTGACAGAGTCTGGAGACACCGTAGAGAGATATCTGCTGCCTGCAACATCCTTCAGCATGACCGGTTTGGCAGTGGGTCAGTAATGGTGTGGGGTGGCATTTCTTTGGAATGTGCTCGCCAGAGGTAGCCTGACTGCCATTAGGTACCGAGATGAGATCCTCAGACCCCTTGTGAGACCATATGCTGGTGAGGTTGGCCCTGGGTTCCTCCTAATGCAGGACAATGCTAGACCTCATGTGGCTGGAGTGTGTCAGCAGTTCCTGCAAGATGAAGACATTGAAGCTATGGACTGGCCCGCCCGTTCCCCAGACTTGAATCCGATTGAGCACATCTGGAACATCATGTCTCGCTCCATCCACCAACGTCACGTTGCACCACAGACTGTCCAGAAGCTGGCAGATGCTTTAGTCCAGGTCTGGGAGGAGATCCCTCAAGAGACCATCCAGCGTCTCATCAGGAGCATGTCCAGACGTTGTAGGGAGGTCATACAGACACGTGGAGGCCACACACAATACTGAGCCTCATTTTGACTTGTTTTAAGGACATTACATCAAAGTTGGATCAGCCTGTAGAGTGTTTCTCCACTTTAATTTTGTGTGTGACTCCAAATCCAGGCCTCCATTGGTCAATAAATTTGATTTCATTGATGATTTTTGTGTGATTTTGTTGTCAGGACATTCAGCTTTGTACAGAACAAAGTATTTAATGTGAATATTTCATTCATTCAGATCTAGGATGTGTTATTTGAGTGTTCCCTTTTATTTTTTTGAGCAGTGTATATAGATTCTTTATGGTGGTTCAGGTCAGCCCAGTTATCTGGTCAATCAAACACAGTAAGACCAGGGTCACTGGTGTGAGCTGGTACCAAGTCCTGCTGGAAAAAGGAATCAGCCTCTCCTTAAAGCTTTTCATCAGAGAGAGGCATTAAGTGCTCTAAGATTTCTTGGTAGACTTTTGTGCTAACTTTGGACTTGGTGAAACACAGTGGACCAACACCATTTGGTGTCATGGCTCTTTCAATCATCATTGACTGAAGACTTCAATCTGGACCACATCACTTTGGATTCTGTGTCTCTTTAGCCTTCCTCAAGACTCTCGGACCTTTATTTAAAATAAAATGCAAAATTTACTTTCATCTGAAAAGAGGATGTTGGATTACTGAGCAGCAGTCCAGTTCATTTTCGCTTTAGCCGAGGTAAGATTCTTCTGACACCAACTCTGGTTCAGGAGTGGCTCAACAAAATGAACGGAGCAGTTGTAGCCATGTCCTGTGGCCACGTGTGGCTCTAGCAGCTCTGAATGAACTTTGTTTCACAATCTGTTGATGACTGGGGAAGTTCTTGTTTCTTGTACACTTTTTCCTTCCACTCAACTTTCCATTAGTATGCTCAGTATGCTATTTACAGCACTCTGTAAATAGCAAACTACTTAAGCAGCGACCTTTCGTGGCCTCCCCTCTTCATGGAGCGAGTCAGTGTCTGCAGGTCAATTGTCACGTCAGCAGTCTCCCTCATTGTTGTGTAGGCCATAATATAAAAAATGCTGTAATTTTGAGAGTTTTCATTATCTTTTAAATTCCTCTATTGCAAAAATATTTCCGCCATGAACCGGTGAAGACGAGCCACCTCTGAGCTGCCTCTGGTCGTTGATGAATCCCAACCGGAGACGGATGATGTCCGGCACAGCTGTGAGCTTTCAGAACGGGTTGTGCAGCCTTGAACTCATCACTACGCTTAGAAACCGGTGTTGGAAGTCTCTTCATACCATTCCTTTCAAAATAATAATGGCGGACAAATTCGTTGTAGCCTTCCTGCCGTCAGCAGAGCAAATGCTTTAAATTTGATTTGAAGCTCTTGTCTTCTTGCCAAAAATAATTTGAGTCTTGTTTACGCTTTGAAATCTTGCTGCAAAAAGACGCCTTAACTGCGCCTTGAAGTGTTCAGTGAATCTGACATGTTTCACTCATTGAAATTATATTTATGGAGAACAACAGGTATAATAGAAAACCATCTCAGCTAGAAAGATTTCAAAAGTATACTTTGACTGGACTTTTTTATTTATCCTGACCTCTGATGTTTGTCCCTGCAGATCTTTGCTCAGAAGGAGTCCCAGAGGTCAGGCTACATCGAGCTGGCTCTGCAGGCGTACGAAGACAAAGCCGCCGAAAGCTCGGCTGTCTAAAATCCCAACGTGTAAATAAGAACCTAAACTTTTACTTAGGAAGGACTTATACCAAGAACCAGAGCGGAAGTTATGTTTCGTTGGAAACATCACTGGGTCCAAGATGCGTCTACACTGAAACCACCAAGGAAAACACTCTCAAAAACTCCATCTAAAGACTGGGCTTTAAAACCTTGTTTCATCTGGAGAGACTAAGTTTGTGTGTGTATTTCATTTAAATCACCGAAATTAAACTTATGTGTGTAGCAAAATAAAACCAGTTTGTGAGCCTAAATGTCATGTTTTTAAGGTAATCACAAGCCGGCCAGGAGAATAAAGGCAATTTCATAAAGAAAAGTTCATTTAAAATCATCTTTCCAGTTCTGAAACACTTCAACATCCATTTCTTTTTTCTTGATTTAAGAGAAGCAATAAAATCAGTAACTGAAAGGCTGATGGCTTTGAGATGTGCTTCCCAACCCTAACATTATGAGAACAAGCAGAATGCAGCAGTAAATCCTAAACATTTCTGAACATATCTTCACTATAAAAAAGTTAAGATTGTCCTGCCTATAAAAATGCTGGTTTTATTGAATGGCCTTCGTAACACTAATCAACAGTGACATTTGAGAGAAGAAAAAGAAATAGTTTCACCTCAGATTCAGGCTACTTCAGCCCTGAATCTTCTAGCTATTCGTTGCAACCTTTAGCCTCTAAAAGTCTGGATTTGGTCCACCTTTGGCCCCTTTTTTGTAAAAGAAAACTTTGTTTTGGTGTTTCTTGCTTTTAAAATGTTATTTGGTCACAAGAAAATGTCCAAAATAATAATAAAACAATGTTGCCTCCACTATTCACCCAGCAGAGTCTCTTCTAGGTTCACGTCTGAGGTGTCGATGTCTTCCAGGTCAAAACAGTTCAGATCCAGATCATCGAGGTCCTACAGTAGAAGTTATTCGTGGATATAGATGGAGAGGTGTTGGGTTAGTGCTTTAGATTAAAGACTACTGAAATTCTATGAATTTATTTTATATTGAATAACCTGCAGTTTACCTCAGTGTTCATCGCTTCCTCGAGATCTTCTGCTGGTTCCTCAGATCCTTCAGAGCCTGCTTCCTGCTCTGCAGGGTCGTCTGATCCTTCTGCTTCAGCCTGAGGAAGATAATTCACCTCGGACCCGTCCTCGGTCTCTGCAAGAGATTCTGGAGTTTCCTCCTCTTGTTCTTGCTCCAACTCCCATACAGGGACCGGTTTCAACACTGTTGATGCATCTTCATCTGAGTTTAGTGATGGATCAAAGCTCATATCTGAGAAGGCCTGGACTGCAGCTGATGGGACATCCAGTTGGGTACTTTCTGTGGGTTCTAAAGAGATAAGCTCCTCTACTGCTGCAGGTTCCTTTACAGCAGGAGTCTCATCTGTTGCTATAGCAACCATGGGTGGGACTTCTGAGGAAATTATGCCTTTTTCCAGTTGATCAGGACTAGAAATTTCCTCTAAAGCTTTTAAATCTTCTGCTGCTGGTGTTGCTTCCTCTTCAGCTACCATGATATTTTCTGTTCCAGATGCTGGCTGAGCTTCAGCTGCTGAAGCTTTTTCCTGAACAGTCACCTCATCAGTTAAACGTACATCTTCCATTGGACAGGACTGCTTGGTGTCAGACTCTTTGGCAGAAAACTCGGTGTAGGGTTCCTGGATCAAGCGTTCCTCTGCAAAGACCAAAGTCTCTGATTTCATGAAGTTTTCACCTTCAGCATCTTCCAAAACGTGACACGGAGACTGTGCTTGGTTTGGCTCAGGGTGCTTTTCTGTTGTCAAACCAGTTGTTCTCTCTGTCACCAGAACAGGATCCGCACAGGGCACATGTATTGAGAAGGAGTTTTCCATTACTGCTGCTTCTAAATTTGCAACAGGGTTTTTACTCATACTTTTCAGTCCCTCCTGCACAACAAAGACCACAGAACAGTTGATCAAAATTTCCTGTAAAACTGCCCTCATTGAAACCCTTGCTTCTACACAACTTTTTAGAAGAGTAGTATTTTTTTTTCCCACAGTTAGTAAAAATATCATTGTCTGCACATGATCCTGAAATACCCATGCATCGCCACTAGGTGGTGGCATTGTCTGTAGAGGTGAGACCCACAGCTAAAGCTTCTCCAGAACAGGAGTAGTTGTTTTGGACATTGTTTCTCTTTTATTTTCCTGTCAAGAAACTTTTAGGTTTATGCTTGACGTTCAAAACTATCAGAAAGTGAGAAAACTGTGGAAAAACTCATAAGAACAGCTCTAGTCTAGTGTAGCATTACCTTACACTTTTTGTTTTTCCCAAACAACCGAATAAAAATACTTAGCTCGTACAATTATTTCATTATAAACATCTTCAATATGTTTACCACAAGTGAACACTCAAAGGTTGTTTTTGAAAGTAGCTGCAGTGCAACCAACTGTCCTAAGAAGTCACCTAGTTAGTAAGTAGTCAGAATAAAAAAGGGACCAATGGATTCCAGAGTTTTTCTTCCGCTTTGCAAATTTGCACCATTTTGTGTTGGTTTAACCCATAAAATCTCAGTAAAACCCACTAAAGTTTGTGGTTTTGCAGCGCTGCATTTCGGAACATTATTACTTTATACTTAATTTCATTTACAGGTCCTTCTCAAAATATTAGCATATTGTGATAAAGTTCATTATTTTCCATAATGTCATGATGAAAATTTAACATTCATATATTTTAGATTCATTGCACACTAACTGAAATATTTCAGGTCTTTTATTGTCTTAATACGGATGATTTTGGCATACAGCTCATGAAAACCCAAAATTCCTATCTCACAAAATTAGCATATTTCATCCGACCAATAAAAGAAAAGGGTTTTTAATACAAAAAACGTCAACCTTCAAATAATCATGTACAGTTATGCACTATATACTTGGTCGGGAATCCTTTGGCAGAAATGACTGCTTCAATGCGGCGTGGCATGGAGGCAATCAGCCTGTGGCACTGCTGAGGTCTTATGGAGGCCCAGGATGCTTCGATAGCGGCCTTTAGCTCATCCAGAGTGTTGGATCTTGAGTCTCTCAACGTTCTCTTCACAATATCCCACAGATTCTCTATGGGGTTCAGGTCAGGAGAGTTGGCAGGCCAATTGAGCACAGTGATACCATGGTCAGTAAACCATTTACCAGTGGTTTTGGCACTGTGAGCAGGTGCCAGGTTGTGCTGAAAAATGAAATCTTCATCTCCATAAAGCTTTTCAGCAGATGGAAGCATGAAGTGCTCCAAAATCTCCTGATAGCTAGCTGCATTGACCCTGCCCTTGATAAAACACAGTGGACCAACACCAGCAGCTGACACGGCACCCCAGACCATCACTGACTGTGGGTACTTGACACTGGACTTTGGCATTTTGGCATTTCCTTCTCCCCAGTCTTCCTCCAGACTCTGGCACCTTGATTTCTGAATGACATGCAGAATTTGCTTTCATCCGAAAAAAGTACTTTGGACCACTGAGCAACAGTCCAGTGCTGCTTCTCTGTAGCCCAGGTCAGGCGCTTCTGCCGCTGTTTCTGGTTCAAAAGTGGCTTGACCTGGGGAATGCGGCACCTGTAGCCCATTTCCTGCACACGCCTGTGCACGGTGGCTCTGGATGTTTCTACTCCAGACTCAGTCCACTGCTTCCGCAGGTCCCCCAAGGTCTGGAATCGGCCCTTCTCCACAATCTTCCTCAGGGTCCAGTCACCTCTTCTCGTTGTGCAGCGTTTTCTGCCACACTTTTTCCTTTCCACAGACTTCCCATTGAGGTGCCTTGATACAGCACTCTGGGAACAGCCTATTCGTTCAGAAATATCTTTCTGTGTCTTACCCTCTTGCTTGAGGGTGTCAATAGTGGCCTTCTGGACAGCAGTCAGGTCGGCAGTCTTACCCATGATTGGGGTTTTGAGTGATGAACCAGGCTGGGAGTTTTAAAGGTCTCAGGAATCTTTTGCAGGTGTTTAGAGTTAACTTGTTGATTCAGATGATTAGGTTCATAGCTCGTTTAGAGACCCTTTTAATGATATGCTAATTTTGTGAGATAGGAATTTTGGGTTTTCATGAGCTGTATGCCAAAATCATCCGTATTAAGACAATAAAAGACCTGAAATATTTCAGTTAGTGTGCAATGAATCTAAAATATATGAATGTTAAATTTTCATCATTACATTATGGAAAATAATGAACTTTATCACAATATGCTAATATTTTGAGAAGGACCTGTAGATGGATAGTTAAACTTTATTGTCATCGCATGCAGAAGGCAAATTGTTGGCAGCAGTATGTCAGTCAACAAACTATTGCAAAACTGGCTCGAAGATATAAACTTTATAGTTAAAATGAGCAAAGAAAATAAGCTAAAACCCAAAATATATACAGTTATATATTAAGGTCAATGTATTTGTGTGTCCAGGCCTTTAACAGTCCATTTGGACCTTTTGCCTGGCTGCCCCCTGTGCTCCTCTTCAGAGAGGTTATTTAGCTGACTGTCCAGCGCCTAGCCATTTCTAAACCAGTTGGTACGTACTTCACATGTCTTAAAACCTTTTTCATTGATTATTTCATTTAGTAATTTATTTGCTCCTAGCTTTTGAGTTTTGCATTCAGGAAAATAAAAAATGTCACTAGGGTTACTTTGACACTATGATTACTTTACATTTTGGAGATGTAGTTGCAATAATGCATCAAAATTTATCCAACGGCGGTAAATGTTGAATTTTAGCTAATACCTAATATAAGAGTTATTTTTGATATAAGAGTGCACTGAGCAGATCAAAAATGCAAAAACTTACTTTTTTGCTGTAGAAAAAGTATATATTTTTTCACAGCAAAAATGCCTATAAAGAATAGCATAAAGTTTACTATATAAAAGAAAGACAAAACATTTTACTGGACATTTCAGTGGGAATATTTGCTCCATGTACTGTATTGTGTCATCATTTCTATAAACATATGTATAAATCCTGTCTTCATAGATACAACACAAAGTTTACTGCAATGTGTTCCAACCAAAAACTCCATTTGCACGTAAACAAGGATTGCAAAGTCAGCAGAAAAATCTATAAAAAGCAGAAAAAGATGTGCAGTTTTCTCCTCACCTCTGGCTCAGTAATTTCTCTTTGGGGAATCAAACCTTTGGACTCTTCCAGAACATCACGATGCTCGTTAGGCTTTAGAACAGAAAAACAAGTGGAATTGAATTCCATTTATCCATCAATTCATTTTTCTATACTCACTAGAACCTATCCCAGCAGTCAGTGGGCATGAGGTGGGACACACCCCGAGTGGCCTGAGTAAATCACATAATAAAGACAAAAAAGACTTGGGTGTTTAAGTTTAAATACAGAGTTGTTCAGACTCTACCACTGACCGTAACTAGGGGGTATTCTGCAGCACGTCTGACCCCACCATGAGTCTCCTTCAGATACTGCTCAGCCAGCAGGGCTTGCTGGAGGCCAGGAAACAGGTTGCTGTACTGGCTGGGGTCAGCCAACGCATCTGCTGCCTTCTGGTTAACCTCAGACAGGTTCTCCTTCCACAGCTTCACCACCCTGGGGGACAGAGACAGATCCAGCTCTTGCCAGTGAGTCTTAAGCAGTAGGAAAACCTTTTGACTTATTTGGATCCTGACCTTGAGAAGCTAAAAGTGACGAGCAAATTACAAACAAAGTAGTGCAGAAGTTCTGCAAGAACAGCATTTGGAGATTAGCCATTCAACAACACGCTAAGCACCGATTAGGAAAACTTTTACCTTGAGACGTGGCTGGGCATGTATGTTCTTGCCAGGAAAGCAGCTTCTGGCAATCGATTGGTTTTAATAAGCAGCTCCAGACATTTGTCAGTTCTAGAAAAAAGATAAGAGTAACCAAATATTGAAAAAGATCAAGCTGCTTCTGTGATGCTCCAGAAACACCTACCTTCCTTGCATGAAGTAGGCGAGGAAAGCAACATTGGTCTTTCCATCCTTCTCTGCCCCCTCAGCTAGTTTCTCCACCATCTCTGTGGTGCTTGAGGCTGTCGCCAGCAGCAGTAATCCACCATAATCCTGAGCTTGGTGCAAACACTCCTGAGCAAGGCTAAACTGGCTCTTTGTGGTGGCAACTTCAGCCAACTGCTTCCATTTATGCTCTGACTGAAGCCCCCACATGCAGAGGAGCCAAAGAGAGAGGAGAGAGGATTATCACAGAAGGAAAGACAAGAGCCTTAAGAACAATATACTATGAAGCAGTGTGCAGTTAGGGCTGGGATTCACTCATCTCGAACCAACATAAGGAAAATAACTCTCTTGTTGATGGTACACCTTTGTTATTTAAATAAAATTTGTAAAGACGTACATTAATTTAGATGGTTGTATTACTATGATCATTATTATTTATTATTATCAAACGTTACTTAGAAGAAAACGTTCAGGTGAGACAAATTTAAAAACAGATTTATAAAGTCTGAAGCAAATGTTTAACTCTTTATTCACTGAAAAGGAGCGCAGAAAAAGAAAGCCATAAAAAAGCCGGTCTGCTTTGGGTGGTGAGTGATTTTTATTTCAGAGGATGCACAGCTATTGCCAGAAGGTAAAAAACTGATTTAATATTTTGTGTAGATCAACTTAGGAAAGCTATATGTTGCCGTTTACAAATATTCAGGAGTTAAAGGTTAGGAAAGTCCATTTATTTAACGGTTTTCATTATTTTTCCAAGAGTTGCTGGGAGAACAGGTCAGACGAATACACACTGATGTCTCTACTTTGTGACATTCTTCAGCTTATTCTGAAAAATCCCAAAATTATTTCCAGGCCAGGAGGGATATATATGGTCCCTCCAGCAAGATCTAAGTCTGCTCTGGGGTCTCCTCCCAGTGGGACATGCCCAGATGCCCAAACTACCTTATGCTCCTGTCAATGTGAAGGAGCAGCGACTCTTCTCTGGGCACACCCATATACTGAAAGCTCCTCACCATGTGTCTGAGTAAGGTCATTTTAACTGGAGATCTCCTTATTGCTTATAGCTGTCCACCATCATGGTCTCGGAAACTGAAGGAGCTCACTCTCATTCTAGCTGTTAAGCAAAGCGCAACATTAAAAAAAGTCTTTTTTGGCTCAGTGTTACTAATAAAAGACTTCCCCTTCTGGGTTTGTCCACTCTCTTATTTTAAACAATAAGAAAATGTTTATTAAAGTTAAAATAATAAAACAAGTCTTATACCATTTAGATTATTATAGAAGGTACATTACCAAGGCAGACTCAATGATTATCTTTTTTGAATGAGAAGGTGTGTCCAAACTTTTGGTCGGTACTGTATATTATACTTACTATATCAGTTCTTGCAGTGTTACAGCACTGTAAGAAAAATGGCCGCACACAGCTTTAGGCTAATGCTGCTAAAGCTGAAATCTGCAGTGTAGACCTCCATTTAGTGCTCTGTTTTTTTAAGGAATTTGAACAATTTAGAACATCCCTAGTTAAAAATCTGAAATAGTTAAACTGGTGAGACCTGAACTAGTGTAAGGGGCTCAAAATGCAGCAATTGCATTGTTCACCCTTTGGGATGTTATTTGCACATTGTGTTCCTTTCCATGTTGGTGCATTAAGTTCTTCTCAGTGGAAGGTTACTGTCACTTTAAGAAATTCCTATGTTTCCTGTTTTTGGAGGAATTAATGGCTGTTGTTTGTTGCTCCAGAATGAACAGCACACATCGAGGGGAGTCAAAAAGACAAAAGAGGCAGCAGACTTGTTTCTTTCGATCCGCCACACTAGATTGATTGGTAGTAGAGACATTTTTTAAAACACAGTTTGAGATTCACCAAACCTTTATACTAGTTGTAAACACAAAAAGAGCATTTTCAACATTTTGTTTAGCAGTAGGACTGCCTTACATTGAGACAAGCATTGAAATCACAGTATGTAGACATGTTAAACCTGGGCTGATTTATGCTACACTAATCCCAATTATTAAAAAAACGTTTTTATTTATATACGCCTCAACGCTTTAATCTATCTGTAAAAAAGAATTTCGGGCACAGAAGCAGGGGTGGACTAATAAGAGGATATAGAAGAAAAAAAAAAACAAGTTTTAGAAGCAGTGCCTAACTAATGTTGCATACAGCATACACTGGCATAAAGCTTTTTCTGACCGTTGCCTCCAGTGCCAGTTCATGCGCTGTCCTCAGCTCCCCCAGCTGCAGAGCAAGCTCAAACTTGTGTTCAGGGTCAGTGGACACAGCCAATGCCTGCTGTCTGAAACCCTACACAACACAAGAAAACACAAAAAAAACATAAAACCTTCCACACTCACACAGTGCTCTCATCTGGCCACAGTTAAATGGACCAGGAGAAAACGTCATGAATAAAAGAAAGCATTTCGCCCTGAGGTCTGACTGCATCTGGCTTCCTAATGTTTTCTAAATCTTAGATGCAGGTGGAACATCACCAGGTTTGCAGTCAGTTGAAGCAAAATGATGAACTTTAAAATGGTGGAATGCTGAGAGGGCAGTGATACCTGTTTCTCCAGGAAGTGGGCGACCCTGGTCCTCTGCTCCATTGGGATTGTGGGAAGGACACTGTCAGCCGTATTGAAATCTTTCCTCATCACAGCTGTCTCATATTCCAGCACAGAGAGCAACAGGGAGTAACTGGTGATGTTGAGCTCCTTGTCTCCCAGATAGAGACGGTTGTTCTTTGGGATGTAGCCCAGCAGATACATGGTCCTATTCCAAATTTTTACCCGGAAATGGCATTTTAATGCACCTTTTTTTCTTTGGCCTATACAAGTTAATGAAAATGTGCTACCTGTCCAGGTGAGCGATAGTTATGATCTCTCCTCCAACATAGTAGTTGAGTCTGTTAATGGAGTTGGTGTAGATGAAGCAGTCTCCCACCCACAGACCTGTCTTCACAACCTCCTGAACCTCACCCAGCACCTGCCAAACATGAAGAACAAACAAAAACAAAAGACAAACAAAAAGCTAGAAAATGAGAAATGAAAGGAAGAACATAGAAGGACTCTTCTGTTTTCTCTTTCGATATCAGCATCTTATGGTACAATTTCACATCAAACCACCGAAAACAGTTCTGACCTCAAAAGCATCTTCTATCCCATCCTCAGGGAGCATTTCCTTAGACTCCTGTGCTTCTGACACTCGCTCTGTCAGGTAACGCAGCACAAAGAAAGACTCTTCTGTAGCAATACACAGCAGTTCCCCAGAGTCAGACCAGAAGATCTGTAGACGCAAATGAAAGACTCATGAAAAAGATGCAGTCATAATTTGAGCACTAATACTAAATGGACTGTGACAGACATGTTTAGGCAGGATTTCAACACGGTGGATCAAATGGGAGCTTTCCCAGTCATAGAAGGCCAAGTCAGTGTTTGAATTCACTCCCAGTAAGAAGCCACCAAAGATGCCTGGTGGGAAGAGAAATAAAATGAACACACCCAATTAAAGTACGGACATTTGTGTTTAATACATTTTTTCTTTCCCACATTAACAAGGAAAATACACTTAGACAGCAAAGTAGTGTTTGTAGGTTGCAACCATGAAAAACTTGCCATATCCTCTTTGTCAGTGCCAAAGAGTTCTTGTTGAAGGAAGTGTCATAGTGTGGGGCGGCTCCTTCTTCACCGAAAAAACAATATTTTCATCATTGGAGGCAACCTCGGTGCAGTGAGTTATCATAACGGGATTATGTTCCCAGTGGATCAAACGCCATCCTCCAGGATGACAATGCAGGAGGTGCCAGGTTCATGGGACAAGTTTATCATGGGTGCTATCCATGAAAATACTCAACTCTTCTGCTCAACCAGCAAGTGCATTTTTCTTACAAATAACTGACCACACACGTTTCCTTACCTAAGTATATTTACACTCTCATTAATGTTGCACAGATAAATATAGACATAAAAAAGTTATTTTAATGACTAAAGAAACTTACCATCAGCCCCAGAATCAGGCTTGAAAGTCTTCTTCTCTTTAAAGTTTTTAAATATTTTTACCACGCTGTTGCCCTCCCTGGTGGCATACCTGCACATAAATAAGCAAAAGGGTAACTTAAAATACTAGGTTTATGCTATATGGGCAGAACTTGGATGGACTGAACCCAGTTGGTTAGGTTAGAAAAGAGGCTTAGAAGGAGCCTCAAAAACCTATATTTTGAACTTCCCAACGACCCGTTCAAACCTCACCGAACCTCTTCAACAGAGTGAAATAAGAAATGCTTAGATGGTAAAATGATGCTGTATATTAAGGTTAATATCAGTGGGTTGACTTTAGGTCACACTAGGGAGGTTTGCTCTCTTAGGATAACATTGGCCTGTTACTTGGCTAATAGTTAGTATAAGCTAGTGCTAGCTTTGTTCAACATTCACATTTTGACTAAAGAATCGGTCATGAATTCAGTACGGACATGCTATATTTGATACAGTTCATAGCATATTCACTATGGGTCAAATGTTTTAGACACGTCTCATTTAGTTTCATGTATATTTACATTGTATATAGATTCTCACTGAAAGCATCAAAACTAAATTAACATGTGGAATTATATAACAAACAAAAGACTGCCAGAGAACTTTGAATATTTTTTATATTTTTTATTTATCAAAGTAGCCACCCTTTGCTTTAATGAAAGAAAATAAAGTTTTAGCCTTTTCTCAATGCACCTTTTGATGGCAAGTTCATGTCTTTGTTGTTGTAGTGGATACATTTACATTTACAATCTGCTCTGAGTAAGATGAGTTTTTGATATATTTAGGTCTGTTTTGTACATTAACAACAATACTAGAGTTGACAGGTTAATATCATAAATAAAATGTAGAAGACCTGAAAGTCATGAAACCTAGTGCTAATGTTAGCAATGACAATGTGGTCAGTCCATTCTCTCTGTAACATTTTCTTCAGCCTCCTACCATATAATGTTTTTCTTCACTCTGTGTTACATTATTATTGATAGGAAAACTGGAACAAACTGTCGGTGTCCGGGAAGCTAAATAAGCAACTAAATTACCAGTATTCTGGAATCAGTGAATGGAAGGTTCAAAGAATCCTGGACACATCTAGAAACTATCAACTCCACAAGGTCAGATTTGGAAATAAACCCCTTCCAAAACTTGTTAGGGCTAAAGAAGTACAGGACCAGCATCAGATTGACCTCCTTGATATGGGTAAATTGAAAATCACCCAAAGGCTCAAACATATTGATACTTACTGGGCATGTCAGAATAATTGAGAGTTCACCATACCATCCCCAGAGTGAAAAAAAAGTAGAGGGGATCCATAGAGTGCTCAGGAAAAGGGTAATGTATGACCATGTCATCGGAAAGGGGTGAACTGGGTTAAGCATCTACCAGTTGATCCCAGAGTGCTGAAAGAGGATGTTAAAAAAGTTTTAAGTTGAATGTCTCCATTTGATGTGTCCTATGGGAGAAACAGTTATAGAATAACACACCCATTTGTGGGTTGGCTATCCAGTGTTAGAAAAAAAACACTGGGAGCCACCCACAAGCAAATTGTCCCTCCTTGAAACAGCGACTCAAGTTTGAAAGAAAACGAAAACAGCAGAGAAAATTTGCAGAGAAAGCCACTGAACACTGTCATCAACAGATGATCATACGTGCAGCAAAACAAAACCCACCATCTGTATAAAATGTTGATGATGATGTTTTGGTCAGGGAGAGAGAAGGGGCCCATCGAGTCTCAAAATCATGTCAAGTGCTGGCTGGGAAAATCATTAGACGCAATCTAATGTTTTCAGTACAAAGTTCAAGTTCATATTCCTGGTGACTCAAAGATACAAAAAACTGGTTCTCTGTGTCTGATGTCAGATGTACAACACGACTGAAAGAAAAAATACAATCCAAGTCTTCAAACACTGTGAAGGCAACACATTCTGTTTTGATACCATACACACATGATGATAGACTGAAGGAATTTGAATCTTTGGGACTGATGGTACGGGTTGACCCAGCTCCAGAAACTGCCAGTTCAGTGCCATGACTGACTAACTTGCTTCACTGGGGAATTTTAGACCATCAGCATTTCTAAGGAATGACATTGTTCAAGATCTCAAGTCTAACCCATTTACCAGCAGTGGAAAACCTTTATCACAGTTTTCAGATGGGAATTACTGGGATGCATAATTTGATCAAATGTCACAATACGGGATATGGTGATCATATAACTCTTCAATGTTCAATTTCTTATCATCTCCACTTTGGTAATGGGAGCCTCTTTAATCATTTCTCAATCTAAGATACACTAAGTGTATCTAAGGTTTTAGATCTAAGGTTTTAGATACATTTCATTACATTACTTAATGGGTTTCTTTATTCTTTCATGACTATTTACTTTGTCGATTCTCACCAAAGGCATCTGTTGGGACCCCAGCCATGTGTACAAATGAAAGGCCAGTAAGAACTTTTCTGGAACTTTCAAAATAAATTGCATTAACCTACTTCCAGCACAGCCAGAAACAGGGTCACAGCGGACTTCCCGTGACGTTACTGTCTGAATAAAAACCCTGCTTTTGCAACAAACTGACCTCTTCCATGCAGGTCCCCAGAGGAACTGGACTGAGGGACACAGCGCGCTAATGTCTCTTTGCTGGCAAACAGACATAACTCTTCAAACTGGATCCAAGAATGTCATACGATCACGCGATCATATGCACTAAGTTAAGTAGGAATGAATTGCTGTTTGTGTATCCGGTATTTATTAATGAACGGGGGTAATTAAGGTACAAGCGTGGCATGACTTTCTCTCTGAAGTCTACAGAAGCAAACTGTTCCAGAGAGTTCCCAGCAGAGACCCCGTCTCTACAACGCTGAGTGGAGCAGCCGAGTTTTCCCGGTCTGAAAGAAGGGACCGCACCACCATGGTTACAGCTGTAACGTACAGTCAGCTACGGAGGTTAGCTGCAAGTTAACCCTTTGTTCACTGTGGATGCTTTCCTCAACTTCGTCGCCCCGGACAGCACAGTTCACGTAAGAGGTTGTGTTTTGGGCAGAGAGAAATAGTTTAGAGTGGAATAATCTAAACATTTTTTGTTTTATGACCTTTTGTTTATGTTGAAAACTCAGCTATCTTACTGTTAGCAGATTATCTGCTCAGCACATGTGCTCAGTTTGTGTGTCCTGTGTTTGTGTTTTAAAAAAAAGTTGAGACACACTTTATTTAAAGGGTGATTTTAAACACAGAAAATCAGCCATAACACGCTGTCCATGCTTATGCATTTTAACCCTTTTATTAGTGGTATTTTAAAAGTATGTGTTTGATTCTGATGATAAGCTATGAGCTTCTTTTGTTAGCTTTAACCGCTAACAGCTAAGAACACATGCTTGCTACTAAAGATCATTTACCCAAAAAAGATTGTTAGTTTTCAATCTAGGAAATAATATTTCCCTAAATATCATGTTACCACACTTGATAAAAAAGTAAACACCATTAAGCCCAGTTTCTCCAGAAAGATTTGGTTCTTATTTCCTTAAATATTATTTGACTTTTTCCTTAATAATATTTATTTAAATATTATTTTACAATATATATTATTATTGTACTATAATTGAAAATATACAGGAAGCTTAGGAAAAAATGATATTGGAGACCGCATCACACCAGGAACATGAAAATGAGGAGCTAATACTGGACACAACCACAGAGTATGAACATCTCACTGATGAAGTCTAAGATGATGCCCAGCCAAACAGAATCCCATGTCATGTTCTATCAAGCGGACCCCTGATAATGATGAAGGTGTGAAACATGACGTCCCCATTCTTCCAACAGAATTGTTGTCATTTAATGTGAAGGTAACCCTTGAGGCTGACATGACGATGCTCGGGGTACTCAACTGGGTTTCACATCTTTATGAAATCTTGCATCAAAATTCCATCCACAAATGTACCTCAGGGGAGCCTTGGCTGAAAGTTTTGACTTGAACAATTACAATGACAATGTCATCAGTCTCACGAGGCTCTACAAATCAGCCTTAGTGGACCTGCAATCAGACTAAAGGAATAATTCAACAAAAATAATAAGTGGAAAATGTCCTGGGTCCTGCTTAAAAGTGTGGGCTACGGTCAATTTCAAATCAAAGCCATTTTTGGAGGAGATAATGCTTTGCACATATGTTAGTTTTTGTTAAAATGCAATTTCAAGTATCTGTAGTTCATATTTAGGTCACTAGTTAAAACAAGAAATTTCATTACACTATAGTTGTTATACAAGCTCTGGTGTTCCTATAGTGAAGGACATTTGATGGTATTTTCATCAATGCTCCTTCATGAGGAGTTTGTACCTTCAAACTGAGTTCTTGACTTACATACTTTAAATTGGTGTGTTGTTATACTTTATGTTGTGCTTGTTTGTCACTTCATTTAAAGACTTATAAGAGGACCTAATAGTTTACGATTTATTCACAATGTTGATAATCACTACATTATCGTGTCTTTGTAAGATTGAAATTAGCATAAGTTGTTGAACTAATAAAACTTTGTAAATAATACACTGGCAGATTCCCACCTCCCAATGCATTCCAAAAGCTGTTTGTTCCTGCCTAGGCAACGAAGCTGAATAAGCGACTAAAGGACACAATGTTTGGCATTTATTGAACAGAGATTCAAGGATTTAAATGTTAGGATACATTACATGACAGTTAATCAATTTATATTGTAAAGGATGAACACAAAGACTGGTTTGTGATCGTTTATTGTATAATGCGCCATATTACTACGTTATCATTTTTAAAAAATAGGAACTGCCACATTTTGTAAAAAACACTGCAAAATATATTAATGTTATTACATTATGAAATAACAGAAACTATTACAAAATGCCTTCACGGGTTTTATTACATTTTGCAGCAATTTTTACAAAAGGTGGTTTTTAGATATGTTTTATTATGTTTTGAAGTCCTAATTTATTACATTATTATATAATGCGGCGGTATTACATAATGCAGCATTGCAGTATCGAAAATAATTGACTGGTTGTGTAAATCTCTATAATTTTGATATTTAAAATCAATTGTTCATCAATCAAGGCATTATTAGACAATATAAGGTTGTTGGAATTAAGATAATCATTCAGTTTAACCCAGATATTACTTGTTTAGTTATCCATGTGTTTCTCAGTTTTCTTTTTTGTCACTTCATTACTTCACACAAAACCCAAACTTTATTCTGAAAAAAAACAAAACACGGCAAAAGTCTGTTCATTGTTTCTCAAACTTTTTGGGTTCACGCCCAGTAAAAGAACGGTTGAAAGGGCTTGGGAGCTATACTTAGCTAGGAATAAAAACTTTACTAGTAAGTTAGTTAAACAGGGGTATAATGGGAACACAAAAGACATCGACTACCTGTGTTTTGTTTTTAATCTATTCTACCCATTTTCTTATATCTTGCAACATTTATATCATGGATGTACTTTTGTAAAAAATAATTTTCATTTAGGATGTCAGAGGGAACAAACATTTTCTGAAATGCTTAAAATAAATGACTTCCTTTAATCGATAGGACTTACTGTGAGGAGTCATGTGCCCAGACAAACTCCTGAGCAGAGCCAAAGCTCTTGTTCCTTAAGACCATCGCAGTGTAGATGATATATTCCCCATCTCCGCACACCACTACAAATCTGCCACAATACAAACACACACCACATAAATATCCACTTAAAAGTCAGAATAACTGTTAGGTTTTGTTAAACTAAAACAGTAAAATAATAAAATTAAACATCAAATTAAAAAACATATGACTCACATGGACCATACCATTAACGGATACGATGTAAAACCCAAACAATCAGTAGATATGGAGACAGTGACTATTTCAACTGCACTAATCTCTAATCTTAAACTTTCCTGCTTACACAAGTTTACCATTTCAAAAGAATGGTAAAAGATCACACTTAATGTCTCCATTTTATTTGATTATTTAATGCTCATAGGCTAAAGGACTACTTTAGTGGAAGGTTAAGTTCTTTGTGGGTATAGATGCCCAAGAAATACATTAAAATACTTCAAGCAAATCCAAGGTTTGGACAGCTGCACATGTCAAATTAAAAAAGTTCTCCTGGTTGGGCCACATATGATGACTGGCTGTTCAGAGTTCTTCACACTCTGCACTGGTTTACCTTCCATTGGGGCTGTGCTGGATGGTTTGGGGGTAAATCTCACAGCTGCCCATGTCTTTGACACCAAGTGGGATCTTCTCTCCATCCTGAATCTCAGTCTCTCCCAGCACCTTCAAGTTGGCCTGCTGCACCTCAGAGTGACGGGCCAACATGATCTTCCCACCAGAGTCCATGGACATGGCCGGCTCCTCCTGACCCAGCTGGGAGAAAGACGGTTAGGAGAAATTAGGTAGATAAATATAAATATACATTCATGAAAATGTAAAAATAGACACATTTAAAGATCTCAAGAAGCACACACCTTTATGATGATGCTACCTTCATCATAGCCCAGAGCCACATTGTTGGACCCAGGCTGCCCACTTATACACCACACCCTCTCCATCCCATAATGAAGTGTGTTTTCGAGTCGGTAAGTGTTGGAGTGCCAAACTCTGACAGTGCCTGAGCATGTAACAAAGTGGATAAAGTAGAACCAGGTTAGTGTGCTCATTATGACCCAATAATACTGTAACGCTGACAGGTTTTACCCACCATCCTCTGAGCCCGTGAGAATGACTGGCAGTTTGGGGTGGAAGCAGACGCAGGTCACATTCTGCACATGACCCTCCAGGGTCTGAACACATGTTTTGTTCTTGTAAAAAAAATCAGAATAGATTAAGACTTTATATCGTAGTAATAACACAATCCACTTGGGAAATATGTCATTCAATAATATGTTCAGTTTTCAGACTCACAACAATCTTTCATTTGGAAAAATTATATGCGTTTAGATTAAACGCTTTTATATATTATATAAGACTGATATTCACTGTTTTCTAACTTGCCATGTTGGTGTACAGAAATCCCACTATCCACACACCAACACTGATTCTTATATAAGGAAAAATGATAGTTTCACCAGTCTTAGACCCAGAGTAAAATGTTATTTTCAGCTTGTATTACTTTAGCTGAGTAGGATGCCCTCTGGGCATTCCGGGAACTAAAACACTCACTGGCCACCTTTTTAGGTGCACCTTCCTAGTGCTGGGCTGAACTTCCTTTTGCCTTTAGAACTGCCTTAATTGTCCATGTCAAAAGATTAAACAAGGAAACATTCCCCAAAGATTTCTGGTCCATATCGACATGACAGTATCTCACAGTCGTTACAGATTCATCAGCTGCATCTGATATGTCTATGATGTAAATCTTCTGTTCCACCACATCCCAAAGGTGCTCTGTTGGATTGCCATCTGGTGACTTTGGAGGCCATTGGAGTACAGTGAGATGATTTGAGCATTATCCTGCTGAGAGTGACTGTCAGAAGATGGATGCACTAGGTATGCTTAGTATCAATAATCAGATACAAATTCTTAACCTGTGGTGTTTAAACAATCCTATGTTTGTACTAAAAGGTCCAAAGTGGGGGAAGAAAAGATATCCCACACTATTACACCTCCAGCATCCTTGCTAAAAGGCAGAATGGAGCCATGTTTTTATGTCGTTTACACCAAATTCTGACACTACCATCTAAATGTTGTGGCTGAAATCGACTTACTGGATGATCTGTTATTGTCCAGTTCTGGTGAGCCAGTGGGCCTCAGTTTCCGGTTCTTAACAGACAGAAGTGGCACATGTTGTGGATGCTGTGCATTCAGAGATTGTGTTCTGTATACCTTGGCTGTAATAAGGGGCTGTCCCAGCTATTGTTGCCTTTCTCCTCTCTAACCAGTCTACCCAGTCTTCTCTGACACCATGTTTTTTCTTTTTTTCTGCAGATTCTTCTCAAACCTGATAGTTGGTTTTGTCTGAAAATCCTGGTTGATCATTAGTTTCTTAAATACTCAGACCATATGGTCTGGCACCAACACCACGGTCAAAGTCACTTAAATCCTCTTTCTTCCCTATTGTGATGCTTGCTTTGAATTTTAGCGAGTTGTCTTCACTACATCTAGATGCCTAAATGCATCGGCCGCTGCCATGTGATTGGCTGATTCTCTTTAGGTACAGGTGTACCTAATTAAGTGGCCCGTGAGTGTAGAACGGACAGATTTGTCTCTTACAGTTCAGAGGTTATTGCTATCAGTTTCTGAGTCTAACCTATTAAATATTGTAGTCAACATGTAACTGTATGAAAAAGGCCTGGGCCGTGCCCACTCTTGCAGCCCCAGCTCGAAGACCAGCGCTGCAGTGCTTTCCTTTAATTTGAAGCGTGAGCTGATGAATTCCATAGACTGCAGCACTCATCTGACCTGGGATTAAATCTAGATTATACTTTTCCGTATGGACTCAAAAGCCATGTGTTTGCAGGTGTCAGCAGGTGAAACAAAAGAAGGATGTTCCAAGGTAGTTCATTAATCTAAAACACAGCCGGATCTCAGTAAAAATCTACTGTAAATATGTGATAAAGCCTGTCTCAGTCAAAAGGTCCATGCATTTCGTAACATTGATTTAAAGTGGATTTTTATGAAGCAAAATTTAAATTCTTTATTATACTTGCTGATAATCTTTATGTGGTATGTAGTAATAGCTGACCCCATTGTGTCTGTTACCTGAAGACCCCTGTTTATATGCATTCATAAAAATAAATGAACCCTCAGCTCAGTGTGTGTTTAATTACCTGATAATCCCAGATCTTCACAAGCTGATCGTCAGCTCCTGATATAAGGTAGGGCTTGTCTCCTCCATTGTAGTAATCAATGCAGTTCACTCCCTTCTCATGGCCCTCAAGAGTGAAATTTGGAGTCTTGGAGCCCAACTGCCACACCTACAGTTCAGCAGATAAATTGTTAGTCAAAGACTAACTGAATCAGATGAAAGCAACAGCCTCTGCACCGGTGATCTGGTGTTATTTGTGTCAGTGTCTCTTAAAACTGATCTTCTCCCCAATGTTTACACCAACAGGTAAAGGTGAGAGCAGGCCTTTCTCTTTTATAAGTCTGTGCTCTAAATAATTATTCTTCTGTGATCACCTATACCTGACTACCTGCTTTTGTACCTTAATGGTTCTGTCCAAAGAGGCACTGGCAAACTGGTTGTTGTCTTTAGGGTTAAAGACGATCTGCATGACGTAGTGTGTGTGTCCCTCAAACACTTGACAGCACATCCACTTTCTGTTCCAGTCCCACAGTTTGATCAGCATGTCATCTGGAAACACACACAGCACACCAGACAACTCAACAAATGCTTATATGTTGCCTTTGCACGACTGTATTTTGAATGACTCTAGGTAGGCGTGTCCTACCACTGCTGGTGAGAATAAATGGCTGCGTGGGGTGCACGGCGACACAGCGGATGTAGTCGCAGTGAGCTTCAAACATGTAGATCCTGTCTAGAGTGTTGTAGTTAAACACACGGATCTGCATGTCATCCTGTGGGCACATGAACAGATTAATCAAATGCAGATTTTAAAAAAACATACACCAACTTTTATCAAGAAGTCACTTACTGCTCCAGCAATGATCCAGTGTTTCCTGGCTACAAACTTGGCCACTCTGACAGGCAGATTGCACAGCTCAAAGGATTTCACGATTGCCTGGAACAGAAAACAATGTCAGCCAATAGGCCTCTTTACCAAAGTACTCACACCACTGAAACCTTTTCATATTTTGTCATTTTAAGGTTGTTTGTTGAATTTTATTTGATAGGTCAACAAAAAGTAGTGCAAAATTGTAATTGGAAGGAAAAGTATATGTGGTTTTGATTTTCTGTTTTGCATATAAAAACTGGAAAAGTGTGGCGTGCATTGGTATTCAGCCCCCTTTACTCCGATAACCCTAAAAAAAATCTGTTGTTACCAACTGCCTTCAGAAGTCACCTCCTTAGTAAAGAGATTCTCATTATCAATCCAGGTGTTCTGTGAAGGTCTTAGAGGTTTGTTAGAGAACATCAGATACCAAACAGCATCATGAAGCCCACAGCAGACAAGTCAAGGATAACGCTTTGTAGGAGTTTAAAGGGCTGTTTAACTCATTGTCTGAAAATGGAAACTGTTTGAAAACTGCATGTCTATTAAGATAGCCCAAGTCAAAAAGAGCCTTAAGCAGAGAAGCCACTAATAGGCTTACTCTGGTCACTCTGGAGGAGCTGCAGAGATCCCCAACTCAGGAGGGAGAATCTGTTAACAGGACAGATGTTGGTAGTGCACTCCAAAACTCTTTATAAAATAGTGGCAAGAAGAAATCCATGGCTGAAAAAGGCCATTAAATCCTGTTTTCAGTTTGCCAACTCATGTAGGGGATACAGCTAACACACATTAGAAGGTGCTCTGATCATACACCAAAATTACATTTTTCACCTACACGCAAAATGTGGTGCAAAAACCAACAATGAACACACCAATGTTACAGTGAAACATGGTGGTGTCAGCATGCTGTGGGGATGCTTATCAGCAGCAGGAAGAGGGAACTGGTCATAGTTGATGGGAAGATTGAAGGACACGAACACAGAGTAACAGACCTGTTAGAGGATGTTCACCAACCAGCAGGACAGCGATACTAAATATACAGCCAGAGCTACAATGGAATAGATTAGGTCAAAGCTTATTCATTTGTTAGAATTGCCTATTCAAAGTCCAGACCTACATTTAATTAAGAAATTGTGGGAAATTGATGTGAATAAGCTATTAAGATACAGGGGTTGGACAATGAAACTGAAACACCTGTCATTTTAGTGTGGGAGGTTTCATGGCTAAATTGGACCAGCCTGGTAGCCAGTCTTCATTGATTGCACATTGCACCAGTAAGAGCAGAGTGTGAAGGTTCAATTAGCAGGGTAAGAGCACAGTTTTGCTCAAAATATTGAAATGCACACAACATTATGGGTGACATACCAGAGTTCAAAAGAGGACAAATTGTTGGTGCACGTCTTGCTGGCGCATCTGTGACCAAGACAGCAAGTCTTTGTGATGTATCAAGAGCCACGGTATCCAGGGTAATGTCAGCATACCACCAAGAAGGACGAACCACATCCAACAGGATTAACTGTGGACGCAAGAGGAAGCTGTCTGAAAGGGATGTTCTGGTGCTAACCAGGATTGTATCCAAAAAACATAAAACCACGGCTGCCCAAATTACGGCAGAATTAAATGTGCACCTCAACTCTCCTGTTTCCACCAGAACTGTCCGTCAGTGATGGTTTGGGTTGGCATTCCCTTGGCCCAATACTTGTGCTAGATGGGTGCGTCACTGCCAAGGACTACCGAACCATTCTTGAGGCCCATGTGCATCCAATGGTTCAAACATTGTATCCTGAAGGCGGTGCCGTGTATCAGGATGACAATGCACCAATACATACAGCAAGACTGGTGAAAGATTGGTTTGATGAACATGAAAGTGAAGTTGAACATCTCCCATGGCCTGCACAGTCACCAGATCTAAATATTATTGAGCCACTTTGGGGTGTTTTGGAGGAGCGAGTCAGGAAACGTTTTCCTCCACCCGTATCACGTAGTGACCTGGCCACTATCCTGCAAGAAGAATGGCTTAAAATCCCTCTGACCACTGTGCAGGACTTGTATATGTCATTCCAAAGACGAATTGACGCTGTATTGGCTGCAAAAGGAGGCCCTACACCATAATAATAAATTATTGTGGTCTAAAACCAGGTGTTTCAGTTTCATTGTCCAATCACTGTACTTTTGTCTGTAGATGTGCAAAGCTGGTAGAGACCTGAAGCTTTAATTTACAATCATGCATTATTTTGTGTTGGCCTATCACCTAATTTACCAAAAAGTATTTTAAAATTTGGGGTTGCAACGTGACAAATTGTACAACATTTCAAGGGGTATGACTACTTTGCAAGTCGTTTTTCTCCCAGGAATTAACTGAATGCTTGGATAAAATGTTGGAGCAAAATAAAGAGAGACTGAATGAAAAGACAAGTGGTTCATAGAGACCTGTGTTTCATAGTTCCAGACGACAACAGTGCCGGTATAGAGGCTGAGCACCATCCACGGCTCAGTGGGGTGCAGGTCCGCACTCTTCACTCTCTCTGACCGAGCTGTCAGCCTCCGCTGGATCTCCAACCTCAAAGGCTGGTTAATGACAGGTAATAAACAGGGTTAATATTATGCATCAGCTTGCCCAGTGGATTCGTCCTCTGCAGCTTTAAAGCAGGTTTTGGCTTTAGTTAGGGAGTGGGTGTGTCTGTTCTCCCATACCACATTTTGCATGCATGCCTGCTCAAATTCTCTCTCACATCAGTGATTTCCCGTTGATCGCATGATAGATGTTTCAATAAAATACATTCTAAAACTTTGAGTTTGTTTAGGTTTTTGAAACTAAATGTTTATTATGAAGACATTGACTGAAGACACTGAACATCTGAGTATTCTGAGCTTTGAGATTAGACGGATTGAAGGGCCATTCAAGTATAGGACAGCAAGTTCTGCAGCAGTGACGTCATAAATTGCTTGTTTGGGTCACCTACCATATCTCCACGTCAGCGTGTGTCTGACTTGCAGTCCAGGAAAAACCCAGCTAAAACCCTGCTGCTGTCCTGCTTCAGCTCCTTCCAGTTCAGCGGAGAAAAGTTTGATTATTATGCTAACGACAACACCTGAACGACTTCCGGTTGTGCTTTTCAAAGTTAATGTTTTGCGCGAAGTAAAGTAAAAAAAACATTAGCAAAACTATAATCTAGGAGAAAAATCTGCACGAATCATTTGATCATTTTAAAAAATTTAAACCGTTAAGATTTATTAGAAGTCAGTAGAATTAAAAATGTTGGCCTCTGTCCCTTTTGTTTTGGACTCATAAATATTCATATGTATTTACTTACTGTATTTACATGATTTACATTATATAACGATTTTGCCCAAACCGTATTAGCTTGGTAGTTAATCGTTGATAGCTGTTACTGTGCAAAATAAAATTTGAAATTTTTAAACCCCGATAATGCTTTTACTTTGAAGATGAGATATTCAGCTTCCGGTTTATCTGTACCAATGTTCGCTTTACTTGAGTTAGACATTTTTGGCTACGTGGATTTTCAGTGCTTTCAGTGAGAGAGATAAGGAGAACACGTTGTATCTGACAACTCAGATATCTACTGAACCATGACAATAAAATATAAACTCAGATCTAAAGGCCCAGTGGTTTCTCCCATACATATTAAACGTTTTGTCTTCACTGCCTGATTCTGTTTTTGAAATTTGGTATTTTAATGGCATTACTTAAGAAACGTCTCTCTAAATCTGCTTAAATCTCCCATGTGAAAGACAGATTTAGAAATTTTTTGTCTGGGCTATCTTAAAAAGCAGCCTTGCTAACGTATTCATATCCCTTGAACTATTTACATTTTTCACATTAAAACCCACCAACTTCAGTGTCTTTTATAGGGATTATATAGACACAGGCTCCACAAAATAGTTTTCTTTCAGGACTACCCTGCAGCTATATCCAGACATCTTCTCATCAACTCTGTTCACCTACACTGTCCCTGCTGAGAAAAAACTTACCCCAATCATAATGCTGCCTCCATCTCTGTGGGGATGGTGTTTGGGGTGCCATGCAGTCTTGATATTCTGCAAAAAATTGTGTTTTGTTTGTGGAAAACCTGGGCGGAGCATATTTTTCCATGTTTGCTGATTCATCTACATGGCTTGTGGCATTCTCTAAATAGGAATTCTGATGACTTTCTTTCAGCAATGGACATCTTTCCACTTTTTCATAAAAGTCAGTGGAGTCCAAAATTTGTGGATCTCTGCAGCTCCTCCAGAGTTACTATAGAGCCCTTGTCTGCTTCTTAGAGTACTGCTTTCCTTACACAGCCTGTCAGTTTATGTGAGCAGCCATATCTTTTTAGGCTTGACAGCTTTGCAAAAATAATTCATGCCCCTTAAAGTTTTTCACAATTTTTAATAATTTCTATTGGAATGTTATTTGATAGACCAAAATGAAGAAGTACATATTTGTGAAGTGAAAGGGTAATGATACCTGGTTTTGAAAATTTTATGTTTCATGCATTTATAGTCAGCTCAATACATTACAGAACCATATTTAACTGCAATTGTACCTGCTAGTCTTTTGGGTTCTGTCTCTACGAGCTTTACATGCATCTAAAAAAATTCCTATATTAATATTGCATAGAAGTGCAATATTTTTTGTCTGTAATCTCAGAAAGTGAAACATATATATTATATAGAATCACTACACATAGAGTGATATATTCCAAACATTTGTTTCTTGTAATTATGATAATTATGGCTTACAGGTAAAGAAAACCTAAAGTTCAGTATCTCAAAAAATTAGAACACTGTGAAAAAGTTCATTATTGGACATTCATGGTGCCACACCCAAATCAGCTAATTAACTCAAAACACCTGTAAACGTTTCCTGAGCCTTTAAATGGGCTCTCACTCTGGGTCGCTCTTCGCAATCATGGGGAAGACTGCTGACTGGACAGATGTCCAGAAGACAGTCATTGACACCCTTCACAAGGACGGTAAGCCACTAAAGGTCATTGCTGAAGAAACTGGTTGTCCACAGAGTTATGTATCCAAGCATATTAACAGAAATTTGAGTAGAACGAAAAAGTGTGGTAGGAAAAGGTGCACCAGCAACACTGAGAACCGCAGCCTTGAGAGGACTGTCCATTCAGGACTTTGGGGGAGCTTTACAAGGAGTGGACTGAGGCCGAAGTTGGAGCATCAAGAGCCACCACACACAGACAAATACTAGACATCAGAATAAGAATCAGCTTTATTGCCAAGTTCGTACATACAAACAAGGAATTTGACCCCGGTACACTTTGCTCTTTGGTTTGTTTCTGCATTACAGAATATAGATATTTGCAATGTACAATATATACATATATAAATAAAAAAGTGCATTTGCAACATCTGTATGCTGTTGTTCTGTACTCTATTGAATGTTCATCAGAGAAACAGCCTGGGGGAAGAAACTGTCTCTGTGGCGGCTGGTTTTAGCGAACAGTGCTCTGTAGCGGCGGCCTGAAGGTAAAGCTCTGAACAGTTTATGTGCAGGGTGTGTGGGGTCTGCAGAGATTTTAGCAGCTCTTTTCCTGACCCTAGACTTGTATAAGTCCTGGATGGAGGAAAGGTCAGCCCTGATTATTCTCTCTGCAGTCCTGATTATTCGTTGCAGTCTGGACCTGTCCTGTTTTGTGGATGAGCCAAATCACACTGAGATGGATGAAGACAGGACAGACTGAATGATGGCAGTGTAGAAGATGACCAACAGCTCCTGTGGAAGGTTGAACTTCTTGAGTTGCCTCAGGAAGTACAGTCTCTGCTGGGCCTTCTTCCGAACAGTGTCTATGTGTGAAGACCATCTCAGGTCCTCAGAGATGGTGGTTCCTAAGATCCTGAAGTGGTCCACAGCCGACACAGTGTTGTTGAGGATGTTGAGGGGGTTGTATGGGGGTGGTGTTCTCCGAAAGTCCACCACCATTTCCACAGTCTTGAGTGGGTTGAGTTCAAGGTAGTTCTGACCGCACCAGTGTACCAGCCGATCCACCTGCTGTCTGTATGCCGACTCATCACCGTCCTGGATCAGTCCAATGACAGAGGTGTCATCTGCAAACTTAAGGAGGTTCACGGACGAGTCCGGTGAGGTGCAGTCATTTGTGTACAGGGAGAAGAGGAGTGGGGATAGAACACAACCCTGGGGGGCACCAGTACTTATTGATCTGGTTCGGGAGAAGATGCTCCCCAGTCTCACCTGCTGCTGTCGGTCCGTCAGGAAGCTGTTGATCCACTGACACATGGAGGCTGGGACATTGAGCTGGGTGAGCTTCTGGTGGAGGATGTCTGGTATGATGGTGTTGAAGGCTGAGCTGAAGTCTACAAACAGGATCCTGGCGTACGTCCCTGGACGGTCAAGGTGTTGCAGGATGAAGTGTAGACTTAAGTTAACAGCATCGTCTGCCGACCTGTTTGCTCGGTAAGCAAATTGCAGGGGGTCCAGCAGGGGTCCTGTGATGTCTTTCAGGTGCTTCAACACCAGCCGCTCAAAGGATTTCATGACCACAGACGTCAGGGCTACAGGCCTGTAGTCATTTAATCCTAGGATGGTGGGTTTCTTGGGCACCGGGATGATGGTGGATCGTTTGAGGCAGGAGGGGACCTCACATTCCTCTAGTGATTTGTTGAAGATCCTTGTGAAGATCGGAGCGAGTTGATGTGCGCAGGCTCTCAGGCATGATGGGGAGACGTTATCAGGTCCTCCAGCTTTCTTTGTTTTCATGCGCTGAAAGATCCTATTTACATCTTCCTCGGAGATCTTTAGAGCAGGCAGAGGATCTGAAGGTAGGGGGTTGGTTACTTTATGGGAGGAATTTGTTCCTGAATGGGATGTGAAGAGGATGATTTGAGGTGTGAATGGCTTCTTGTCATGTCTGCAGTAGAAGCCATTCAGACGGTTGGCCAGGCGAGGACTCTGTTCAGGAAGGGTGGGGGGGCTCCTACAGGCAGTCAGGTTTCTCAGACCAGTCCACACAGCTGTCACCAGTAGAAAGGCTGTTCTTAAGCTTTTCACTGTAGCTTCTCTTGGCTGCTTTGATCTCCTTTGTTAGTCTGTTCCTGGCCTGCCTGTACCGCGCCCGATCTCCACTGCTGTGAGCTTCTTCCTTTTCCCTGCGCAGGTTCCTGAGGTGTGGAGTAAACCATGGCTTGTTATTCCCAAAGGTGCAGAAGGTCTTGGTCTGCACACACATGTCCTCACAGAAACTGATGTATGATGTCACCACATCAGTTAGTTGGTTTAGGTCAGTGGCTGAGGTTTCAAAAACAGTCCAGTCTGTGCATTCAAAGCAGGCCTATAGCATCTGCTTTGATTCCTCAGTCCACTTAACAGTGTGAACCTTGGGTTTGGAAGCTCTTAGTCTCTGTCTGTAGGTTGGGATGAGGTGGATTAGATAATGATCCGAAAAACCCAGAGCAGCCCTGGTAACAGCATGATATGAGTCCTTTTAAAGCTGTGTAACAATGCTCCAGTGTGTTTTTGTCTCTGGTGGGACACTTAATATGCTGTCTGTATTTGGGGAATTCATGGGAGAGGTTTGCTCTGTTAAAATCTCCCAGTATTATGATGAAAGAGTCCGTGTATTTTTTCTCCACGTCTGTAATCAGCTCAGCAAGATGTTTTTCCGCGGCAGAAGTGCAGCCATGCGGTGGAAAATATAAGCCGATTTTTATAAACGAGGATTTTGTTATTATTAATAGGGCTACAAGTTGCATTCAAGTTGCTCCACTGTGTTTTCTGAAGTCCACAGTCATTGCAGTCATCTACCAGGAAATTCTAGAGCACTTCATGTTTCCTTCTGCTAATAATCTGTATGGAGATACTGATTTGATTTTCCAGCAGGACCTGGCACTTGCCTACACTGCCAAAGGTACCAAAAGCTGGTTCAATGACCATGATGTTCCTGTTCTTGATTTGCCAGCAAATGCCCATGACCTGAACCCCATAGAAAATCTATGGAGTGTTGTAAAGAGTGAGATGAGAGACACCAGACCAGAAGGCAGCTATCAAAGCAATCTGGGCCTCCATTACACCTACACAGTACTACCTCTATGCCACGGTGCATTGATGCAATAATTCATGCAAGAGGAGGCCCAACCAAGTATTGAGTGCATAGAAATGGGCATATTTTTCAGAAGCCTGACATTTGTGCTTAAAACATCCTTGTTTGGTTGGTCTTATATGATATTCTAATTTTCTTTGACACTGAATTTTGGGTTTTCTTTACCTGTGGGCCATAATCATCAAAATTACTAGGAATGAAAGCTTGAAATATTTTACTCTATGTGGAATGAATATAAAATAACCATTTCACTTTCTGAAATGACTGTCAAATAATATTGCACTTTTATGCAATATTCAAATTGTTTGAGATGTACCTGTATACGGACTGGCATTGTCCATTGGGTCTTGGTCTAGACTGTGACTGAGTCATTCTAACACATTTAAAATGCTTTGATGTACAGGGGTTGGACAATGAAACTGAAACACCTGCCATTTTCGTGTGGGAGGTTTCATGGCTAAATTGGACCAGCCTGGTAGCCAGTCTTCATTGATTGCACCAGTAAGAGCAGAGTGTGAAGGTTCAATTAGCAGGGTAAGAGCACAGTTTTGCTCAAAATATTGAAATGCACACAACATTATGGGTGACATACCAGAGTTCAAAAGAGGACAAATTGTTGGTGCACGTCTTGCTGGCGCATCTGTGACCAAGACAGCAAGTCTTTGTGATGTATCAAGAGCCACGGTATCCAGGGTAATGTCAGCATACCACCAAGAAGGACGGACCACATCCAACAGGATTAACTGTGGACGAAAGAGGAAGCTGTCTGAAAGGGATGTTCGGGTGCTAACCCGGATTGCATCCAAAAAACATAAAACCACGGCTGCCCAAATCACGGCAGAATTAAATGTGCACTTCAACTCTTCTGTTTCCACCAGAACTGTCCGTCGGGAGCTCCACAGGGTCAATATACACGGCCGGGCTGCAATAGCCAAACCTTTGGTCAATAATGCCAATGCCAAACGTCAGTTTCAATGGTGCAAGGAGTGCAAATCTTGGGCTGTGGACAATGTGAAACATGTATTGTTCTCTGATGAGTCCACCTTTACTGTTTTCCCCACATCCGGGAGAGTTACGGTGTGGAGAAGCCCCAAAGAAGCGTACCACCCAGACTGTTGCATTCCCAGAGTGAAGCATGGGGGTGGATCAGTGATGGTTTGAGCTGCCATACCATGGCATTCCCTTGGCCCAATACTTGTGCTAGATGGGCGCGTCACTGCCAAGGACTACCGAACCATTCTTGAGGCCAATGTGCATCCAATGGTTCAAACATTGTATCCTGAAGGCGGTGCCGTGTATCAGGATGACAATGCACCAATACACACAGCAAGACTGGTGAAAGATTGGTTTGATGAACATGAAGGTGAAGTTGAACATCTCCATGGCCTGCACAGTCACCAGATCTAAATATTATTGAGCCACTTTGGGGTGTTTTGGAGGAGCAAGTCAGGAAACGTTTTCCTCCACCAGTATCACGTAGTGACCTGGCCACTATCCTGCAAGAAGAATGGCTTAAAATCCCTCTGACCACTGTGCAAGACTTGTATATGTCATTCCCAAGACGAATTGACGCTGTATTGGCCGCAAAAGGAGGCCCTACACCATACTAATAAATTATTGTGGTGTAAAACCAGGTGTTTCAGTTTCATTGTCCAACCCCTGTATTTGTTCTCTTTCTTGCATCTTCACTGATATCAGTGTATATCAGTATTTATGCATCGTGCTGTACAAAAGTCTTGTCTTGTTCCTCAACTTGCATAGTTGAAAAGAAAAACAACCTTACATTTACTAACTTTCCAATTATCAGTACAATGTTCCACTTTGCTTTTAGCAAAAAACTGTTAAAATGTAAAGAGCTCTAAAATTTGCATACTTATCATTTCCTTAAGATATTCACAGTCTGATAAAGCTTAAATTTAAAGGGTAATTTGACCTGAGTGGGATGGGCTAGGCTCTTACCCATCAGTGGCCCTTTAGCCGAATGTGGATGTGGAAGGGGGAAAGAAAGGCTAGGAGGGAAATTAAGGACTTCTTTGCAGTGTAATCTTTTGTAATAGCAATTCTACCATGTACTAGGTATATTTTATTTCTAAAAAAAAAAGCAAAAAAACAACAACAAAAAAAAACAACTGAAATGTGCAAAGAAAAAACTGAAAAGTAGTCTTGATCTCAAGGCCATTTTCCAGAGCTATATTGTACAGAGTTGGCATACAGTTGGCATAGTGCTTGCTAGATACCGCCTGCTTGCTTGCAAGGTCATTATGGCCACATACTTCAATTTCATTTTCAATTATTTTTCAGAAATAATTGTGGTAATCCTAACTGACCTATAACAGGAAAAGTTGAAATGAGAAATGAAAAGAACACAGGAAGGTTGGAGAGTGATAAAGAAGAATGTGCTGCAGTATTCCAAACAGCACATGCAAAGGACTGTTCACTGGACATGGTTTGTATTAAAAGGTTTTAATATAGTTTTTCACAATTAAACACAACATAACAGAAATAGTAGTCGGGCTTTTCACACATATTCTTCTTTCTCCATTTACACCTTCTTCTTAAACACTTGGTGGCAGACTTTGTCTAGGACTGATATCTCCTGCAAGGCAAGACACAAACCTTCAGACCTAGAGAGAAACGTGTTGCAACAAAGCTGTCAGTTAGTTACACAAGCATGCAGTGCTTACATCTGCATGTTTCAAAAGGAGTAATCTGAGGCAATTAATGTGATGCAACTGGGAAAGATTGTGAGTTGAGCTTTTATTTTGTTACTGAGGAAGCTGAAAGAGGGAATTCACATTAGTTCATAGTGTGTCATTCTTTTCTCACCAGGTGCAGCAGGTCTCCCTCGATCCAGTGCTTCCAGCCGCGATTTGCTTTCTCCCCCTTCTGGACACAGACCAGCTTGTCCCCATCCCAGGTAACCAGGGACTGACATATCACAACAGAGTTATTAAAGCACGGTCCAACACATTAAAGTCCTCCAACCCATTCACCTTCGTTGACCTTTTAGTTCTCCCACCTTTACGTTCCTGTTGTCCAGGCCCTTTGTGTACTCGTCAAACTCCTCCCCCACAGTGTAGTTGACCTCGTAGTTTCTGAAGGTACTCAGGGTCTTGGTTTCAAACTTGTCACCATTCTGCACAATCACTTTCGTCTGGTGCAAGTGGGCAGCGATCTTTCTGGTGGCAAAGTCGATGTCTGTTTTTATGGAGAGAGGTTTCACAGATGTCGTCAGAAAACACAGACTAATGTATCTTAATGTTAAGATGTGAAGATTTTTCTCCTTCTGATTTGGGATGCTGATGGCTTTTACAAAAAACATACGTGACCATACGTCCTCCGAAGTAACCTTGTACCCAGTGTGAATAGATCTAAATGACCTTATTTGACCCCTTTTACCATTAGGCTCTGCCAAAGTGAACCACTCATCCTGGTCGTTTTAGATATTCATATCCTATTTGCCCAAAAGTGGAAATTCAATTTCTTTCCAACACTCTTACAGATGGAGCCCCATATTTACCCGTCTGACTGATAGTTTTTGACCCATTTCCATAAGGATCTCATTTTCTCATTCACTCCATGGAAATGCATCTGAGGAGCCGAGGATTACCCCGGATTTCTTGACTGAGCCAACTGCACTGGAGCTTGTTTTTTATGAATTGCAGATAGAGTTGTCGTGAATAATGAAAGTGTTTCTGGGGCTGATCAATGACGAGCCAGAAGGAGGAGAGCCGACCCCCGTCGCTTGATCCAGGGTCGGAATCTGTCTTTCATTTCTGAGGAATGGGAAGGATGAAAATGCAGAAGGGACTGAATCAATATTTATTTGGCTCGGCAACAGACAGCAACTGCTCATAGAGTGGAGGTTAACTCTGCTTGACAGTAGCTCAATGAGGAAATGAAGCAGGGGCACATCAATCTTCTTTTTCCTCCCTTCCCATATTAAAATTCTTGTTCTCTCTGTCACACTAATGTAGCATTTTCTACTCAGATTTTCCCTTCTTCTTGACTGAGTATTTTACTATAGAACTCTGATTTGAACAACAGACAGTTTTTTCTGTTTCTCTTGTAAATTTAAATGTGTAACATCAGAATGGAACTTACCGAGAGCCTTCATGACATCACCGAAGTTCTCATTGCTCACCATCTCCCAGCGTCCATTGTAGTCTGCAGGCATTTTTTCAGCAGTGTGTGAGAGGAGGAAGCAGCCTGCCTTATGGATCCTTTTTTTCCAACTAAGGGAGAGAGTTCAAGGGCCCAGCCCTTTATATACACTTTGTTTCTGGGTGTGTGTTTTTAAGTGTGTGTATGATTGTGTGGGTCCATGTGGACCAAAGGACATGGTCCGCCTGATAATTGCTTCAGGACACTGGAAGTGTGTATATGCGGCATAAAGTTCATGCTTCCTTTGCTGCATAGTGACCACTTTAAAACAACAAGATATTATTCTGCGACAAGGCTTCACAACATCAACACTTTGTTAATAGGGAACATGTCCCTCTGCACTGTAAAAAATGCATTTTAAGGGATAATACAATTTTGTTAATAAAACTAAATTTACTTTCAACCAGACTCTACTTGAACTTGAAGGAGAATCTGTGGAGATTCATCCTAAAGATTAGGATGATGGCAGGGCAACCTCAAAGATTTGGAGCTTATTGCAGAAAATGCATTGTGAAAAATACCAGCAATATGCAAGCTCATCTGTACAAAAAGTACTATCCACATTTCTGTGTCTTTTCTTTTTCCTTTATATTTTCCTTCCATGCATTTTTTTGTAATCTTTTTTAGTGGATCTTTAGTGTTTAACGGTGGCAACATTCTGCTGAAATTTGATTAGGAATTTTGTTGGGGCATAGAAAATAATTGCTGGGGCACTTATTTGGTCTGGCAGTGGCTCAGGTCCAGTTAACAGTTATTCTCATTTGAGGTGTGTAGTGTCTAGCAGAGATCGCTAAGGCTGATATGGTTAGCTATATGGGTTGTATTATCAATAAATATTTTAACTTCAGACAGGTTAAGAACTGCCAGAAGAATTGTGGCGAAGAAGGTTTCTGTGTTTTGTAGCAAGAATTTACGTTTCTATTCAGCTTTAGCTAGTTCAGCCACAGTGCTAATGCTAAACTTGCTAACATGCTGAGCTTCTTAGCTGCTGCCTTTGTGGAAATGGTTTACATGCCACCTTGTAAGAATAGATTGCTTATTAATAATTCAGCAACATTTTATGCTTTCATCACAAACCAGCTCTTCTTTTTGCGTTTTGTTTTAACATGAAAGACAAACCAGATAATTTCATGAGGAAAATAGTGAAAGTCTTTTCTTGTGATGATTCTGCTGCCCAGGAGCACCCAGCAGAGGTTTCTCCTGTGATACAAGGGATTGAGGTCTGATTTCAATTCATAAAACATGACTATCAAATAGTTAACCTTATAGCATAATTACCTAAGTCATGTAAGCCAAAATATGACTTAGGCAACTGTTATGAGGCTAACAAAATATTACCTGTTGTGGCTAAAGTTTAAGTCAATAAAAACCACAGTTAAACCTGAATGATTTATTTTGACTGATTAAATTCATTCGTGTGATCTAAAAAAATTCTTTGAATATAACAAATTGTATGGGCTAAGGACATTTATTTGAATGTGTTTTTTTAGCTTTTAAACGTATGTAATTTCTACTAAGAAATATTGGTTAAATTCTAACAGTTTGTTTTGCTAGTGTTGCATTAGACTGATGTCTTCTTAGAAATAAAACTGTAGGAGATTCTATTTCCATTTCCTCCCAGCAAACCGCCGCCTGCTTTTACTCTAATGGACTGGAATGGGAGGGAAAATGGAGAGAAGCTCTAACACAGATGTCAACAGGCATGAGCTTGTTTCTTTAGTGCACTTTAGGCTGCTTTGAGTAGAGAGGTTGTTTTCAGAAACTTTCCTTTAGGAAAGAAAGCATATTCCATTTACTTAGATGGAGGTTCAAGTTTGTGTTTGCGTAAGGGTTCCATAATAGTCCTTGCTTCAAGCTCTCTTTCTGAATCACTTGAAGATAAGACGCCTGTGCTTCAGTCTGCTGAAGCTTCTTTATCAGAGTGTGTGAGGCTGCCTTGATAAAATATTTATGACATCTGTTTTGTGTGTTAAATCTCTGAGCTGCACAACTCTGTTTAATGAAAAGTTCTTAGTTTTTATCGAGGTTACAGACTCCAGCTTGTCGCTCCACAAATGAGAACTTGATCAGATGCCATCTAATATCTCATCTCTTTCTTCTCTTGGAAACCTCAATGCAGAATTATGTAGAAATTATGTGGAAAAAACTCTTCTTAAGTGATATGGTTTTACAACAGCTTTATGAATCCTCTATCTGAAGATGAATTGATCCTGTCATGAAGGGCTTGTATGTGGAGGGTTAAAGGTGTAATAGCATGTGTAGTTTATCAGGACTGATAAGATTATTAAGTGCAGAAACATCTCACTTCAATTAACACTTCAAGGATAAAAATTAACTATTTGGCTGCGTTTCGTAAACCAATTTCATTTCATTTTCAATTGATTCTGCTTTTTTTAATCTTTGAATACTTGTTTTTTGATACTTCTATGCAGACTGAAGCTTAGGATGATGGTGCATTCAATTTCTGCTCTGAAGTTGGAAATTCAAAATTACAAGCTGGTTAGCTGCCATACAATGCCATAATAATACTTTCTTTGCCCCTCTGACTGTCATGATATGTGGTTTGTGGGTAGGACCAAAGTGCAGAGAAGGAGACGCCAGGAATCAGATGAATAAAGGTCAGTCCGATATTTATTGTTCTCACTCACGGACCTGGCAGGGAAACCAGAGCCAATGAAAAACAAGACCAGGCAACTAGGAGACACAAGAAACAGGTGCAAAGTAGGCTGCGGTAAACAGTAGGAAACAAGGACCAGACCGGGTAAAAAAAACAAAAACACAAACTTAAAAACACAGACACTGGCTGGATACGACATAGCCCCCCCCCTCTTTAAGGGTGGATTCCAGACACCCACAGGGTCCAGAAAAACAAAACAAAACATCCGACCAGGGTGGCCAGAGGGGGCTTTGGGCGGAGGGCAAGAGGCAACACAAAAAAGCACCCAAAACAGGGCTAGAAATAAAAAACTACCCGAACAAAACCAGGGCCAGAAACAAAACAAAGTTCAGGTGGGCAACTGGAAGGTTGACCCGTGCGAAACCCAGAGTTCAGGCGGGCGACCTGGAGGTTGTCCCAAGCAGAGACAGAGTTCAGACGGACGGCTCGGAGGTCGTCCCAAGCAGAGACAGAGTTCAGGCGGATGGCTCGGAGGTTGTCCCGGTGAGACCCAGGGTACAGGAGGCCACCTGAGCAGAATAGAGCACGGGCACGGTGATGGGCGGGGTGGTGCATCGTGGGGTCTGCTTGACTGCCTGGCTGTTCCAGTGGGGGTCGGCTCGATTGTCCGTAGGGCTTGCATATGCCTATGCTAGTCCGGAGCTTGCATTTGAGTGAGCTTGCCATTTTGGGTCGGGTGTTTCCTGTTGGCGGCCTCGGTGTTGGTGTGGGACGTGTTTTGTTGCCCTGCTTACCTGGTTGTGGCTGGGGTCTGGTGCCAGGCATCGGGGACTGGGCGCTCTGTTGTCTCTGCCCCGTGGTTTGGGGGAGTTTAGGAATGTTGGTCATGTGCCCTACTTTGTATGGCGTATTCTGGTTGCGCTGGGCTGTCTGGTCTGCTCTCTTTTCTGTGGTGGGGCTGCACTCTTGGTCGAAGCTGCGCACGCTTCTGGCTGGCTCCTTTTTTTGGGGAGCAGTGGCTCCTTCGGGCGGGGAATGGGCTGTCGGGGCTGGGGATCGGGGCTTGAGGATTTGGATGGTTCTGGGGGGGTGGGGGTGTTGGTCCTGGTTTTCGGTCAGTTCTCGAGGATCGGTACCTGTCCCTAGCCTTTTGCCCGATGGATGTGCCTATGCCTCCGTCCCTTGTTGGAACTCGGCAAACAGGGGTGCCTATTGGGGTCAGCCGGGGAACTGGCTCCCTGGGAGAACATTTTGCCCCCCAGTCTTCCCTCTCCATCCCCGAACACCTCCCTCTGCCCACTCCATCACACTACCACTCATGTAGGGCCTTGGGGTGCTGGTGCGTCATTGGGTGCCGCAAGGGATTTCCATCTTTGTGGTCCCATGGCAGCCTGTGCCTCAATTTTATTGTACAACTTAAGACACTCAGACACTCGGAGGTAGGCTTGGGGTCTTTTCCCACCCTCGTTTGCTGTTTACCGTCTGGGGTCGGAATCCGGGAGAGGAAGTGGGCTTTCTGGTCGGAATCTGGGCTAGGGTTGATGTTCCGGTCTTGGGGGTTGTCTGCTGCTAGGGCTGGCTCTTTAGGGCTGGCTCTTTAGACCCTCTCGGGATTGTTTGGATTGTCTTAGATCTTGGCCCCTGGGTTCGGTGCCCGGTCCGTTTGTTGGGGAGGTGTCAGGCTCCAGCGAGGAGGTCTTGGCCAGGCGGTTTGCAGTGTTGGTTGAGATGTGGCTTCACTTTGATGGAGGGGCTGGCCAGCTTGCTTGATGCGGTAGGGTGTGCCTTGTGGGAGGGTGGGTTTTGGCATCCTGGAGCTCCTCCGGGGTTTGGGTGTGGGGTTGGCGGGGTGCCCGGTCCTTTGCGTGCTGTGGTGGCTTTCCTCCAATGCTTCCTTCTGTGGCTCTTGCCCCTGGCCGGGCGCAGGGCTGCGGTTGGTGGTCAGGTGGGTGGGGCGGCAGAGCATGTCTTGTGCCTGCACTGGGGCAGCTGACGAGATGTGCTTGGCCTGGAGCGGTCTACCTGCCCAGCCCGGTTACCCGGCTGTTGCATGTTTCCCTCTCACGGACGGATGGGCTGGGGCTGCTGACGGTGGTGAATGGTTGGGTGGGATTGGCATGCTGCTCTGCTGACTGTTGTGTTTGGGGGCGGGGGGATTGGGGTATTGCTCTGGGTAGTGGCGTGGGGGACTGCAGTGTGTGAGGGGGTTGTGTCCTCTTCTTGGATGTGGGGTCACCGGCATCTGGACCGGTTGAGCAGCGATGGTAGAGCTGAGCTGGATAATGTTTCTACCTGGGCTATCGTTTCAGTGGCAGTGATGTGGTGTGTCTGTGTGGTTGCGGGGGCGGCGTGGGGGACGCCGGCCTCGGGTGCTTGCCGCTGGCCGAGGACCTCATGCCGGGTGAGTTTGTCCTGTCTCGGTGTGGGGTCGGGGGCTCCGTTGTGAACTCGTTGCTTGACAGTGTCTGCCCTGTTGCGCCTGTGGGCGGGGGCTGGGACAGCATAGCGTGGGGCCCTTGCCTTGCTGTCACGGTGCGCTTTGTGGTGGGGGCAGGACGCGGCGGGGTGCTTGGAGCGGGGCTGTGTGTGGAGCTTGCGCTGTGTGGGTGTTGCTTCCTTGGCTTTTCGGGGATGAAGCTCTCCTGTGGGAGAGTGCCTATGTGCTGTGGGGGGGTGATTCATGGCGTTTGGGTTCGGGGGCATGTGTTCGATATCTGTGTCCTGGTTGGGTTTGGCCCAGTGGGGAGATTCATGTTGGGTTCATTGGGGGTGGGGGGCTCATGGGGTTGGAATCAGAACTCATTGGGGGTTGGGACTATTTTATTCTGTGGCGGCTCTGGTTGGCGGGCTTGTTTGGACCATGTAGACCCTCTTTTGTACATGGCCCCCTTCTCGGATGAGGATGGGGGTGGTTGGGGACTGGGGTCGGGGCGGGGTCGCTCGGGCTCAGGCATGAGCCCGGGCTAGCCCAGACCAGGTTCAGGTAATTAGGAAAAACAAGAAACAGGTGCGAGCTAGGCTGCGGTAAAAATAAGGAAACAAGGACCAGACAGGGTAAAACAAAAACACAAACTCAAAAACACTGACACTGGTTTGATACGACACTGATGGTTTGTTTGAACAGAAACAGCCTTTTTTATCAGTGTATTGACCTTTTTTAAGTCACTGACTCTCATGCTGCAGAATTTATTGAACACTCCACTATGAACATATAAATATAATAACAAGAACAGTCTTACATGTAGGGTTAGAATTATGCATACACATTTTTCTCTAAAGCTTTTATCTTTCAACATTAACATGAAGGAACAACTTAACAGTACCTTTAGTCAAGTTGCAGCAAAGAATATAATTTTTTTCTTCATATGCAGAGATGCAAACAGGGATTTAATAAGCTTTAATTCTGTGAGGACAGAAATAAAAAGAAAAACACAATTGAAGCTGTTGTTGATCTTGTTTATATACAAGCTGGGACTGCAGCACAGCTAGCCACTGCAGGAAATGAGAAATGTGTATGTTTCAATGAGCTACAGCTTCAAAGGTCATGGGATAGTTTAAGATCTAATTTTTCCTTTGATTTTGGTTCCTCAAGCCAAGCTGGTGTTTCCTGTCCCATGGGCTATTGTTTTTCTGCCATGAGAAAACATAAATCAGAAAACCAGAAAAATACATTAAATCAAAGTTTAATAATGATTTGCATATAAATAAACCAACTCTTTCATGTCCTTCTAAGCCAGAATTCTGCCTCTTACAGGTTAGTTATGTATCCAAGTGGCAATATTAATCATTCAATCAATTACTGATACTACTCGTCCTCAATCATCAAGTTTATGAAGCCATCTCTCATCGCCACAAGACCAACAAACTCTTAAATGTTGTCAGTGAAGGTGAGAGATCTTGCACAAGGCTGGAATGGGCTTAAGGTCCACTAATAAGAACCTTGGTGAGAAGGTAACAACTGCTGATGCAGTTATTCTGAAGTTGAATATGTATAAAATGGCCACCAGCTGCCGACCATTGGGGGCGGGGGTCCATGCCAGAACCTTCCTCAGGGTTTGATGATTATCACAATGAAGGGTCAGGCCAAAATAAATGGGAGGAGCTTGGTAAAGATCTAAATGTTAGTGACCAAACACACCATTAGTTACACACTACACTGTGTTGGACAGAAATGTAGCATTTTTTCTAGTCCTCCAATAAAAGGTAGAGACTGTTCAGTTCTGCGTTAGTTAAGGATAGTACAAATTCAGAAGGGGCTCAAATAATCACTTTTCCCAACAGCAGGTAAAGTGCTGTGAAAAAGTATTTGCTCTCCTACAGATTTTTATTTTCTATTTTTGCTTTTTTGTCACATGTACTGTAACTGGTTCAGATCATCAGTCAATATTGAAAATCAGAGGTTCCAAATGATTTTATTAATTAAGGTAAAAATAGCTAAACCAACCTGTAAGCTTGGTGGGCAAGCCACTCCTGGGCAGGTCCACCACTGTTTCTCTGGGTAACGGTTTTCTTCACTGGAGTCCCAGTGAACCACATTAAAATTAGCTGATCTGAAACAACATAGCAAAAATAAACTAAATCTTTCTCATTTTGCAGCACTGCTTACATATTTTATCTCTCTAATTTGTGTAATCAGCCATCTAAAATGCTTATGTCCATTAATTGGTTTAGCCGCATGAAGTGATCTTTGCTAGTGCCATTTTCTGGGGTTGTTGTGCAACAGAAAAACCGCAAGAAAGAACACAAAAATAAACCCTCCTAACCTTTTTTAAGGAAGAGCGATATGTCACTTCACACTGATGACAGGTTGTGGGTTGTTGGTGGTATTATAGAGGTTTGGTCACCTTTTGGTCACCTTCGGCTAATTAAATAGCAGATCTATTTTTTTTGTAAACATTACTCCTGACAAGCCATTTTTCACAAGCATAACTTACACTTTCTCATATTTTCTTAAGTGTCAGCCTATTCAAGTGAAGCGTTGGCATTTTTAAGGTTTTCTCAAGCTTCTCCACATTTTTGCATGCCACCACACAGGGGCAATGTTGCTGCATTTGAGAGGAGGCATCAGCTCATTTGCAGTCACAGTATAACATGGAGTAAAAACGGCCCATAAGTTATAATGTGATCAAAGCGTAGATTAAACAGAGCCATCTGGTAAACAGAGAGGTTGATAGAGTAGAGTTAGCTTTAGCTGCTCAGTTAAGGAGGTGGTGACCGGTTTATAGTAACTATGAAACAAAAGAAAGCGGTGTGAATTTGCAACACAACCTAATGTCTCACGGTGCTCACAGAGGTGTTAGAATGACACACATGCTGCTTGTGCATGTGCACTACTTTTCATAAACAAATAATCATCCATTAGTTTTATTCATGCATTTTAACTCACACCAAATGCAGTTTTGCCATTTAACCCTGCAGGCCCATGTGCTCACATGCATAGATATTTCTTGTTTAGACTGATTGCTTGTGTCTGTGTGCTCTGAAAACATTCCAGCTGTAATTTTAACCTGCCTGCATACATATACAATGTGTTTAAACAATGTCTGTGCCGATTCACATCTTATGGCAGTTGGCAGGCTTTGATCTAATCGTATAATTCTGTTTCCTTTGACACCCGGTTTCTCTTCTCTCCCTCTGAGAGTTGAGTTTCTCATCCCTCCATTGCAGCCTAATCTTGTAACAGTAAGACCTTGAGCATTGTGCTTGCATGCTGTGCCGCTCAATGCAATATCAATATCAATATCCTGCATTATTTAATGCAGTTTGCTTCATTAACTTGACATTAAAAGCAGTGTTTTTGCTCTGTCTTTACATCTCCCTCGCAGCTCCAGGGGTGGCTCTCTTTTTTCACATGTCTTCCTCCCTTCTGTTGTTTTAGGAACATCAAAGGTAAAATTAATCACAATTCTCAGATGAGACTAATGGTTGAGAGGATGCTGCTTTTGCTTATGAAATCCCGTAATGTGGATTTCAGCAAAGAGTAATGTGTTTGTAAAATATTATCAGCCCACCCATAGATTCTAATAGTGCTGCGTCTTGCTGTGTGCTTTGATGTCCCAGTGAATATTGAAAGGGTCCAAATGTTCCCACACAGTCAAATTATTCTGGCTTTAATTTTTATTTAAAAGAAAAAAACAAAACACAAAAACATGCAAACATTAGGGAAGATTACACGTATCAAAGCAAGATACAGTGCCATGCAAATGTTTTCACACCTATTGAACTTTAATACATATTGTAGCATTACAACGACACACTTTAATATATTTCATTTGGAGTTTAAGTGACAGACCAACACAAAGTAGTGCCAGTGGAAGGAAAACGTTTATAGCAGGTTTAAGTTGTAAAACAATTTCCCAAGCTTTGAACAATCCATTATCTGAAAATGGAAAGAGTATGACACTACTACAAACCTACCAAGACATGGCTGTCCACATAAACTGGACAGCCATGTCATGCAGGAAGATCCTAAATCTAAGAGGCAGACAAGAGGCTCATTGTAACTTTGGGAGAGCTGCAGAGATCTACAGCTCAGTTGGGCAAATCTGTCAACAGGACAACTATTATTTGCAAACTCCACATATGAAGTCCATGAAGATGAAGTTACACCTGTGATGGTCATGCTGGGGCACAAGGACTGGGTGTTATTCAGGTAATATGGGTTTGCTATTGTACCATTCACAAAGCGTAGGATAGTTCTGTTTTGACTGGGCACACCTGCCCACACTGTAAAACCACCGCTACCAAAGGCTTCTCTAGTGACAACAGTGGCTGATGCATAGTGCTCTCCTTGACATCTCCAACATCGCTGGCGGCCATCATTTCTGCTCATGGTGATTCGACTTTCATCAGAGAACAGCACTGAGGCCCGCTGGTTCCTCATCTTGCGTAAATGCTCCCTGGCCCATGCAAGATGATAATGCCTGTGGCTGCTGGTGTGGTACAGGCCACGCTGATGTAAACTGTCTTGAATGGTCTGATGTTACACTTGGGTGTAACATCCAGTTTTGCAGGGCACTATTCACAATGAAGCAGTCATCAGTGTGGGATGTAGCCATAGGACGTTCAATACAAATGTTTTCTGTGACTCTTCCAATCTCTTTGTATGTCTTGTTGCAACCTGCTGATGACACTTTGTGACACTGTAGGCTCAGTGGCCACTTCCCTCTTAGACCATCATGTTTAAAGCCTTGCAATGGCGAAGTATTTCTGATCAATTGCTAAGAGTGGTTTTGTAAGTAACATAATATATAAATGGTGAAACACCTCAAGGGGTATAAATAATTTTGCAAGGCTCTGTAATGACAGCTATTTTGCAAAGAATATGCAATGAAGATAGAGACATGCCCCAAATGATTTATTGCTGTAATTGTAGCAAAAGGTGGTTCCACCAAGAACTTATTCAGAGGGCTGAAGACAAATGCACACTACACTTCAGATTTTGTTTTCTTAAAAATGTTGCTTATTTTGTAAAATGAATATTTCCATTTCACAAATATGCAACACTTTGTGTTGGTGTAGCACAGAAATCCAATATAAATATTGTGTGGTGTATAAAGAATTTGTGGTTGTAACCATGGTAAGAATTACAGGGAAATAGGGGTTTTGACCTCAGTAATTAAGACATGCCATCTCCTAAAAGAGGCAAAAGAGGTTGGGGGTTTTAAAACAGTCATATTATTCATGTTACTGGTTCTGTAAATTTACTTATCTTAACATATGTGTGAACGAATCTTGTATTAAAATTTTGTGAACCATACTAACTCCAAACCAGCTGTTACTTTCATTCGCCACTATCAGTCAAATCTAAACAAAAAGTAAGTAAATAACCCCCTCACTGATGCCCCACAATCAACTACTTCGAAGTAGGTAAATAAATAAATGAGCTCACTTTGCTTTTCAGCATTCTAATTATATTTTATGGTGTCTGAGGGTCAATGCTAACATTTCTAATATTTTGCTTCAGTTACACTTCAGCTAGATAATGTTACCTCGAAAGTTATGTTCTTGAGAGCAGAAGTTGGCGTGGGATCTGTAGCTTCTGAAAGAGCTGTTTCACCTATTAAATGCAGTGTTGAAAGCCTTGAATCAGATGCTCACCTAAGTGTCAAGTTTGCCTCTTATATCCGTTGAAAATTGGTGTTTAAACAGCTTTATATGAGTTTATCAGCTGAATGGTTGTTGAGTTATTCCCATAAGAACACCTGTCTGGTCAAAACAAAATGAAACAAAACAATAATTGTTTTTCAAAGGCTCATAAATATGTATCAGCTTCAAATCAGGTCAACATTTATATGTATTTTGTGTCCTTTTAGATCCCAAAACTTTTATTAACCCTTAATTTACGTGGATTTGTTAAGTTTAGAATAGTTTTTCTGTTACTTTCTATTCTTTACTTTCTTATATAGAAACAAGTCAGTCACTAATCACCTCCATCCAACCGATGTGCTTCGAACGGCTATTCACGCACCACATAAAGGTCTGCCCTCCCCACCTCCCTGGACCCAATCCAGTTTGCATTTCGTTCCAACTGTTTGACTGATGATGCCTTCCCCTGTTCTCCACTCAGCCCTCAGTCACATGAACTCTTCTGTTAGGATGCTGTTCATTGGTTTCAGCACAGCATTCAACATAATTATCCCCCAGCAGCTCATTCAGAAGCTGGACCAGCTAGGGTTCAGTACCTCACTGTGCAACTGGCTGTTGAATTTTTTTGACCAAAAGACTTTAGGCAGTTCACATCAGCGGTAACATCTCCAGCACAATCACTCTGAACACAAGGCCTTCCAAGAATGTATGTTAAGCCCCCTCCTCTTGACATGTTGACCCACCACTGACCACCAACACACAGCTCCACACACAGTTTGCGAATGACACAACTGATTATATCTGCAACAGTGATAGGACTGCCTACAGGAGTGAGGTGAGCCACCTGGCCGTGTGGTTCTGGGACAACAATATCCATCTGAATATGGAGAAGATGAACAAAATTGTGGTGGACTTCAGGAGAGCGCACCTTCAGCATGCCCCGCTGACCATCAACAGCGCTGCAGTTTTGACCAGCACCAAATTCCTTGGTTTACACATCTCTGAAGACCTGTCATGGAGCACCAACACTGCATTACTGACCGGGAAAGCCCATCAGCGCCTGTACTTCCTCTGGAAACTAAAGAGAGAGAACACTGGACCTTTACACTCATGTCTCCCTCTTAACTAATAAGATCATCATCATCTCCAGGGGTCTCCAAGGTTCTGTCTATGAAAATCCTGCACCTTACGGGCTTTTTTGTGGCCCTCCTGTACACACCACTGTTGGTTGTTGTGACCACATATTTCACCATGAGGGTCAACATTTTAATGTGGCTGCATGTCTGACATATATAGCAAATTGACAATAATGCTGACTTTGACAGCCTCAGACTGTCTGGAAACACACTGTATTGCTGTTTTAAATGACTAAACAATACCAGTCCTTTTGACCATTTTCTGTACTGTCTGATCTGTGGTTATATCTATCCATCCATCCATTTTCTATAGCTGCTCCTTCATGAAACTGGAGTACCCGGTGAGAACCCACGCAAGCACGGGGAAAACATGCCAACTCCATGCAGAAAGACCCCGGCCTGGAGTTGAACCCAGGACCTTCTTGCTGCAAGGCGACAGTGCTACAAACTGTGCCACTGTGCAGCCATTACCTAAACAAAATACAAATATACATTTGTATATTATTTATTACTTATACCTCTTATTATTCTAACTGACATGAAATAGTAAAAAACAGGGTTTTACCCCCATGTAATTACACTGCAGTAATTACATTACATATATCCAACTTTGTTCACAGCTTTTCCCTCTCCTCCAGGCTTTGCTACTTGCGTTAGCACAATCTACTTTGACCCGCAATGAATCATGGGATAGGGTGGCCCGCGAAGGATACACCGGACCCACCCTTCATATCTGGGCTAAAGAAGGACGCATTTGTCGGCCCTATTTGGAGGAACCTATGAAGTTGTAGACCTCACTGCCTCACAATGACGTAATCGGCCAACAAATGCGTCCTTCAAAGAATGCAGCCCCTCAATTTGGACACAGCAATAATGAATGACATCTGTGAATCGGTGAATCTGTGTTTGATTAATCTGTGGCTTCAAGGACCCGGATGTGTGACACAAAAAACTGAATTTTAGAACTGAAATAGAATTTTAGAACTGAAAGTAAAAGTAGTGAAACTGAATTTTCAGTTCAACAAAATACATTTTCAGAGCAAATTAATTCAGTTTCAAACCATTACATTCAGTTTCAATTAAGTGAAATTCATTTTCAAACAAATGCATTTAATTTCAAATTACACAAATACAGATTTAGTCTGAGAAATTCAAATTCAGTTTCGGATGGCACAAGTTTCTCCCCATAGCTTTCATTCCGCAAGATTGTTGAAGCATGACTGGCAACCTGGTTGTAACGTAAAAACATATGATTACTTTTCAAAGACACTATATGTCTCCACACACACATATAAAGATTCAAAAGCTGTTCCTGATGGAAGGACAATGCAGTTTTCAATTGAGGACAAAATCTATGTGATTGCCAGTTGATTTGTGTGGTTTCTGCACAATCACAAATAGTGTGCAGTCTTTCAGAGAGTAGAAAATAATAGGTCTGCTGGTTTGACAGCCTCAATGTCAATAGAAGGAACCTTTTAAGGTGTCAAAAAACATCCTTATAGTGAAGTACCTGTGGAGATATACTCCTTGTCAAGGTCACCAATGAGAACTGTAGATGTGGGCTCTTTTGGAGAAATTGCCAGGGGTAAGACAAGACTTGCTGTGCCTTGTGTGTGTGAGCTGTCATAAATGTATGGATGTGTCCAACAGAAACATGTGGCCATTCTTGCACATGGTTGTTTGTTCATTTGTAAGCTAAAACTGTCACCTATGCTGAGCATCGTCTCTTTCTGCTTGTATACTTTGACCTGGCCTCTGCCAGTCTGACCTGACCGATTCGTCTTACTGTAAATCAAATCTCATGTTCCTCCTCTGCAGGTGGCATCCTCTTCCCCGAGGCGGACAGTCATGCAGGGAAGACTTCCTTCAATCTGCATGGTTCTTCTACCTTTACTCACAAATCCACAAACCCTCCAGATAATCAGAAAACCTACCTCAGGGTCTCTGCATTTCTATTAACTTTTTTTCCCTCACAACAACTTAGACCTGGAAAATGGAGAGGGGAGAATAGGGGATGATAATGCTAAATATTTCATGTATCCCTCTTGGTAATTCCGCATGGTAGGAACAAGAAACATCAGAAAATGTGGGACTGATTGCTGGAGCCAGAAAAGCTCCATGTTTCTCTATTTTTTGCCTCTCTACTCTGAAATAGGACTGGATGGTGATACATAATGCATGTGGCTTCCTCTGTGGAGCTGGAAAGGGCTGAGGGTCCTGAGGGACCAGCCCGGGATAGGGTGTCCAGATTCGTATGCTGGAAATAAAGAGGGGAGAAATATTAGTTTTTCTCCACACTCACTCCTTTTTTCCCATTATGTATTGTCCTGTATCTTGTTTGTGCAGTGTTCTAAAATGATGATATATTTTTTTATTAACCTTACTAAACGCTTGCTGCACTAACATCCTTTATAAGTATATAGTACATTGCAAAACTATTCATACCCTTCTAACTTTTTCATGTTTTGACATATTACAATCCCAGACTCATTTTTTACAATGTATTTTATTAGCATTTCATTACATAGATAAACACAAATAAACACATAACCATGGAGTATATATGATTTTAACACAGCTGAGTCAATGCTTTGTAGAAGTATTATACTTTCACTGAAATTAGTTTCAAGTCATTTTGGATTTGTCTCTACCAGCTTGACACATCTACAGATGGAAATTCTTCTCAGTTTAGCTTTGGAAAACAGCTTAAGCTCAATCAGTGATGGAGAGCATCTGTATGCAGTAATCTGTACTTTGACTGGGCCATTCTGACACCTGAATATCAATTAAATTCGAATTCAAAAGAACTTTATTTATCACAAAGGGAAATTAAATGTCGTTGTAACTCATATTATGCAGGTGTCATCAGAGGAGGTGCAAATGCTAATGGCTGTGTACAGGAAGGAGCAGTCTGTTTTACAAGGGATCTGAAGAAACCTGCGACCGAAGACACTCTGTTGTTATACGACAATCTGATGAAGAGGCTGATTGGAGTTGTCTGTAATGTTCTTCATTTTATGAAGAATCCTTCTTTGCACAATCATCTCCTGTGGTTCTAGAGGAGTCATCAGAAGTACAACTGTTCTGCAGGAAGAAGAGCTAAAGAGAAATGATTTTTTCAAGCTATTAAAACCATTGGATTTTAAGGTGTTTGGAAGGGTTACCTTGCAGCTTAGAGGGGCATTATTATTGTGTGAGTTTTAGCAATTAATTCTCATGTTGCACACAAGTTTTACATAGTTAAGTACAGAGGCAGCTCACAGCCGGATATAAATAGTTTATTTATTTTTATTTGCTGACTAGGTGCCATCAAGTAAAATTAAAGGTTCATAGTCAGTGCAAATAACCCAATGTTACAAGCTACAAGCTTCATCGGCAGTTATTTTCAGCCATTGGAAGGCTTCTCTCCATGGTGCATCGATGGCAGACCTCCGTTTCTTCTGCTTGTTAAGCCCTCCAACAGCAGAGATGACGTCCTTGTCTATGACTGACGCAGTGTTAGTACTGGCTGCAGGCCCGTCATTTTGCTCCTCGCCGTCAGTGGAATTACCGTTACCTGATTTGTGCTTAGCAGCTACCGGGAAGAACGCCGTGACATGACGCCATTTATACCCACCCTTCGAAGCTGACATGATTTTAGAAAGCTTTACCATTAGCGGTCTCACAGGGTCATAGGGTGAAAGGAAGCAGGAACAGACTCAACGCAAGCGTAATGTCTCTGCCCAGACACAAAGTGTCAAACTTGATCACTTTGGCTAGTGATCTAAACCTGTGGCTCCTCAGGAACAGAGCCCAGGTAGACTGGTTGCAGCTGAATGGACCAGAACAGTACTCCATCTGTGGTTCCAGGGTAGTCTGTCTTCTGGTAGGACAGGGTAAAACTATGTTGATGGGAGAAAGGCAAAAAGTTTCTACCTTGAAGATCTGGGTTACTTAAGATCATCAGATACACAAACAGCTGATCTTGACTCGGAAGATAGGGAGGTCTGTCTCTCAGCCAGCGAGTTCAGGACAGTTACCTAGCTAGGTTTCTGCAATGTAGTGCTGTAGATTTAGTTCACACACAGGTGTGAAATGATGGAATTTGGAGTTGTTCCTTGGTAAAACTACTCTAATGTGAAGTTACAAACCGTCCTTTGTCATCGACAGGGTTGAATTCCAACACAAACTACCAAAACTATTCTAAGAGCGCATTGACGACTCATCCACAAAACAACATAGAACAACATCCAAATCACTGCATGGCTTACTTGGCTCAGCTATGGTCAAAGTGAATGATTCAACAACAAAAATGATACTGGGCTAAAACGGCATCCATGGGAGACTTCCAAGATGAAAATACCTGATGACTAAAAACAACACAACGTCCCATCTCAAATTTGCCAAAAACAATTCTTCATGATCCTCAAGACGTTTGGTCAAGTTTTCTCTGGACTATTACAACTGAAGTAGTACTTTTTTGGAAATTGCATGTCTTTTCGCATTTTGCATGAAATGAACAGAGCATTTTTAAGAATGAACATCATACCAACACACATGGTTGTGGGAGTGTGATGGTCTGGAGCTGCATCTACTGCTCTAGGACCTGGATGACCTTCCATAATTAAAGGAACCATAACCTTTCTAATAGGAGAAAATCCTAAAGGGGAAAGTCCTTCCATCAGTTTGTGACCTTAAGGTCAAATACACTTTGGTTTTGCAGCAGGACAATAAGCTTAAACCACATAATTTCCTAAAACACAAGAATTTACTAACCATAATAATTCAACTCAAAGTCAAACATATTTCGATCAACAAACTCTTTACTATACTAGAACAATCCAACTAAAACTATCAAGCAAAATGAAAGAATAAGGAAGACGAATGAACTATGTAAAATATGAACAAGTGAATAAAAGATGGCGGGGTAGCTCTCGGTGGGTCTGCACACTGTCCTCTTTCAGGTAGGGGGAAAACTGCTTTAGTTAGAGCTGTTGGGGTCTTCTGGTTGCTTCTGTGGCCTCATAAAGAAAACAAGCTTGTGTTAATTACCCCGTTTTATAAATGAATGCTGGGTAATCTAACAGCAGATCATTACTTAACTGTGTTGCATAAGGTCGGCAGGGACTCAGCTGCTGGATTGTACTCACTTTTGATCCAAGGATATTCCAAAGGTAGTAGTCTTATACTTGTCTGCGAGTTTAAAGACCTTCAGCTGACACACGTGTCTCTCTGTCTGGTTCTTCCTGGAGATCTGTGTGGTAGAGAACGAATGGAAGTTGGGATAGAGTTTTTGTTCAGAGATTCAGCTCTGACTCCTTCTCTTCCTGGGCTGAACTGGAAGAAGGTTGATGTGATTGTTTTTAAGTTCCACAAAAGTTCATACCAGCCTTTAATGTTGAGGTCCCAAAACTGGGGTACTCTGGCTTCCTCCCACAGTCCAAAAATATGAATTTTAAGTTATTTGGTCTCTCTAAATTGTATGGGAAGAAACTTGTGCCATCAGAAACTGAATTTGAATTGCTCAGACTAAATCTGTATTTGTGTAATTTCAAATTAAATTCATTGGTTTGAAAATGAATGTCACTAAAGTGAAACTGAATATAATGGCTTAAAACTGAACTTGTTTGCTTTGAAAATTGCTTTGCTTTGTATTGAAAATTCAATACTTTAACTTTCAGGTCTGTAATTCAATTTCAGTTGCAAAATTCAGTTTTTTGTGTCACACATCCGGGTCCTTGAAGCCACAGATTAATCAAACACAGATTTACTGATTCACGGATGTCATTCACTATTGCTGTGTCCAAATTCAGGACTGCATTCTTTTGGGTATTTGAAAACAAAACCTACAGAATTCAGTGCAAGGACAAAAATCCAAAAGAGACATTACGTGGACATGGAAGAGACATAACGACACCGCGTGGAACAAAGGACGAAGGCAAAACTTAAATACAGACAAAGGTGGAGATGAAACAATAGGGCAGGTAATCAGAGGAACAGGGAACAGGTGACACAAGGAGTCTGGGAGGCAGAGGGAGCAGGTGAACCCAATAAAACCAAAGCATGAGGAAAGGGATTAAAGACAAGACAGTAAGCAGACCTAAATGAAACTATAAACCAAGATAAAAAATAAAGCATTAGAAAATAAAGCACCAGAGGAAGGTTCCGGTGTTGTGGAAGACCTCCTGTCTTGTTCCGGTACCAAAGAAAATTCACCCATCAGTCCTCAATGACTATAGACCTGTTGCCCTGACATCTCACATCATGAAGGTCCTAGAGAGACTCTTGTTGGTCCACCTGAGTAAGCAAACAGTAAACCATCAGGACTCCCTTCAGTTTGCTTATCGCTGTGGAGTTGGAGTTGAAGATGCCATCATACACCTGCTTCAACAAACCCACTGTCATCTGGACAAAGCCAGCAGCACTGTGAGGATCATGTTCTTTGATTTCTCCAGTTCATTTAATACAATCCAACCTGATTTGCTTTGTCAGAAACTCCAGAAGACTCAGGTGGAGGCCTCAACAATCTCCTGGATCAAAGACTACCTGACAAACAGACCACAGTTTGTGAGACTGAAGGGTTGTGAGTCTAATCAGGTAGTCAGCAGCACAGGAGCACCACAGGGGACTGTACTCTCACCATTCCTTTTCACTGTGTACACCTCAGACTTCCAGTACAAGACATACTCCTGTCATCTGCAGAAATACTCGGATGATTCTGCAGTCGTGGGGTGGATCAGAGATGGACAAGAAGCTGAGTACAGGAAGGTGGTGGACCGCTTTGTGGCATGGTGTGGAAACAATCATCTCATTTTGAACGTGACTAAAACAAAGGAGATGATTGTAGATTTTAAGAGAAACAGGAATAAGTCAAAAACTATTTCTCTGGGAGAAGAAGTGGAGGTGGTGGAGGAGTATAAATACCTCGGTGTTCACCTGGACAACACACTAGAGTGGAGATGCAACTGTGATGTCATCTACAAGAAGGGACAGAGCAGACTGTACTTCTTGAGGAAGCTTAGGCCGTTTGGTGTTTGCAGCAAGATGCTGCATATCTTCTATAAGTCTGTTGTGGAAAGTGTGATCTCTTCTGCCATCATCTGCTGGGGAAGCAGCATCAGAGCCAGAGACTTAAAAAAGCTCAACAAGCTGATAAAGAATGCTGGCTCTGTTCTGGAGACTCCTCTGGATCCTCTGGAGATCATTGTGGAAAGAAGGATTCTTCATAAAATGAAGAACATTATGGAGAACCCTGAGCATCCTCTTCATGAGACTGTCCTACAACAACAGAGTGTCTTCAGTCAGAGGCTTCTTCAGATCTGCTGTAAGACGGAGCGCTACAGGAGATCCTTCCTGCCCACAGCCATCAGCATCTACAACGGCTCTTTGAGGAAACCTTCATAATATGAGCTATAACAACATTTAATTTCCCTTTGGGATTAATAAAGTATTTTTGAATTGAATTGAATTGAATTGATAAGAATCAAGGATAAATATGAACTGAAGGAAACTGAGAAACTGAAGGGAACACAACAACCTAAGCACTTAGCAAAACAGAAACCATAAGGAAACCCTGACTACAAAAGTAAAGAAACCTAAGTAAGCAATAACTAAAGCTAACCTATAAAGGAGAGGGTGGAAAACAAAGATGAACTAGAGGAACAAAACTAAGAAGAAATGGAGAATAAAGGGAACTTAAACTGAGTAATAACTAAAAGGGGAAAACAAATGACGAGAGGAGTAACAGAAAAGAAACTAATAAATGAGAGTGCAAGGGAACCAGAGAACTAAGAGAAATAATAATAATAATGAAACCATTCTAAGAAAATAAACAGGAAAGCAACGCCAAGGGAACTAGGAGAGCAAACTGGGGGGCAGAAGATAACCCAAAACAGAAAACCACAACTAACATGAATACAAAACACAAGTAAGAAACATCTAGCTAAAAGGTAAACAAAAACACAAAACCACAAACAAAGTCCAAAACGTCACATCCTGACACCCATCTTACCATCAGCTATGACCAAACCATTTATTTCCACTTCACAATTATGCACAACGTTGTGTTGGTCTAGCACATAAAATCCCTAAAACGGAAGATCAATGTACATAAAAGCTTTACAACCCACTGTATATACTGAGGGAACCAAGAAAATGTGAAGAATAGCTTAGTGGAAATGAATAACATTATATGTGAAACACAGGTAGAAAGGAAGTAAAATAGAATTTGAAAATGCAAGGACCACTATGCAAACATTACCTGAAAATCTTAAACCCAAACACCTAAATCAAGAAACAAAATTAGCCCAATTTCAAACACTGCACCGTGCTGGCCTAAAAAAAAAAAAAAAACTCACTAATTTTCAACAGTTGAACCAAAATTAGTGAAATATCTACGAAATCATCTGGCCACAATAAAACAAGAAATCCCAAAAGTTCTACTCCAACATACCTCTGCACTGATTCCACACATTACAACTATTGCACAAACAAGCAGCAACTCTAGAAGCTTCACATACTTGTACTGTACAGCATCTGGTGTAGCATATAGGAGGTACTTTGCTCTGGGGCACTTCAGCCATGAATAATGTGGCGGGACAGCATTTGTCTTGCTGCCTCAGTCCACATTTTTACCTGCCAGTCAGGGAAAGTTTCCAGCCCCAAGCCCCTTCTCTAGCTGCCTCCTTGCATTTCCCCACAAGGCATTCACATAATTTCTGCCTTTGTTTCTGCCTTCAAACCCCTTGCTCGCACACTGGCTGTGCAAGTCTGGGACACTGGGGGAATGAGAGCTTGTGGTGCTCAACTGAGACAGATAGCTGCCAGTCCATCTGGGCAAGGAAAGCGCTCCGGTTGTCACTAACGGTATGTATTTCTGTCTGTGTGGAGAGAAAATGAGGAAAGGAAGCAAGACGGGTGAATGAAGAAAGTGAAAGGGAAGTGAGCCAGAGTAGAGATGGGGAACAGAGGTGCAGGATTGGAAGGAGGGAGGGAGGCAGGAAAAGGTTATTATCACAGAGAATATTTCACATATATTCCACACTTTAGGCACATTGTCCACACCTCTGATGGTAGATGGGGGGAGTGGAATGAGAAAACTTTGGCCCAGGTTCATGTCTAATTTCTCTTAGTTATTTGCCGTTTCCGCTTGTGAGGCTTTCAATCTCTGAGGCCTTCAGGGGGTCCAGATTATCTCTTTCGTTTGGAGAAAATGAGCCGAGCTGGAAGCTACATTACCTCCTCTGCCTTGTGTGAGCTCATTTTTTCCCACTTCGCCATTAGCTCGCTAAAGCCATTTGGAGATGCACAGTGGAGTGCCTCCATGTTCATCAGTAAGTGCCTGGCATTCCTTCAGTCAATTATAAGCTGCACTGTCTCTGTGTGATAATTCAAGCGTCAGGCTTGTGTGTGTGTAGGCTCGAACGAAGTTACACGAAAAATCTTGATGGCGGTTTGAAGCAAAGATTACAAAATCTTCAGCAGTAATCAGTCACTACTATTCTATAGAGACTGTTAACACTCTTGAAACAAGCAGTAACAATATGGGTTAGTTGTTTAAGACTCATAACATAAACTAAATCACATCTTATGTTGATGGGTAAAGTGTTTGTTTGTTTGTGTGTGTGCATGCAGGGATAATTCAGTCTATCTCTCTACGTGTATGTGCATCTGGGTAATTCAGGATATTGCATTAGCTTTTCTATGTTTAGCCTTCCCAGTACCTATTGCGGATGCAATTTCAAGAGTGTAACTACTACTTTGAATATGTTACATAATAATTTGGTCTCACAAGCCACCACTCTATCATTTCTCAACCACTTTTAGTCAGAATGCAAAACCTTTAAACATCTTTCGTTTGCATAAGGGTGTGTTGTAATAAAAATTTCCTTTGTTTCCCAGCTCTATGACAAATCTCATGATAGGTTGGGAAAGGAGTCTGTGTTGCAAATCAAAGTGAAAAGCTAGAAATAACCTTTATTTTTATTCAAGTTTGAATTCTGAACCTGTCGGAAATATGGTAAAAGCTATTCAGCCACAATATGTTAAAGTGGAGCCCAAAATTATTCATACCCTTGCAGATTTAGATTTAAAATGATTTTTATTCAGCCAAGAAAATGAGATAGACATCTGTTGAAAGATAACAAAACAAGACAAATTGCATATCAATTATGAAAAAAATTGATTGATTTATTTACATTTTATTTAAAAAATAAACACCCTTCTCAATATTTACATGTTCCCACTTGTATTTTAAAGGTTTATCTTTGGTGATGAGCTCCAAGTCTCTGAGTTTGGAAGCCCTCCTTGCCATCACCCCAATTTGTTGTTCTAATTGAAAGAGTCTAAAAACTGAAAAATTTGTTGTAGAAAGTATTCCTTTGAAAAATGTCAGCACATATGACACAACTGTATCTTATACATCAGTGACTACACATGCTCAATGAAAATGTCAATAAATCAGTGACAAAGTGTTTTAACACAGTCTATACAGGTTCGAACCAAATAATACAGCAAGAAGGGAAAATGTCTAAAAAAAAGCTTAATAGCATTTGTTTTCATAATGAACGGTTTCTTAATTGGAGAAATTATCTTTTGGTCTAAAGACTGCATATGCAACCCTCGTTCCTCAGCTGACCAGAAAAGATATGCAGGCACTTTTACGCCCCACCCTTTAATTACTACTATTCTGTTGATAACAACAAGCGTCTTTGTTATATAAAATAAAGGCAACAGACTTGTTTCCTTGCAAGCCCAGACTTTCTTAAGGGTCTCTCTCTAAACAGTGTCTGTCATTACAGAAATTATCTTTTAGATTCCATTTGCAAAAATTTAATTTCATTAGCAAAATTGCATCTCATAATAATGTTTGTTAGTTGCAGTTAAAAACTAATTTCCCCTGGTTAGTTGAAGGCAGGCTTTTTACAGGCCAACAATGATACCATCAACTTTACAGCAACAGTAAATGACAGTTCCATTTATTGCTGAATTTCAGCAAATGCAGATGATAGTTTAGACTGTTTTTTAATGTAAAGTTTTTTCTTTTAAGCCAAATCTTTTCTTTTTTTAATGCCAAAAAGTTTAATGATAGTGTCACAACTCTCTTAGAGCTGCAGCAACCAATGCACTTTCTTGAGCTTAACTTAGTGAAGTTAAAAAGTGTCCAAGCACAGTAAAAGCTTTCTTAACTAATTATTTTTTTATTTTTTGCACTTTAGCATTCCACCTGCTGGAGGCTGTTTCATTAGGTTGAAAGCGTTTCTCTGTAGACTTACTGCAGGTGTTAGCGTCCACGTAATTTTTACAACTAAAAATGTGCTCAATTTTTATTGTTTTTCCACCAACTCTATATTCTGTGGAAGTAGCAGTCACATTGCAGTGACTACAATCATTACACGTGAATAAAGGCTTCTCATTTTACTGTGCTGCAGAACATCAGTGCTGATTCTCCTAGCAGGTCCCAGTAACTCAACTACAGTTTCAGGTTCTAATACCTGAGCCCCTCTTTCCATTAGACTTTCCGTTGGCGATAACTAATTGTTTTTCACATTCTTTCTATGTGCTTTTACTTATTTCACCACACTTTCTACTTGTGCATGGAAACAACGGGCAACATACATTGACAGCATTAATGTGTTGTTTTATTCTTGTAATTAGCCAGTGCCCTGGGGTAAATACAGTTCAGGCGTATAGCCCTTTAAGTGTGTATTTGTGATAGTGTGTATTTTAATATGATGTTATGTGACAGTAAACACAAATAAGTGTGCAATTATGAACTGGAGGAAAGAAGGGCTGTCAGAAAATTCAATATTTCATTATAATCAATACTAAAAAAGTAAGGCAGTAAGAGCAGAGTGTGAAGGTTCAATTAGCAGGGTAAGAGCACAGGTTTGCTCAAAATATTGAAATGCACACAACATTATGGGTGACATACCAGAGTTCAAAAGAGGACAAAGTGTTGGTGCACGTCTTGCTGGCGCATCTGTGACCAAGACAGCAAGTCTTTGTGATGTATCAAGAGTCACGGTATCCAGGGTAATGTCAGCATACCACCAAGAAGGACGAACCACATCCAACAGGATTAACTGTGGACGAAAGAGGAAGCTGTCTGAAAGGGAGGTTCTGGTGCTAACCCGGATTGTATCCAAAAAACATAAAACCATGGCTGCCCAAATCACAGCAGAATTAAATGTGCTCCTCAACTCTCCTGTTTCCACCAGAACTGTCTGTCGGGAGCTCAACAGGGTCAATATACACGGCCGGGCTGCTATAGCCAAACCTTTGGTTACTCATGCCAATGCCAAAGGTCGGTTTCAATGGTGAAAGGAGCGCAAATCTTGGGCTGTGGACAATGTGAAACATGTATTGTTCTCTGATGAGTCCACCTTTACTGTTTTCCCCACATCCGGGAGAGTTACAGTGTAGAGAAGCCCCAAAGAAGCGTACCACCCAGACTGTTGCATGCCCAGAGTGAAGCATGGAGGTGGATCAGTGATGGTTTGGGCTGCCATATCATGGTATTCCCTTGGCTCAATACTTGTACTAGATGGGAACGTCACTGCCAAGGACTACTGAACCATTCTTGAGGACCATGTGCATCCAATGGTTCAAACATTGTATCCTGAAGGCGGTGCCGTGTATCAGGATGACAATGCACCAATACACACAGCAAGACTGGTGAAAGATTGGTTTGATGAACATGAAAGTGAAGTTAAACATCTCCCATGGCCTGCACAGTCACCAGATCTAAATATTATTGAGCCACTTTGGGGTGTTTTGGAGGAGCGAGTCAGGAAACGTTTTCCTCCACCAGTATCACGTAGTGACCTGGCCACTATCCTGCAAGAAGAATGGCTTAAAATCCCTCTGACCACTGTGCAGGACTTGTATATGTCATTCCCAAGACAAATTGACGCTGTATTGGCCACAAAAGGAGGCCCTACACCATACTAATAAATTATTGTGGTGTAAAACCAGGTGTTTCAGTTTCATTGTCCAACCCCTGTATGTTGGCTGCTGCAGTTTCCTACCTGGCTGGGTCTTGTGAGTTACTCTGTGCTCAGACATCTCAAGAGTATGCCAGAGTGGTCATTAAAAAGGACAACATTCCAAGCAAAGCAAAACGCAAAGAGCAGGAGAACAACCATTTGTGCACATTTTGTCTGCAGATGTTTAACCGGAGCTGCACTGTAGTATGTTAACAGCTAAATTATCGATGAGTCATATCAAAACAGAGCAATTATTCGAGCATTAACTGACTACTTCACCAAACTACTCTGCATGAAAACATTGTCAGGAGAAGTAAGATTGGAGTTCAATAAAGACTGTAGTTGTATGTCATTCGAGATATGTTTTCAGACATACAGTGAGCTTTATCTTAAGAGTTAGTTTTAGCTTAAGGTTGTTCAATACAAAGTCTGGTCAGGATAAATTATTTTTCCTCTCTATAAAAACGGACAGGAGAGACTGCAGCATCTTTACCATCGTTAGTAAATTAGTAAGTGTAAAAATAAAGACATTTGATGTGTTATTTTATTTACCTTTGAAGCTGCTAGGTTTTCAAGCACATACAGTGCCTTGCGAAAGTACTCGGCCCCCTTGAACCTTTCAACCTCTTGCCACATTTTAGGCTTCAAACATAAAGATATAAAATTCAAATTTTATGTGAAGAATCAGCAACAAGTGGGACACAATCGTAAAGTGGAATGAAATTTATTGGATGTGTCAAACGTTTTTAACAAATAAAAAACTGAAAAGTGGGTCATGCAATATTATTTGGCCCCCTTGCGTTAATACTTTGCTGCAATTACAACTGCAAGTCACTTGGGGTATGTCTCTATCAGCTTTGCACATCGAGAGACTGAAATTCTTGCCAATTCTTCCTTGCAAAACAGCTGGAGCTCAGTGAGGTTGGATGGAGAGCGTTCATGAACAGCAGTCTTCAGCTCTTTCCACAGATTCTCGATTGGATTCAGGTCTGTACTTTGACTTGGCCATTCCAACACCTGGATACGTTTATTTGTGAACCATTCCATTGTAGATTTGGCTTTATGTTTTGGATCATTGTCTTGTTGGAAGATAAATCTCCGTCCCAGTCTCAGGTCTCTTGCAGACTCCAACAGGTTTTCTTCCAGAATGGTCCTGTATTTGGCCCCATCCATCTTCCCATCAATTTTGACTATCTTCCCTGTCCCTGCTGACGAAAAGCAGGCCCAAGCCATGATGCTGCCACCACCATGTTTGACAGTGGGGATGGTGTGTTCAGGGTGATGAGCTGTGTTGCTTTTACGCCAAACATATCGTTTTGCATTGTGGCCAAACAGTTAGATTTTGGTTTCATCTGACCAGAGCACCTTCTTCCACATGTTTGGTGTGTCTCCCAGGTGGTTTGTGGCAAACTTAAACGAGACTTTTTATGGATATCTTTGAGAAATGGCTTTCTTCTTGCCACTCTTCCATAAAGGCCAGATTTGTGCAGTGTACGACTGATTGTTGTCCTATGGACAGACTCTCCCACCTCAGCTGTAGATCTCTGCAGTTCATCCAGAGTGATCATGGGCCTCTTGGCTGCATCTCTGATCAGTCTTCTCCTTGTTCGAGATGAAGGTTTAGAGGGATGGCCGGTTCTTGGTAGATTTGCAGTGGTCTGATACTCCTTCTATTTCAATATGATTGCTTGCACAGTGCTCCTTGGGATGTTTAAAGCTTTTTGTGTCCAAATCCGGCTTTAACTTCTCCACAACAGTACCTCGGACCTGCCTGGTGTGTTCCTTGGTCTTCATGATGCTCTCTGCGATTTGAACAGAACCCTGAGACTATCACAGAGCAGGTGCATTTATACAGAGACTTAATTACACACAGGTACATTCTATTTATCATCATCAGTCATTTGGGACAACATTGGATCATTCAGAGATCCTCACTGAACTTCTGGAGTGAGTTTGCTGCACTGAAAGTAAAGAGACCGAATAATATCGCACGGCCCACTTTTCAGTTTTTTATTTGTTAAAAAGGTTCGACACAGCCACTAAATTTTATTCCACTTCACGATTGTGTCCCACTTGTTGTTGATTCTTCACAAAAAATTAGAAGTTAATATCTTTATGTTTGAAGCTTGAAATCTGGCAAGAGGTTGACCAGTTCAAGGGGGCCGAGTACTTTCGCAAGGCACTGTAAATGTCACTGATTTTATTTAATTAAACAAGTATTGCACTAGCAAATACCTTAATGACTTGGACTGGTAGCAGGTAGGTATGGGCTAATATGTATACAGTACAAGAACTTTGAGTAAAAATAAACTGTTCAATGGGATTTACAAAAAATGTAAAACAAATCTTTAACATAGTCCAATTTGTTTTGATTTAAAACACAAAAGGAAAATTATTCTTATTGGTTCTAAAATAATAAACATATTGATTATCACTGTTACATTATTAACAACATTTATTTAGTGTTATTTTGATACACCTGTCAGATTTAGATTTTAAATGGTTTATATTCAACCAAGAAGTTTGTTTCTAATAGGAATTAAGGCAGGTATTTCTCAAAAGAAAATAAAAAAAACTATTAAAGGAGTAGCAGTTTAAAAAATGAGTCACAGTGGTACAGTGGAAGTAGAGATATCTTAAAAATAAGTGAATTTCGAAAATAATAAGTTCCAAGAACATAGTTTGGTCGTTTTAGCCTCAAGCAGCTCTGTGCTGAGTTCAGATTGCTATTGCTCTGTTGTGTTCAATGCTGCTTTGTGTTTTCCTAGGTAATCATGTGGTTAAAGTGGCAGATCAAGAAAACAAAAAAAGCTTTTAAATGTCACAAGCATGTTTGATCTATAATTGGTTATTCAGCTGTTTTGTCCAGACTTTTAAACTTGACGTTCTATATTTGGGTCGAAACCCCAGTCCTCTGACTCTCCCTGGTACAGGCGGCACCGCGTCAGCTAACATTTATTGGGAGTTATGGATCCCATGAATAATTGATCCCAATTCTATTTAAGATCCTGATGAGGACAAATGGTACGGGGCTACTCTGGCCAATATTTCTCCCTCCACTGCCCTAATAGGAGACCTCTTTGCCCACACAATTGCAGTCAGTTTTACTCCCTTTCATATTTCCGTTTTCCTTTTCTCATAAAGTGCACTGCACCTATTTTCCAAGTCACTATTTTAGGAACTGGATCCATTCCATTAGGAGTCCAGGGTATTATGGAGGCATGGCTCGGGCACGGTGACAGATAATGCCATCAGGAACCAGTAGCAGATAGCAGGATGAAGATTTATCTGTGTTGTTTCATATTGAACCAGCCGTTTAGTGTCATAACCAGGGAGATTATTTGGAAACAATGACATAGGGCTATAATACATCTAAAAATGATATGAGGTGAACACCAAGATCAATACTTATAGCATTAGGGCTTTGTGTCATTGGTCCAATATTTTAAGAGAAAGTGTGTGTCTGTGTGTACTTATCCTAGAGGTGTAAGGTCTAGTAGATCATCCAGACAAGCGAGTCAATTGGCTAAAACCACAAAAAAGGCTAGATCAGCACAGCTATGCTAACCCTAATGCTAAAACTGTCACAGTGTTGATTTTTGGTTCTGTATTTGTTTACGTTTAGTCAGGTGTCTTGCTTTTCTAGTTTGGTTAGTCCTTGAGTCCTCATTTCTGGTGTTTTGTTTCCTAGGTTCCGTTCAGCTTGACTGTGTTATTTATTGTATTATTAGATCTGTTATCTCCCTGTGTTCTGGTCCTTTGGGTTTGTTTACTGTTTGTCTTGTCTGGCTCCTCATCTGGTTCACCTGCCCCTCTGTCTTGCTGCACGCCTGTTCCACACCTGTGTCTGTTTTCCCTGATTACCTGCCCTATTGTTTCATGTCTACCTTCGTCTGTATTTAAGTTTGTCTCTGTCCTTTGTTCCACGCGGTGTCGTTTGTTTTCTTAGTCTGTCAGTTCTTGCCACATTTAGGTGTGTGCTGTGATCCAGAAACCAGGACTGTCTATTATTGAACTCTGTTACCTGGATCTCCTGTTAAGCCGGCATTGGCACTTGTAAGTTGGCTCGCTTCATCAAACTGTGATATTCTCTCCAACTATTTCCGCTCATCCTGCATCCCTGGTCCACCTCTAAAATTGACCCTATGACAAAAACATGAAAAGGCATGAACTACCTTGAAATCAGGTACGTAGGAAATATACAGAAAGTAAATATGGTTTTAACATTAACAGAAAATGAGAAAAAACTAAGAACTTAGCTTATTAATACTGATTTACATATATTATTCACTCCAGAAAAACACGCCAAAACAGCAAAGTATAAGATAAAATAGGAAACAATAGGTTATGTAAAGTCAACATCTAAGAAGAAGCTTTCATTAGAATGTATTATTTTTGCTTCCTTTACCAGGATCCAGTTCCTAATTAGCTTTCAAGGACATTCATCATGTAGACATAAACAGCAGGAATTACATAGAAAAACCTTCATATTTCATGTATACTCAGATTAAGAAGAAATCTTTGAGAATCATTCTGCTTTCTGATTGTCTCTGAAGTAAGAGTTTGGATCTGGGAGCGATGTCACACAAAAATGAGAGCATTCTAGTTGCCTGTCTGAAAACCTTTTTGTTGCACAACTACTATTGGCAAAGCAAGCGCATACCCATTTATTTTACTCCACTTTATGCATTGATATGCTAAATGAAGTTTGTACAACATTATGCATGTGCAATGTGCACTGAATAGTTTTTAACTAAAATCTTTTGATTTTAAATACTCAGCGGCCATATTGTTTTTGTAGTGTTTTTTTGCATGTCTTATTTTAGGCATATAGACAAGCTGGTTGCCAACTTTCTCTGTGAAAATTCTGATTTAAGGTAGAGTACTTTACATTCTTCACAGATAACTCAGCAAAAAGAGAATCCTGATCTTGGCCATGTGTCTTCCCCAGAATCAGGGCTGTCCATCTGTTTATTAGCAGTGCAATTATATTTTTGGTTTATCATAGAAAGTATTTTAGATCAGTTTGTCTTATAACATCTATAGTTTGTGCACACTCTAGCAAAAGCAAGAGCATGACCTCAGCAGAAAGATACAAAATGTAGAAAAAGAGCCATGTGAAAACAAGAAAAGCCAACTGATAGAGATCAACATACTGCCTGGTACCACTGAGTGACAGCTGGAATCCTGCTCTTACAGTACATTATAAAAAGAAAAAATAAACATTCTGATGAATTATAGTCAGGGCGGCTCATTTACTATTCCCTTCTTTTCAAACATCTTTCTCTTCTCATCTTGTCCGAGTCTTTAACATTTCAGACATCTCTTTCATTTTTTTCCCCATTAACACAAGCACCTTTTCTACAACAAGAACAAGTTCCTAAAACACTCCTGTCCATTCTGTCCAAAGACTCTTTGACCTCCAAGGGGGAAACAGATGCACGTGACAAAAACTTAGAACTAATGATCTCAATGATTTCAATCAAAAAAGTGAATCATGCTGCTTTTCTTTTAACAGCAGAGACATCTTTTTAATTGTCTCATTTGTTTCATGAGTCTTGGGAGTTTCATTCATTCCTTCTCAGTTCATTTATACAGACAAACGTCATCAACACATAGAAAAAAGATTGTTAAACCTTTCATGAAAAGTGCCACAGTTCCTCTCAAAATATGATGACATCTCACAAAGATTATCCCTGTTATAACTAGACTGTTATCTCTGTGTTTCCACATGTGACTATGTTACTGCATTTAGGTCAAAGAGGATGCAAAAGAAGCCCACAGATGGCTGGTCAGAAGAACAAAAGGTGAGCAGAAGGGTTGCTGCTAATTAGAAGCTGCACTGCCAGACTCTCTGAGTGTTTGCTGAGTCTAAATAAGCAAAGTCCCACCATCAGATCAGAATCAGAATCAGAATCAGAAAAGCTTTATTGCCAAGTACGTTTTTGGACATACAAGGAATTTGTTTTGGCGTAGTCGGTGCAATACAGTACAAATTAAACAGTATAAACATATCTACAATATAATATAAATATATGTGGGTAAAACGAAAACGGTACAGTTCTATCTTTCAAAAAGTGAGGCTTAACTGACAATACAACTGCTGGTGCTAGCAAGTCATATTCATTTTGCTGTGAAATACTAACTGAATAAATAAAGTATATTTTCTGTCCAGAACACACTCAGCACTACATTCAGAATAATGTGTTCAGATGGTGTTTTTCTCTAATGTCTTCACATTTTTGTGTGATTGAAATTGATAATCTGGAGATATAAGTAGTAGAAAACATCTTTACTTTATTGTAGGCAATTGGTTATAAGTTATAACCCTCACCAACCTTTGAATCTTCAAACACCAGTTTGTTAGTTCACTAAAGCTGAGACCATAAAGCCGAGATGTTCACAAACATTTTTTTTCTAAGTCAAGTCTCAAGTCACTGGGGGCCAAGTCCAAGTCACATATCATGTCTTTTGGTAGGATCTGCCATTTTGGGTTTTGTGTTTGTTTACTTTTTCAGTTAGGTATTTCTGTTCCTTTTGGTTTAATAGTTATGTTTATGTATTCCTTCTGTTATCCTGGTGTTTTAGTTTTGTCTACTCTTCTGCCCCTTAGTTCTAGTAGGTTCTTCTTTCCTCGTCCGTAGGTCCCTTTGGTTATTGTTTACTCATTTGTTTATTCCTTAGAATTTTTTCTCCCTCTGGTTTATTATTATAAATACAGTGCTCTTTTTCTGTTCCTTATGGTTATTTCCCTTCTTTGGTTTTATTTAGTTTTAGTTTCTCGCTTGGTATTCTTTTGGTTTACTTTTAGTTTTTTCCATGTCCTAAGATTCAGATCTTTCTTGAGTTACTATTTATGTTAGCTTATGTTCTGTTTAGTTTCTCGTTCCCTGCTTTGCCCAGTTAGTGTTTCCCTTCAGATCTGTTTCACTGAGTTTGTGCTTTAGTTTAGTCTCTCCTCATGTTTCCGTGTCTCAGTTTCCCTGTAGCCACAGTAACCTAATTCCCTCAGTTCCTTACACCTGGTCCTCACACCGGCAGTACTCACCCTGATTACCTGCCTTTCCTTCCCATTGTCTCACTAGTCACTTCCCTCTGTATAAAAGCTCACCGGTTTCATTTGTTCCCCGTCGCCGTATCCTGCTATGTTCCTGCTATGTTCCTGATTCCATGCCTGTCAAGTTTCTGTTCCTGTTCAGCTCCCAAGAAGTCCAGTTCATCCCATCTGTCTAGACCTGTTTCTCCCGACTCGATTAAGTGTGCACTGTCAACTCTGCTCATCAAGCCTTCCAATAAAGAATGGATCTTAACCATACCATATGGCTCACCAGTAACTTCCTGCATCCTGGTCCGACTCCTCAAACACAATTACTGACACTTTTTCCCTAAGTCAAAGTCTGTACTTGAACGGAAATTAACTTTTTCTCTTTAAATCCATGACACCTACTACACCTTTAATCCTGCTTTGTATAGGTTAGACTGCACTATTTTTCCTTAGGTGTAAGTTACTACATGAGCTTTGATGAATCTCTTAATTAAATGTATTATTTTTAATAGACTATTATAAGCATGCAAAATATGCTGAAGGCTGCTTTATAGATTTATGCCTACTTATGCTAACTTTGTTTTTCCTCTGATAAACAATTTCGGGTGCTTTTTTTATCAAAACCTTTTGTTTACCATTTTTTCTTTTTTTTCCCTTTTCATCTCATGCAGATGCTTTGGTTTCAGTGATCACAGTTCATCTTGGTGAAACTGTAACATTTACATGTGATTTGCTCGAAATTAAAGACAGAAATGGCAAACTTTACTGGCACAGGCAAACAGCAGGAGATACTCTAGAAATAGTTGCAAAGTTTGTCAATGCAAAGCCAGATTACGGGTTATTCTGACTCAAGAGTAAAAACTGTACTCACTGACAAAATGAGTAACCTGACAATTTTAAAAACAGTTCAACAAGATGAAGGAATGTATCATTGTGCTTTCACCGTCTGGAGCAGAAATGTTTGGCATGGCAACTACTTGTTAATAAAAGGTAATGTCTTTAAAAAACAACAACAAACAAACAAACAAACTGCTGAAGAGACAAAAAAACTGCAAAGCTAGTGTTGACCACTAGCCGTGAAGATGGCTTTCATTTAGTCTGTGTTTCCTGTCCACAGACAGAAGAAGCTGCACACACACACAGGGCGCATGGCCTACGCATACAGTGCTGCATATTCATAAGGGGATAGTTGTTTTAATTCTAGATAAATGACTTTAAAATTTAACATTTATACAGCAGTAGAAGAATTTGAGATATTTTATCCCTCTGTGCCCAGCATCTTAAATGGTCTGAGTGTAGGCCGGAGACCTGTGATATACTGCCTGAATGAAAGTTTACAGAGGTCCTTTTCCCCCTCTGCCATCATACTCTTTAACACACATGTACATTAAATCCTAACTGTTATCGCATTACTTGCTGTAATCATCATCATTGCTATGTAGAAGCATTTGTTTTTCCTACTATTCCCATGTTTTTGCATACTATTCACTGTGTTTTCTTGTGTGGAATAATTAAAGGCTATTCATCTCTACTGTACAGGTCCTTCTCAAAATATTAGCATATTGTGATAAAGTTCATTATTTTCCATAATGTCATGATGAAAATTTAACATTCATATATTTTAGATTCATTGCACACTAACTGAAATATTTCAGGTCTTTTATTGTCTTAATACGGATGATTTTGGCATACAGCTCATGAAAACCCAAAATTCCTATCTCACAAAATTAGCATATCATTAAAAGGGTCTCTAAACGAGCTATGAACTTAATCATCTGAATCAACGAGTTAACTCTAAACACCTGCAAAAGATTCCTGAGGCCTTTAAAACTCCCAGCCTGGTTCATCACTCAAAACCCCAATCATGGGTAAGACTGCCGACCTGACTGCTGTCCAGAAGGCCACTATTGACACCCTCAAGCAAGAGGGTAAGACACAGAAAGAAATTTTTGAACGAATAGGCTGTTCCCAGAGTACTGTATCAAGGCACCTCAGTGGGAAGTCTGTGGGAAGGAAAAAGTGTGGCAGAAAACGCTGCACAACGAGAAGAGGTGACCGGACCCTAAGGAAGATTGTAGAGAAGGGCCGATTCCAGACCTTGGGGGACCTGCGGAAGCAGTGGACTGAGTCTGCAGTAGAAACATCCAGAGCCACCGTGCACAGGCGTGTGCAGGAAATGGGCTACAGGTGCCGCATTCCCCAGGTCAAGCCACTTTTGAACCAGAAACAGCGGCAGAAGCGCCTGACCTGGGCTACAGAGAAGCAGCACTGGACTGTTGCTCAGTGGTCCAAAGTACTTTTTTCGGATGAAAGCAAATTCTGCATGTCATTCGGAAATCAAGGTGCCAGAGTCTGGAGGAAGACTGGGGAGAAGGAAATGCCAAAATGCCAGAAGTCCAGTGTCAAGTACCCACAGTCAGTGATGGTCTGGGGTGCCGTGTCAGCTGCTGGTGTTGGTCCACTGTGTTTTATCAAGGGCAGGGTCAATGCAGCTAGCTATCAGGAGATTTTGGAGCACTTCATGCTTCCATCTGCTGAAAAGCTTTATGGAGATGAAGATTTCATTTTTCAGCACGACCTGGCACCTGCTCACAGTGCCAAAACCACTGGTAAATGGTTTACTGACCATGGTATCACTGTGCTCAATTGGCCTGCCAACTCTCCTGACCTGAACCCCATAGAGAATCTGTGGGATATTGTGAAGAGAACGTTGAGAGACTCAAGACCCAACACTCTGGATGAGCTAAAGGCCGCTATCGAAGCATCCTGGGCCACCATAAGACCTCAGCAGTGCCACAGGCTGATTGCCTCCATGCCACGCTGCATTGAAGCAGTCATTTCTGCAAAAGGATTCCCGACCAAGTATTGAGTGCATAACTGTACATGATTATTTGAAGGTTGACGTTTTTTGTATTAAAAACACTTTTATTGGTCGGATGAAACATGCTAATTTTGTGAGATAGGAATTTTGGGTTTTCATGAGCTGTATGCCAAAATCATCCGTATTAAGACAATAAAAGACCTGAAATATTTCAGTTAGTGTGCAATGAATCTAAAATATATGAATGTTAAATTTTCATCATGACATTATGGAAAATAATGAACTTTATCACAATATGCTAATATTTTGAGAAGGACCTGTATGTGACACTGTCAATGCAAAACCAAGCAATAATGCAATGAATTGTATCAAAAATGTTTTTATTTGAAAGTTTTTCAAAGCCATTGTAGAACGGGAATTTGAATAAATTGACAAGAAAATTGTGAGGTCTGGTATTAAGTAAAACTACTCAGTTTGAATCAATCATTTATTTTCATTTACAATAGATTTTTTTGGAGACAGTGTCAAAAATGTGTGTGCAATTTGGAAATACACTAAAAAAGCAAGTCTTTTACAGCGTTGTCAAAAAGTTCAATAAATGTTGCAAAAAACATCTAAACATTTATCTTCATCTCAGTGAAACAACATCTGCTGCGGTGCTTACAGTTCTCATGAAATCTCACAAATGTTTTCTTTATTTTGATAACATTAAAAAAATACAGACCTCGAGAGCTGAAATTTGTATTCTGTAGCTTAGACATACAAGTTTCCAGAACAACTGGCTAATGATAATCAAGGTCTTTTACTCTAACCGAGCCCCAATAAAATTGATGCTGGTTACCCTCATAAACATCAGTTTCTTAAAGTTACTGTCTGGCAAGGTTGCTCTCTTTCCCCTTAAAATGTTTTTGCCTAGAGAGAATAGGTGATCAACTGCAGCACTGGATGGGACAGGAGTGTTATACTTGGTGAACGGGTTGATCAAAACTGGCAAAAAAGCAGCTTCAAATACAATGTCCTTTGAGCTGGCCTCCAGCCAGGTTTTCCCTAGGTTCTGTGTCTTGGACTTCAAAGACCTGTGGCTCCTGCTCTCCTTTAACCTAGTTATGTTGCTGAGGAAATCATCTTCTTCATCCTCCTCATTACTGGTGAGCCTTCCATATTGGCCTCACTTAGTGCAGTCTGTACAGCAGTCTCGAAAGCTTTCTTGACTCTGCTCACCTCGCTGCTATTAAACTCCTCCAGTTGGAACAAACAAATCTTATGGTTGAAGGCAGCAGCAAGGAGTCAGAACTGCTGCATTAAATCAAGAAGGTCCTGGGTATAAATCCAGTTCACGGTTGTCTTCTGCCCTGTGTGTCCTGGAATGGACAAGCAACCTGTCCAGTATGTATCAAGCCTCTGGTCTGTTATCCCTGAGCCCTGAAGATTGGCAGTAGTGACCCTACAAATATAAAGCAGGGTTAGAGGATGGATTGATGGATTTGTAAAATGTGTATTTTATTGACATTAGTATTTATTTTTAGACCACCCTTTAAGCCTTAGCATTAGACATTAGTCTATTTCACCAACTTTGGTTGTTGAAAACCTAACCCTGTATGCTGGGTCAAGTCCATAACCAAATCCTGTTTTGGTGGGTCAACCTAGACCACAATTTTCATTTGATCCAGGACTGGGCTAGCAAATCAACTGAAACTGGGGTGGTGTTTTAGCGTGATGCTGACAGGTTTCGGCAAAAATACTCTTAACAAGATAGAGTGATACTTATACTCCCTTTAAGTTCAGTGTTTTATTTTTGTCTTTGTCTCATCTTAGTTAAATAGCTTCTCTGTTCCTTTTGTGAGGAACAAATAGGCCTAAACTATACCAAGAGAATTTGTTTCAATAAAGCTAATTTCTTGAACTCTTTATGGACCATTTCTTTTAGTGAAGACTTACTATGACTCTTCTAAGTGCTCTTCACAATCAGATTTTTCCCATGATAATCATATTTTAAAAGAAAAAAGAATATGATCCTAAGTTCTAAGCTTGGTATCTCCTTGCAAAAACTGCTCTGGGTTAGCTCTTAACTGGAGCGACTATGACAACCTGGGTAGATTTTATGGAATAGATGTTTATGCATGCCTAAACATTTTATGCAGAATAAAGGTTTTCACCACTTTCACTCTTCTAATTAGGGGAGTTTTTGCTGGATGCATCTTGTTATCGTCTTGTTTGACCGTAAAGAATTTTACAGGACTGGAATTACCTTCTTATATTAAATGGACCAGGAGAACAACGAATACACAGATAATCCAACCCAAAGTATCACAGAGGCCAAGTTTTAGACTAAAACCCAAAGAGACTTGGCTTGAAATTCTCTCTGAATCTTCTTTTAGTCAGAAGTAAAACCCTGGTCTTCACATTAATTTAATCTTTTGCTGTGTTTTCTTTTTTTGAAGTGGTTTATTTATAGAGGCATCTGCATGTAGACATGAATGTCTCAATCTTTGGCAACATAGCTCTCTATCCTCTCCCTCAGGCTGGATCATAAGCCTATCAGACTATTTTGGGCTGATTTCAGGTAACCGTCCCCCAAGCCCCAGATTTATGTGGGATGCTGTGTGTGTGTGTGTGTGTGTGTGTGTGTGTGTGTGTGTGTGTGTGTGTGTGTGTGGGTGTGACAGTGTAGTTTCCTTGTGGCAGCACGATAAAAGACAGATGTCAGAGTTTGACAGAGACAGAATGGAGAGGAGGAGAGTGGGCCAGCTTCGGCCAAGTTTCTTGGAGTGGGTGGAGAAGGAGAATTGGAGATAGCAGCAGAGTGCCACATGTATAATTGACAACCTGTGCTTCCTCTCCATAGAGTGTATGAAATTTTTCCTCTGTAATCTACTTTCATGGCCAGCAGACTAGATGGTAGCAAGCTGGGGCAGTAAGTTTGGTGCTTGGATGGAAATGGCAGAGTGGAGAACAGGTTTGATGTGGAGAACATGAAGCACAGAAAATGCCAAGGCAGCTTTAACATTCTGTTTTGGCTTCAGGGTTACGCTGTTAGCAGGAGCAGGACTGTCACCGATAAAAGCCGTGAGAATGTTAGGCATTGAGAAAGCCGTGAGAATGTTAGGGGTGAGCAGAAACCACTGCCAGTGTTTTGTTTCAGTGTTGTGGGTGGGATCTCAATAGCTGTTGACATGAATGATGGAAGAGAAAAGTGAACGTGAACGTGTGGGTTTGGCACCAGCTCACCACTGAACACGTTTTCTCTACCCTGTAGATTACGAGAATCAAAGTGCGTGGGTTTGTAAATAAAGTAAGGTTAGGGCTCCGCTTTACCAGCATTTTCCCCACTTTAGTGATTACTAAGATTCTGAAACAGTGACGCAGTGGAGTAAGATGGAACCAGTTTAGTCAAGCTGTCAGGTGCCTAACCCAATGCCTCATAACTACCTCATAATTAACAAATAATTATTTGTTTATATATAGAATATATACACTATATTGCCAAAAGTATTTGCTCACCTGCCTTTACTCACATTTGAACCTAAATGACATCGCATTCCCAATCCATATGGTGCAATATGACGTTTGCAGCTATGACAAAATCACTTGGTATGCTGAAGAATTCAGAGTTTCTTTTACTGGAAACAAGAGGACAATCCCAGTTCCTGAAAAACAACCCCACAGCATAATTATTCTTCTACCAAACTTTACACTTGGCACAATACAGTCAGATATGTACCATTCTCCTGGCAACTGCCAAACCCAGACTCGTCCATCAGATTGCCATGTGGAGAAGTGCGATTCGTCACTCTAGATAACACGCCTCATTGCTTTAGGAACTGTTCAGACCTGTGGACAAGCTGGTGACCCTATGCATACTATTTTTAGCTCAGCTAAACAACCGTGCCATTCAAAGATCATTTTCAGAACATTCTTTTAGGGGGCAGTGATGGGTTTGTACACTGTGTACTCAGAGGAGGAGAAGAAGAAAAGAACCAAAAACAATGAATTGTTTTCTCACCAGAATATTAATACATTTTTGTATCCTTGTTGGCTCTGAGAGATGATTTATCCACACTGGGAAAACATCAGATTTTTCATCACAATGTGTCTTTAAAACAAGCTTTGTTATTGTTACTCTTCTCCTCATGATCTGACCCATTGTTTGCCTTATCTGCTGTGTGTTTGGCACCACCTGAAATCTGTATTTGCTTCCATAGTTCTGAAAGTTATAATACTATAAAAGGTATACCTTTAAAAATGATAAGGCCACTTTTTAATCCATATCCATCAGAACCTTCAGTTATGGGCCCAGCTGGTAGAAACATACCCCCAAAACTCTTGCATCAGCAATAGTGAAAGGTGGCTCTACAAAGTATTGAATGTGGGGAGCTAACTACAAAGGCTCATTAACTTTGTCTGAATACAGCGTATAATTTCACTGCAGTTGTAATGTGATCAGGAAAATTATGAATAATGGGTATGAATACTTTTGTAACGTATGTAAATCACTGACTTAGTTAACCCAAACCATTGTGCTTATCCTGCTCCAAATCTACAATTTTGAAAAAAAAGAAATATTTACTAGCAAGCATTCCAGCTATTACACCTGTATTCTTTTATGCAGCAGCTATTGCATTTGATATGACATTTTTCTTTGACAAACAAGAAAGAGCTCTTGAGGAAATTTAAGGCTTACCACTCCTATCACAAAGTCTTGCAGAATTTAAATCTGGTTTTAAAATGAGCATTCATACATTAATAGAAGTCCATGTTGCCAGAATACAGGGGATGGCTGCACTTACCCACCTGGACATCTAACCACATATTTCCTTATTATTGTAAATTAACGAGGGGAAAATCCATAGTATTATTTTTTTATAAAAAAGTATTATGTTAAATAAGTTGCACCATGCCACCATTTCAACAAGGACTATATGACCAATAGTGATACGCTCTACTGTAAGTCACAGGTTCTGTGGTTTATGTTTTTATCAGTTTGCAATTTGCCACCTACCACTGACTATTGCATGTGTACTATAAGAGCTGGGGCTGCCAAAAAGGAAAGCACTTCTACAGGACCAATCAACACAATAATTCTTACAATTAGCATTTTTTAAGTTATGTCCAATTAATAAAACTTATTGTAAACTGATCAGGGTCTTTAAACTTAGAAACTGCTAGGAGTCTTCAAAATGGGAAAGAGAAAAGAACATGCCATTCATGTCAAGATATTAGGCAGACATGTGTTGATCTTTATTAGCCATGAAATTGCTATAAGAAAATAGCTACTTACCTAAACGTATCCACATCTCAGGAAAATAATTAAAAAGTTTAACTTTTTAAATACAGCTGGCACTGTGATATCTATAGTGAGGGAGATAGTAAAGGAGGTAAAAAAAAATCTCCAAATCTCACAGTAAGAAAACTACAAAAAAGAATGGCATCTGGGAATTTACAAGTTTTCTTAAGAACCAACAGGAACAATCTAAATGCCAACTGGTTGTCAGGGAGACATACCAGAAAAAAACAATTTTCTGTCCTAACATTACATGTTTAAACAGGTAAAGTTTACTAGATATCACTGGAACTTTGTACTTTTCTCAAAGCCAACTACAATAGAGCTTTCAGGAAGTAAATTTGTGGCTCTTGTGTGAATCAAAGTATTTTGACAATCTGTGATGCTGTGGGATTGTGTGTATTTTAAAGGAATCTGCATGGCATCATGAAATCTAGGAAATATCAGAGATTTTAAATAAAAAATTACTATGGCCTCTATCAGAAAACTGAAAAAGTGTCTGTCAGCATGATAATGATTCAAAAACATATGACCAAATCAACAGACTTGTTCAGTCTTTAATGGCTAGACCTAAAGAGACATGTAGGCTGAATAAATGTACTCAAGGAAAAGATCAGATTCTTTCTGAGATTTTCAGCATGGGATTAAACTACTACTTGTTTTTCACACATCTTTCCAAATGCCCAATATCTGTGCAGGGTGGTGTAAATACATAAAACTAATGCACTTCAGATTCAGGTCCCCCGCACTGTGAGCTATCTGTCTTCCCTTTGGCTGCCTTTTTCTGAGAATTCTGAGGCAAATTAAACCAAACCCATCAAGCAGAATCAGCATTCTTTTTCTTTTTCTGCACCTAATTTGCCTTCACCTTCTCTTCACATTTGCTTTCACCTACTTCTTCTCATTTAACGTTTACCTGACTTTTTATGTAATTCAGTTCATTGTGATTTTTCTCACATCTCTCTGCCTTCCTGTTGTGTTACCCAGCTGTCACATCTTGCATGTATTTTCTATCACCCGTTTCTTGTTTAACAATAGCGCTGCCAGATTTTCTGGTTAATCCTGTCTTGTCCCCTCCCCTGCTTCAATTTTCCTAAATTAAACTCATCAAATGTGTAGTTATAAAGCTGAGCTGCAATGATATACGACTGTTCCACACGTACGGTTCCACACTGTTCAGTGGGTGTTGGACTTCTCCATTCCTGTGGTGGAGTTATTTCCCCGATCCAGAGCTTATCTGTAGTCTGTTGGCATTGTTGGAAGAGAAAAAGATATGTTGTTCTACAAATTTAAATGCAAGCATTTGCAGTGCTGTTAAAAAGGATTGTACTCCCAGATCTGCTTTCTCACAATCAAATGATCTTCAAAATAAATTTAAAGTCAGACAAAGATAATCAGAGTAAATACAAAATGTTGTACCTGTGGCTGTGTAATCCTTTCTGGAAGGATAGATAATGGTAATGTGTTGCCTTTTTTGATCATTTAGCCTTCATCATGCTGTCAGACAGGTACTATTTAAGTGATGCATTCAGTCTACAGATCTGGCAGTGATCAGGTATGGGTGTGGCTGATTGAATTGAACTCAGCTTTCCAAAAGACATGATTAATCACAGTTAATTAGTGGTTTAAAAAAGAAGGCAATTACTTTTTTACATTAGGCCAAGTCGGCCCGGCCCCTATGATCAAAGGGCCAATCTTTTTCCCTCTTAATAAATAGTATCAGGATTTGAAAACAGCATTTTGTATTTACACAGGTTGTGTTTGTCTTCCAGAAACATCCCTTACGTATGCCTTGGATATGGTTTTGCTTTGAGATAAAGCTGGCACTGTTAAAATAGCACCAGCTTTTTCTGCTCACACACATCAACTCAAAACAAATCAAATTCCGATGAAAAGCAAACATTTTAATCGAATATGTTTAGTTTTCTGCCTAAAGTGAAAGAATTTCCACCCCCTGGCAGACTGGAGATGGTTATTTGATTTTTGAATACCTAGCAATTTGTCTCTCGTTTTCTCACATGTTATACATTGAAAGTCTGTGATTGGTTCGGCTTGACTGAAGAAAGTAATTTACCAATAGGAAATTATTTTATTTAGTTAAGAGAGAAAAGAGTGGATGTCTCCCCAAGCCTTTAGTTGTGAAAAGGGCAGATAAAGGTACCACAGCGATGGCGCTTTTAAAATGAAAGCACCATATACCAGCACAGAGCGCCGTCTATTCAACCAAGCGGGCACCAATAGCGCATATGATGCCCTTAGGCTGACTTCCAGATCACAGCTCTGGCTTTCCAGAGATCAGCAACTCACTAAAATCTTCATTGTGCACTAACCTTTTTACTACAACAGTTTGTTCTACCACTTTTTCACATCCCAACTGAACATAATCTGAAAATAATAACTTCTTACATTACTCCAAGATAAGACACAAATAACCACAAATACGTCTACACCTCAAGGCAGAGATGGCACCTCAAGTTTGAGACTCCAATTGGAGTCGCACTTAAGTTACAAAATTAAAAGACTTAAGACTTGACTTGGACTCCTGGTCTGAGATTCAGGTCTTAGTAACAGTTATTATGTCATGTAATGAAGAATTAAAGGAAGCCAGTATGTTAGCTACAGACTGCAGCTGCTGCGCATGTTTTATAGTGAAAGAGGTGCTTGATTATTAGCCAATGACACTGAGGGATTATGGTATGTTAATGGCTCATAAGCAATCATTTAATGTAAGCTTTAGCTTCATAATAATGACCACATAAATGTCTCTCCAAATAAAGGCTGTATTAAAATGACATTGGATCATTTCAGAATGAAATACCTCCGACTTTCTCTTACTGGAACATTACACGGAGACTTCTGGCTGAGAATTTTAAATCGAAAGAACTTCCTCTTCTGTTTATTAAGTTCAACACTCATTTATTTACTTTGTACACATTGTTTTAATTATTATGTTGCAATTTATACTTTAAATTTAAACTTTTGATCTTTATTATTTAGAACAAATGTTTAAATGTGAATTTAGAGAATGGTTTCCCAATATTTGTTATGATGTGGGGTTGTTTGGTTTTTGGTTTCAGGTTTTTTCTTATGTTTTTCACAGTTACGGTTTTGACTCGTTTTTTTGTTTATTATTATTATTCTTCTTCTTAGATTTTGAATCTGTTTATAGTGGGGGCTGGAGACTGCTGACCTCGACTGAGGACATTATCGGGCGGTGGAAGGAGTACTTCGAGGACCTCCTCAATCCTGCCATCACGCATTCCGTGGTGGAAACAGAGGCTGGGGACTCGGGGTCGGACTCTTTCATCACCCAGGCTGAAGTCACCGAGGTGGTTAAAAAGCTCCGCGGTGGCAGGGCTTCGGGGGTGGATGAGATCCGCCCTGAGTACCTCAAGTCTCTGGATGTTGTAGGGCTGTCATGGTTGACACGTCTCTTCAACATCGCGTGGCGGTCGGGGACAGTGCCTCTGGACTGGCAGACTGGGGTGGTGGTCCCCCTTCTTATGAAGGGGGACCGGAGGGTGTGTTCCAACTACAGGGGGATCACACTCCTCAGCCTCCCTGGTAAGGCCTACGCCAGGGTATTGGAGAGGAGAGTCCGACCGATAGTCGAACCTCGGCTTCAGGAGGAGCAGTGTGGTTTCCGTCCCAGCCGTGGAACACTGGACCAGCTCTACACCCTCTACAGGGTGCTCGAGGGTTCATGGGAGTTTGCCCAACCGGTTCACATGTGTTTTGTGGACCTGGAGAAGGCATTCGACTGTGTCCCTCGTGATGCCCTGTGGGGGGTGCTCCAGGAGTATGGAATCGGGGGCCCTTTACTAGGGGCCATCCGGTCCCTGTACGAGCGGAGCAGGAGTTTGGTCCGCATTGCCGGCACTAAGTCAGACCTGTTCCCAGTGCATGTTGGACTCCGGCAGGGCTGCCCTTTGTCACCGGTCCTGTTCATAACTTTTATGGACAGGATTTCTAGGCGAGCCAAGGGCCGGAGGGGGTCGGGTTTGGGGACCAGTGGATTTCGTCTCTTCTTTTTGCAGATGACGTGGTCCTGCTGGCCCCCTCTAGCCAAGACCTACAGCATGCGCTGTGGCGGTTCGCAGCCGAGTGTGAAGCGGCTGGGATGAGGATCAGCTCCTCCAAGTCCGAGGCCATGGTCCTCGACCGGAAAAGGGTGGCTTGTCCTCTTCAGGTTGGAGGGGAGTTCCTGCCTCAAGTGGAGGAGTTTAAGTATCTCGGGGTCTTGTTCACGAGTGAGGGAAGAATGGAGCGGGAGATCGACAGACGGATCGGTGCGGCTGCCACAGTAATGGGGGTGCTGTGCCGGTCCGTTGTGGTGAAGAGAGAGCTGAGCCGAAAAGCAAAGCTCTCAATTTACTGGTCGGTCTACGTACCTACCCTCACTTATGGCCATGAACTTTGGGTCATGACCGAAAGAACGAGATCCCGGATACAAGCGGCTGAAATGAGCTTCCTCCGTAGGGTGGCCGGGCACTCCCTTAGAGATAGGGTGAGGAGCTCGGCCATCCGGGTGGGGCTCGGAGTAGAGCCGCTGCTCCTCCACATCGAGAGGAGCCAGTTGAGGTGGCTCAGGCATCTATACCGGATGCCTCCTGGATGCCTTCCTTGGGAGGTGTTCCAGGCACGTCCCACCGGGAGGAGTCCCAGGGGACGGCTCAGGACACGCTGGAGGGACTATGTCTCTCGGCTGGCCTGGGAACGCCTTGGGCTCCCCCTGGAGGAACTGGAGGAGGTGTCTGGAAAGAGGGACGTCTGGGCGTCTCTGTTGAGTCTGCTACCCCCGCGACCCGGTCCCGGATAAAGCGGAAGACGACGAGTACGAGTACGAGTACGAGATTTTGAATCATGCTTCTGTTTATTATTTTTCTGGTCATGTTTTAGTCTTGTTCATGTTTTGTCAAGTTTGGTTTTGTTTGTATATTAGAGTCTCTGTTTTTGCCGCAGCCACGTTTGTTCTGTCTGTCAATTAAGTTTATTCGGTTCACCTGCTCCAAGTTAATCTGTCTCCTTGCTCGACCTGGTTTTCACTCCATATATACACACCTGTTCAGTTAGTCATGGCAGAAACATTATTCAAACCAAGTCTTGTTTTTTGATCATGCCCTGCCTGTCTCGCCTGCCCGTTTGTTGTTTTGTTCCTGCTTCCTGCTGTGAGTGAGTTTTTGTTATTAAACCTTTTTACTTACCGACATGCTGCCTTCTAGTCTGCATTCTGGGGTCCTATATCTTGCAAGCCGTAACAATATTATTAAAACTTCACCACCTCAAAGTGAGGAGAAGAACACCCTCCATACCATATTAAAGAATGCATGTGTAGAATGCTCAGGGCCCGATCTTCAAAGATTCTAAATAAGGAGCACTAAATTGCTTGTGCAATGAGTGGGTGTGTTGTGGTTAATCTACAAAGATTGCGTGCGCAATGGATAACAGATGCAAACGGGTGCAGGCCGCCCTATTTAAAATAAAGTAATGTCATGTGCTACAGGCTGTCACTATAGAGAGTGTTGGAAAGCAAAGTGGCCGGAAAAAAAAGATGAAGTTTGAAGCCATGGAGCCAGAGGTAATAATAAATTGCACTGATATAAGTATCTCAAAGTGCCACAAAGCAACAGTAAAAACATTTAAAAACATGAAAATACTAAAAGCTACAGTTAAACCATGAAATATCAATTATAAAACCTAGAAAAGCTGTCAGCTATATTTATTACAGCTATTTTTACCTCCGCCAACTTGTTAATATTTGTGCAGCACTTTCATTACAGGCACGTGTGACACAAACCTCTTTGAAGAAGTTAAAAAGTTTTTGAAAGTTTCAGTTTTTTCTTGTGACTCATATTGGGTAAGAAAGCACAATGAGATCAGTATTTTTTTCCACATCTATCTCTCCTTGTGTACCAAGTCTTCATGATTATGCTTTTCAGCTCTGGTCAATTCTGCTTTTTGTCCATTAAAATGACATTATCATCATGACATGTGGTTCCTCACTTGTTCACGAGTGCCGGTCCATTGTGGTGAAGAGAGAGCTGAGCCGAAAAGCAAAGCTCTCAATTTACTGGTCGGTCTACGTTCCTACCCTCACCTATGGCCATGAACTTTGGGTCATGACCGAAAGAACGAGATCACGGATACAAGCGGCTGAAATGAGCTTCCTCCGTAGGGTGGCCGGGCACTCCCTTAGAGATAGGGTGAGGAGCTCGGCCATCCGGGAGGGGCTCGGAGTAGAGGCGCTGCTCCTCCACATCGAGAGGAGCCAGTTGAGGTGGCTCAGGCATCTATACTGGATGCCTCCTGGACGCCTTCCTCAGGAGGTGTTCCAGGCACGTCCCACCGGGAGGAGGCCCAGGGGACGGCCCAGGACACGCTGGAGGGACTATGTCTCTCGGCTGGCCTGGGAACGCCTTGGGCTCCCCCTGGAGGAACTGGAGGAGGTGTCTGGAGAGAGGGACGTCTGGGTGTCTCTGCTGAGTCTGCTGCCCCCGCGACCTGGTCCTGGATAAGCGGAAGACGACGAACGAACGAACGAACAGGTGGAACAATAAAAATCTAAAGCTGCCTCTGTCAATTTACATAAAGTTTGAAACACTCTACAGACTTCAAAGCTTTCATGTTGATGTGAATCAAAGACAACACTGGAAAGCAACAAGCTGAAGGATTTTATAAATAAGTTTAAAATTATTTTATAAAAGCACTTTACAAGATGGATGGATGGATGCCTATTCTTTTGGATTATCTTTAACATTGCTTTGACTGTACATGTAGATGGGTTCTGGGTCCATTTTGTAGCTGAGAAGAATGTAAAAACCGATAATTATGAAGGTTAATGTGATACTATTAATATTGTAGGTATAAAAACTGTTAAATGTACATGGAAAACATGCAGCAGTATAGCTAATAGCTCTTGTGTGGTTTATTCATATTCCTAAAAACCCTCTGGATTGGTATTGCTAGAAATTTGAATTCATATATCGGGATTGGATCTAAAATCAATAAACCTGGCCAACTCCACTCCTGTTTCATTACGCCTAGTAATTAAGAAAAAAACAGTTTTAACTGGTTCTTCTCCTTTCTTCTTCCAACTTTAAACATTTTATGAATGCTGCTCTTTGTTAGGCTCAGTAGGTAATTTTAAAGACTGCAACACTCTTCTCAGTTAAACTCATTTATTTCTGCTGACAGCAATATTAAAACGTAAAACTCATTTGCATAAGTAATCAACCTAAACTTCGTGGACATGTAAAGATTTAAGATGGCAGCTGCTAATTGGAAAATAGAGGTAAATAAGGAACTAATTGAGGTTGAGTTTTGCAGCTCCGTCTCTTTGCATGGGACAGATACAGAGAGGCCCCTCACAAACTGGGAAAGATTAACTTGTTTTGTTTTTTGGGCTTAGATGAAACATATGAAGCGGGTTAATTGCTTTGGCCCAGCTGGTAATAGTGGAGAAATGGTCTAAAGCATATAATCGTTCAAATCCTTGCTCTTCCCACATTGCAGCCATGAGAACGAGGCAGATAAAGATGCTATTCAGGCCCACAATTCAACCGATGTTTACCTGCTGTGTTTACACTGGACCACTACAGAAGCAGGAGATGAGGGAGGGGGAGAATTTGTCCATATTTATACCAAATCCTGCCTCTTCAAACATTTACTACTCTGCTCCATACACACAAACATACATTCACATCCCCATGAATCAATGTTGATTCATTTTCAAACCTCCAGCCACATACTGATGCCAGCAAACACACATGCATTAGCTCCACAGGCCACAGGAGCACGCTTCATTGTGAGTCCTGCTGTTGCAGAAATGGAAATTTTAATGAAGTCAGCACAGCAATTGCAGCCGCCCCTCACTGCCTGGCATGGGAGAATGGCACTTTATTCACACTATCCAAAAACGGTCCAGTGATCTTATCAAAGGTAGAAGCTAAAACTCCAGTCAACATTTTTTCAACCTATTTTTGCTTATAGAGTCCATGATAGGGAATGCATAATACATATTTTATTCATTTATCTTTAACTTATTTCTTTTGCTTGTTCTTCTTTTCAACCTATACAGAAAATAGTACCGAAAGTGTGACGATGGCAGAAAATGCATAAAACTGGTTTTCATTATACAATACACCACCATAAGCCTACCTACAGTCACTTTTAAAGATTCTGAGCTCATGGGCAAATTTTAAAGCTCAGAGTGTGGCAATGCAAAATATGTAAAAACACAAGCAAAAGTTGTAGTAAAGCCTAAGGGTAAAAAAGTTTCACATATGAAAAAAGCAAAAACTAGACACCTCAGACAGACATTGCAAGGCAATAAGAGGAAGGTGGTGAGATGTGTCTACAGATTAAATCTTATGTTTGTTCCTGTGCAGAAGTCAGTATTTTGGACAGGAAATGCTCTAAATGGCACAATCCCTGAGCCCTTGGCAAAATATAAAAAAGAAAATGTGCCTTTCTCCAGCAAAAAATTCATACACACACATTGTCAAGATCCCAATCTCTCCAGAAAATGAGTTACTGGAACATTTTCCAACATTTCTCAAAGTATCACAATCCAATAAGAATTTCCTCAGCTGTATCTCTAAATGAAGAGGTTTTAATGATTAACGATCACATTAGTTTCTTAAATATGCTTAAGAAAGCAAATTACATTTTTAGCAATTTGGAAAGTATGACGGGATAAAGGGTCATAAAATGTTGAGAAACAAGACTAAAATCTAGGTTTTTTTTCAAAGTGCAAGAATACAATGAGCAACACCATCAGTCTCTATTTTAAGACATAAAATGTCCCTACAAAGCACTTGCTATTCCAATGAAAATGCTTATCAGTGAAAGCCAAACAGATCAGTTGAATCCTGAGAGATACTTTTTTATTATATAACATACCTGCTTGGTTGGGGATGTCTCTTTGCTATCTGCTTGGCTGTCGGATCAGAACCAGGAGACTCTAGTGCAGGCAAAATCATGAAGACAGGATAAAGTTTTAATAGGTTTATTGATAATATTGGCTAATGCAGGATCCAGCAGGAGTCTGGAAGGTGGATAGATTGTTGCAGAGATAATGAAGGACTGGTAAGGACCAGTTTAATTTGGGATACATGGAAGGTAGAATGAACACAGAGATGAGATGGAAGTTTGAGGCGCACCAAGGATGGACTGATAAAGGCTTTGATCTGGAAAGGACCAAGAAACCTGGGAGCAAGTTTTCGGGAATCAGCCTTGAGCGAAACATTTTGAGCAGAGAGCTAAACCTCTTGTCCAGAAGAATAAGTGGGAGCCAGTTTCCTCTTCTGGTCGGCATAGCTCTTTGTCTGGAGAGATGCTTGTTGAAGTGCTGCTTCAGTTTGGTTCCAGATCCTCTTGCAACAGTAGAAGTGTACTCAGACTGATGGGAGAACCGGTTTGGGGCAAGAGGAAGGAAGGAGAGAAGGCTGATAACCCAAGGATGATTCAAATGGTGACATACCTGTGGGTGCTGAAATGTGGGAATTATACGCATTTTCGGCCCAAATGAGATGTTGGCTCCAAGATTGGGGTTGTTAGCGCAGAGACATCTCAAGGTGTTTTCTATTTCCTGGTTTAGCTGTTCACACTGGCCGTTGGTCTGAGGATGGAAACCAGAAAAGAGTTTTGACCATGCTTGTAGAATGGAGCAAAAATCCTTCCTTTCCTGTGAGATGACCTGGGGACTCTGTCGGAAACGATTTCGGTGGAAGGTCTGTGAATCCCGAAAATGTGGTTAATGAGTAGTTTTGCAGTGACAGCAGCAGATGGCGGTTTGGTTAGAGCGATTAACTGACATACCTTGGAAAATCAATCAGTTATGGAGAGGATGACAGTTTTATGGTGTGAAGTAGGCAAACCTATGACAAAGTCCAATGTGATATGAGACCAGGGCCGACTGGGGATGGAAAGAGGTTGGAGGAGCCCGACGGGAGGTTAAGGTGAGTTCTTGCTGTAAGCACAGATGGAGCATGCGTTGACGTAGTTCACTACCTCCCTATTCAAAGTAGGCCACCAAAAGTATCTACGAATGAAGGCAATGGTTCAACTAGAGCCAGGATCTCCAGAAAAAAAGATGCATGAGCCCAATGAATGACTTGTGACCTCATAGATGACGGAACATAAAGGCGACCTGGGGATCTTTCTGCAGGGTCAGGTTCTCCTTCCTGAGCTTTCCACACTCAATCCTCTATGTTTCATTTGAGGGAACGATATGTTCGGGTTCAGGATTCTTCGGAGGACCAGAACTGTCGGGAGAGTAAGTCCGGTTTGGTGTTTTTAGAGCCAGGTCGTTAGGTTATGGTGAAGCTGAATCTGGAGAAGAAGAGAAACCATCAGGACTGACGGAAATTGAGGCATTTAGCTGAGTGAAGATAAGCCAAGTTCTTGTGATCCGTCCAGATGATAGTGAGGTGCCTTCCAACCAGTGACGCCAATCCTCCAAAGCCATCGTGATGGCCAATAACTCACAGTCACCCACATCATAGTTCTTTTCCGGGGTAGGGAAATCGCCTGAAAAATGGCACAAGGGTGTAATTTACCATCTGCAAAAGGAGGGCTGAAAGGAGGGCTCCAACACTGGTATTAGAGGCATCTACCTTTAATATGAACTTTGGTTGAGGGTACACAAGGATGGGGGCAGAAGATAACTTTTCTTTTAGTGTGTTGACTGCTTCTTATGCTTTCGGGGTCAAACAGAAGGTTGGTTTTGTAGAGGTTAGTGCTGTGAGGGGTGCTATTTGTGTATTTTTTGATTTAATCCTTTTTGTTTTCTGAGTTACTTTAGTGGCACCTGTTCCATTCCTGTTGCTGAACAAAGAGGTGGAAAGGGGCAGAGCAAGCCAATGTGGAGACTTGAAAATTGATTCATACCACAACTCAGGACCATGGGGGAGAATGGAACTTGCTTGTGTTAGTTTTAGGTAAGTTTCTGTGTGTTTGACACTTTTTTGCCTGTGTAGACTGATCAGCCACTATTTAAGTTCCCTTTTGTAGAGTGTTGTTTGTTGCCCGTCTTTTGAGTACTGTTTGTTAGTTTGACCTCTTTTATGGGTCCAATATCTTGTATTATTTCTAAAGTTAGTTTTTCTGGGTTAAATAAAATCCCCTTTTTTTGCACTTTACTTTTTATTTGTTCTCCTTTTTTTTTGCACTTTAACCTGTGCCTGACTGTCCTTTCCTGCTCGCCCTGCCACAGGCTTAATTATGTTGTTTTGAAAACTGATCAAATGTAATGTTTACCCTATTCGAAATATACATAGGCATTGAGTAAAACCTGTTAATGTTGAATTTCTAAATGAATCAAAAACAAAGTGCTGTAGTCTATGTAAAGACTAAGACTAAGTTAACACCTGTTTATCCACTTTGAGCGGAAAAATGGCTGAGTCGATCCTGCTGCCAAGTTGTACAGTGGGCTTGTTAACCTGGGAGATAGAGGACCTGGTGCGGCGATCCCTTCCTGATTATCCTGGGCCAGGAACTGGACCCCCTGGAAGGACCTACGTTCCAGCTTCAGTGCGATCCAGATTGATCGGCTGGTTCCATTCAGCCAAGTTCTCCGCCCACCCTGGTGTCAAGGGACCATCGCCGCAATTTCCAGAAGTTATGTGGCCGTCGCTTCACAGAGACGTTAGGGAGTATGTGAATGCCTGCGCCACATGCACTAGAAGCAAGTCCTCAAATCGACCTTCCGCAGGTTTGCTCCAGCCTCTCAGCATCCCCGGCCGACCCTGGTCCCATGTGGCCTTGGACTTCGTCATGGGCCTACCACGTTCTCAAGGGATGACCGTAATTATGACCATTATCGACCGGTTCTTCAAGGCCTGCCACCTGGTTCCTCTCAGAAAGCTGCCATCGGCCCTCCAAACAGCTAGATTGATGGTCAAACATGTTTTCCGTCTGCATGGCATCCCCAGTGACCTGTTATCCGACAGGGGGCCTCAGTTTACTTCCCGTGTCTGGAGACATTTCTGTGACGCCTTGGCTTCTTTCCTGACTCTTATCCTCTCCCTGGCGGTTTCCCCAGAATCTCCAGTAAGAGAATGTTTCAGTTGGGTCATATTCTGAGGTTCAGCCACTAATCATTTCTCTTTGTTCTTTCTGTGACGGGAGATTAGATTCGCCGCTTCTGTTGTGCTTGACCAAGTTTTCAATAAACTTCTTTATTTAACAAGTTCTCTGAGTGTCTCTGCATGTGGGTTAAGTCGGCTTTAAAAATCATGACAAATACAAGTTTGGAAAATCATTGCCTGGTCTGATTTCACCTGTAACAATTAGATGGTAAGGTCAGGATCTGGCATGATATATGAATTCATGGGTCCTTCATGCTTTGCATCAAATGGTCAGGTTGGTTGGTGGTGGTGTAATAACTGTGTGGGGAACATTCTCCTGGCAAGCCTTGGGCCCCTTAGAACCAACTATGTTTAAATAATATGCAGAAAAATGCATAATGCTACTAAGCTCAAATTTTCTCAAACCGATTTCCTGAACATGACAATGAGTTCACTGTGATCCCATGGCCTCCTCAGACATAACAACTCAGTTCAATAGAGCCCCTTTATAATGTGAGGGAACGGGAGGTTTGCATCATGGATGTGCAGCCGACAAACCCGCAACAACTGAGAAGCTATCATCTCATTCTGTACAAAAATCTTTGAGGAATGTTTCAGACTATTTGTTAAATCTATTAAGGCAGTTCTGAAGACAAAACAGGGTCCATCTCTGAATTAACAAGGTGTACCTAATAAAGTTAAAGATGAATATTTGGATATTGAAAATATGAAAAAAAGTAAGGAAAGCCTAAAAAGTTCCTCTCTGAATAAAACTCTGCCAAAAACATTATCAAGAAGATAGCCACTACAGCTCTGTTTAGATTTCCGTGTCTGTGTCTCCAGGTGCTTCATTCTACATATACACTGACAATCTGGATGTAGCTGAAAATAAATACTGTACAAATCGTTTCGCTCAAATAAATTCAGTGTTTGTTCTGCCGGTAATGACATCTCATGACTTAAGAACTGCTGATTAAAAGCTCTTCCTCTTATGTGCTACAAAAGAAGAGAAAAAAAAAACAATCTTGTTGCTTCCTCAGGTTTGTTGTCATCTCACCACTTCCTGTAGCAGCAGCCCTCCAACGCTGCATGTGTTTTGTTTCCACGAAGGGAAATTTGGGCTAAGTTCTTCAGACAGTGTTTTAAAATGTGGGGGTGATGTCTTGCTGTAATACCTGTGTGTGGATTTGGAAACGTGAGAAAATATGCAAAACAACAACAGTTTTGGAGCTTAACTAGTTGAAAAAAAATAAATAAACATGGCAGGCAGGAAGAAAGCAGCCAAACACATTTCCCTTTCTGTAGTTTACACATGTACTAGGGGCATTTACCAAAAGCAGGGTGCTTGGTGGCAGCGTCATGCTGCCATGTTTTTAGATCGAGACAAAACAGGTCACAAAGGTAACTTTGATAATCTTTTCTTTTTTTAATGTGTCCTGTTGTGGAATATCATTTGGAGCAGATGGTTGCATACATGTGCCAGGGCAGTTTTGCTCTACAAAAAGCACTTTGATAATCCTATATTTTGTGGCTTGATTTGAACTGTTAGTTAACATTGATTCATTCTAATGCTGTCTTTTGCTAAGTGAAAGCCTAAATTTTTTTTTAGTTAATTTGTTAAATTAACTTTAAAATTCATTTTCATTTAGAAAATGTAATTTTATAAATATCACTGTAAGTCCTCTAATTTAAAAGATTTTTGTTCTTCTACTTGCCAAAAAAAGTAAAGGCAGAGACTATCTATATTCATTGTCCTTGCTCAGAATGGGGAAGACACTAGATCACTCTAGCCTCAGCAAGTTTGCAACTTATTTTGGGCGTGTGATGCTTTAAATCTCAATCAAGATTTGAACATACGTGTTAAAGCATTAGCACAGAATGAAAAAGGAAACAGCAACTCTTAGTTTAAGCTTATTTGTTAGTCCATGAAATATCATAATTATTTTCACAAGAAAAAAGGATGAGATTAAAAAAGATTAATAGTACCATAATAATGAAAAAAATGTTTTAGAGGTCTTATTTGAACAAACATATTATCTATTATTCATTCAAAAAAAAAAAAAAGCCTCTTGTAGTTGACAATTTTAGATGTTTGATGATATTACCTGTCGTACTCTTGCTTTGCTGTATTTTTACCTCTTCTTGGAATTCGATATAAATACTCATGCAGTCATAGGTTATGTTTGTATCAGGTAATACAAAATAAGTTGTCTCCAGCAGTTGTTCAGCATAAGGCGAGATTTATGCTGGTTAGGTTGATCACAGGGCAACACAGAGACACACAGGACAAACAGTGTGTGTGAGGAAGTCAGAGTACCCACGCATGTATGGTAGAACATGGACATGCTGCAAGGCAACAAAGCCACACACTGCGCAGCTGTGCAGCGTGATTTGTTAACAGCAGGCACTTTTCCACATTTCTTCATAAATATGTGTAGAAATACCAGTTTGACATGCATGAAATAGGTTGGACATTTGCTTTTACCTAAATAAGTTCCAAAAGTAGTAAAAAAGTGTGTATTTTAGCAGAGTGTGCAGTCTGGTTTAACCACTGGGGGACAAGACAAATAAGGTCAGACTTAAAGAAACAACTATTTACAGCACATGAAGAGATCCTTTACAATATGCAAAAAGAAAGCCCATCAAAGGCCTGACAGGACCTGAGAGAAGCAAAATCAGTTGATCTCCCTTAAGCATTTCTCATACTTGCAACCAAGAAAATAGAAACAATTTTGTACCTTCACAGCAGACTGACTGTTCAAGAAACCACTTTAATTTTCTTTTGTACTGGTCGTACTGGTACTCCTCTTCACTTATGGATAACTTTATGCTGGAATGATTCAAAGGTAAGATGTAGCCTAACAAACAAGCATTGCCTTGAAAGCCCTCCCTTCATTGCCTTAAAGTCTGCTTATTGAGCTGCAGGATTCCCACGCAGCGCCAGACTGTATGTCTTGGTTGCAGTACTACAGTACAGGTCTTCTTCACATTACTCTTACAGTGAAACTTGCTGATTGGGATAACTGTCTGCTCTGAAGCATCAGAATATTATTCAAACTTTACAACAAACTTTTTTCATAACCGTACCTCCTGGCTTATAGAGCACTGATACATTTAAATTCATATTTAAACTCACCCACTTGTTACTTCTGCCTCATATTTGGTGTCTGATTTACACATTTACATGAATCAAGCTTACAAACTGAGCTTTTTAGACCCTTCAATTTGGCAAGATTTTTTTTTTTTTTTTATCTTTCATTTCTCATCAAAACCACATGACATTTCAGGTCAGGTTGCACATTTCCTCTGTGGGCAGAGGTCCCAACGTATACTTTTTTCTTTTACAGTCAACAGACTTCAGTACTTGTAGGTACAGTGAATATGCAAATTCACATACAAGTATAAATTTCATTGAAACTGGATTGACTCAAATCTGACTTCCCCAGAGGAGAAACAAGCTAGAAAATATTTGTGATCTAAGTGTAGAGCTTTGCTGTGATGGAGGAAAAGCACTGGAACTTTAAAAATAATACTGTTACAGTCATCAGTGATCTTGTAAACTCTGAATGCTTGCTCATGTAAGTAAACATGAAAGGAACACAGTTTTTCTTGTTTATCTGTCATTTTCAAACACAAGAATCTTTTACGACTTTAATCTCCCACAGACTCTATGTGCCACCTTTCCACTGTGGTGTTTGAAACCTTCCTCTCTAAAAAGCGTGCTCACTCGCTTCCTGTTTCACTGCTCTCAAACCTTTTGGCATGCAAGACTCCCTCTTTTGCTGTTACATATCTTGTGGACGGTGTGTTGCAACGAACACTTGTGGTCTGTGTCACAACTACAGTACCTTGCGTGCCTTTCTGCTTTTCATTCAGAGGCCAACCTGTTGTTCGACGAGAGCCAGAAAGCAAATGGAACAGAGTGAGACATGAAGAACCTAGTGTATGCAATTATTTATGGATCCATTATTGCTCTCGGTCTGCCTCTCAACATCCTGTCACTATGGATTTTGCTTCGTCACCATGGGGGCAAGTCACCCAGCGCCGTCTTTATGGTCAACCTGGTAATATCAGACCTGCTGCTCATCATCTCTCTGTCCTTGAGGGTCTACTTTTATGCTACAGACAGCTGGCATCTTGGGGAGATGTGGTGCGTCTGGTTCACAATGCTCTTTCGCAACAACATCCGCACAAGCTCCATCTTCATCACCTTCATCAGCGTGGACCGGCTGCTGGCTGTGGTTTATCCATTGAGGTCAAGGCTTATTCGAACGCCAGCCAATGCATTAAAGGGATCTGTTCTCATTTGGCTGATTGTATTGTTGGTGAATGTCCCTGAAAGTGTGGGCTTTTTGAGAACTTTAGACAATCAAACGTGTTTTGATTCTGTGATTGGCCCACTAATCAACGGGACACAGACTCACCAGTTGGCTCACCAGTCAAAGGATAAGATGCTGGAAATCACAATTGGTTATTTTCAGCTTGTGTTACTATTGACTATGCTGATGGTTAACATTATCTCCACAGTTATGGTGTCCTGTACACTCCAAAGACATCTAAGTGAGTCTGCAAAGGTCAATAACAAACTGAACGTAATGCTGATTTTTGTCATGAACCTGATGATGTTCATAGTTTTCTTCTTGCCGGTGTCTTTGGTTGTTTTCTTTGATGAACTGAGGCCCGTTCTGAGCTGCATTGCAAGCGTGAACTGCTGCCTGGATCCTCTGTTGTATTACTTTTCTTTCGACGGGTTCTGGAAAAGACAGGAGGATGTCGAAAAGTCTCTTGCAAGTCGCGGAACATGAACAGACTGAGAAAGCTGGAGCTATTTATCAATTAAGCAGGGATAAGATGAAATTCGAATATTTTGTAAAAACGATATATACATATATTATGTGTTGCTTTTTACATCATGTAAAAAAGTGGAAGGTGCTCTCTGGTCGACAGACATAAATATTAATGTGCAGCAAGGTGGCACAGCTTCCTCCACTGTCCAAACATGACTGTTAGATCAATTGAATACTTTAAATTGTTTTTATATATTGTGCCAGAAGTCATCTGATTAGTAAATAGGTTAAAAACTGGGGAAAAAACTAATTAAAAAAGACAGAGAAACACACCATACAGGTCAGGATTTATGTGAACAAAATGTCTTTAAAGTTAGGTGTGGTATCAGAGAATGGATCAGAATACAAATGCAAGCCATATTATACTGGTTTTTGATTTATAAATTATTAAACACCTTATATCCTTTTCCTGTTTTGTTTTGGACTATCATAAAAGTTCTATGAAATACAGGAACTTTTGAAGTTGCAACGAGACAAATGTGAAATGCTATGAATATTTTTGTAAAATACTGCATGTAGCAAAAGAAAATAATCCAGATCAAAAGTTTAAAGAATAGAAATGTAAGGTCTATGTTTGTTATCTGCAATGATTTATTGTAAACCATATAAATGTTCATATGTATTGGTACTTTTTCTTTCCTTTTAACTAGCCCACTGACAGAACAAAGCAAACCACAGCAACCACTTTACATCTTCAATGCACAACTTATGCACTCATAACAGCATTCAGAGTTCTCATTCTAAGCACATGGGGTTAGTCATTTTGGAACAAAATGCAATTTGTATGCATAAAATGTTGCTTCTTGTAAATAAAGTAAGGTCCATAAGACTGCGGCTGGCCAGAAATTGCTTGTATGGGACGCTTCTTAAATTGGAGTCCTGTGTGTAGGCGCTCTCCTGCCTCAAGCTGCTCCATATATGTATAATGTGACTTACTTGTGCCCTCTGCAGGATGAAGCTGAACAACAAGAAACTGAAAAAAACACAAGAGCTTGCAGCCTCACATCTGTACTGTAGCCTGTACTGACTCAGCCATGGTCATGTTTTTTTACACATCCATGTGACAGCATTTATTCAGTGTGCTGTGTGTATGTTAGATTGTTGTAAATAGCCAAAACTGGTGTGATGTTAAATCTTAGATTGAGATGATTTTGAAGAAGGTAAAGTCTTTGCTTTTTTATCCATTATATCTAAAGCCGCATTTGAAAGTTGCGATCTGTTAAGTCTGGGATAAAAGCAGAAAATACACAAACATCCCGTTTTCCTGTATGCTTATTTCTGAAGCATGTGCACTTGCATGCACAAACAAATACAAAAGCTTCAACATACAAAATGATAACAAGCAGACACAGTCTGTTGTGCCCTGCAGGACCACCAAAGCCTCTATTGTGCTGCAGCCTGTTATGCCTTTGACCAAAGGCAGATCACTATTCAAAGAAAGCAGCAGTTTTGGTCACGATGGAGAGTATGGTGGCAAAAGGAGAGCAAAGGGAGAAATAGACAGAGACTGAGAATAATGAATGCTTAGTAAAACCAACATTTGATGCCTTAAGAGGACACAGGGTTTATGTGAACAAAAATAAATTTTCATGTTGTCAGTGTGATTGCCAACCAAAGTGCCTACAAAAAACCATAGACTTTATGTAATGTAATAACATCCAGTTTACATCCAGATGTAACACGTTAATTCAATGTAAGAATAACATTTAAGGTAATGTATTCTCGAATGATGGGTAAACGTAAATAAAGTGCATTTTCAGTGGAATCCTTTACATAGACTTACCATTGATTTAGTTATGCATATACATTTTTATGTAAACTTTTACCTAAACGATGCAATTATTTAAATGCATGATTTAAACTTGAGAGGTGCTTTAAGTCGTGACCAAACTGGCTAAGGCAGAAGCCAAAATACCCACATTCTCATCAATTAAGGTTCATCCATCAATAAAAAACCCATAAACAAATGAAATTAATTAAGTTTCACACTTTTTGCACACAAAAATTGTTTTTAAAAAGTGCAGGCTCCCCGGTAAGAACCAATTTATTTCACATTCTGGTTTGTTGGGCTGCAACAGAAGCCTGTTAATGAGGCAGAGTTTTCGAAAAATAAGATAGAAAAAGACTAAAGCTGAAAAATGACCTCTTAAAATACAGTGAAACAAGTTCAATAAGCTGGGAGCATCAGCTCACGTGTGATGTCCTCTTGCACCCACACCTCTCATGACCACATTTTCACACATTTAGAAACGGAAGCCGTGTGCTAACCAAAGGCGTTTTTTACGGGTAGAAAATAACCCCTCCGATGTGAAACGTGTTCCTTCAAGAACCAGGTTTGTGGTGTGTTCAAGTGCTACTTTTAAGGCCAAAGAAACAGGCAACCACAGTAGACATAGTATGGGGGCCTGAGGTTGTTTATGTGAGTTTATGTCCCATAACATACTGGTCCTTCTCAAAATATTAGCATATTGTGATAAAGTTCATTATTTTCCATAATGTAATGATGAAAATTTAACATTCATATATTTTAGATTCATTGCACACTAACTGAAATATTTCAGGTCTTTTATTGTCTTAATACGGATGATTTTAGCATACAACTCATGAAAACCCAAAATTCCTATCTCACAAAATTAGCATATCATTAAAAGGGTCTCTAAACGAGCTATGAACCTAATCATCTGAATCCACGAGTTATCTCTAAACACCTGCAAAAGATTCCTGAGGCCTTTAAAACTCCCAGCCTGGTTCATCACTCAAAACCCCAATCATGGGTAAGACTGCCGACCTGACTGCTGTCCAGAAGGCCACTATTGACACCCTCAAGCAAGAGGGTAAGACACAGAAAGAAATTTCTGAACAAATAGGCTGTTCCCAGAGTACTGTATCAAGGCACCTCAATGGGAAGTCTGTGGGAAGGAAAAAGTGTGGAAGAAAACGCTGCACAACGAGAAGAGGTGACCGGACCCTGAGGAAGATTGTGGAGAAGGGCCGATTCCAGACCTTGTGGGACCTGCGGAAGCAGTGGACTGAGTCTGGAGTAGAAACATCCAGAGCCACCGTGCACAGGCGTGTCCAGGAAATGGGCTACAGGTGCCACATTCCCCAGGTCAAGCCACTTTTGAACCAGAAACAGCGGCAGAAGCGCCTGACCTGGGCTACAGAGAAGCAGCACTGAACTGTTGCTCAGTGGTCCAAAGTACTTTTTTCGGATGAAAGCAAATTCTGCATGTCATTCGGAAATCAAGGTGCCAGAGTCTGGAGGAAGACTGGGGAGAAGGAAATGCCAAAATGCCAAAAGTCCAGTGTCAAGTACCCACAGTCAGTGATGGTCTGGGGTGCCGTGTCAGCTGCTGGTGTTGGTCCACTGTGTTTTATCAAGGGCAGGGTCAATGCAGCTAGCTATCAGGAGATTTTGGAGCACTTCATGCTTCCATCTGCTGAAAAGCTTTATGGAGATGAAGATTTCATTTTTCAGCACGACCTGGCACCTGCTCACAGTGCCAAAACCACTGGTAAATGGTTTACTGACCATGGTATCACTGTGCTCAATTGGCCTGCCAACTCTCCTGACCTTAACCCCATAGAGAATCTGTGGGATATTGTGAAGAGAACGTTGAGAGACTCAAGACCCAACACTCTGGATGAGCTAAAGGCCGCTATCAAAGCATCCTGGGCCTCCATAAGACCTCAGCAGTGCCACAGGCTGATTGCCTCCATGCCACGCCGCATTGAAGCAGTCATTTCTGCAAAAGGATTCCCGACCAAGTATTGAGTGCATAACTGTACATGATTATTTGAAGGTCGACGTTTTTTGTATTAAAAACACTTTTCTTTTATTGGTCGGATGAAATATGCTAATTTTGTGAGATAGGAATTTTGGGTTTTCATGAGCTGTATGCCAAAATCATCCGTATTAAGACAAAAAAAGACCTGAAATATTTCAGTTAATGTGCAATGAATCTAAAATATATGAATGTTAAATTTTCATCATTACATTATGGAAAATAATGAACTTTATCACAATATGCTAATATTTTGAGAAGGACCTGTAAATAGCCTTTCTAAAGTATTTCTTAAAAAAAACCACAAATGAAAGGAAGGTACCAAATATGTGCCAAACATTTTTCATAAAGTATGACTCAAAAGAGAAGGCCAAGGACATGCGACATCTGAAAAGTCCCTCAGAGCTCATTTTCTTACAATACCAAGCTTAACAGATCCACCTTATTCTTTAGATCATTTGGTTTAACTAATCCTAACAATCTAGTTCACGCTAAGTGGTTTGTGATCCTGGTTAACAACTCTTTAAATCAAACAAGATTTTCTAATTCTACATTTGTGATGTGGTTACACCACTAAACCACCGTTTAACTACTGGGTCCATGATATCCTCCTCGAAACGTAGACATACCTAACAAAACAAAGTCACTGGTACAATCACCAAACAAAACAAAACAGGTACTTTTTATTCAGAAAACGTGACAGTTATTCAATTGAAATTCAAAAATACTTTATTAATCCCAAAGGTAAATTAAATGTTGTTATAGCTCATATTATTCAGGTTTCTTCAAAGAGCCGTTGTAGATGCTGATGGCTGTGGGCAGGAAGGATCTCCTGAAGCGGTCTGACTTACAGCACATCTGAAGAAGGTTCTGACTGTCATAGTGCAGGATTTCTTTGACTCTGGAGTAGGCTACAATTACTGAGGCAGGAATTAAAGATTTTTAATGGTTTTATTTAACAACAGGTCAGCACAGATAGTCCTCTGGATTCCTGGAAACGGAGTCAGCCTGGGCAGAGGGAAACAGGTGAGTTCAGCAGAGGGATAACCAGCAGTGTAATCTTGCAAGATGGAACTTCATATTACTTTTGGAGGGAAAATCTATGAGGTGAGAGAACCATAGAGGCTGTGATTGACAGGCGGCGGTGAGGTTCCATTGGAGGGTGAACAGGCAGGCGAGAAAGAGGCTGAGAGCAGCAGGAGGGAGGCAACTCCTGGGGCGAGGGAGAAACTGAACAGCTGGCTCCAATGGGGAAGAATCCTTGGACCTCAGGGAGCAAGGAAACCATAGGTCCAAGTGGGGTCCTTGAAAGATGGATGACACACAGGACAATCAAAACATGACACGGCTTGGAAAACACTTAAGTGACTTAAGGGCCTGATTTTATTACACTGGTAGCGTTATCAATCTGGCGTCTTGGCTGCATGCTCCTTTTAAGTCTTCCTTGATTTGTCCTTATGGGAAACAGCTAAGGAGCTGCACCTTCCAGCCGCACCCACCAGGAAAAAAGGTGATAGAGGTACAGCACACTCCAACCTGTGCACAGATTAGTGAACCTGATACAGTCTGAAGACACTCAACCACAGTCTCTTGAAGAGGATGCTCAGGGTTCTCCATAATGTTCCTCATTTTATGAAGAATCCTTCTTTGCACAATAATCTCCAGAGGTTCCAGAGTATTATGCAGGCAACATATTCAGTCTGAAACTGTCTTATATAGAAACATCCATTACTGAATAATGCATTACTAATATACAGTTAACAGCTAATTTACTCTCACCCCTTAAACAATTTTCACATTTTTCCTCTTTATACTGTAGCAACAACCTTCATCAACAGGACAAATGAGGCGACAGAAGGGAGCTAGGTCACACAGTTAACTTGAGCAGTGCTTCTGTGTGACACGCCAGCTTTGAAACACTCAAAACACATATCAAACAAACCTCGCCAATCTGGGCAGTCTAATATAGCTGCTAGCATCCCGCATCAGGAGAAAGCAGATACAGTGGGGAGAACAAGTATTTCAAACACTGTCGATATTGATTATAGATTTTTCCACTTGCAAAGTTTTAAATTTTTATTATAGGCGCTTTTCAACTGAGTGACGGAATCTAAAACAAAAATCCAGAAAATCACATTGTGTGATTTTTAAGTAATTAATTTGCATCTATTAGTGTTTCTTTATGTCCAACTCTGAGAGCTACAGCCCAAAATGCACCTGTACAAATTATTTACTCAATCTGCAATTGGTTAGACTAGATTTTATTTAGGGTATCAGTAAATTGGACTGAGTACAAATTCATTTTATTTGTAATAATTTGAAAAAACCATTAAAATTATTTTTCCACATCAGTCTACGGCGACGCAGGAGCTGAGCAGGCCGGTGACGTAGGAGCCGTTGATCTGACGGCCGGCAGCAGGACCAGGAGAACCCACAGTGGAGCTCACAGGCGCGATGCGGAGACCGCTGGGAGATTCGGTGAGGCCGTGGAGATCTGTGGCGGAGCCGCTAAGACACAGGAGGCACCCCTCAGGGACAGGAACAGGAAGTGGAGACAGGTCCTCCACGAACTCCTCCGGAACGGGAACCAGGGATGGAGGCAGTTCGTCCTCGGAGCCCTCCAGGACAGGACCGGGAACAGGAGCAGGAAGTACAGGCAGTCCATCCATGAGCCCCTCAAAGACAGGAACAGAGTGTGTGGGCAGAGTGTGAGGGCTGTTCTGGAACCCCTCCAGAACAGGACCAGAAACAGGATGGGGCTGTGGAGGCGATTCATCTAAGAACCCCTCCGGAACAGAAACAGGAACTGGATTAGGAGTCGGAAAAAGCGGCGATGGCTGATCAGGAGCTAAATCATGAGCTGGAAAGCCGCTTCCAGCTTCAGTGGAGAGGCGAGCGGAGGATGGGGCAGGAGACCTCCTCATTGAAGCGGCGATTTCTCCCAGGGTCCTTTGTCGCTCGGCCTCAATGATGTGGTGAATCCAAGGATCAGGAAAAAAAATCCCTCCTCACCTCGTGCCAGTCTTGGAGGCTGCCAGCTATTTCCAACCTTCTCCATGGTGAGCTGGGAGAAGTCACCAGGTGAGAAAATAATTTGGCCAGAATCTCACCCCTCTTGAATTCCCTCACCATTCCTCCCGCTTGGTCCCATTGGCTGGTTTCTTCTGTCATAGTTTGGTTTCTTGTTGGACCAAAATGTGGGGAAGAACTCCAGAAGCTCGAGGTTTTCAGGTAAGATGAGTCTTTATTATCCATGGCAAGACACAGACAGGGTAGCCAACACATAAGATCACACATACACATAACATAACATAACATAATATAACATAACATAAGGAACCAGCGGGGAACAACGGAAACAAACGGGCTTAAATACAAAAACTGAACCAATGACAAACATGACAAGACAATCATTGGAAAACACAGAACAGGTGTGGGCTTGGGGTGCAGGGAGACAGAAAACAAAGGACTAGACCAGGTTATATAAGAAAAACACAAGCAGGTATGACACTACTAGATTAAGGTCCAGGGATTAGGCCGGCCACTTCATAACAATAATTGTGTTGCTCCTAAACCAAGATGCTCTGCGGCTTACTAATGGGTTTGGAGTCGTCGTTGTTGAAATACATATTTCAGCGACTTTTCTTTTCAGCATAAAGCAACATGATCTCTGCAACTACTCTGGTATATTCAAACAGATTCATAATTCCTACTATGTGTTAATTATGCCAGAAACCACAGCATGAGAGACATCCCCATATCATGATGCCTGCAACACCATGCTTCAGTGCTCCGGCTTGAAATCTGTGTTTAGGGGTCATCTGACAAAGAAGCCTGTGGACCTTAGACCCAAAAAGAAGAATTTTGTTTTTTACTAGTCCACAGATTGCAGGTGTTTCTTGGTGAAGTCTTGGCTTCACATACATTATGCTTGTAAAGCTGCATTATGTAATATCGCCACATTATTAGGATTTCAAAACATAATAAAACGTCACTAAAACCACATTTTGTAATAATCGCCAGAAAATGTAATAAAAACTATTTTGAAATAGTTAACATAATGTAATAGTTTCTATTACATTTTGTGGTGCTTTTTACAAAATGCAGCATTTCCTATTTTTTAAAAGTAATAACTTAATAATGTGGCACATGATAATAAATAATAAACAATCACAAACCAGTCTTTGTGTTCATTCTTTTCAATATACATTTATTAACTGTCATGCAATTTAACCCTAACATTTAATCTCTGAAACTCTGGTTAATAAATGCCAAACATTTAAATTTTGTTATTAGTTCAACAACTTATGATAATTTCAAGCATAAAAAAGATACCATCATGTAGTGATTATTAGCTCTTCCGAAACCCTGTTGAGTACCCCGAGCATTGTCATGTCAGCTTCAAGGGTTACCTTCACAATAAATGACAACAATTCTGTTGGAAAAATGGGGATGTTATGTTTCACACCTTCATCATTATCAGGGGTCCGCTTGATAGAACATCACATGGGATTCTGTTTGGCTGGGCATCATCTTAGACTTCATCAGTGAGATGTTCATACTCTGTGGTTGTGTGCTGTATTAGCTCCTCATTTCACGTTCCTGGTGTGATGCGGTCTCCAGTAACATTTCTTGCTGAGCTTCCTGTATATTTTCAGTTATAGTACAGATTGACCCTTCCAGACTCGGGTAATGATCTCCATGCCCTTCTGCAATGTGGCCAATCACTAACAATGGCAATTCATTTAAATATGTGTTAGACTGAAAACATTTTTAAGAGGCTTCCATTCCCAAAGAGGAGATGAGAAAAAATTGAACACTGAAAATTTCAGCAGCCCTTTGTAGAATTATGTGATCACCAAATGTCCCATTTTTTTTACAACATGGGTTGTCATTTTTCAGATAGCCCATGCATTGAAAAAAGTTTACATGTCTAGGTGTTCCTGCCTTGGCAACGAAGATAATTAAGTGACTAAATGACCACAGGTTTGGCATTGATTAAACAGAGATTCAATGATTTAAATGTTAGGATATAATACATGATAGTTAATAAATGTATATTGAAAATGAGGAAACACAAAGACTGGTTTGTGAATCATTTTTAAAAAAAAGAGGAAGCGCCGCATTTTACAAAAACCACTGAAAAATGTAATAATGTTTTTACATAATTACAGAAACTATTACAAAATGCAGTTCTATTTACCTTTTATTACATTCTGAAGTCATAATTTATTACATTATTGTATAATGTAGGTAACTGTAGACCCTTGATTATCCTGAAGCTGATTATATGGCTTTTATCTAATGCATTCAAATTCTTCACTATGTTTTCTTTTACATTTTCTGGTTTTGGTTTTCATTTTAGTTTAGCAGTTTATCGTTGCACTTCTTTATGTGTGTTCCCCTTTCCAAACAACATTTAATTCAAAGTGCACTCTTCCTCTGAATAGTGTCTGGAGCGAGAGGACTGGAGCACGTAGAGCGTTTTCTTCCCTGTGTCCTTCAATTAGGGTCATCTGTCTTTTGGGCCTATTACTGTCCTAAACCTACAAATTACCTGCTATTTGGAAATATCATTTGTACCAAAGACAGTACTTGAACTAGTTGTTAATGTTTACCTCTGCTAATTTTTACTTGTGCTTACTTTAAGCATATACTACTTGCACTGTATTTGGGATTTTTATGGGCTTATACTCATGCTGGACTGCTAGATTAGTCTCACAGTGCATAATTGGAAACTTAAGATGAAAGGAGAAAGAGAGAAATGACTTCAGTCAACACAGAGGTTTTGAAATGTTGTTTTTTTCCTGACTAGAGAAGGAATAATATTTGCTTTTGTAGTGCTTGGTAATAGGATTGAGAAATTTGCAAGGCTTTTTAGCAGATGACAACTTGTGGCCCAGTTCCTGCCAGTAAAGCGAGGCAAAGCAGGCCAGGAGGCATTCTCACAGCACAAGACCTCTGCATGATGTAGGCGGCATCAAAGCAGCACCACCGACACTTCCTCAGAGAGAGCCTAGGGTTGGAGAGGTGGGGGAGGGGGCTGGCAGGGGGATGATGCTCCATCTCCCTGCCTTTCTCTTCCTCCTCTCATCCTTCCCTCTCACCTCCTCCTCCTCCTCCTGCTCCTGCTGCTGCTCCAGCCAGCTGTCAGTGGGAGTATGCTGAGGCACTGCACTCTGTCACACACACTAACTGGAGAGCAAGGGCACTGACGGGCGGATAGAGAGATCTGAATGTGGTGACAGTGGAGTGATTAGACCATGTAGAGAGCCGGGGAGGAGGCATCAGGGGAAACAAGGGCAGGGTGCGGGAGGAGATACGGGATGAAAGATGGAACAAATAGAAACATGGGAGGGTGATTGCTTGGGACAAAATGACCTAGGAGTTGAGAGACAGATAAGAGAAGGAGGAAGGCACTGCTAGATTGCCCAGAGGCACAAGATGGGAAAATGGGGTTTAGGTGGGGGTGTAGCGACAGGAAACAAAATGACAAAAACAAGATCCAGGAGCCGTCTGCCTTGGTTGGTCTGCAACATCAAGTTTAAATGTATTCACTGCAGAGTAGGAAAAAATGAAATACTTATTTTAGTTTAACTACCACTACAGATTGACTCATAAAAAGCTGCATATATACAATAAAGGAGTTTGCTTCTCTCTATGATTATGTTCCAAATAGCTGCACAATGGACCATTAGGTTCAGCAATGAAGAAGATGGAGTTTCTGTTCCCTCCATGTGTTCAGCAAATGATCAAATTAAGATGCATGAGTGTGCTTTTCTATCTGTCACACTTGCTGTGCACAGAGGGATCTCCAACTAGACTGCTGGGGAAAAAAAGCTGAGAGTTTGTGGGACGGCATTTCTGAGTGGGTCCTCCATAGATGTGAAAATGGACTTTAAACTGTGTTTTCTTCATGCCGTTTCTATGCAACTTTGCAGGGAAAACTGCCGTAATGAGAACACAACAGGGAGAAATAAACATATACATTGTCTTTCAAAAGTAATCACACCCATTGAATTGTTTCTTATTTGGTCACATTACAACTACAAACATTAATGTATTTTATAAGGATTTTATGTTAGAAAATTACACTTGGTTTTTCAAACATTTTAATGTACACACATCTGAAAAGCATGCGTTTCTATCCAGTCCCCTAAATCGATACATTGTAGAACCACTTTTTGCTGCAATTACAGCTGCAAGTCTTTTGGGGTAATATCAACCAGTTTTGCACCTCTAGGGATTGAATATTTTCCCCATCTTTCTTAACTGAATTGTAGTCAGACTTGATGAAGAACATCTGTAAACAGCGGTATTCAAATATTGCTTTTGTTCTGGACTTTGACTGAGCCACTCTAAGGTATGCTTTGATCTTAGCCGTTCCATTGCAGCTTTGGCTGCATGTTTAGGGTCCCAGTCTTGCTGGAAGACGAAGCTCTGCTTCAGTCTCCAGTCTTTTGCAGCCTCTAACAAGTTTTCTTCCAGGATTGCCCAGTTTTTAGCTCCCTCCATCTTCCTATCAACTCAAGCCTCCCTGTTCCTGATAAACAAAAGCATGCCCACATTATCATCCAGCCACCACTATGCTTTACAATGGGGACGTTGTGCTCAAGAGCAGCATTAATTGTTTGCCACACATTCATTTTGCTTGTTGGCCAAGAAGTTTAATTTTGGTCTCGTCTGACCAAAGCACCCTCTTCCACATCTTGACTTGGAGCAAGATGCAAACAAGTCTTGTATTGATTTTTGACAATGGTTTTCTTCTTGCCACTGTTCCATGAAGGCTAAAGAGCACATCTAATATTTGTACTGTCCTCAGATTCTCCCATCTGAGCAGTGGATCTCTGAAGCTCCTCAAGAGTAACCAGGGGCAACTTGGCTGCTTCTGATTAAAGTTCCCCTGGACCAGCCTGCCAGTTTAGTAAATTTGGCCATTTCCTTTTAGGTTTTCATTTGTTCCATACTTTTCCAGTTTTAGATGATGAACTGAAAAACTCTCCATGATATAAAAGCTTGTTATATTGTCGTGTAACTCTGCTTTAAATTTGACCACAACTTTATATCACAAATGTCTGCTGTGTTCATGAGGTTGTTTGTGTCAGAGCCTGGGTGCTCATGATAGGTGCTAACCCCTTTCCACCATTAGATGCAGCTGGAGCCTGTGGAAACCCGGAGGGTGGCAGGTGCAGTTCGTTCCTCCATTAGCCTGTGCACTATAAGAGGGAGGACTGCCAATACCTCAGCGGCTGAGTGTTTTGCCACTAGCGGTATTTCGATCCAGCCCAATTCCTGACTTTCTGTGTGAACGTTAAGAATCATTCTCTTGCCTTGACAACCTGAACTAATTGCCTGGTCCTGTAGGTGTTGCTTCCTGCTCTCGCTTGCCTTCAAGTCAGGAGATCCACAAGACAACCACGGACAGAGATTACTACGTGAACCTTTGCTCAGCTGGCAGTCTGCAGCAACTCGGTGCACCGTGCGATCCGTGAAACCCTGTCCATCCTTGGTGGCTCACAGCACCAGCGACTACCCGAGCTCCAGCAAGTCCTACCAACCGACCCGTGCTCCAGGCTCTACACACTCCCTCTGCCTGGCGGGTATCTCTCCCCTGACAAAGTAAGCTTACCAATCATCAGGTTACAGTCCTGTTCAGCCAGTGTACTCACCCTTCTTCTCCCGTACAGTTGCCCTGCTGCGGATCCTGTGTTTTGCGTGTTCCACTCCTGATTCTAAATAAACCTGACAAAACTGCTCTCTGTTTCTGAGTGTTACTGCATGTGGGTCAAATCGGTGACACTATGACAGGTTGTTCTTTCTGTTTACTCTCCTTACCTATTAGGTGTCCTCTGAAGTCAACAGGTTGCACTGAATTCTTTCAGGGGTGTCAGAGTGGTAATGAACCCAGGATTTAGCAAATTTTTAAAAAGTCATGTATCATTTTGCTTTAATCTCACAAGTATGCACTACTTTGTGCTGGTCCATCCCATAAAATCCCAATTAGAATTTGTGGATGTAACGTGGACAAAATGGGGAAAAATTCAAGTTTGAATGCTTTTGCACAGCACTGAAGCAGTGACCTCCTGTGTTCAGTGCTAACTCATTAGAGCGTGTATTACAGTGTAACTAATACACATTTTTGGGTGCCTCAAAATCCTCCTAATGCTGAGTGAGTCTGCCTAGCAACAGAGCTCCTATACGTATCACCATGCTGAATGTCACCCTGTGGCTGTCGGGGCAACTCATTAGCACCCGTTGTGCTCTGCTGCAGTGCATCATCAATGGACGTGAAGTGAGCCCAGAGCAGCCCTGAGATTCAGCTCAAAGAGCAGAAATCAATACAAAACAAAAGCATCACATCTACTTGAATTTATAATCAGACATTCCTCTCTCTATGTATCTCTGGTTTTAAGTGCTGCAGGGTTTTGTGGCTACTGTCATTGGAAGGTTTGTTATGTGCAGCCTTAAATGATCTAGTCTTCTGCAAGCTTTCACACCAAAATAAATGTCTTTTAAAGGTTTTTATTGGTTTTATTTCTTCACAGGGCAACTAAACTGACAGCACAAACATTGAATATTTATCACAAAACCTTGTGCCATGAATTTTAATCCCATATTCTCATCCCTGCTCTATGTTTCCATGAATGTTTAGCAACCCACACAGCAGATGGTTGTCAGTCATGTAAGAAACACAAGAGTTAAAAAGACCTGGTTTGATTAGACACAAACACACATTACATGGGAGAAAGTCTCTTTTGGACATTATGGTTGGGGCTTACAACTCACAATAAGGTAAGGTAATGTGTGTCAATAATTTAAAAAAGCATAAAAAACTGGAGAGCAGATACAGGATTTGAACCAAATTGGCCAATTTGCAGCTGGTTGTCATTTGGAAAATAGCCTTGAGGAAAAAAATACAAATATTTTGCCTGATAAAGCTGATAAACCAAATATTTGTTTTAGGAAGTAGCAGGAGCTGTACTGGCATGGATGTCACCAAGTGGGAGCTCCTCCTTCTGCTCTTGTGTTTATTGTATAATGTCATTTGAGTACATTTTTCTTTTAAAAATAGCAGAAGTTAAACAAAGTCGTTCTTCACAGAATACCTCTAACGATTCTTTTAACATAAAAGTATCGAAAGCATTTTTAGTATATAGTTTATTTTAGTTGATTCTTTAAGGCACTCTTTAAAAAGAGAAAAACAAGAGCACATCACTTTCAATTAAGGCAAATGTATGTTGATATGTACAAGTCATGGAGCAGAATAGCTACACACCTAAAATTCCGATTATCTACAGTAAGAACAACAATTAATAATAATTTTTCTCGGTTTTGATTTCTGCCATTTCAATCAAAGGCTTTTAAACATCTTTACCAGGGGTGGCAATAAATGTGGACGGCACTGTAAATAAATATGTTTACAGACACGCATGATACACAATGTTGAATTCACGTTACGATGGTTTTACAAATCAAGTATCTGTTAAGCACTGTTAAAAAGAAGTATATTGGGAGGTGACCTTAACTGTTTAATGAACCCACTGATTGATAGGCTCCCTACTGGCTGTCTTTCAGATCCTAAACAAACTAAGCAGATGTCTGCTCTCATGGAGGAGGCGGGTTTGGTGGATGTTTGGCGAGCCCTCCACTCGTCCAGTAGGGACTCCATTTGTTTCCCAATCATATAAATCATAAAATAAGCAACACACAGATGTTTTTTTTGTTCTTAAATTTGTGCTTAAACAGGTAATTACTTGCAGTTGTATCTGACCATGCAGCAGTTTATCTGGATGTTATAACCAAAAGTTCCAGGGATCAGATGAAATATTGGAGGTTAAACCGCTTAACTCTTAAAAATGATGGTTTTGTGAAATACAACAAAGTTTAATAATTTCCTTAATGTTAACTTACCTACAGCTAGTAAGCCTTCACTGCTCTGGGACACTGCTAAGGCCTACAGTAGAGGCTTAATAATCTCGTATAGATCTAGTAAAAAACATAAAGCTGTAGAACAACAGGTTATATTTGAAAAAAGGCTAAGCGTATCAGAAAAAGATTACGTTAAAACTCCCTCACCATTCAAGTTAAAAGCGCTTAACGCCATTCGGTGCTCACTTAACACTCTTCTGACACAGCATGCCGTAGATAAAGTTTAATTCACAAACAAAAGCTGTTCAAACATGGAAATAAGCTGGGTGAATATTTATCTTACTTGACAAAAACACAAATTACTTCCTGAACAGTTACTTCCATCTCTGGCATTAAAGGTTCCCACTTCAGTAGGCCTGATGTAATAAATACTGCTTTTTTGGAAATTTATTAGACCTTAAATACTTCTGAGCTAAGCAACGATGCTCAATCATTAATGGAGGTGTTCTTTTCCAAGGCTAGTTCAAATGCTGAAATATCAGAATTTGAGGTACAAAAAGCTATTAAATCACTTCAGGCAGGGGAAACAGCAGGCCCTGACAGTCTTGGGAGTGGGTTTTATAAAGCGTTTAAGGATCTGCTGACAAAACCCTTTTTAGATATGGTGAACAATTATTTTAGTACTGGTCTTCCCCCCTCCTTCACTTAGGGAAGTTGACATATTTTTGATACTTAAGAAAGGAAAATGTTCAGAAAACTACAGCTCACACAGACCAATTTCCCTCCTTAGCGCTAACCTTAAAATGCAGAAGTGATGTTGGTACACTCACACATTGTTTATGGTCCTACCCAAAGTTATAGGCATATTGGGAGTCTGCACTTTTTGAGATGAGGAGCATTCTTAAAATTAATCTTGATCTTGAACCCTTGACCCTTCTTCTTGTTTTACCAAAAAAACATATAATTAATAAGAATAACAGGAGATTGTATAATGTTGTGCTCGAAAGAACATTTTACTGAACTGGATCTCTCACAAAGCCCCTGCTGTCTCTGGGTGGTTTAAGCTAATAATGGAACATATCCCACTGGACTTTCTAAGACTGTTGTGTTTAATGGTAAATGGAAACCTTTTCTTGACTCTGGTGACAGGAATGTGTCTGCTATTTATCTTGGGCATTTTCCTGGTTATAGATGATGCTGTTATTAAAGCATGTGTTGATAGACATCTGTTAATGTGGCTAATGCTGACTGCGGTGTCTCTTTGTATTATGTTCTTTTTTGAGCATAACTGAGCAATGTTTGTGTTTTGTTTTGTTCTGAAAATGAAAAACGTAATAAAATATATTTGGAAAAATAGAAGTATATGAGGAGCTGGCTGCCAGTCCTTCACTTGAGTGTTACCGCATGTGGTAAACCTGAAGCTCTCTGCAGTCTCATGATTCTCTCTGTGTTGTTTTCCTATGGTAGGAATCTTTGTGCTTCTCTTCGTTTAAGGCAAACCTCTGGGCAGACCAACTTCTTCTTCTGTGTGCTTCTGGATCTCTCATCACAAGATGCCCACAACAAACGATAATCTTTTGGTCTTCATTCCATGGCTGGCAACCCCAAGGCTCCTCATCATCTACTGCCTCAGTACAACCTGTCCGCCCTCTGATGCTTTCATCTCCACCTCCACTGCTCACTGCACCACTGCTCTCGATCAACCAGCTACAAGCCACCACACGGACCTCTCCCTCCGGATTACCACTCATTCTTCCTGGCGTTCAACTCCAACAACAGCCAGTAAGCCTCCTCCATTTCCTTAACATCCTTTCCCCTGCTCACTTCTTCCTCTACTCCCTTGTTACTTTACTGACCGGTGTTCCCAGAACACCCACCCCTATCAAGATCTCCTAAACATTCATTATCTTTGTTTCCTCATAAACTGTTTAAAACTTTCTTCTGGTCTCCTGAGAGTATTTGTGCATGTGGGTCAGGTGACAACAAGTAAATCTATGTCAAATATAGTTCAGGTTTGACCAGTTTAAAGGGGACATATAATGCTTTTAAATCCTTCCTTTTCACACTTAAATCATTCAGTTGTGGTCTATATAAAGTAGAACTGCAATGCTTTGGTCTGAACTTCTTGTTATTGTAGCTCCACAAGCTCCTCTTTTACCCCGGTTCTGAGGTGTGCCTGAGAGCAACTCGTTTTGGTGCCGTCTCTTTAAATGCTACTGAGGCACTTCACACCCCGCACCTCCAGGTCAAGGAGTGTTCCGTTTTAAACCTTTTGGCCATTTCTGTAGTTTGATAATAGAGATACAATTATCTAGCTGCAGAAACAGAAACAAGACAAAAACAGCAAAAACAATGCAAAACTGTAATAATACTATTCAAAACACATGTGTTATGTATATGTTCTCAAGGAGCCAAAAGTGAGCACATAGCACTAACATAACATAACATAAGTAGAAGGCAAACAATACAATGGCCAAGAAACACAATTATTTCATGTCTAAAATAAACTAAAATAAACCCAGTGGGCCCACCACCTGCAAGGGGAACCGTGAGGGACAGGTGCAAAGAGGATTGGGTGGCGGACGAAGGTGGCGGACGAAGGTGGAGACCTCAGCGGCCCAATCCCCGGATGCTTAGGCTGGCTCTAGCGACGTGGAATGTCACCTCGCTGGGGGGGGAAGGAGCCTGAGCTTGTGCGGGAGGTCGAGAGATATCGACTAGAAATAGTCGGGCTCGCGTCCACGCACAGCGTCGGCTCTGGAACCCATCTCCTTGAGAGTGGTTGGACTCTCTTCTACTCTGGAGTGGCCCACGGGGAGAGGCGGCGGGCTGTTGTGGGTTTGCTTGTTGCCCCCCAGCTCAGCCGTCTCATGTTGGGGTTTACCCCAGTGGATGAGAGGGTCGTATCCCTGCGCCTTCGGGTTGAGGATAGGTCTCTGACTGTCGTCGCGGCCTACGGGCCGAGCGGTAGTGCGGAGTACCTGGCCTTCTTGGTGTCCCTGTCGGGGGTGCTGGATAGTGCCCCTCCCGGGGACTCCATTATTCTGCTGGGGGACTTCAACGCCCTTGTGGGAAACAACAGTGACACCTGGAGAGGCGTGATCGAGAGGAATGGCCCCCCGATCTGAATCCGAGCGGTGTTTTGTTATTGGACTTCTGTGCTAGTCATGGATTGTCCATAATGAACACCATGTTCAAACATAAGGGTGTCCATCAGTGCACTTGGCACCAGGACACCCTAGGCAGGAGGTCGATGATCGACTTTGTTGTCGTATCATCAGACCTTCGGCCGCATGTTATGGACACTCGGGTAAAGAGAGGGGCTGAGCTGTCCACTGATCACCACCTGGTGGTGAGTCGGAACCGCTGGAGGAGGAGAAAGCCGGACAGACTTGGCAGGCCCAAGCGCATAGTGAGGGTCTGCTGGGAACGCCTGGCGGAGCCCTCGGCCAGGGATGTATTCAACTCCCACCTCCGGGAGAGCTTTGACCAGATCCCGGGGGATGTTGGAGACATAGAGTCCGAGTGGACCATGTTCTCCGCATCTATTGTCGATGCTGCTGCCCGTAGCTGCAGCCGTAAGGTCTGCGGTGCCTGCCGCGGCGGCAATCCCAGAACCCAGTGGTGGACACCGGCAGTAAGGGATGCTGTCAAGCTGAAGAAGGAGTTCTATTGGCTGTGGTTGGCTTGTGGGACTCCTGAGGTGGCTGACAGGTACCGTGAGGCCAAGCATGCTGCGGCCCGGGCTGTGGCAGAGGCAAAAACGCGGGCCTGGGAGGAGTTCGGTGAGGCCATGGAGAAGGACTACCGGTTGGCCTTGAAGCGATTCTGGCAAACCGTCCGGCGCCTCAGGAGGGGGAAGCAGTGCTTTGCCAACACTGTTTATAGTGGGGGTGGGAGGCTCCTGACCTCGACTGGGGACATTATCGGGCGGTTGAAGGAGTACTTCGAGGATCTCCTCAATCCTCCAATCATGCAATCCGTGGTGGAAACAGAGGCTGGGGACTCGGGGTTAGACTCTTTCATCACCCAGACTGAAGTCACCGAGGTGGTTAAAAAGCTCCGCGGTGGCAAGGCTTCGGGGGTGGATGAGATCCGCCCTGAGTACCTCAAATCTCTGGATGTTGTTGGGTTGTCGTGGTTGACACGCCTCTTCAACATTGCATGGCGGTCGGGGACAGTGCCTTTGGATTGGCAGACTGGGGTGGTGGTCCCCATTCATAAGAAGGGGGACCGGAGGGTGTGTTCCAACTACAGGGGGATCACACTCCTCAGCCTCCCTGGTAAGGCCTTCGCCAGGGTATTGGAGAGGAGAGTCTGGCCAATAGTCGAACCTCGGCTTCAGGAGGAGCAGTGTGGTTTTCCTCCCGGCCGTGGAACACTGGACCAGCTCTATACCCTCTACAGGGTGCTCGAGGGTTCATGGGAGTTTGCCCAACCGGTTCACATGTGTTTTGTGGACCTGGAGAAAGCATTTGACTGTGTCCCTCGTGATGCCCTGTGGGGGGTGCTCCCGGAGTATGGAATCGGGGGCCCTTTATTAGGGGCCATCCGGTCCCTGTACGAGCGGAGCAGGAGTTTGGTCCGCATTGCCGGCACTAAGTTGGACCTGTTCCCGGTGCATGTTGGACTCCGGCAGGGCTGCCCTTTGTCACCGGTCCTGTTCATAACTTTTATTGACAGGATTTCTAGATGCAGCCAAGGGCCGGAGGGGGTCTGGTTTGGGGACCAGTGGATTTCGTCTCTTCTTTTTGCAGATGACGTGGTCCTGCTGGCCCCCTGTAGCCAAGACCTACAGCATGCGCTGTGGCGGTTCGCAGCCGAGTGTGAAGCGGCTGGGATGAAGATCAGCTCCTCCAAGTCCGAGGCCATGGTTCTCGACCGGAAAAGGGTGGCCTGTCCTCTTCAGGTTGGAGGGGAGTTCCTGCCTCAAGTGGAGGAGTTTAAGTATCTCGGGGTCTTGTTCACGAGTGAGGGAAGAATGGAGCGGGAGATCGACAGACGGATCGCTGCGGCTGCCACAGTAATGGGGGCACTGTGTCAGCCCATTGTGGTGAAGAGAGAGCTGAGCCGAAAAGCAAAGCTCTCGATTTACCGGTCGGTCTACGTTCCTACCCTCACCTATGACCATGAACTTTGGGTCATGACCGAAAGAACGAGATCCCGGATACAAGTGGCTGAAATGAGCTTCCTCCATAGGGTGGCCAGGCACTCCCTTAGAGATAGGGTGAGGAGCTCGGCCATCCGGGAGGGGCTCGGAGTAGAGGCGCTGCTCCTCCACATCGAGAGGAGCCAGTTGAGGTGGCTCAGGCATCTATACCGGATGCCTCCTGGACGCCTTCCTCAGGAGGTGTTCCAGGCACGTCCCACCGGGAGGAGGCCCAGGGGACGGTCCAGGACACGCTGGAGGGACTATGTCTCTCGGCTGGCCCGGGAACGCCTTGGGCTCCCCCCGGAGGAGCTGGAGGAGGTGTCTGGGGAGAGGGACGTTTGGGTGTCTCTGCTGAGTCTGCTGCCCCCGCAACCCGGTCCCGGATAAGCGGAAGACGACGAGTACGAGTACGAATAAACTTTGTGGTCATTTTAGCATTATTTGCAGCATACCGCTTTGTTGTTTTTGTAGACAAAAGGAACTGACTCCTTAATCAAATGAAGTCTCTCAGCAAATCCTTTATGATACTGCTGGAGGTTTACTGAAGCACTCATAGAAATAGGAATTTCCCTACTGATGTGGGTAGATTTCAATGGAAAATAAAATTTAACCAGGCACTTCGAAAAGGTTCTGATGCTCTGGGACAGTGTTATGAATTGTGTGGGTTAATACACACAACAACCAAAGAATTTACACTTATCTGCTTGCAGCTTCGGCATACTTGAGCTTGGACTAAAACATCCCAGTGAGAAATTAAAATAACGGATATGTGAAATTGGTTAGCTGGAAGTCCATGACCTTATTTAGTTGTTTCGCGGCAAATACTGTGAAGTAATGGTTCAAAACACGTAACAGAAAAGAAAAAACTGGAAGGATTGAAAAATATGACCCAAACATGGTATAAAGATATCTACACAGCACCTGGAGAGACTAAATTTAACTTCTCTGCACTACTACAGACTCCAAGTACACAACAAAATGTGTTTCAAGGCTATGAAGTGGATTTAGCATGACATCTCCCCTTTAAGTTCTTTAGGTGAATGGATTATTACAAACCTTCACTGTCCTCAATAAGCAATGTTGATTGGCTACCTTTTCTTAAAATAATCTTTACACTAAGCACAATTGAGGGGATACCAAATCCCTGTTGAGTAGAAATGCAACTAAGCAACATAAAACACTTGTTCTTGTTTCAAGCACATGTGCCACCCCCTGATAGAAGGGCACCATGGCAGGAAGCCATTTATTTAACATTTGCCTATTGTATCTGTTCTCACAAGCTAAATCACTCTAAATGTAAAAAACTGGACCAAAGTACTTTAACTGACTTTAGATAGGTAACATTTGAATGTCTCTCATGAACTTCAAGAATATACATTTCTGAAGTTCCTGAAGGTCTCCAAACCCCACTTTCAGATCCAAACCCCTTCTTTTTTTCAATCACCTCTTGATTATATTAGCCCGAGGAAGCCTTTCCGGCAATTGTATCTCACCTAAATCATTTGCCAGGAAAAAGACAGACCAAATTAAATTTCATCAGTGATTCGTGTAAATCGAATCTCTGCATTGTCATGTGTTTTTGCTATTTTTTTACTCTTCTCCATCGAGATAAGAGCGGCAATATTTTTCTCTGTCTCCCAGAATAATTCTAAACCAGTAAAGATAATCCATAGGGGAAAAAAGAAAAGTTCCTTTGAGATAGGCTCCTCAGGAAAATTGAAAAAGTTATTATTAATCCCACTGCCCGGCACCAGCTTGCACACACACACCAAACACACACCGTATGGACAAAACACATGAATAAAATAAGGATTTTTTTTCTGAATCTTGGTAAACAATATTGTACTGTTTTCCAGGCATAAGCTATGTCCCTCTGGGGCTTTTTAATTTGATTACATGTTTCTGAAAGTTGCAATAACATTTAAAATGTATAAAGAGTGGTAAATAGTTTCCCCAGGATGGAACAAGCACAGAACCATTTATTTATATTTAATTTAAACTGGTCAAGTGGAATTTGTTGCTGGTCATGGATGAGTTCTAGCAAGGCAGGTTGGACTTACCAGTGGCAGAAACTACATCTACCCTGTTGACACATTTTGCACTTGAGTTTTTTCATTTTGTTCTACTTCATACATTTGACATCCAACTTTTCAGATGACAGTATTGTTCTTTAGATGCTGCTTGATTGCCCCAAGGCTTTTGTTACAAGGGAATTTAAGGAGGCAATTTTCTCACGTTTACAAAATATGAATGATCCAACTAATCATACTTAGATTGTTTGGGTTCAGATAGCTATAATATGTTACCAGAACAAGCTACTTTGCTTTCTAAGATTCTGGCTTCCTGTCAACGCATGTCTCTCTTGCAAACCATCTACAGTGCTGTGAAACAGAACTCTCATGTACAAGAATAGCTGTGAAAAAGACTTTGCCCCCTCACAGATTTCTTCTGTTTTTCTGTCACACTTAAATGTTTCAGCTCATCCAACAGATTTTACTTTCAGACAACCTGAGTTGATAACCTGAGTAAATACAAAACACAAATTTCAAGAGATGATTTTATTTATAATGGGAACAAGGCTGCAAAGCAACCTGGCACTATGTGAAAAAGCAGTTGCCCTCCCAGTGGAGTCATGGATAAACCACACCTTTCAAAGAGTGGAGTTCAATTTCACTAGCCAGACCCACACCTGACTGCTGTCAGACCCATAGAATAAAAGACAGTACTTAAACAGAACCTGTCTGACAACATGAAATAGGCTAACAGATCTAAGAAAACAACTCATCATGCCCAGGTCTTAGGAAATTCATGAGAAATTATCACTAACATCATTCAATCTGGAAAGGGTTAAACTGCGAGAGCCATTATCCACAAATGAATAAAATACAAAACTGTGGTGAATGCTCACCGGTGACTTCTGACTAAATAGAACACAAAAGTCCATTTTGCATAAGCTCAAAAACATCTTGATGATTCTCAACAATTTTGAGAAGATATTCTTTGAAATAACAAGACAAAAATATAACTTTTTGGAAGGCTTGCATCCTGTTAGATCAAATTCCTCCACAGCAATGGAAAATACTGGTTGTCTGGTATTGGCATTTGCTTCATGGCAGTTGTTGCCTCCAAGGATGGCACAATCAGTTATGATTTAGAGGGCGGTTATATCTTCCTTAAATTAAACTCTGCTTTCTGAAAAGTGTAGTTAATCCCAGTTAAAATAACTTAGTGCCAGTTGGTTTGGATAGGTTTTTTTTCTTAAACGAGGAAGTTATCATTGGAAAACTGCTTTTGTTATTTACTCTGGCTACTGATAGTAGAATTTGTTCAATGATCTAAAACATTTACATATGAAAATAAAGAGAAAACTGACAAAATCAAGGAGCCATAACTTTTTCACAACACTGCAGATTAAATAATCAATTAAGTGCTGAGAAGATTTTTGTACATAAGTGATAACTAAGATATCTGTGAAAAAAGCAGCATAGTCTGTCATTAAATGTGTCTGGAAAAAAAAGTAATTTAATACACATAAGGATCAAGTTCACGTTAATTTGTTAATTAATCAATGTCTTGGTTGTCTTGTTACACCAGGCTGGTTGAATTTGTTGAAACAATAACCTTGGTGTAAAATCTACAGGCATTAGTGGCATATAAAAAACTAGAACAGAGAACAGAAAAAGTAGTTGAAACCATCGTTGTATTGCGCCTTAAGCAGGATTTGTTTTGACGCTCCTCTTCTTGGCATCACGACTAACAGCGTTTCAATCCAGATCTGCAGGAATCTAGGAGAGGGGGCTAAGATCACCTGACTGATCTTAAAAGCAATCACAGATAATTGGTTATTACTTGTGAACTAAACAAGTCCAAACACAAAAAAGCTTAAATTGGTAGCATCAGATTAATCACACCAGTCAAACAATAAAGATTACCGTTTGCAATTTAACAAGGTAAACTTGCCAAATATCTTTGAATATTAAATTATAATTTAAGCTATATTTTAATTTATGCACAAACTTTCAAATCTAATTTAATAGCCCTCATCCTCCATAAACAAATATAAAACTTGCAGATCTTTTGTCTGTGTAAAAATTCAAACTTTTGTGGGAGCCTGCTACCGATATTTTGGGGGGGCCTAAGCTGCAGCTTAGTTCGCTTATGCCTTGGGCCACACATGATGTCAAGTCTCAGTCTACTTTAACACGGCCCCAGTTTTTAAATGTTTCCTAACATAAATACTGTAGGTGTTATGGGTGTTTTAATGTGAGATGGGGAGACATAAATGCACCATTGGTACATATTTGGGTGGCTATTTGAAGGAAAGCCCGGGACTGTTTTTTTTTTAGAATACATCGCATCTACTCATGTCCCATTTATCTGAGACGGATGTTTTACGTTAGCGCATGTAAAATGGTCCAATCTCCGGAGTGGGTTGGGATGCTCTACAGAGCAGGAATGGGAGGAGGCAGGATGCGAGAGCGGGAGTGGAGTGGAGTGGGGTAAAAAAAAAAAGTGACTGAATCCACCTCTCTCCTCCCTGTGACGTCGCTCGGTGTGGACCCAGGGTGTGCCGCTCTCTGGTCCCGTCTCAGCTCAGCTCAGTCCACCTCACCTGCCGCCTCTCAAAGCAGCGGGAGAAGCGCGTCAGGTTCGGGCTGTTGCTCCGAATACCCGGCGTTTTTTTTTTTCTGTCCCTCTACTACTCCACGCCGCTCGTCTCGTCCCAAATTTAACAGTAAACTGTTTCCACACTGCGTGAAGCGAGAGGAGAGAACCACTCATTAAATTAGAAAGAAAGGGTGACAAGAAGGAAAGAAGACGAGAGGAGTGAGACAGAGGAAGAAGAAGAAGGATAAGGAGGAGGAGGAGGAAAGAGGTCGCTGTGGTCCTTCTCCGTTCAGCAGTTGCTGAATCTCCCACCGAGAAGATGCTGAGGATAGGCTGCGTGTTGGCAGTGCTGGCTGCGGGGCTGAGCTCCGCTCACACCAAAGGTACGGTAGGTGAAGGGCAGCCTGCTCCGGGCTCAGCAGCTGTTGGTGTGGATATGTGGAGAAATAAAAATGTCTCTCTGAAACAGATAACTCCTTGCTGATCGCGCTGATTACTCCCCGTTTCTTGATAACATCTCTGCACTATCACTGATCACCAATGGCATTTCACGGTGTTTGCTTTATCTCCTGCAGCTTGTCTGCGCTTCTCAACAAGGTGTAACAAGGTGACCTGTTTTGGTCCAGGTCTGCTGTCTTTGATACATTTACAGCTCACATTTCTGTAAGTAAGGGCCGGATGTGGGAGAAACGTTGTGTTACTCAGCTCAGTAGTGCCTGCCTGCAGGGCTTCCCAGTTGTTTGTGACTGATGAATGGAGTTATGTTGGAGGACAGAAGAGGATGTGTAAATCAAGTTTTTATAAAAAAACTGTAAATATGCTGAATGGAGGTTTTTGGAATATTATCTGGGGTGCTGGTGTAGATGTGATGAGCTTTAGTAAAAATTAGATCTTTGCTTGTCAGGACAGTCAAGATGAGGAAACATAAGGAAATCTCTCTTTAAACCTTAAAACAGGAATGCGGGTCAGAATATCTGACCTGCTAGCACAGAATCAACAGCCTCGATTCTTTCTTGCTGTGTAGTAGCTGGTGCTTAAACTTTAATATAACATGAATTATTAAACATCCGACTAATCCCATTTACAGCCAGAATTAGCTCAAACAGATGTCAAAACATGGGAAACGTAGCCCCAGCCATACAGGAAGATAACAACATCAATATGTCACAACTGTGCGCTTAACTGTTGGTACTTTCTTGCTTCACTTGCTGAACTAATTTTAGTCCCCTTCTCCTGCTGCTCAGTTCTCAATTCTCCAGCGAGAGTGGCGTGTGTCGTGGTCAAAGCTGGTACACGTGGCAACAAGTTTGTGCTAATCAACTCCCCTTGGACCCCATACGGTGTCTTCTTCTGCCGTGAAATATCAAGGTGACACCTGTCAGTTTCTACTGGCAGACAGGAGAGGCTACAGCTGCAATAAGCTGTTCATCCTTCCTGACACAGCAGCGATCCTCCCCGCTGTTCAGCCGGTTGCAGCTGGAAGGGTTTTATTGTTGGCGTGTGGAGGGAAAACATATGGTAATAGAGCGGCTGCAGGCTGTGTGACCTGGCCCAGAGGTCAGAGTTTTGCCCCACTTGTACTTGCTGACACCCAACAGGATGACTATAATGTGCTGTGCCCAGGGAAAACTTGATGCATAGGCTGACTGCTACCTCTTAGGAAATGTATGGAGTTACCCAGATAATATTTTGGAAACAGCTTGGCCTGGATTTGCAGAATGAGGCATGGGCCAGTTATCGATGTCGAGGTGTACCACAGTTTCAATAAAACAGCTAGTATTTTCTATCATACTTATCCTACCATTTAAATTCCTTTTAAAAAGAGGCCAGAGAGAGTACTGAAATAATTCCAGTAAACAGCCAAACAGCTGGCTAAAATGAAGGCTACTACAGTTTTTCCTGACCTAAAAGATACCAAAGAACCTATAACACTGTAGTAGAGTATCACTTAGGCTGAATACAAGCTCACAGATACCCCGACTAATTAACCAGCTAATATTATAATATAGCCCATTATACTTGAGTTACTCTATAAAAAGCACAACAGCAAAAAGGAATAATTGAAAACAGGTAATTTATATTGGATGTTAATAATAATAACAACAATAATAATAATTTTGTTTATAGGGCTTTGGATTTGAAGCATATATCAAAGTACTACATAAACATATTAAAGGAAGACAAAACAAGGATTAAAGTAGGGTAACAATATCCATTAAAAGAGTAGTGATCCTGTTAGGATGCTTTCCTTGAATGAACAGTCTTGCATTGTTTTTAGAAACAGTCCACAAGCTGTCCTGCTCTCAAGCTCTCAGGCAGGGCTTTCAGAATTATGGCGAAGGTTATATTATACCAGCAGTAGTAAGAATAATTGTTGTTTTAAATAAAAACATTAGATTGTACATTTTATGTGTAAATACAGTGATATCATGAAACCTCTTAAACTGTGCAGGAAAGAAACCAAAATGCTTGACAGTTGAGACTTTGCTTATTTCCTAAAAGTCTAACAATCAATAATAAGCGACAAACTTATTAGCATATTAGCTTATTATGAGCATTAGCATGCTCCGCCACTTTCATAGAAACTAGCATCAGTTGATGAAGAGTGCTGGTAAGTCGGCAAGCTATGAGCATCAAGGAACTGACTGCAGCCTCGCCAACAGAGCAGATAGCCTGACTAATTAACCAGCTAATATCATCTTAAAGTACTTGTGTTACCTTATTCAATTCAAATTCAAAGATACTTTATTGATCCCCGATGGGAAATTAGAATTCCAGTACAACCCATCCAAACATACATCATGACACAAGACAAGGGGGGACGGGTCACCGAGGCTTTGCTGCCCACTCACAGGCGCTGCCCTTATAAAGAGCAGAACAGCTGAAAGGTATAATATTCTGTACAATAAGAACATTTAGTTGGCTTATGTCTAAATTCAGCGAGACCATGAAAAAGTGGTATTGTTACTCAAGGTTACCAAACAATGAGAACCTCTCACCGGCTGCTGTCTAAGCAGAACGGTTCGCATTGTGAAAGGATTTATTATGTTTTCCATCCAGCGCTTGACTGTGAAGTAAACAAATGACTCCCGAGCCAATAAAGGTGGAAAAACCAGGCGCGCCATGGTTCTAATTGATTCCCTGGGGCCCCTGTACAGAGCAGTTAAAAAAATCAGTTGTCTCAAAACTATCTATCTGTGGCTCTCGCAATCGTCCTCCAGTCCCGTTACAGCTGACAGAAACAAGTTATTTCCCATTTCCTCCCTCTGACACAGTTTCTGGATCTCAGTTTTTTTAAATAAGGACTGAAATAGAACATTTGTGTCATGTGCAGGAGAGAAATCTGAGTGTGTGGTGCCAAAAAGCGAAGCTGTTTTCCAGATAACTTTGATCCCTGCCACTCCTGTTTAGCCACCGTCTCATTCCAGGAAAGCGCGGAGCGGATGTGAGCGTTGCTTTAATCATCGTCACCGTGGAGTCCCCCCCCCCCGGCTGCTACACACACAGAGCATTCATGTGTGTGTCTTGATACATGTGTTGTCAGAAATCAGAGCTTGAAGCTTTAACATCCCTCCGTGTGAGGGTGTGTGTGAGTGATAGAGTGCATCCAACATGGTGACAGCCGCCAAGTATGCAGAAATGGGCGAGGAGGTGATGTCGTTTACAAAGGAATTATTGCCTTCACAGATACATGCTGCGGCTCAAACGATTTCCCCGGGACCGAGCGTGTCGCCGCGCGACAGGGAGACTCATCTGGCAACGAAGCAGAAAGTGCCGTAAAGTGTTTTTTTTTCTTGTCTTTTTTTCCTTCCTACTGGTGCTGCCCCGAATCTTGCTTTTTTGTAATTCCAAGCAATATGAACTCTGAATTTAGATAGCTCATTACCAGCACAGTGTTTTTTAATTCAGCTTCCTGCCATGAGACTCTTTGTTAGTAAGACTTTTTTTGCTGCTTAAATTTTTTTCAGATGGACACACAGTTGTGCAATGATAGTTTCCTTTGGCTATGAATAACTATTTATACGTGCCAAAGGCAATTCAATAACAGTTTTATCAAAAGTACCAAGTCAGGGCACCACCTGATTATCAGGAATGTAAAATGTAACTGTAGGTACCATTAATACAAATATTAGTGTGTATGAGTGCATACAGAATGAGCTGTGCAGTAAACACAGCAGAACTAATGAAGGTTACCATCTTAGCATTAGTTGAGCTTTAGCATCAGGGATAACGTTGACAATTTACCACATTCAGGACTATGCAGACATATTTTATGCATTTTAGTTTGAGAAGATGAAAGGGAAACACTGTTAAAATGAATAATCTCATGTTTCTCTGTACCAGTGGTCAGCTTTACAAAAGAAATCTGTACCATTAGTCTCAATGGCTTGTTAACATTCAGGCAGTTAAGCACCACAAACAAAGCAAAACATATTGAAAAAAACAATTTTTAAATAGTTTTATTCTAACCCAATTTTCTCTGCCCAGACACAATGCGAAGCGTTCTGATGAACAGGAGAACAGCCGATAGGAACAGTTAGGATATTATTTCCAGGCCTGTTGGTAGCATGAGACTGACTCTGACACACCCCAGTAAAAGTTCTAGGATGGATTGAGGCAGGCTTTTAATTTAAAACCTCTCTGTATGCAGCTTTTGTACATGTTGCATGGTGTGTAAGGCGGTGCTATTGTGAGTGTGCGGGAGAGATAAAGCAAGCCAACAGCGCAGTAGAGGTTCTCATTTGCAAACAAAAAAGAGGGGTGTTAACAAAAATAGGTAGAGTTATGCCCCCTCTTTGTCGGGAGAAAGTGCATAATGGAAGCCCGCTATAAATCCTACGACGAGGCTGTGACACAGGAAGTGGCACAAATCTTGTCTGGCTCATCACAGCCAGGGTTTCCAGAGCTCTGCGTAATGGCGGAACAACACAGATTTATTTACAAGCACTTGCTATCTCCTCCTTTGTCAAAACCCTGAACAGCCTCATGCCTTTTCAGAGGAAGGAGCACTTATTGGCAGCTGCGATGGAGCGGCTTCAGGCTGCTGATCCCCGCACAGATCTACAACCATCAGAGACAAAAAGTGGAGTGAGGGTGGAGGAATCAAAGCGGAATGATGCTAAATCTGTTATACTTATGACAACAGAATAACATACAGGTGGAAAGGTTAGGACACTATGAAAGCTAAAATCACACACAGATAAATCACATCAGGTTCACATGGGGAGAGCAATATTAGTCAGCATTTTGAAAGAAATCTGTCTTGATTGAACCTCAGATATTTTTTCTGGTGTGCTCCTGATTGTTGAAGTGAGTGTGAAGACCATGGTGAGATCCAAAAAGCTGGCTGAGGGCGTCAAAATAAAGGTTCTAGCAGCCTATGTGTCTGGTAAATGATTTATCAGACACATAGGCTGCTAGAATTTGAAATCTGCCATTTCATGGTAAAGGAAATAGTCTACAGGAGGAAGACATTTAAAACAACTGTAAACATAACCAAGTCTGGCTTTCCAACCATGGCAACTCCAAGAGCAGGCAGGAGTATGTTAAATAAAGTCTAAAAAAAAAACAGAACAGGACGTGTTCGGTGTAAACCGAATACAGCAGTCCTGGAGGAGAACCCAATACGATCCGTGTAGCATGGAGGTGGAAGAGTAATGATAAGGGAGTGCTTTGCTGCTGCAGGTCTTGACCAGTTCACCATCATGTGCTAACAATTTGCTCAGCTAGAAAACACATTAATGCTGCTCACATGGCAGGTGAGTTCTGCTTTATTGTGGTATTTTGGGTGTGCGGCTGCAGCTTTGAAGTTTAAGACATCCAGGGCTTACTTATGTTAAGCTTATAAAGGACACCCAGGTTTACCCAGTTTCCTACTACTACCATTTTATAACTGTAAACTAACCACTTTATACCAGTACATCCGCCATTTCATCCCAACATGCCTACTGATTTATCCTGAGATATGTATTATTTAATAAACATGTTCTATATAGCCTACAGAACTGGGTTTATTAATAAATTTAAAAATAACAAACATTAGCCAGCCTGCAGTCATCTGCCTAACATACATGCTGCTTGTAGCTTCCAATTTTAGTTATAAAGCAACATTTTGTTTATAAGAGCAATAGGTGACCCTTCACGGAGGTCCATGGTTTTCTTGACCTGAAACATTTCTAAGCAGCTGAATTTCTTAATTTTCCTTTTAGCGTTGGAAGAGTGCACTAGCCATCCACCAGCCAGCTGACCAGCAGTGTGCAGTAGCGCTGCTTTAATATATGGTAGATAGAATCTGAGCAAATTCTGCTCCTTATAGAACTTTCTCTGGCCTAATCAGTTTACAATGAGCATATTGATGATTGCACTTTAGATGTAGCTATGTATTCCAGTGCGGCCTAGTGATGTGTATGTAAGCTAAACATTACTGTATATAATTAGTTCTCTATGGAGTGACACTGTATTGCATATAGGAATATGTTTTAAATGAAGTGATGTAACTGTAAACTGTGTGAAATACAGGGACCACTGAGCAGTGCATCGTCAAGTGGGTTAATCCAGGACTGACTAAAGACATTTAGTAATCTACAATTTCTGCCATCACAAGATCAGTGCAGTTTGTGAAAAAAATCTAATATTAACAGTGAACCACAATAAAGGGAAATGTTTCTGAAAGCCACTCATGGATATTTGCTTTGTGTTTTTATGTGAGGTATTCCTCTGTGTCATTCTTTGTGCTTTACTTTTTGCATGATAACTACTGCCTTCTCAGAGGTGGAGAGTGGGAGAGAAAGGATTCACAGAGGATGAGAGCATGTAGTTCAGTAGCTGGCAGAACGGGGTGCACCTTACAGTGAGTGGGTGTCTCATCTTTCCTTTTCTTCCTTTTCTTCCTTTGAGTGGTCACAGATGACCATACTTGGCACCAAATGTTTTGGGTTGCCAAGGCCCATTGATGTGGTCCACAGACTGAGAGAGAATGTGAGTGGGAGCATATGATCACAGACAAGGCCAGAGCTGTATTTTTATTTGCCGTATCATGTTGGAATCTCAAGTGTCCTTTAGAGTTTCAGAAAGGAGGGAGGTAATTGGCAGATCAGGGAACGGAGAGATGAGATGAGGTTGAAAGGTTAGATCTGAAGTAGAAAAAAAAACATGTTGGAGAAATGTAGCTTCAGAGCACATCACATGATCAGAGCTGCAGTTTGTTATCGTTATTGTTGTGAAAAATGTATTTCTAATATTTCAAGGATCTATAAATACATATTGTTAAAAAGATCAATCTGGGAGGATATCATTGATAGCAACTGGTGGGTACTGCACAGAAACCCAAGGAGTAACAAGATAGAAAAAAATCTCACAATTAAAGCAGGGGCATGCAGTGGCGGTGAGGATTTGACTTTGTCTGGTGAGAAAAGTATAAGCTAGTATTATCAGCCCCCAGATATGAAGGTGAGCCCTGTAAGATTGTTAGCTCTTATTTTGAAATGTGTTTGAAAGTAGTTGTCGAGTAGCACCGAATGAGTGACAGAACCGACCAAGAAACACCTGCTCATCACTTTTAAAAACGTTTTTGTGGGACATCACAAGAATGATTTGGAAGCACAGTTAGAGTAACTCTACAGGCTAAATGTTAGCCGCCTTCAAAATTAATGTTGTAGTTTCCTACCGGCGCTTAAGAACTGTTTTAAAGTTTTTTAAACCTTATTTCCATAATTCTAATAAAGCACAGCAGTACAGTAAAAACAGTACAAGGCTTAACTCACACTGTACCTCCCAGTCTACTTTACTGTCTATTTATCCTGTCATCTTTATCTGCTACATCTTGCACTTCAGATTTTTGTGACCCCTGACTGTGAGCGGAGAAATAGACAATATTACTTTTATTCAAAGTGTAGCATTAACGGCACAGCAATTAAAGAAAACTTCATATTAAATCAAAAGCAGAAAGAGTAGAGACATCATAGATGCTTTAAAAAACAGAAGATCTGTTGGTTTTCCCATATGGATAGTTTATTGGTCAGGAGTCAAAAGGACACAAATCAGCATTCATTTCTTAGGTAGATATTACATTTTGCTCTTTGTTTCCTCTAAGCAGAAAGGTTTGGAAACATCACATGTTTCCCCCCTAAGAGGCTGTTGTGAAATCTGCACAAGTCTGAGTGGAATGCCGAACTTTTTGGAGTGCAGTGGCACTTTTTAGTTTGTCACCCATTATTCCTAAAGTACAGTTTTTAAATCAATCTGGGCTGCATTTGATCATCTAAAATAAAAAAGTCTAAAATAGTTTGACTGATCAAACCTGGGTAAAGCAGGAAAATTCTAAGATATTCTTGAAAACACAGCCTGAGATTGATGAAACTTAGATTTTTTGGGAAAATGAAAAAACTGCAAATTCAGTTCTGTTTTTGAAATCAGATTTGGACAAGCATAAAAGCTGCATGATGTGGACTCATCAAGCCTGGACTGAATTATTTTAAATTGATCACACAATTTGTGATTTGTAAAATCTTTACTTAATTTCTAAAACCAAAACGTTTCCCTAAAAGTGTGGCTTGAATCTCATCTCATCTATCACACTTCGCCTCTACATAATAACCAAAGTGAAGGTCAAAAAACTATAACAAGAAGAATAGATAATTATGGGTAAGCGGTGACTCTCAGTTCAGTGACTGTGGAGTAATTACCTCCTTAGTTGTTTCCCCTGCAGCATGTATAAATGTTTGTGGGTGTAAGTGTGTGTGTATATGTCATCACTGCACTGCCACTCTTAATCCCCACTTCTTCACATTAATCAGCTCTGTAAGGTTGGCTGAAGTGCCTTCTTGCTCTCTTACCATACTGAATGCGCTCTAAGAGCTCTGCCAGATATACAAGAGACTCCTTTTGCCACCTTCTTCAACGCTCCTTTAATCCATTTGTTCCCGCGCTCCAATCACTTAAGTTGGGCGCAATCTCACCAGTGGACTCTCCTCTGTTAGATAGTGTGGGGCGACGATACATGGAGAGAGATACTCATGAGCGCAGAAACACACACACATTCTGATGACTAGTGAAAGATTACTCTGATGGATGCAAACCTGACCTGTCGCTGTACAACAGCCAGGCGTGGCTGACCTCCCGCGGAAATGATCACTGGGAGAAGATGGAGAGAATTGCAGGTGCTGTAGGAAAAGGGTCAGTGAGTGGGTGCTGAAGATCTTTGTTCTGGTGATTCATACATCTTTAGTCTTAACAAGTGGGGCACACTGAGTCAAGAGCAGGGTCTTCAAGTTGACAGAACAAGAGTGGGCAGCGAATGTAGAGGTGGTAAGTTTTGCTCTTGTTTGTGGCTCTTTTGTCTGCATCATATTGAGCATAAGTAAGCTGGATGTTATGCATTGCTGCAAGTGACTGCATATATCTTGTGATATTTCATGTTAAAGGTAAAGTAACAGTTTTATTTTCTTGGAAGCTGCTTGATTTACTTTTTGGCCTTGTTGCCAGGAAACAAGTAGAGATTTAAGGGTGCCATTGATCTTGGCAAGAGAAACAAACTGTTCAGAAACAATCATTCATAGTTTCATGGTCAGTGCTTATTATCCGAACAAGTAACATATAATGTTGAGAAGATCGAGGGGTCCTTTCCTGACATATTTTTCAAAACTTTGACTTATATTTATTGATGACCGTCCTACTCAACATAAAGACAGTTTATTGTCATATTTTCAATTTTATTATGTTTTTTTACAATGTTTTCTTGCTTGGGTTTGGTTATCTGCTTACCTTCAGCAGAGCAACATATCATCAAGTTCAATGCTGTTTGGCACAGATTGAACTTTCTTAATTGTAAATTTGAAATTGTATGTAGTCTTTCGAGCAATAATTAGCTGGTAACTGGAATTGGATGACTTAGAACTCGATGGACACTAACTGGTTGGAGACCCTAAAAGATGGTCTTCATGTCCATCAGTGAATACACCATAGCTCAGAGCTAACTGGTTTCTTTGGTGGTATGGAAGGTGTTACGGGGGGAAGAAGACTTAACTTAGCTATTTCTAGTGGCAGTAAGATGATTAAAAATGAAGTGAAAGTAAGCCCAAACATGTAATGCCTGGTTCACACGGCAGGGTTTCCAAAACCTGAGAGACCCCACATGTGGTGATAAAAAAATCCTAGAAACTGCATTTATGTTTTGGAGCATTCATTCTGTCTGTTATGAAATTTTTGGGAAATTTCAAATTTACTGTACTGCTAAACAGCTTTTATTCATTCTGGTGATCAAGACCTACCCGATTCCGGATCCTCCAGTCAAATCTCCTTTGTGTTTAATCCTTCAGTTTTCAGTCACTCACACTGGTTACTCCAGTTTGGACCCTTGTGGTTCCTGAGCTCCCACGTCCACTTATGCTCCATGTTTCTCTTACCCTTTTCCCACAAATGCAGTTTGGAGCCCGTTCCAGTTCCCAAATGTGATTTTAAACAGGTGACACTTGTTTTCACCAACGAAAATAAGGTTCCAGAGCACAAACTCTGGTTCAGCTCGGGCACTGCAGAAAACTTGGTTCATCTGCATGAACCATAACGTCACCTGTGGGCGGGTCAAAGCTGCAAATACTGTTTATTTGTTATGTATTTTTATAAGTATCGTATAAAAATTATATAAAATGTTTTGTATAACTACTTGTTTCCATTACACTCGCGGATACTGAACATATGCAAATGAAAACACTATACCTACCATTGTTGCATGGATTTCTCATCTCCTTTTCTGTATTAAGTGTAGTTTATAGATGTTCTCTTTTTGCATTAAAATGAACATTGCGCTCAACTCAGCAAGCTCTGCTACCAAGTTTTCCCCAGGTGTTGTGTAACTGTTGGTGACTCATGCTTGGTTCTCAAAAACTAGTGGAAACGCGCGTCGGTGCTCAACAAAGCTGAACAGGTTTAAGAATGAGAGTTCCTTCGGTGGAAAACGCTGAGTGTTTTCTGTTTGGATTACTTTGCTTCTTCTGTTCCTTATTGTGTGAGTTTTTGGACTTTTAATTCATTAAACAATCATTTTTCATCTGACTCTATCTGCCTCCTGCCTGTGTTTGGGATTGTCATGTCATGAAACATGACTATTTTGCTGGTAATATAAATAATTATTTACCACTGGCAGCATTAAGATTACACACAAATTTTAAATGGTGTATATATATATATATATATATATATATATATATATATATATATATATATATATATATAGATATACTTTCTCTTTGGTATTGACGGATCAAAGTTATACAAAAGAGAAAAGAAGAAAGCAATTAAGAATGTATTCCTTAAAGAAAGTGTTGATTGCACAGATATAAATTAAACTTGCAAAATTAGACTGAAAGACAAAGGTTCCATACTTAATGAATGCTTACCCACAGCCTCCCACTGATTGGATCTGGGGAAATGCTAATGCACTTTCAGTGCTAAAGGAAGCTCCGTATTCAGGTCAGCTTCACATAAGCATCACTTCTCATCTTCACCAGTTTTAACAGCAACACATGTTCCTTTTTAGGAACTAGTCTGCATAACTCCATTGAAAGCATCTGCACCATGTAAATCATAAAGGTTTGCCATTTTAAGCACACAAAAATGCACCATGCAGGCAGACCCTCTGTGATGGTTCTGTTAATTGTTTAAGTCTGTGTTACTGTCTGAGCTCAGTTAAAATGAATCAATTTCCCCAGGAAGGCAACAGTTGCCCATCCATATGCTAGTCATTTCCAGGCAGAGCATAGACTGGAGGAGACTATTTACTGGCTCATACAAACATGACCCACTTACTAAGATAAAAATCTTTATTTACATTTCTAGATGTATGCACTCTACTAAAGTTTTTTCCTGCATGTGTCACTGATCTGTCAGCCCCAATAAAAGGTGTGGTGTTCCTTACCATGTTTTGTGAGCTTTGTCAGCATCCCTGGTGTTAGTCTAACTTGCATACAGATGCTGCGATGTCTGTCACCCCTTCTGCAGAGAGGGCACTGGAGAGGAGCTCTAATGAGCTTTTACCTGTTTTACTTAACTGCTCTTTTATGCTCACATCAAAGGGCATCCACTGTCTTTTTATACTCACTGAAATGGGCATAACGATTCATTTCATAATCAAAAGGACTTAGATAAACATTTAGATTTACACAAGGCTCTGAAGGCAAGATTTTATGTGAGATGATGCACCTCAGGTTTGTTGAAAAGCTTCGTAAGAGGCATCTCAACTATTGTTTTTGACGGCAGAGGTCCTTGCTTTTAACCTCCATTTGAAAATTCGCACATTCACAGAGAATCGCTGACAACATGCGGATAATAGGTTCATACTAAGCCAAAGCTATGTGCTGTCCTTGGTCCTGATACAAGCCAATGACACTCAGCAAGGCGCTGCTTCAGTGGAGCTATTTATTGTGCTGAATGCAGACTCACCGGAGCCTTTGTCTTCCCGTTAGTTGACCCCACGCAGCGTGAGGGGGAATTTGCATTTGTCAGAATGCAAGTACTGTTGGCGAGGTGGAGATTTGTGGAAATGCTACAGGGACCCCACAGCCTGTCGTTGCTATGATTTGCTAGAACAGGGATGAATGAGTGACAGATAGCCAACATTCATGTTAAAAAGCGCTGTTTATAACATGTGGTCCTAAAACTGAACCAACAGATGTTTCAAACTAAATCACTCATCATACACAGCTGACTGACAGCTTGCACCAACTGTTTACATGTTATGTGTTTTTTCATAGTATTATGTCAGAAATGTACTGCAATCATGATACTATAATAAACAATGAGGATTGCAACAGAACTTTAATCTATAGCATTCAGTATTTACAGCATTTTAATGATAAAATGACATTATTATTATTACATTAAATACACTGACCTGTGATTGTTTTAGGAACTGTGATACAACAACAGATTTGCTCAGCCTGGGGTACATTTTTCCACGTTGCGGTCCACAAACTTTTATGTATTTTATTGGAACTTTATGTGAGAGGTCATGACAAAGTAGCACATAATTGTAAAATGGAAGGACAATGAGAATAAGTTTTAAAATATCTTGACAAATGAAAATCTGAGAAATTTGACATGCATTTATATTCTAGCGTCCTGCGTAAATACATTGTAGAACACATCTCTGCAGCACCTCCAGAAATACTATGGGCCTATTTGCAATCTAGTTAATGGTACTGACCTGTCAGTTTAGATGGGCCATACCCTTCATTTTTTGATGACTCTCTGAAATGTGCTCCATCCTAAACTTTTCATAACTTAACCTTGCATTAAACATGTTCACAACTTTATTCTTGCCCTGTCTGATGTAGTCCTTGGCTTTCTGACTGATGTCTGAATTCAGTTATTGAAATTGGATTTTTTTAGGGGTATCAGAGTAGTGCAGTAACATCTGACTGCAGCACATCGAACCAAAGAAGAATCTATGAATTAAGGGTTCAGTCTGAGCTCCCTTGGCCAATGCCCAGTGATTCTCTCAAACAGGCTGCATGGCTGCATTTCTTTAAGTAGCGATAGATATCTAGTTACAATGACACATGAATCATGCAGCTTTGTGAAGTGTTTTATGCAGAGACATGTGTATTGCGCCCACAGTGAGTGCATGTGCTGCGAAACAAATAAGGCAAACCTTCAAAACTTGAAATTTGCCCATTTAAGATAAAGACCTTAATTTCAGGACGAATTGCTCGCTCACTTGTGTGTACGGATGCTCAGACACATTCAGGGATCAGGTTCTGAACAGGTGTGACCACCATTATAAAGAGGGTTAGTCATGGATGCAGCAGTTTTCTCCCTTTGCTGTAACTGGGCCACTGACACACACATTCAGATGAAAACACATACACACATAATTATCTGTAAAGGTGCATCCCAGGTTCGCTTTGCCAGTTGCACAGGCTCAGTAATTGCATGCTCAGATGTGTGTGATTGAGCGCATTTATGTGTCGAGGTCATATCCTGAGGGACATGAACTCTAGGATCAGGTTTTAAAAGGATGCTCTGGGCCTCATTTGTTCTTGTGTCTTGACGGGGCAGAAGTTTACAAAAACAAAACAACAAATAAACTGCAAGTCTTCTCATTTTTACAACAGTTTAGATCAGATCGCATACTTTAGGCACAGCTTTAACTCCTAACATTGCTCTGTATCTGTTCATTTTGTGCTCCAGCTCTGCTGCAGACAGCAGCCTGGTGGAAGCAGCTCCGGCTGTGTTACTAGGAGGAAGATCTGGGTCACTGTATGCCTTTTCCTCCTCCTCCTCTAACTGCTTTAGATCCTCTCACTCCCTTCTTGTCCGACTCCTGTTCTGCTCTGTATCTGCCTTTATCTTATTATAATCCATGTCTTTTCCCCCTGTCTGCCTTTGTCTAATCTTGGAGCCAGTAATATCAAAAATTCAATCTCCTGTTTTTTTGTTTTATGGTCCTTCAATCTATAGCCCTCATCTTTCTCCATGCTCCCACTGGGAGCTTTTTTTTCCTAGTGCAGCATTAGCATAGAGGTAATTACTGATGACGAAGCTTGGCCAGAGCTTATCACTCTGCTCTCTCTTTCCCTCAGGATCCATCTATCTCTTTTCTGTTTCTGATTCACTTGTATTCACAGTTTTTTCCTTCTTAAACATGGACCCCCACAGAGATTCTCCTTTTGGAACATTGGGTAAGGGACATTTAAAAGCTGAAAGCTTTAATCCAGACCCTCCTAAAATTTTGCTTCCTGAGAAGCTTTTGTTGACTTTAGTTGAGCTGTGCTTTATCAGGGCCAAACATACCCTGAAGAGGTACAGATGCAAAATCATGCAGAAAAATAAACATACTGACATGCACAAATGGTCTATGTTCATGCAGCTATTATTGTTACTGTCCTAACAGCATAAAACCATGGAAATAAATGAATCCATATGTGTGTTCATTCCTTATGTGCATAATCTATATTCCTACAGTGTCCAAAAGTATTGATACCTCTGTTGGACCACTTGTTTGCTGAATATTGGACCATTTGCACGTTGCTGGACACTACCAGACCTTCCGGGGTTTTCGGCCATTTTGTACCGCAGGATAGTGTGTCCTACAAAACCCAGCGGCCACTGCGGCTGATATGACGGGGCCGTCCCAGGTCTGACGTCACAGGAGGTAATATAGGAAGGTGAACGTTTGAAAGAAGCGCTTTTCACATTGGATACCGGACCAACATCTGAAGCATCTCTCTCTGGAGAAGAAGACGTCTCACGTGGATTCTTCATTTATTCTCCTTCGTTGGCCAACGTAAAATTCATGAAAGAGGATTCTGGAATGAGAAGGCCAGAAATTTCACTTTGCCGATCATAGATGTGAGTTTAACATGTAACCAAACCCACGGAGTTTCAAGGAGATGCAACTTTCCCTCCTTGCTTGGTTCTAGTCGACTGCTGACGGTCAGATCATATTTTTCCTTTTTGCCAAGGAGGCCAAAGGACGAAGATTGACCGCTCTTCCCGAAGTTAACTGTGGACGCACGTTAACTTCCAACTTTCCCCCTCCTCCTCTCTCCCTCTGCTCAGAAGGAAGACTCCAACAAAGTAAAACTCATCCTTTTATTTTTTATTTCTTTATTTCTTTATTAGGAATAGCGTGGGCAGGGTAGAGTAGGATTTTTAGTACGATTAGAGTCGCCATTTAGAGTCTAATGTGTTCTGAATTGTATGTGCATGCCATTGTTTTGAAACTTGCTGGTGCTTTCGGAGGCCACCAAGTCTCGCAAGTGTATCTTTACTGTGCGAACACCTGCGGGCAGGTGCGCTGTGAAACTGGACTGCTATAATAACCTTATGGTGAAAGTCAACCATTTCCTTTGTCTTAAACTTCATGTTTTACTGGTTTGCCGCCAAAAGGGTTTATGATCCTTTGTGTGGGCTGAGTTTTACAACCTTGCTGGGGGAAAGTTTATGACTGCCCGTGTCCCGCTGAGCTACACTTCGTTCAACCATATTCCCCTTTTATTTTGCCATAACTGCCATAACTGCTGGTTTGATCTCATACACACCCACTGCTGTTTTGTTTTATTTTGTTTAGTTAGATATTTTAACCCCTTTTTGTGTAGAACTTTGCATGTTTGAGTAGGTGAAGATTATTAAATCAGAAGAGTGGATTGTATCAGGCTGTGATTTAATAAATATTCACATAGATAAAGAGAAGGCGTTTTGTGTTTATTTTGTGCAACTGTGATTTGTCAGTCAAAATAAGGTTAAAGTTCCACACATTTCGGCAGAAACGGTTGATTAAACAGTGACATCTCTGGTAATAGTTATCAATTATTATTGAGTATTTAATGGTTGTAATTATCAAAGGCGTTGAGCCACAATTACAACACCAAAGGACATCTCTGGCTTCAATTCATAAATGAGGATTGTGGTTAAGAAGTTAATTTTGTCAAATTATGATTGTTAATTATAATCCTTGATAAATATGAATTAATCATTAATCATAATTCCAACACCTCTTGTTTTTCACATTTTATTACGGTACACAAACTTCACTGTATTGTATTGGGATTTTATCTGATAGACGGAGACAAAGATGCAAATAATTGTGGAGTGGAAGGAAAACGGTTTTCATAATATCTTACAAATAAAAAGTTTCAAAGTGTGTTATGTCCATCATTCACAGATCAGTACTTTCATTGCTTTTTATTCACAATGGGATTTGCTTCTGTTTTTTGCCAGGCCATATATTAATTGATCTTAGCCCTTTCATTGTATGCTTAGGGTCATGGTCCTGCTGGAAGGTGTACCTCCTCATCAGTTTGAGGTGCTTTCCTTTTTCTAACAGGTTTTCTTCTAGGATCCTTCTTTCTTTAGCTCCATCCATGCGCCTGCCAACTCTTACCAGCTTCCCTGTCCCTTTTGTACAAAAAAAACCCATGATTCTGCCACCGGCATATGTCACCATGGGGATGGTGTGATCAGGGTGATGGCCAGATTTGTGGAGTGTACATCTAATATTCAACCCATTAACACATTCTTCCATCTCAGCTGGGGATCTCTGCGTCTCCTCCAGAGTTACCAAGGGCCTTTTGGCTGCTTCTGTGATTAATGTGGGTTTAGGTGGAGGACCATTTCTTAGTAAGTTTGCAGTTAATGGAAAAACACTTTCCATAATTAGGTGATGAATTGAACAGCACCCTGTGTGATGTTCAAAGCCTGGGATTTTACTTTTAATCTAACCCTACTTGAAACCTCTCTACAATGTCCTCCCTGACCTGTCTGCTGTGTTCCTTGGTCTTCATGATACAGTTTGTTTTCTAATGTTCTCTAAAAAATCTCATAAGCCTTCTCGAAGCGCTGGATTTATACTGAGAATACATTACACACAGGTGGACCCTAATAACTAATTTGGTTTCTACTAAGGATAATTGGTTACTCTGGAGTTTTAGAAGGGATGCCAGAGTGAAGGCAGATGAACATGCTTTTCAGATTTTATTCTCTGAAAAAGGTTAAAGAGCATGTATGGTTTTTCCTTCTACTTCACCAATTTGCACTACTTTGGTCTGTTTCTTGAAATCTCAATAAAACACATGGAAGTGTGCAGTTGTAAGGTGTAAATATGTGAAAAAGATCAGGGTGCGGATACTTTTGCATGACACTGCAGGGGCATCATACCTATTACCTCTTTCCCACCACCGCACCACATATTTTTACTAATGTATTTTTATTTTTTTATTTACAAAATGTCTTACTAAGAGTGTATGTAACTTTCTGCATGTCACAGGCTTTTATTACACCCAGAGCTGCTTTGGTATGTGCAGAGTTTGGGAAAAAGGCATTTTCCTACTATGGAACACACTACAAATGGACCTGAATTTTTATTTAGCTGCACAGATTTTAAATAGTTTTAAGGCCATTTGAGAGAGCAACACTGCATGTTGGCATAGCAGCTTTAGTCTTGCTATGGGTCTGTATGAAAGTCACTTGTTTCTCTGAGCAGCACATCATTATCAAGTCATGAGTCCACACTGGCTTATTCAACACTCCTTGCTCTTCACTGTTGTGTTGGGGAGTAAGAAATACATATTTTAGCTCGTGCGGCTGTTCCAGCACATGGAAAGTCAGGTGATTTTGTGGGGTGTTTATGTATGTGCATTGGGGTGTGTGCAAGCAGGGCTGTTACCCCCCTTGAGTTCTCATTACGGTGAGAGTGGATGGCCGAACTCAGGCCTAACATCTGTCTCTGAGAGCAGAGGGGCCCCCTTGCCAAGCTGAGCCAAGAAACATAGAAAGAGGTGAGGCGGTGTTCCGCTGAATAATGAGACACACCGCGGCAACTTCCTCTACAGAAAAGTTCCTGTTCCTACAAAATATCTTGTCAATGCAAATCTGTGAAACGCACAACACCTAGGGCAACACACCGCAGATCACTATGCTCATCAGTTGTCTGTACTGATAGTTCCAATTAGGAAGACTGACTTTTTAAAGAATTAAATACTATTACTAATAAATTAGGCTTAAATGGCCAGACTACACATTTTTGTACTTTTTCTAAAAATGAATACCAGAAATTTTTCTGTGAGTCGCTGGTATACAAAGGGACGTACGCCAGGATCCTGTTTGTAGACTTCAGCTCGGCCTTCAACACCATCCAACCAGACATCCTCCATCAGAAGCTCACCCAGCTCAAGTCCCAGCCTCCACCTGCCAGTGGATCAACAGCTTCCTGACAGACTGACAGCAGCAAGTGAGACTGGGGAGCATCTTCTCCCGAACCAGATCAATAAGTACTGGTGCCCCACAGGGGTGTGTTCTATCCCCACTCCTCCCTCTATACAAATGACTGCACCTCATCGGACTCGTCCGTGAAACTCCTTAAGTTTGCAGATGACACCACTGTCATTGGACTGATCCAGGACGGTGATGAGTCAGCTTACAGACAGGAGGTGGATCGGCTGGTACACTGGTGTTGTCAGAACTACCTTGAACTCAACCCACTCAAGACTGTGAAAATGGTGGTGGACTTTCAGAGAACACCACCCCAATACACCCCCCTCACCATCCTCAACAACACCGTGCCGGCTGTGGACCACTTCAGGTCCTTAGGCACCATCATCTTTGAGGACCTGGGATGGTCCTCACACATAGACACTGTTCGAACAAAGGCCCAGCAGAGACTGTACTTCCTGAGGCAACTCAAGAAGTTCAACCTTCCACAGGAGCTGCTGGTCATCTTCTACACTGCCATCATTCAGTCTGTCCTGTCTTCATCCATCTCAGTGTGGTTTGGCTCATCCACAAAACAGGACAGGTCCAGACTGCAACAAATAATCAGGACTGCAGAGAGAATCATCGGGGCTGACCTTCCCTCCATCAGGACTTATACAGGTCTAGGGTTTAACAATTTTCACCAATTTTGTTTAAAGTTCAGCTCTATTTTTTATAGCAATTACAGGGATGTGTGGCTGATTCCCAGTACCCAGTTTTTAAGATTTGACTTGCTGATGCCATTTTAGGCTGGTTCCAAATATTGTTTAAGAACTAATATGAACAGCAAGGCAAGTTTATTTGTTTAGCACATTTCAACAACTAGGCAATTCAAAGTGCTTTACATGATGAAAACATTAAAAAATTACATTGCAGGGGCAAAACAAAGGAAAGGGAAGTGAAGTTGGACTACAATTGAAATTAATAATGTTGAACAGTCAAAGGCAAATCTAAACAAATGTGTTTTAAGCATGATTTAAAATTACTCAGGGATTCAGCATTTTTGCAGTTTTGTGGAAGTTTGTTCCAGATTAGTGGAGCATAAAACCTGAATGGTGCTTCTCCATTTTCGGTTCTGATCCTGGGCAGGGTAGACTTGAACCAGAAGACTTGAGTAGTCTTAAAGGTTCATATAAAGATCAATCTTTAACGTGTTGTATTTTGGTTCTAAGCCATTAAGTGATTTAGAAACTAACATAATTTTAAAGTATTTTCTCTGAGATAGAGGGAGCCAGTGTATTGACTTTAGAACTGGGGTGATGTGCTCTACTTTCTTAGCTCTAGTGAACAGCAGCATTCTGGATCAGCTGCAGTTGTCTAATTGACTTTTTAGGGAGACCTGTGAAGACACTGTTTCAGTAATCAATTTGACTAAAGATAAATGCTTGGATATGTTTTTCAAGTTGCTCTGGCATATTAGCATTAAAATAATTTTTTCTAGCCTACCTGCAGTCATTATTGACTTTAGGAGCACAGATTAACAACAGTTTTAATGTTATTTTAAAATAAAGACATTTTATGCCCAAGCTGCTTAAATTAGCAATTAGCATGGTTAGCATCAGTAACCATAATTTGCAGTCTCTGTGTGCATTCATAATTCAGACCCTTACTTTAAAGCTGCTAAAATTTCCACTCCCAGCATCTTTCAGAAGTTCAACAGAAGTTGAAAAATCAGGGATAAAACAAGGCAACTTAGCTCTAATGCATGTAGCCTTGTTGTCAATTGATTGTTCATTCCCTGTTGAAATGTACAGCTTCCTTTTCACCTTTTGTTTTTCCTCTGACTACACTTTCAAACAATTTACTGATGCTGAAAATAACTAACTTTAAGGCTTTTTTACCACAGTATTAGAGCAAACCTTGAACAATTATGTATGCTGCATTCACTGATTGAAAAAAGATTTTTTACTATCTGATCAGCCAGTTTGTCTTGAGTCTTTTAGCTAGATGGTCCTGATTAAGTTTACGTAAAATATATTAAATAAACAACCAAATGTTGCCCCTATTAGCAAGTTTTTTGAAGGTTAGAAACATATGCTAAGATTTCTTCCACAGCACTGGGAAAACATCTAAGGTATCCAAAGACATGTCTAAAATTAAGCTAAATATGGTCCAGACGTTTAGTAGATCTCTGAATGAGGTTTGATATGTCTAATGGACATACATGCTTAGCTGAGACAGGCAAATCATTAAATGTAGTCTCTGACCAGGATATTTGTGACTTGTCATTTCAACTTTTTTGCCTTTTTTTAAATAAACTTAGCACTCTCCTTCATTAAATCCATGAGGCTTGTTGGCTGTGCTCAACCCTTACAGCTTGTGGTTCTCATGATATTTTTAAGATGAAATTAAGTACTTGTTTTATATTAACTACATTTTTTTAACACATCCATATTTTTACTGCAGTATCAGCTCTTCAATATTGAGACATGTCAGGCTGTGTTTTAGCTATATCTTGTGCATTTTAGTATCTTTGCGTGATTGTTAGTAATTTCTAGCAGTTAATATGACATATATAAACATGTACACACGCACTCATACTTAAGGAAAATTTAGAGAAACCAATTGATCTAACAGTCAAGTTTTTGGAATGTGGGAGGAAGCCAAAGTACCTGGAGAGAACCCAAACAGTCATGGGGAGAACATGGGATCTTCTTGCTGCAAGGCAACAGTGCTACCAACTGTGCCACCGTGCAGCCAATGAAGATTATCTTTTTTTCAATTTTACAGAATGTTCCATATGTGTGAGGAGATATAAATTAAACATTTTTCTCTATGTCATTGTACTTGTGACAGTGACCATAGAGGATATTTTGATTCTTTGTCATCTTTTACCTTCTAAAGAGGAAAAAAATCAGAAATACTGTTTATAGCAGATGTTCAATGAACACATGACAGAAGAATGTTGTTAAAGAAACAAACTTCCTAAGTTTTTCCTCGCAAGAGAACATTCTTTATAAGCAAGAGCTTGGACGAGTTTCATTTAAGTCATTTGAGGTTATTTAACTTAGACAAATGCGAACAACTGTACACAGGCACCTAAATAATTTTAACATTAAAATAATAAACACATTAAAATAATATGACAAGGCCATGAGGGTGAACACGTGGTTGTCTTCTAGTGAGATCAAAGACTTTTTCTCTTTTGTTTTTTCGGTACTTCCAATCAAATGTGATCCTTGTGAGTTCCTCCACTTTTATTCATTTGTTTTATTCATTTCAAAAATCTATTTCACTCTGGCACACTGGGATGATTTAAATTAATGAAGCTGTAGACTCACTGTTTTGGATGTTTATGTCTCTCCAGACTCTGGGTGCAGGAGTGTTGCTCACTGAGAACTTAAAGATGGGCGGTTGGGTTCTCCTTACATAACTAAGATTACATTGACTGCTAAAGGGGACAGAATGCAATATTAGACTCTTTTTGCTACTAAACAAATAAAAGCTTCTTAGGCTGGCCAGCTATACAGTAATGTCAGATATTATATAGCAATTTGAAGTTTTGATTATTATTAATTTCAAAATAGAAAAAGGAAATATATCTTGTGGAAAATCAATGTTTCTAATCTCAACCAAACAAAGGCTAAAAACAGGAATTTGCATAAAATCTCCAAAACCAGCATACAATTCTTCGTTCATCAGAACTGAATCGTTTCTGTTGTGTGCCTATTTTAGGTTTCTTTATGAGACCGGGTTGCATGAAGTCTCTGAGGAGACACAGGTCAGCTCTATAACCTCTGAGTCACTCTGGGCTCAGACAACTACTTGAGGAAAGCAGATGTTTATTATGTGAAGGCACAAACAGACTTACAAGACTTGCTTCGATTTCTGAGCAGAGCTTGTATTTGTAGTTGCTGCAGGTACAGCATAGCCTTTGGCTACATGTTCCATGTCCTTTTTGGAGCTGGATTAAGTTATCCTGACCTGCACTAAATATACTCTGCACCACCCATGCTCTTCCTTTGCAGATATCAGAACATTCAGGGCAGGAGCCGATATTACACACACTAGATGCTACTATTGTCACTAACTAGTGATGATTCTCCAGTTATCTTGTTATTTCTGGCCGATCAGGTAATAAATTATGACTAATATGAATACATTAGTTCTGTCATCTGCTTTGCTGGTGATTCACCACCAGCTGTTTGTTTACGGTCAAAGACATCTAGCCGCATGGTGAATATGTCCCTCCTTACTGTATGTACAGTGCCTTGCAAAACATTTTATATACCTTCACTTTTTGTCACATTACAACTACAAACCTCCTGATATAATGTGCTAGTTAAAAACAAAGTATTTCATAATACTGCAATTGGAGGGAAAGGATACATAGTTTTCAAAAGCTCTTACCAACTATAATCTGGAGAGATCATTTGTAATCAGCCCCTTTAATCCATAAATCTAATTGAGAGTTTGTTACAAAATCTGAAAATTGATGTACACAGATGATGCTCTCTGTCCAAGATGATGTTGATTGAGCTTGCAAAGAAGATCAGGGAAATATGTCAGTCTCTGTGTCAAAGAGGCTAAAGAAATTGCATGCCACACTTTTCAGATTATTGTCTGTTGAAAATATTGAAAACCATTTATCATGTTATCTCTCCTGGTACTCCAGGTCCCTCCCAAATTTCAAAAATATACATGTAAGGTTAAATGATATTTTTAAGTTGCCCTTAGGTATGAGTGTGTGTGCCTGGTTGCTTGCCTTGTGTGTCCCTGTGTTTCCCTGAGATGGACTGGTGACCTGTCCAGGGTATACCCCACCTCTCGCCTAAGGACTGCTGAAGTTAGCCCTAAGCCCCCCTGTTACCCAGCATGGATACACGGACATAGATAATGGATAGATTTATTATTCTAATTCCATTTCACAATTACTGTATGTACAACTCTGTGTTTGTCTGTAACATGAAATCTCAATAAAATAATAATAGTAATTTAGACTTTATTGATCTCACAATGGATAATCTATCCTCTGCATTTAACCCATCCCTTAGGGAGCAGTGGGCTGCCATTGTGCGCTGCCCAGGGAGCATCTAGGGGCTAAGGGTCTTGCTCAAGGAGCCAGAGTGGCAGATTCTAGGATTTTTCTACGGTATTTGTGGCCTCTCCAGGGCGCAAATGCCCTGCTCTCTAACCACTACGCCACCACTCCCCAACAAATGTCTTGAAGTTTGCAGTTTTACTGTGACAAAATGTGAAAACGTTCAGTATCTTTGTTAGAGACAGCGTATGAGGCTGATCTTTAAAATCTAACGTTTAAAACTATGAGTGATTTGCCTCAACTTTTTGTCGTCCTTTGCTCAGACTCTCCTAAGTCTGTGAGCAACACCTTGATATGAAACCATCCATCTCCGTCTCATAAATACGGAGAATAATCTTCTCATCTCAAAAATACACAAAGATGTTGTCGGGATACACATATCTGATACCTTTCGCCCTCACTTATTTGCATGCATACGCACACACTTGCACATGCGTTATAAAATTGTCGTCTCCTTTTATGTAATGTCCCCAAAAACAACAAATACTGTGTGGTGTGTGAGCGGGTGTGTGTGTGTGTTTTTTTTTTTGGCCTAAGTGTATTGGTCACCTTTTACGTGGCCTTTGAGTCCTTGGCTGCCTGGGTGAATCTTCTTTCCCATGTTTGGATACTGACGGCTGGCTCCTGTTGCTTATTGCCAATAGGGACGAACACAGTAGAGTGGAGCAGAAACACGCTTTCACACACACTCAACTGCTGATTCCCTCCTTTGTCTTCAAGTTCTGAAGTTCTTCCTATTTACCTGTCTTCAGTTTTTACCCTTGATTTAGTGAATATCCTGATGTTTGTTATGCTGCTCCGCTGTGTGACAAATAACCCTGCCCCAGCTGTGGGGAATTTTCTTGCTGCTGTATTTATAAACCGGTAAACCTTTCATTTCCCACACATCATGAGGTTTTAATTATATTCAGACACCTTTGAAAGAAAAGGTGAATGTGACAGTGTGGTGTCAGAGTGAATGTAAGGTGACAATAGAGAAAAGATTAGCTTCTTGGTAGGCATGTCAAAAAGAAAAATGCAGAAAATAAAAAGACTTTGAGAAATGGAGACAATGATGGAATTTATCTGTTGAATTCTGTAAAAATAAGTGTGACCTGTTTTGAATAAATAGCAGACCCTTTTCCTCCTTTAGGTTCTCCACTGTTGACTTTTGTCTGTTGGTGTGGGTGCCTGACAGCTTCATGTTTTTAAAACCTTATTTGCGAAGATATATTAATATAACAGAGAGCTTTTAATTGGCAAAATGCAGAACATCTTCAATATTTGTATTAGACCTGCTGGTTCAACATGTTCTGCTCTCACCAAAGAAACTGTATTGGGTATGTATGTTTACCATGCTAAAGACGGAGTGTTGTCAGCATTCATGGTTAAAAATTGGGAAAAGGCAACTTAGTTTAACCCGTCAAAAAGCAAAAACGACACATACCTCTAGGACTTTCTCAGTTTACAACCACAAACTTGAAATATTTACTGGGATTCTATGGAAGTACGTTATTGTGAAGTGGAAAGAACATATTTTTTTTACAAACAAAAACCAGACAAAAAAGTTATTTTTCTCCACCCTCTTTACTCTGATAACCCTAAATCCCAAATACATCTAGCAGTCACGTTTGTGTAATTTAATCTCAGTAACAATCCAGTTGTGCTGTGAAGGCCTCAGAGGTTTGTTAGAGAAAATTAGAAACAAACAGCATCATGAAGACCAAGGAACACAGCAGACAGGTCAGAAGTAAAGATGTGGCTAAGATTAAGGCAGGGTTAGCTTGTAAAACAACATCCTAAGCTTTGAATATTTTAGGCAACAATGATGAATTTACAGTCCAAAGATAGTAAAAATAAGGGACATTTGCAACCCTAAAGTAACAGGCCAAAAGAGGAAAGCATTATTGGAGAGTGGCCCATGGTAATTCCAAAGGATCTGAACAGAGATCCATGGCCCAGGTGAGAGAATATATAACAAAACAACTTTTACTCTTACAAGACTAGCTAGAAAAAAGCCATTGATAAAGAAAGCAATAAGAAATCCTGCCTGAAGTTTGCCACAAACCATGTAGGGAAATTGAACTTTTTGGCCTGAATAAAAAAACGTTATGTGCAGCAGAAAACCAACACTGCACATCTTCCTAAACGCAGCATCCCCACAATGAAACACTGTGGTGGCACCATCATGCTGCACATGCTTTTCTTCACCAAGCACAGAAAAGCTGGTCGGAGTTGAAGGCAAGGAAGACAGAGCTAAATGCAGGGCATTCTGGGAGGGAAACCCTGTTGAGGCTGCAGAGGCAGTAATAACCTAAGGTTTAGGTAGAGGTCCACCTTCCACAGGACGACCCTGAACATACAACCAGCAGGTCTGTATGATACCAGATAGAAAATACATTAGCCATGCAGTGTTTTTTGCCACAAGTTTCACCTAAAAAACAAGCTTTTTGACACACTAAAAGAGCCTTACTGTGAGTGGAGTTGTTAAGAAAGAAAACCAATGCAAAAGTCCAGAAGTATAGTCTGAAATTTAGACATGAATTAGGCACTACATTCTCATTCACAGTTGATAAAGTAGGCTATGTTCTCCTGCGTATTATCCTTTTGAACAAAAAGAACTACAAGAACTATCGCTATGGTTATTTTACTCCTTCAGATGTTTATTTTGGAGCAAGGTTTTATTTTTAATGGAGGGGATACTGGTATGACCTTCTGGCTAATGGATTAGGTCTTCAAATAAAACAAAATATCTTATTTCATTTTACTTTAAAACCTGTTTCTTTCTTTTCTTTATCCTCCTTAGTTCCTGAGGCTGCATGATGAAACACGAAGGTACAGTTAACAGTCCTAAGCATGGATTAAAACCATCGTCCTGTGGCACTGTTAAAGCAGATGTCTTTTGATGTGAAACAATATGGATTATTACATGTAAAAAGGCTGAGGCATTAATCAACCTTTGTAGTCTTAACAACCTGATGCAAAGACATTCACGATCTATCCTTAATTGTCCTCTTTTATAATTTGTATCTATAAAAGAGGCTTAAATACAAGTTTGTTGCCACGGCACCCCTCACCAGTATTGCATAAAAATGTTCTTTATATTAAGATCATACAAATCTATCTCTTGTAGTTTTAAAGAATATATGTTAACCACCGAGGTCAGGCTGAAAATGTTTTTTTTTAATTATTTTGCAGCAGTTTCTGCTAATTTCAGTGTTTTATGTTTCATTGTCCATTCTTTTCATTCCCTTATAAGAAATGTGAGCAGAAGAGCAGAAGGTCCTACACAGCAAATGCAGTTCATAAAATGCCAGCACGAGGAATAAAGATATTATTTATTAGCACAAAGGATTTCAGCTGGACATGAGAGAACAGGTTCACTGTTTTACTGGGCTAATTCCACCCTTCCTCTCCATTCCCCCTCCTGGGTTTATGAACTGGGAGGTGTCCATTAAGTTCCACGGGTCAATGGATCTAGGAAGGAAGGGTGTGTCTGTAAGCGGGAGGATGGGTGGAATGGATGTGGAGGTCTTTCAAGGCTTATATTATTGGTCCATTTTTATGTGTCGTGGGAAAACAGATATTTCTTGCCAGCTGTTCACTAAAAGTTATGTTTACTGTACCCTTTCAGTGGTGTAAGCAGAAAAGAAAGCTAAGACTGTTCCACCTCCAGCAGTGATTCTTCACCTAAAGAAGGTCAAAAGTCACTGCAACCTCAGGCTTCTCCTGAAAGCCACAGGGAACTATTTCATGTATGTACTAAGGCATGTAATTGTCTCAATTTTCAGGGTTTTCTTTTTTTCCTTGTTATGAACAACATATATCAGCTGTGTAAGATGCTCATTAAAAAAATCACATTATTTTCTGCTAAACAATAGTGGCAGCATCTGGAGTGTAAAAAAGGACCAACAAGCCTTATAGACCTGCTCTATTAAAAGGGTTAAAACAATTAAAGTCCTGTTATGATCTGTTGTGTCCCAGGGTCCTACAGTATGACATATGCAATGTGTGTTAAAAGCATCAAGTAATAAACATCAATTGAGAGGAGCACCACAGAATTTCCGATAAGCTTTGCCTTTTACAATTAGTTGGTTCCATATTAGGCTTTCCCTTTCATTAAATCATCTGGTCGTCTCTCTGTAGTAATCACCTTTCCCAGTGTTGGTCCCTCTGTACAGAAGAACCCATGTGACAATACACAATATTTATTCAAGATAACAAGACAAGATTTTAACAATGTGTTGGAGAACACTAAAAAATTCCCGTTTTTACTGTTTTCCCATGTTTCACATATAACAAACTATGTTTATGAGAAAATGTAATCAGTGTGTTTTATTCCAGCATTTACTAGTCAATAAACAGCAGTTTTTATGCTTGTTCTGTTCTAAGGTGGCCCTACTGCCAAAAACACATCATAAGTGCTCCCTTTTTGTGTTTTCACAAATAGAAAATACGTTTAGTAAATCTAAAACTTCCCAGTTCAGTTTAGTAAATCTAAAACTTCCCAGTTCAGGTTTCATCACTCTAAGTATTACTTACCCTTTTTTAAGGATTTTGTGGCTTCATTAATCAGCAACATGTCGAGGAGAAGGGCAAAGAGGACATACAACAAACTGCCTGGATCCGGAAGACTGGACTTATTTCAGCACAAAAGGTCCTGCTGACAGCAATGAGATTAGATAAAGGTGATATTTTGTGAAGTTTTAATTTTGTTTAAGAAGAGGTGCTGATGTTCACATGTGCAAACTGTGAACTGCTACAACTGAATTTACTATTTTCTTTGTGGTAACACTGAGGTCCATTTAGAGTTGTATTTCAGCAAGCTGTGGTGAATGTAAAGTTGGTACATGAATTTTGTTCTCAAAAGGTACATTTTGGCAGTTTTCTAAAGTTTTCACTGTGATTGCATTTCTGGAATCCTCTACCAGCTGCTGATGAAAATACCAAAGCAATGATTGCCATGAGATTGTTGTGATGGTGACTACCAGCTAACAAAGCGCTAAAACTCACCTGAAGCTTATTTGGGTTAAAGGGGGAGTTTCAGAGTCATCTATACCCCCTACATAAGCCTTCCTGTTGTGGCTGCCCATGTTTTATTCCATGTATTTGAATAACTTGTGGCAGCTTGTACTGTTGGGTTTGATGTTGGTCCCCTGGTTTCATCCTGCTAATTTCTCATCTTTAGAGCCTAGCTCTGCTGCATTCTGCTCGGCTGCCCGTATGCCGTATTGCTTGGCGCCCACCATGCTTCACTCCCTTAGAGCCGGTGCAGTGCCATTACTATCACCGGCTGCCAGGGGCAACGGGCCGGCTCCCTGGGATTGGAATGTAGCCGTGTGTTATTTTGTGTGTGTGTGGGTGGTTGGATGGCAGGCAATCTGTCGCTTGTTTACACGTTATATGCCAATCTTTTGGTGCTGTAAATCTTTATCTGTGTCTGGCCATGATCATCTCTTTGCAGCAGGATTACATGTGCTTTTCTCTTTTGGTTCCTATTCTTGCCTCGCTATATGTGGCTCCTGCTATAAATCACAATGTGACACAGTGTAGCTGCTTTCTATGGGCTCTCTTAAATGCTGGACGCTGGATCACTCCCACTCTTCTTATCTCTAAAACTTTAAGAAGATGCAAGAGTGAAAGCAGAATCGATCTGTGTATCATTGTGGTGATGTCACAGGATGACACACAGACCTGATGACAATCTTTTCCTCCTGGCTGCTTGGAGACACCACCCATCTTATCGATCTATCACTTAGGTGTCACTTCTCCCATCATCGATCTCTCCACCTCAAATCTGGCCAATGACCAGAAATAAAAAACAGCTGAAATTAAGGCAGAGAGAGATCCAGCTTTTGATCGAGGCAGCTAAATGTTCCCATTCTTCTTTAACAAGCACTCTTCACAGGTCAGCGAGAGGCCAAGGCTGTTATCATGGAAAGCTTACTTTGCTTACGGATCACAGTCTTGCCAAACGACAGCAGTAACTCCGGCTAGAAAATCAATTTCTTTCCATCCCCATTGGGCCGAGTAGCTGTAAAAGCGTTCTCAGTTGTGATTATTAATCTTTCAGCAGCTGGTTCCAACTTTCCCTTTTCATATTAACATCTGGGATCAGTGGTTACTTGCTCCCCTCATTGTCCTGCCACCAAAAATGCAGAACTCCAATACAATCTGATCTTTTTCTTATTGCAGCAAAACAACTGAGTTTTCAAATATTAGTACTTTTCCTCACAGGGTTGATCACTTTGGAATTACAGTCTAGATGCTAACGTGATGCTGTGTTGCATCATGGTGCCTTGAAATACATCTCTGTTCAAATAGCAGTCCTGCAACCCTCACCACATCGATCACTGTTTTTAAATTAAAATGTACTTTTGCATGACAAATAAGTAGAACTGCTCAACACATCAATTTGCAATATCAGTATGTTTGATATCGCAATAACAAAGTAATGTTTAGATGCAATATTTTGTTGGATATTATGTTTCAAGTGCCATGCATTCAAATCCTGCTCGCCAGTTTATTTGGTTCCTAGATAGACTTTGACTGCCCCAAGTGCCTGCACTTCTTGTATATATTCATTGGCTGAGATGCTAAAGCTCATTAGCAGTGGTGGGGACATTGTGATGAAGGAAAAGAAAGATAAGATACCAAGGAAAATGTAGGTAAATCGTAATCAATATCCAGCAATAGTATCACAGTTGCATGTTTTCCTGAAATCTTGCAGCCTTACACATAATTTACTATTAGGTGTAGTAGAGTAACTGAAAACCAGCAGACTGTAACATTCAATACATGCATTTACATATTCTAATTAATTGAAACGTTAATGAAAAGGTTACTGTAACAGTGGTACATTCTAATAGCCATGTAGAGATCAGTCACTGAGGTTGGCCTGTATTTAAAGAGAAAGGGAACAAATGTACATGTGCTTAGAGTGCAGTCCTTTATGGAAGAGACAAGGTTCAGCATTCTGTTGACTGATGAAAAGTGAAATAGCTTTTTAGGGTCTAAGGGCCACAGATAGCTTGTCAACCGATATCCACTGAACAATGAATTCTAGCCCCAGTACACTGTGAAGTATGGTAGCTCAGGCATGATGCTATGGGGATGTTTCTCAACTACGGTGTTGGGCTTATTTATCTTACAACAGGGATCATGGATCAGTGGTAATACGTTAACATTGAAGAAGTCATGTTGCTTTATGTTGAGGGGGCAATGTCCTTAAAATGGGTATTTCAAAAAGACAACCACTCTAAACACAACAGGAAGCAAGCAGACTGGTTGGTTGTAGACCAACTTGAGTAAAGTTATGGAGTGGAAAACCACTCCAAAACCACTCCATAACCCCAAACATGCTGTTGATGAGGCAAAATCAAAGAAACAGAGCGACAAATTGAGGAATTTTGTCCAATCTTCCTGGCCCAGAAACATCTGTTCACAGAGCCGGAAATTGGTCGACTCCATGGTACACAATGTGAGGTGGTGCCCTGAAGTAGTTGTTATCCAACTAAATATTAGTTCAATGAGTCAATGAAAACTAAATTTAATAGCTTATATTGTAAACCTCAATATTCTTTTTCTCTCACAGACAATTTTCTTCATGATTGGTTTTGAATAGAATGTCCGTTTTTCCCAGTGTGTTTTCATGTCTGGACATGAATGCTAACGTAGGGATTTTAAGCTTTACTAATTTTTCTAACACACTGTTGGTATCTAAAATACAGCTGTAAACACAAAATATGATGGCTTCTGTAACACACTTGTAAATTAGGAGATTTTCCAGCCCCCACCTAACCTCTCAACACTGATAGAGTCAGTTAGATGGGTTTTGAATAAAGGCTTATTCATTTCTCAAGTCTTTTTAGGGGAAAAGGAGGCCAAAGGATGAGGATAAGTGTGAAATAGTTTTTTCTATAGGCCCAGTCCACTAGCTATAGGCTGTTTGATTGAGGTATTATTTGCAGTTGGAGTAAGGATGAATTGCGGCAGAATGTGAGGAGTATGAGGGATTTTCTCAGCTACCAGCTCACGGGTAGAACTAAGAGATAAAATAATCCCCTCTGCAAGTCCAATATGGACAAATCCTCAACAGAGCGAAAATCCCATGTTTAGTTGGACATGCAATTCCAGCGTCTCCAATGGTGTCAAAGCTTTTGAGGGAATGGTCAGTTTTTTATTTTTTTTATGTTTTAAAATTCTATCTCCAGGCTCAGTGCAGATTAGTTTATATTAGTTTTATGACTACAGAAACGTACAGTCAAGGTGAAAAGAAATCACACATTCTGTTTATGCTAGGGTATTAACAGATTCTAAAATAATTAAAGTCTGGCCTCAAGTGTACCAAGGCACAGGGTACATATTGCACCATCTTCTCATTTATTAAAGAAAGATTAAATCAAAAAACATAGAAACTTAAAATTTAAATGGGATCTACTTACATTTTGCCATGAGTACATCTTGCCTCCTGCCTGTTGACAGCAGGGTAAGGGACTGGATTCTGAAAAGAAGAAACCAATTACAAGATGGATGGATGGATGGATGGATGGATGGATGGATGGATGGATGGATGAGCTCCTCTCTTTAGTCTTTACCGGCTTATGATTCACGTTCCAGTCAGAACTTTTTAGCATCTTGTTTTTGTCCGGTTTTCATCCACTCTCATCTCATATTTGTAAAATAACCCCCTCAACCCTAAACCCCCGTGTTCTAGTTTCTCGCTGTATTTTGGGTCAGATCATTTAGACTGCAGTTTAACTCTAGTGTTCACTGATAAACTTCTAAATCCATTGTGCCCTGTTATGCATGATTCACACAGCTTCAAGGCTGTTTCAGACATAGCAAAGCAGCATCCTGTTTTACTCCCCAAACACCAAATTCTAATTTGATCGTTTCTGGAATTTGTAAAGATGGATTTTGGCAAGGACAACTAAGACTTTTTATACTACTTATTTATTGCCATTATCTTCCTTAATAGCTTAACAACTCTGAAAAGAGAGCTATTGTCTAGTCAGACTGTGGAAGGCATTAATCCGGTTCTCTTCTCTTTTACCAGCCAATTTCAGTAACATCAGCTAGAGGAGCTTTTTAGCAACTACAATAAGAAACTTCAGACTGTAGCCATTACTTTGATATCCCTTAGCATTAAGTTCTTATCTGTTCAGATGTCTTCTTTCTCTTGTCCATATTTAATGTGGGACACAGTATCAAAAAGCTCAAAAAAGCCTTTTATTCATTTCAATAGGCTTACTAACTGATTATTACATTGAGCTGTTGGGTGGAACATTCTTTGTATTAAATCAAACAATGGACCTTAACTCTTTTTTCTGGGCCTGGTCTTTCTATTACTCTTGTACAGAAGCAGATCTGGGTGCACCAAATGTAAAATACACAGGGTCTTCATCTCCACCAAGTATAATTTTATTCCACTTAGTAGTTTTTGCATGATGTTGCTGACAGATGGCGGTAAAAAGGCCAAATAAAGAGAACCATAAAGTGAATTCTGAGCCCTGCTGATATTCTCATCAATGCCATCTTGCTAATAGCTGCAAAAAGCTATAATTACCAGATTGTTTGTTTAGGATTGCTTCTGACACATGCTGAATGAATCCCACCAGTTGCTACTCATTATGCTAAAAGGCAAGAAAAGAATGTTTTTCATGTTTGAGTGGAATCCTGATATATCAACTCAGTTTGACAGGATTGCGCTTTTTCCAAAAAAAGAAAAATCATTGTAAATAGATTATCGTTGTCTAACACTAATATTTGTTTAATGATCAGACATTTACATTTGCCATCAGAGCAAATCTGTAAGAGGACATATACCTTTTTGGAGCACTCAGGTAAATATGAATACATCACAATGGCTATTTCAGAAATACTGATGCATTTTGTGGCCTTTGTACAAGATTAATCATAACAAAGTGAGTCTCAGAATGTTGCTGTGGTGCTGATATTTATATCATTGTCAGCTGCAGACTGGCTAAATGTGAGTAGACTACTGAGAGAAGGATAACGCACAACAATAATAAGAATGGTAACGGTAGTTTAAAAAATGTTGTCAACTCCCTGGTTTCAATAAGTCATAAAGTGTTTGTAAACTGGAGTGAAAATAAGCTAGATCCAGTGACTAAATTGTTATGTAACACTAATTTAATGGCCCTTCTGTTATGATCAGTCAGTATGTGCACATGTGTACATAAGAGCCTGAGAGACTAACACCAGGGATTTTTTATTTTTATTTTGGTGCAACAAAGTGAAAAACATGATGGTTTTTAACAACTTTGATTAGCCATTGGTGCGGCTATCACCATTAGCATTGCTATCTGTAACCGCATTCTCTCTGTTCACAGTTTCAAAGAGAAAGTTTCCATACTGTTAAAGTCTTCAACAATTACAATTTTTTTTAGGCTACATGGCAGATAAAGTTGTGGGGCTGCACGGTGGTGCAGTGGTTAGTACTGTTGCTTTCTCCCCGTGCATGCATGGGTTATCTCTGGGTACTCTGGCTTCCTCCCACAGTCCAAAAACATGACTGTTAGGTCAATTGGTCTCTCTGATTGCCCTTAGGTATGAATGGCTGCGTGCTTGGTTGTTTGTCCTGTGTGTCTCTGTGTTGCCCTGCGATGGACTGGCGACCTGTCCATGGTGTACCCCGCTTCTCGCCCGTATTGCTGGAGATAGGCACCAGCTCCTCCGTGACTCTGTATGGAAGAGTCGTGTATAGAAAATGAATGGAAGGATGGCATATGAAGTTTGAAAGCTGAAAAAACAATGACTTCCAGTTAGCATCAGGGAGTTTCCTTTTTGGTTAATATTAGTGTAGCAATTAGAGATAGATATTCATTTTATCATCCTAAGAATTTAAATATAACCCAACATTGGTAAACTATACAAGATGAACCCCAAAAACACAAATTGTCACTGAGATTGTTACTTTTACTATTTTCTTCCACTGATGTCACTATCCATACATTATATATCAGATATCAGAGCAGTTTTTCTGTTTGTGGGGCTTTGATTGTAGTGACATACAGTCACATCCATAAAATCTATTGTCAAAAACAACCTCAGTAGATTTTTAAATAGAATACAGTTATAATTATCGCAAGAAATGCCACCAAACATGGAGATCAACTGCCCTGTACATGTTTCCCATCTTTAGCTGCAATATCAGAAAGCTTCCACCAATCTAAACATTTCCACAAACATCTGTCTTGTATTTTATTTTTTTAAGACATCACAATATCTTCAAATAAAGTGATGCTGAACAGCAGAGTGCTAACTTGTGAAAAGCTCTAACTAAACATTGACATTTTAAGCAATCTGCCAAAACTAACAAAAACGGACCTATTGCATTGTTTTAAATATCCCTTTAAATATATTTTTATGAGATTGTGATTTATACTGTATTTTTGAAGTGTCAAACATTCTTTGGCGATAAGCTGAGACCTTCAGAGTGAAATCAGCTAGTATAAGACCTTCAGCAACACGCTTCCTTTGGATGTTTAGCCTCAGCTCGATATCAGATCCAAGGATGACATCAGTATTAGGTCCAATAGTGATACTGAATTGAATTGGCTGCATTTTGAATCAAAACATAGCCCACTATTCTTTCAGAATGGCACACATTCTCAAATGCTTTTCTGTACTGTGTAGTTCATGTCACACCTGAATGAAAGTTCTGGTATACTTCCCATCCACTCTGATCAACATCACAAACTCATTCATGTTCTGGATTTCATTTTATTCCCAGGACTACAATTGATTACCTGTTGTGAACCTTTCAGAAGTTGCTCTATATCGAGACAAAATGAATATCTTTTCTCTAACTTATTGTAGCAGTGTACCTTTCCACCTGTATCTCATCTATTCTTTTTCTTTCACCTCAGTGCATCAAATGTGTCATTTCACTGTAAATGAGCCGAAATTAATTTCTTCACACAGGCAAATCTTGCAGACGGGACTGAATTTGAAGTGTGAGAAATATTTTTTTTCACCTGATTAGATGAAGCTATCGTCTATTTTTTTTCTTTATGTTTTTATAGACAGGCAGGCAGGCAGGCCCAGTGACGTAATGGGGATTGTAAGGGTGTCTGGGGAATGGCTGTCTTGCTCAAAGTTTAAATGCTGCATGGGCCCCGGAGGGGATGGATGCTATGGATGCTCACATTCAGAGTGTCTTCCTGGGGTGGCTAGGATAAGCAGTTTTGTTATTGGATGACTAAAAATAAAAACCTCTGACCTTGACTGGCCACCGATGGCAGATGGGGAAGAGAGGTGATGAGTGAGATTGTTTCGATATGTGTGTGTGTGTGTGTGTGTGTGTTTGTGTGTGTGTGCGTGTGTGTGTGTGTGTTTGTGTGTGTGTGCGTGTGTGTGCGTGTATTTGACAGAGAGGCAGAGATTTAGGGGAAGTGAGACAAGAATTTTGTCAGGGTAAGCACTGAATGTGGCACCAGGAAAAACAAGTAGGAAATAATGAAAAGGTTTGAGGAAAAGTTGAAAATGGGAAAAGGGTCTTTACACACACACATATATATATATATATATATATATATATATATATATATATATATATATATATATATATATACATGTATATATATATATATATATATCTTACATCATTCAAATGTAAAACCGTTTCAATTTGCTGCTCAAACTTATTGAGCCTAATTTGAAAACAGATATACTCTTGAATTAAGTCTTCCACCCGCCCAAAGCTTTTTCTTGTTCTATTCTGAAATACGAATACATTAAGTTACATCACAAGTTGTTTTTTACATAATGTGTCATTTCAAAGCACTAACTGTTTTCAGGCACCTCTGTCAAATTTATTTCATTTCTGTTGCATACAAACAAAATAACCCAGTTTTTTCAAGAAAATCTCACAAGAGTCTGAATTTTCCAAACTTTTCTCTAAGAAAAAAGGGAACAGTTCAGTAGGGTGCTCATTGTTTTCTACACCAGGGAATAACCCAAGGCTTGTGATGAATGATGTCAGATCCACTACTCTGGAAGTCTCTGCGGTTCGACTGGTGATGATACATTTTTTTATCCAAAACATATTCTCTTGGTTCTCCTCATGATGCTGGTATAAAGTTCTGACCTACCTTTTAATTTTGCTACTGTATAGACTTTCTAAAGATTAACATATTTTGTTTTTATTCTCAGCAGATATAGGAGTAATTTGAGTGGACTCCAGGTGTTTTAAGATCTCACAATACACTAATGCCACAATATTCATCATAAAAGTGAAGTATCTTTTGATTTCATCTGATGCAAAGAAAGCTTTTTCATTATACCAGATATGAAGATAAGTGCTTTAAGCTTGGCAGTCCTATAAATGTTTAAGACTCTTATTGTGAAGCAAGAAAGAAAGTAGCTCTTTAGTTGGCCCAGTTATGTTAAAAGAGTGTTATACAGACTTCTCTTTGGGCTGGATGAAAACACTTGCATTTGCATGAAAGACGCCTTCACCAATTTCAAATAGTTTGTGTGGCAGCATTTTGGGCACTTAGAAGAAAAAGACAGCAAGATAAAAACAACTTGAAAGCACTGTGAGAATACAAAAACTGGTTAACCATTGCCCACTAACAGTTAACATAGCTTTTGATTTATAAAAACCTTGGTGAAAACACAAAAGCAGGGTTTGTACACTTTTCCCACTGTACAATTTAAGCACTTTTCAAGCATTTCCAAGGTAAGTTTTCAAACTTTTCCAGCACCAGACTTCAGAGCAGTCTGTATCCCTGTGTGCCTTTTCCTTAATGAAGCTTTTAACCAGGGCACACACAGGGTTCCCTACGTGAAGGGAGCCTATCAACAATCTAAAATACTGTGCAACTGATTAAATTCTGCAAGTTATAGTACTAATATGAAATGGACATATAGGCAGAAGGAGTCCAAAAGACATCAGAGGCACAGCACGAATGACAGAACATTGCCAAGCCACAGTTACATTTTGTGTAATTAAACCATTAACTAACCACCTTTAATAGCATTTTCAATCAAAATATTTTGTTGTTCCGCATTTTAAAGGGTGGGGAGGGGCTCCTTGAACCTTAACGTGGTGGAGGGGTTTGAGTGACGAATGATCCTAGAAGCTATGTTGCCTGGGGCTTAAATGCCTCTGATAGGGTCTTCCATGGCAAACAGGCTCTAGGTAATGGGTTAGACAAAGAGCAGTTCAAGACACCCTCATGAGGACTACACAAACAAGGCACGTGACGTCGCCGGGTACGGCGGAGACGGGGTCCAACCCTGGAGCCACACCTGGGGTCGGGACCTGTCGGAGAACGCCTGGTGGCTGGGTTGCTCCTCGCAGGACCCAGCCAGGCCAAGCCCGAAGGAGAGACGTGAGGCCATCCCCCAGTGGGCCCACCACCTGCAGGGGGAACCGTGAGGGACTGGTGCAAAGTGGATTGGGCGGCTGACAAAGGTGGAGACCTTGGCGGCCCGATCCCCGGATGCTTAGGCTGGCTCTAGGGATGTGGAATGTCACCTCACTGGGGGAGAAGGAGCCTGAGTTTGTGCGGGAGGTCGAGAAATATCGACTAGGAATAGTCGGGCTCGCCTCCATGCACAACGTGGGCACTGGAACCCATCTCCTCGAGAGTGGCTGGACTCTCTTCTACTCTGGAGTGGCCGACGGGGAGAGGCGGCGGGCTAGGGTGGGTTTGCTTGTTGCCTCCCAGCTCAGCCGTCTCGTCTCGTCATCCCTGCGCCTTCGGGTTGGGCATAGGTATCTGACTGTCGTTTCAAGCGGTAGTGCGGAGTACTTGGCCTTCTTGGCGTCCCTGCCGGGGGTGCTGGATAATGCCCCTCCCGGGGACTCCATTATTTTGCTGGGGGACTTCAACACCCACGTGGGAAATGACAGTGACACCTGGAGAGCCGTGATCCGGAGGAATGGCCTCCCCGATCTGAATCCGAGTGGTGTTTCGTTATTGGACTTCTGTGCTATTCACGGATTGTCCATAATGAACACCATCAGTGCACTTGGCACCAGGACACCCTAGGCAGGAGGTTGATTATCAGCTTTGTTGTTGTATTGTTAGACCTTCGGCCGCACGTTTTGGAAACCCTGAAGAGAGGGGCTGAGCTGTCCACTGAATCCGGAGAGACATGGCAGGCCCAAGCGCCTATTGAGGGTCTGTTGCGAACATCTGGCAGAGCCCTCGGCCAGGGATGTATTCAACTCCGGGAGAGCTTTGATCAGATTCCGGGGGATGTTGGAGACATAGAGTCCGAGTGGATTTTGTTCTCCGCATCTATTGTCAATTCTGCGGCTGTAAGGTCTGCGGTGCCTGTCGCGGTGGCAACCCCAGAACCCGGTGGTGGACACCGGCCGTAAGGGACGCTGTCAAGCTGAAGAAGAAGTCCTATCGGCTGTGGTTGGCTTGTGGGACTCCTGAGGCGGTACCGTGAGGCCAAGCGTGCCGTGGCCTGGGCTGTGGCAGAGGCAAAAACCTGGGCCTTGGAGGAGTTCGGTGAGGCCATGGAGAAGGACTACCAGTTGGCCTCGAAGCTTGTTTACAGTGGGGGTGGGAGGCTGCGAGGCAGTGTGGTTTTCGTCCCGGCCGTGGAACATTGGACCAGCTCTATGCCCTCTATAAGGTACTCGAGGGTTCATGGGAGTTTGCCTAACCAGTCCACATGTGTTTTGTGGACCCAGAGAAGGCATTTGACTGTTTCCCTCGTGGTGCCCAGTGGGGAGTGCTCCAGGACTATGGAATCGGGGGCCCTTTATTAGGGGCTATCCGGTCTTTGTACAAGCGGAGCAGGAGTTTGGTTTGCATTGACGGCACTAAGTCGGACCTGTTCCTGTTGCATGTTGGACTCCGGCAGGGCTGCCCTTTGTCACCGGTCCTGTTCATAACTTTTATGGACAGGATTTCAAGGTGCAGCCAAGGGCCAGAGGGGGTCTGGTTTGGGGACCAGTGGATTTCGTCTCTTCTTTTTGCAGATGACGTGGTCCTGCTGGCCCCCTCTAGCCAAGAGGAGGTTCTGGGGAGAGGGACGTCTGGGTGTCTCTGCTGAGTCTGCTGCCCCCGTGACCAAGTCCCGGATAAAGCGGAAGACGACGAGTATGAGTACAAGTGCATTTTAAAGTACAGTAGATGACATGAAACCCTAGTGTGATCCCTCCTTCAAAGAATCAATTTGCAATTTACATGCAAAGTTGTAAGCTATCTTAAATTTAAACGCTCCCATAAACTCTCCCAATCGCTGAAAGCTGCAGGTCCTTTTCGTGTTTTCGAGCCAGCAGTCATTAAAACAGCAACTGCCTGGCATGCTGTTTTCTCCCACACACCAGAGTGCAACTAGCACAGTTATGCACTCCAAGTAGGTCTGCTTTGCTATGCCAAAAAGACGCAGCTGGTCCAGCAGCTGGTCTTTTCATAATTTGATGTTTGCTGCTTACATGCCGGTATTACGAAAGGAGCAAACCCTCTAAGTGGCAGCAAGGCTTTCTGAGACTTCATTAAAGGGGACAAATCATTCAAAATCCATTTTTTAGCCTTTCAATGCATTTTGTTGTGTACTTGGAGTCAGTAGGAGTGCAGAAAAGTTGAATTTAGTCTCTCCAGGTGCTGCATAGATATCTTTATATTCTGTTTTGGTCATATTTTTCAATCCATTCAGTTTTCTTTATCATCTGTTATGTTTTTCCAACTGTTACGTCACAGTATTTGCTGCGGCACAGCTAAATAAGGTCATGGAGGTCCGGCTGATCAATTTCGCATATCTGACATATTTATTTATCACTGCAATTTTGTAGTCCAAGCTCAAGTGTGCCTTGCGGAGCTTTTGAAAGAGGATAAGTTTTCATTGTGTGTTGATATGAGGTCATGGCCGTTCCTTTGACAGCAGTAGCATCGTGCCTTCTGTTTATGTCAGTGCTGTGTGTTGCTTTTATCTCCCTGAGGACAACCGTACTGCATGTTTTAAATAGTATCATTACATGCAACAGTTTTACATTGTTTTTGCCATATTTGTCTTGTTTTTGCGGTGCTAGATAATTGTTATCAAACCACAGAAATGGCTGAACGGGTTAAAGTGGAGCGCACCTTGACCTGCAGGGGGCAGGGTATGAAGTGCCTCAGCAGCATTTAAAACGAGTTGCTCTCTGACGCTCCTCAGAACAGGTGTAGAAGAAGGGCCTGTGGAGCTAAAATAACAAGGAATTCAGACCAAAGCATTGCAGTTCCACATTATATAGACCACAACTGAATTCTTTAAGTGTGAAAAGGAAGGATTTAAAAGCATATGTTCCCTATAAAGGCAAAATGATCACTCTCTGTTTTGTGGCTTTAAAGTGGGGGTAAACCCCATGTAAAAGAAGAACTCCGCCCCCAGACAAATTTTGAAAAATGCCACCATAATAGGCAGTGCCAAGTGTGGGGATGAGTGGAGGGTGTTAAGCTGGGGTGCGGTCAGGAGGACAAGGGAAAGTAGCAGCTAGCTTATTTTGGTACATTGCAAAATGGAGAGAGAGCAGAGCGACACTGGTAGTTTTGCCACAGATTGATCTTTTGAGGTGGAAGATTTTTAACCCCCCCCCCAACAACCGGGGGTTAAGAGAGGCTTTATGGAGCCCAGCTGGCCTTTACCAGTTTGAGCCGCTGGCTGAAGCGCTGACTCGGCGATGCTTGAAGCTGGCGCTGCTGCAGTGGAGGAATGCTACGGGGGTGTGTCTGAGTGAGACAGCTTTATACCTGAATGCGGGGGCTGTGAAGTAAGCATGTACCACAATGTACCGTTTGAACCAATAGGAAAATTCAACTGCAGTAACCACCGTTAAACCCTAAGAGGGCACCACTAAGATGGTTTTAGGAAATATATTGCAGAATTAAACAAATTTATATGACATCCATGAAATCCACGCATATTGACTCGCCAAACCTGACCTGAAATATTATACAGTGATGGCAGATTCCTTTCAATATCATTTTTGATTTATGAAACCTTTATTTATGAAAACTCTTTTTGTCTCATTCCCATGATCTAAGCATCATCTTTTCTTATAAACTGATGTATTACTACACCCAACCGAAGTCTTGCTAACAAAGTCTGATGTAGGAGTCCTGTATTGGTTTTTTTATCACATGGTGATTGTTGCTCGCTACTGTCTACTTTCCAATTATGTTTGCCATGTTGAGAAACCATAGAATAAGCTGTGCTTTTTTTTAATTAATAGTCTATATATTCAGGATTTATCCACGTTTTTTATTCAGTGTATACAAAACTACCAACGGTATTCCTTTAAAAGCTGCTGTGAATTTAAGGACGACAGGTTGCGAATTAATCAAACTTGTGTTTTAAAAAAAAAAAAAAAGAATGTTCTTTCTGTGCAGGAAGCAGTGCAAGTTAAAACCTGAAGAAAATGTCAGAAGAAAATGCTCAGAAAAAAATGACTAATGCATCATTGGTAGAGGATAACACGAGTACAGAGAAGAAGCAAAAGCATAGCTGACTGGATATGGTGTAGACTCATGTATGGAGGTAAAACATGTACTGTAAAATTTTAAGCCTACTGCGTCACGTGTTCATGTTAGCAGCCATTTTGCGAGAACAATCTTCAGAGTTGATATATTGATTCTTTAACAGTACTATAGGTGTATTACACTTTTTATGTGTGTTCACCTATCTTCTACATAAATAATAAAGTCCGGACCGTTTAAATTAATCGTATTTATTCTCCTGCTTTTCTATTCTTTGTACCCTTTAGAAAACATATCATGATAAACGTCAAAGGGGCAATATGCAGACATTGGTATTGCGATGAACTGTGGTTAATTTCCATTCTATTGCCTCACTTCAACATGAATGTAAGTCTTAGCTTAAAATTATTGTACAACTATTGTAGTTGTACAATAGTTGTACAATAATTTTAAGCTAAGACTTACATTCATGTTGAACAACCATTGTAGTGAGAGCTCCAGGGGTCTAATGGATAACAGACGAAAGAGATGCAGCCAACCTGTCTAGTATGGAGAGCTGCAAAGATCACATTCAAAGGGAGTCTAAAATGCTGATGCCTCAGCTTTGCTAATGCACAATGGGCCTGTACAGCCTGTGCTTGTCTTCCAGGCAATGTACAGGACAGGGAGCATCGGAAGGAAGGTACAACTGCTATTTAAAGCTTGAGTGACAGTTCCGGGGGACATACAAAAAATGCCGACAAGGGAATCTAAGTAAAACACGTTTGTAAGGATAACAGGATGAATACATCAACTGTGAATTAGTGCTTCACAGTCATCTTTATGTAACAAACTGCAGATAGTTCACGTTTCTTTTTCTTGGCTCTCTCACCTAGTTGTGGGTAATACAGCCTTCAAAGTCAAATACAATGGGACCATTTTTAGTTTAGAGGACTGTAGTAATGTCATCTGTCCCTTGTCATCAGCAGCAGTAAAACAAATTTGCCGTGTTGATGTTTACGAAGAGACTAGATGTTGTTTAAAGTTTTATAGCTTTTGATTGACATTTTAAATATTCACTGGAGCCCCTTCCTGCTCCGATGTTTGTGAGTAGACGTAGCACTCATGAATGCCTGATTGTGTTTGTGAATGCCTCAACAATGGTATCTCCCAAACTGAACTAACAAGGGTCTTGTCATTTTTAATAATGTACACCCGGCACCACATGAGAACAATGTAAAAAAACATGTTTGGATTTTGGCGACACCCTGACAATTGGTAACACAATTATCATGCCCCCCAGTCCTTTCTATATGCACAGCCAGTCACGTCATTTCCACTCCAGTAGCACGTTGGCATGACACATAGCAGGCCGAGTTGCTCCGGCTCTCATTTTGACATCTGTGCAAAATCAGGAGCAATCTCGCATTAAAGATGAAACATCTCTCTGTACAGAAAAACATCTCTATTGAGCCAAAAAGAAAATGTTTAAAATGATTGGAGTGTAACTTTCTGGACTGTTTTTTGTCCTTGCGCTGAAAACGGGTTAACAAGCGTCCCGTCCTTGCTTTCATTCTTCTCCTGGGACGACCAAAACAGCCAAAATGTGCTCAGGCTAATCCTTTTTTGCCGGCACTTTGCAAACAATGGCTGAGTAATTGGCCAGATAGAAGCATTATGTAAAAGCGTGCAGTTCTCCTCCTTTTCCTCAGTTTAACTTGCAAAGACAGCAGCCCTGCTTTTTTGAGGGAAATAAAAAAATAGAAGACAGCTTGGTTGGACAATTAAGGAAATTTGACATGTGGTCTATAATAATTCGGGCCAACAGAGGGAAGAGTGGGAACGTGATTCCTGCGTCAACCAGCCGTAATTACAATGGGATTTCTTCCTTCTCTTTCTCACTATGATGAAATGGTTTTATTGTTTCAATGATTTTTAAAAGAAAAGTGAATGAAAAAGTATGGATCACTGCTGGCTGATGAAAGGATTCACTCTGGAAAGGGCTGTCACCACAAAAAAAGAACTTTAATTTTTTTCTCAGTGTGAAACTATCACTCTCCCGCTTTTAGTCTTTCCTCTTCCTCATTACACAGGCTACCTTTACCTCCACACACGGAAAGGTGTGTAACAGTTTCCTTTCGTCTGTCTATTGTGATCTCCAGAGAAGAGCTCCAAAGTTGCAGTTGAAGCTGTTTGGAATGCGACAGCTGAACATTGTGTTATTTTTGCTGAGCTTTTAGGAAATATTTTGCACTGTGTTGGTTAATGCATGTCTGAGCATCTCTGCATTACTTCAGTCCCCATGTGGTCGACAGCTTGCATTCTCCTATGGGATGTGAAATTTCATGCTGTCTGTTTAAGGAAGTGAGTCTTAATCTGGCCTATTTAGAGCTCCAGGTCCATCAAAGAACTATAGTCCAGAAGAACCTTACCACGCTGTGTTAACGCTGTGCTATTTTGTACAACCCCAAACTTAATGTGTTTTATCAGTATTTTTGTGATATGAAAAAGCCAGGCACCTTTCTAAAAATAACAAATGGTTTTCAATTGGTTTACAAATAAAAAAATGAAAAGTGTGGATTTGTATCAGCCTCCCTTTACTGTGATAACAACCAATAAAGTCCAGCTCAGGTGGGAGAATTGGTTGACAGGAAAACGTTTTATCATACACCGTACAAATCTGGTCTTTATGGAACCGTGCTAAGTAGAACACAATCACTGAAAGAAGGCCATAGAAGAAAGCCTATTTAAAGTTTGCTTAAAAGCCATGTAGGAAACGCAGCAAACGTGAAAGAAGTTGCTCTGTCAGACTGAAGCGGAACCTTTTGACCTACATGCAAACGCTAAGTGCGATGAAAAACTAACACTGCACCTTTAATCACCTTAAATGCACCACCTGTCAGGTGATCTCACGGATCAGACTGCATAATCGCTCCTTGCTCTCCATGCTCTGCCTGTCCACACTCCAACAACACTCGCCAACTGGAAAAGCTCGGCCATACAGCACACTGACCTGCCAACCTCAGTCTCTGTGGCGTGCTCTCTTTTCCCTGGACTCCACCACACTTTTCTCTTGGTCTCGGTGGAAGACACACGCATTTTCTCTCCCGCCCTCCCTGCTGATCCCTGCTTCTGCTTTTTGTCTGTATTTTTCTCAGAGCCTCGCTTTGCATATCCTCCAAACTTTTAAATTATGGATTTGGTCAGCTAGACTCTCAACCTAATTGATCACATTTTTTTTTTCAACGGGAAGACAGGGTAAAGGAGACCCTCTTGTCCAGACGGGACGTTCTTCTCTGGATACACAATGGATTCTTGGCAGCAGTGGAAGATTGTGTGCCTGACTACGATGTCGGTCGAGGACGTAGAAAATGTGTACATATTTGGACTTTTGATAACAGGATTTCTGCTTTTTGGAGTTGGTGGTTACCTGGCTTATTGAGTGATTTGCAAAACGTGGGCAGCTGTTCAAAGCATTCCAAAGCTGCCTGCGATATTGGATGGAGTCTGTAGAGCGATTAACACTCAGACTGAAATGATAAGAGAGCAGAATCGCAAGCTCGACACGATTCTTGAACAGAATCGCAGCCTGGCAGCAGTTGGGCTCAGAGGTTAAAGGATATAATCTTGGAGGAGTTGTTCGCTCGAGATCTGCGGAAAGTACCAGAAATTTGGCTATTTGGATTCGCAATTGAGACATACCAGTAAAACTCTTAAGGTAGTTGGAAATTCACAACTGCCTGAACCACAACCTTTATTGTTTTTCTAAATCTGGCGCCCCAATGTGGCCTTTGCAACTTCTGCTAACTGGCTATCGACAAAATATCTCCTGGATGTTATATAAACATGACGCTCTTCCCCAGCACTCCCCTACCAGCTGTGTGCTGATCGGACTATGAGGCTGATTGATAAAACTTCCACCTCTCTTCTCAAAGACAATGGCGCTTCTCTCAGTGTTGACAGTCTAATTCTTGCAAACAAACTCAGACTCATATATATATTCGCACGCTCAAGATTCCACCGTACGCTTGCTAAATCTTTACTTATGTGTGTGTTGCTTACCCCTGCTGAGGTTTTTTGTACTGAAAAAATATTTTTTTTCCTCCTTTCTTACTTTACCTAATTGTGTGATTTCATTACTTTTCATAGATTTCTCAGAAGGATTACCAGCAAAAGCCAATTATTATTAGTATTTCATTACTTTTTCATTAATTTTTAGTTTTATTAGAAGGATTACCAGCGAAAACCAAATATTATTAGTAATTTGGACTTTAGGTGCTCTCACACCAATGACCCAGCTTTCTTAATTAGACTACAATGGACTGTTATTACTTAGTTCAACTTCAGTACCAGTAAAAGCAATATATTATTAGCACCTGAAAATGGGAATTAAAGCTGTTTTGTACCAGTGACTCAGCTTCCCTAGTTAGAATTCAGTGGAATGATGACACTATCAATATCATCTTCTTTTAGTATAAGATGCTTTATTATTAAGAGTGGCTTAGAACCAATTTCTAACACTAAACTTGGAAGGATTATTAGTTATTATTACTCCCAAGGATTATAAGTGTCATTTGATTTGTTTTTCTGTGTCTGTATCTGTGTTTACTTTCTTTGTGATTGTATTGTAATTGTTCTTCCTCGTATACAGCGCTTTGAATGTCTTGTTACTGAAAAGGGCTATATAAATAAACTTACCTTACCTTACCTTACCAAGTAAGCCTAGCCTCTCCTTTCTCATAATTCAAAACCAACTACCTGTCATTAATACTCCTGTCTCTCTGTGAGCTGATCCCAGAAGCCGAACAACTACGGAGTCCCGATGCTGTCAGAAAACATTATCTCAATAAACCTGTGTAAATCATATCTGTCTTGGTGCTGTTCAAGAGTTCCCTGGTTCTGAACACAATATGACACCACCCCCTATGTAAATCAGTGGTGTCAGTATCATGCTCAGGGGCTGGTTTTCTTTAGCAGGGACATGGAAGTTTGTCAGAGCTGATGGATGGAGCTGAATACATGACAAGGCTGGAGGAAAACTTATGAAAGGTTGCAAAAGTATGTTACATTTGCAAGACACTGTACCTTGAAAACCCTACTCTGCACTGTTAACTAAACACAGACTTCAGTGCCTGATAAACTGCACTACAGATACCCTACTAATCAGCACGGGGGAATAAGCGAGAGCAGCAGACAGCCAGGTTGCACCAGCAGGCTATTGAACATCTGGCCTGGAACCATGTTTACAAAGTTTATTATGGTGTCAACCGCCATTACCCAGAATCCATAATAAAGTCTGTCAATGCAAATGACAGCTATTTAATGAAAGACAATCACTCCTGCCTTCAAGGATCTTAAAAGGTTTTGCAAAAAAAATAAAAAAATGTGGTGCATGTATATCTCAAAATGCATGGTGTTGTTGACCTGATCGATTGCCTGAGTGGTAATTACACAAGGGGATGATAAAAAACTGGCTCTGTGTCACTGCAGGAAAAAATGAACTAGGGCATCACTGTGTGTGTATTTTTGAAGTTCTGTAATGGTAAGGAATGCATAAATAATCCAAACAAGATGATGAAGTTAAGCAAAAAAAGACTTTATTTTTATGCATTGATAGAGCTGAACATTTGCATTATGTCTTTGTATGTGTTAAAATCATAAGCCTTTGTATTAATGTGCATTTAGATGTTTTTTGTGCAGTGCTTTCTCTGCTTAATTGTATTAACCCACATATAGAGGTTTCATAGCTGCTTGTTTTTTTGAAAAATAAGGCTGGAGAACAGAAATGTGTTTCTATATCCCTCAATAATGCAAACTGGTGACATGCCCACATTGGCTAATTCAAAAAAAAAAACAACCAAGCCAATGTCATGTCTTATCAGACCACATAGAGGCTGAAATGGTGACCAATCTTTAATACTCCTGAGAGAATCCAGGGGTAGTTGGGATCACCAAGAAACTGCTCCTTTGTAATGTTGCTTTTCTTGCTCGCAGTATTTTAAACATGATTTCATAATATATAGTGACTGTAGTCTTACATATGTTATTTTTGTCCAGGGATGTTTTCACAAAATCATTTTATATCACAGTAACAATACAGGGTACTGGTTGTGTTTTTGGTTTTTAAGTTTGGTTCACCTTCATCTGTAAGGTCTTGAGGAAAACCAGCTATTTAAATGTGTTGCCAATATCAGTATATGTGGCCAGTTTGTCCAGAGAAAAGCACACGCCTTCCTTCCAGGAATGACCACATTACAGTTTTTAACCTTTTAAAAAATATTTGCTGCTTTTGCACCAGAGGGGAATAAAGTATTAATTTATAAATGTCATTGCAATATCAATGTGCACAATATTGCAATCGCAAAGGACTGGCTGGTTCTACTTTTTATAATACATGTGCCATGCATTCAAACTCTGCATGCTAGTAATAAATATGGCTGGTTGGGTGAACTTTAACTGTCCTTTATACTCACACTCAATCATAGTCAAATGCTAAAATAGAGGGACAGGAATTCACAGTGTTCAGTGGCATCAGGATGTGGTACATTTCATTTCCTGTGACATCACTCTTTCATAAGCTCTTTTTTCATACTGGAAGATAAACTTGCCGATTTTCAACGAAAGTTCAATGCTTTATGAGTGCCCCCAAGGGATCAGATAAGTAGTATTACAATTATAACTTGTCATAATGCTGGTTCAGACCGATACCACACAACCACGAGAGGCAAAGAAAAAACTCCGCTGCAACTTGAGGCTAATGATGGCGGGCGGACAGGCAGGTGAATATTCCTCTGAGTTGGGTCTGACGGTTCTTCTTGAGAGGATGGGCTTGGAGGTAGAGAGCAAGAACCATGAGTCTGAAGGCGTCGCGTTTCTGGGTTCCAACTCTCCTTAAGACACAACTCGGAGATAAGCAGGCGCAGGTTACTCCATGAGAACCCCGACGGGGCAGGATCTGTAGAACAGGGGAAAAACAACAAAACGATTAGTTTCCTGGGAAAAAACAAACTGCATTGGAGCAGGGGTCGAGCCTTTTTACCACTAGGTGAATACAACGGGCTGACGCCTTCCCTTGGTTCTCCACTCCTTAAAAACCCAGCTGATTGCTGTCAGAATGAGGAACACCTGTGCAGGAGCATCTGCCTGTCACACCCTAAGGAAAAAAAGGATAAAGCAAAAAACACAGCAAGGCCCAGCATAGCACATAACCTGCACACAGACACTGTGGAAGCTGACATAACCACTTTTATAAAATGTCCGACCAGAGAGGACAACATTCTGGATCACTGTTACACCACCATCAGAGACGCTTATCATGCCGTCCCACGTGCTGCACTGGGCCAATCCGACCACATCATGGTCCACCTGATTCCTGCATACAGGCAGAAACTAAAGCCCTGCAAACCTGTTGTGAGGACGACAAGGAAGTGGAGCAGTGAGGTTGTGGAGAATCTCCAGGCGTGTTTAGGCTGTACAGACTGGGATGTGTTCAGGACTACTACCAACAGTCTGGACGAGTACACAGAGGCTGTGAATTCCTACATCGGCTTCTGTGAGGACAGCTGTGTATCATCATGCACCAGGGTGAGTTACAACAACAACAAACCCTGGTTCACAGCCAAACTCAGAAGGTTAAGACTGGATAAGGAAGAGGCCATCAGGAGTGGGGACAAAGACATATACAGAGAGGCGAAGTACAAGTTTGGCAAGGCAGTGAAAGAGGCCAAACGACTGTACTCTGAGAAGCTCCAGAACCAGTTCTCAGCCAACGACTCTGCGTCTGTGTGGAAAGGCCTCAGGCAGATCACCAACAACAAGCCGAAGCCCCCCACTCCATCAACGACCGACGCCTTGCCAACGACCTGAACGAGTTCTACTGCCGCTTTGAAAGACAAAGGGACAGTCCTGCAACCATCCCCCACGACGCCCCCCAACACCTGCAGCCACAATCCACCACCCCCACCTCCCCAACCTCAAGAGGGGCCTTGGCACCTCCAACCCCCACCCTGAAGTTCCAGCCCCCTACCCACGCCGGGGACGGCTCTTTCCATCCAGGAGAGGGACGTCAACAAACTCTTCAGGAAACAGAACCCCCGGAAAGCTGCTGGACCGGATTCTGAGTGTGCCCGACTCCACCTGCAGGTGGATCACTGACTTCCTGTCTGACAGGAAGCAGTGCACGAGGCTGGGGAAGCACGTCTCTGACTCCCTGACCATCAGCACCGGTTCCCCCCAAGGCTGTGTTCTCTCTCCTCTGCTCTTCTCCCTGTACACCAACAACTGCACCTCCAGTCACCAGTCTGTCAAGCTTCTGAAGTTTGCGGATGACACCACTCTGATCGGACTCATCTCTGATGGTGACGAGTCCGCGTACAGATAGGAGGTGGACCATTTGTTGGACTGGTGCAGCCAGAACAAACTTGAGCTCAACGCTCTAAAGACAGTGGAGATGGTTGTGGACTTCAGGCAGAACCTAGCCCCACCTGCCCCCATCACCCTCTGTGACTCCACAATTGACATTGTGGAATCTTTCTGCTTCCTGGGAACCATCATCTCCCAGGATCTCAAGAGGGAGCCAAACATCAGCTCCCTCATCAAGAAAGCCCAGCAGAAGATGTTCTTCCTGCGGCAGCTGAAGACTATGATGGTGCACTTCTACACAGCCATCATTGAGTCCATCCTCACCTCCTCCATCACCATCTGGTACGCCGCTGCTACAGCCAAGGATGAGGGCAGGCTGCAGCGTGTCATTCGGTCTGCTGAGAAGGTGATTGGCTGCAGTCTACTGTCGCTCCAGGAACTGTACACTTCCAGGACCCTGAAGCGGGCAGGGAAGATTCTGGCTGATCCCTCCCACCCCGGTCACAGACTCTTTGAGACTCTCCCCTCTGGCAGGAGGCTGCGGTCCATCCGGACCAAAACCTCACGCCACAAGAACAGTTTTTTCCCATCTGCCACCAGCCTTGTTAACAAAGCCCGGAAACCACCTTGACACTCTCCATTTCCCCCACACCCCCCCTTTTTTTGCTGACAGGACACTTGTAACTTGCAACTCTATGCGTTACATTAACGCTCAGCTTGGACTCCTGCTTTACTTGCACTGCCATAATTGCACAACGATCACCTGCACTGTTGTACTGCTCTCGCACCCAATACTGCTCTATATTTACTCTCACTCACTTAAAACTGTGCACATATATTTATTATATTATATATATAATAATTTATATAATTTATATATATTATATTGTAGATGTGTTTATACTGTTTAATTTGTACTGTATTGCACCGACTACGCCAAAACAAATTCCTTGTTTGTCCAAAAACGTACTTGGCAATAAAGCTTTTCTGATTCTGATTCTGATAACTAGCTCAAGCCTAGGTTTTACTGGCAGCTATGAGCATTCAGGATGCTGAAGAGAGTGAGTTTCAGTTGGGCCGATTTGTTAGTATTGGTAAGCATATGTTCTACATGCCGTGCTACATGCCGTTCTTACAGCAGACATTTTGGACATGCCAAAACAAAAACATGACAGCCTGGGAGAACAGTGTGATCTGGTGATCCAATTGTGCATGCTGCAGTATGGACTGAGTAGTTAGTAGTTGCTAGACGTGTTATCTTCTTCTATCATCATGTCTGCCCACTAAATTTAAATAAATCGTGGACATGCAGTGGTGTAACTGAGGAATGGCTTTTCCGAGGTAATGCTATGTTAACATGATTATAACAACTATAGATAATTGACTTTACCCTATGTTGGAGCCCTGCCAGATTACTAATCAATGGCTCTTGGTCTGTTTTTTTGTTTTGTTTGCAAATTAGAGACTGTCAACTCATTGCTCCAAAGATTTGGCCATTTGCTGGATACAGCTGTTTTTCAGAATCAGAACAACAGTTTAATTTGGAAAAACATTGTAATTGCTCAGGTTGTAGGAGTTTGTCCTTTAACCGATGGGTTACCAGTTCAAACCCTGCTCCGTCCGTCTCAGTCGTTGTGTCCTTGGGCAAGACACTTCACTCTCCTTGCCTGCTAATGGTGTTTAGAGGGCCCAGTGGCACCAAGGATATGGCAGTCCACTTCTGTTAGTCTACCCCAGGGCAACTGTGGCTACAATGTAGCCTACCACTGTCAGTGTGTGAATGTGTGCATGAATGGGTGAATGACTGATTGTACTGTAAAGCGTTTTGGAGTCCTTGGACTTAATAGCGCTATACAAGTGCAGGTAATTTACCATTTATATAATTTGCACCTAACTGAGGCAGGTGCATTTTCTTTAATTGGATTGTCCATTGTGTCTAAACGTGTTCCTGTTTGAGGTAATAGATTAATTACCTATGTATATGACAGATTTTAATATGGTGTAATTGCATTACAATGTCGCTGAGCTTGACATAACTTGACATATGTAAAGTTTAATTATTTAGATTACACATTGTCAAGGTATGCTGACATGTGTTATAAAAGCCTGCATAATCATAGATTTGTCACTATGTCACCTTGCACTGAGTAAGCAGATCTATATGACTCCCAACAAGTGATGATTACTGATGATGACTGCAGAATTAGAACTAATGGCTGTTTTCATTACGTGAATTGTTTTCCACTTTGTGTTTCTTTTCCTCTTGCCTGTCACTCTTTTATTAAAGGGCTTTTGCTAGAGGATTGTTCTTTATTGAAATGGCCTGTGATGTAAAGTGACATTTTCGATTGTACATGTAAGTCTCCTCTTGGGGCGACATCAACTTCAAGACCCACTACCTCTACCCAGAACAAACTTTTAGAGGCTTTATCGGTTCTAATTAAGCCCTTTAAAAACACTGAACAGCTCTGTGTAGCAGAGCTGGTACCTGTCAGAGCAGTCACAGTAGCCTTCTACAGCTGCTTTACCTCCCATTTTGCTTCCATCAGCCATTACCTGTGGCTGCAACCTAAGAGATTTTAGGCCTGGCTGCAAGGTAAAACATGCTGCAGTGTCTCGAGCGATGACCTGATGTGTGCTCTGAAGAGGTGGTTAATCCAGGTCCAGAAAGTAAAAAGCCTGTACAAAGATTAGTTCCAACCGTTAACATTTCCATCTCCACAACATACACAGGGACTAATCACCTGATTAAGTGAACAGAATAAAGGAAAACTAGGCAGCGTTTTACTGTTTTGGACCTGGATTGTCCACCTCTGGTGTTCTGTTTAATGTTCATCACACTTTTCACATGTTCATCACGGCTGCCAGAAGAGGAGGATGGGGTAGTGTTTATCTCATTTTAGTGCAGATGGGGGCTCTTGTGCCCATGTCTGTGACACCCAGTGGGATTGAGGAACCCACCCACCCAATCTTCTATCAGATCGAACATGTCCTAACCTTTGCTGCCGTGGAACAGATCTGTGGGCTGCTCTAATTCCCTGCCCCAATGACTTGTAGCTGTTTGAATATCGATGGCCAGCCGGTTATTAGGAAGCAGGAGAAGATGGACGAGGCTGTTAAGAAAAGTGAGAGCTCAGTCACCCTTTTATGTAGATGTCAGTGCAGACTGCTAAAACAACATTGAAAGGTGTTTTGAATGTAACTCGGATGAACGAAATGAGGTAAAGGCACTTTAAAGGAAAGAGTTATAGCTACAAAAATAAATATATTTGCCAAAGGAGCTACAAAGCAGCATAAAAGAACTACTTGGAGTCTAACCTGTCTTACATGTACTGTACATTGAGCCACTTTATGCATATTGGTCCCAGGAGAGTGACTGACTCAATTAGATTGCTGCAGAGACGTAAACGCCTCTGTGTTCAGGGATTCACATGCATATTTCTTCTGTATTTATGAACTCTGTTTACAGAGTTCATAAATACACTGTTTTATGATATACAGGTCCTTCTCAAAATATTAGCATATTGTGATAAAATTCATTATTTTCCATAATGTCATGATGAAAATTTAACATTCATATATTTTAGATTCATTGCACACTAACTGAAATATTTCAGGTCTTTTATTGTCTTAATACGGATGATTTTGGCATACAGCTCATGAAAACCCAAAATTCCTATCTCACAAAATTAGCATATCATTAAAAAGGTCTCTAAACGAGCTATGAACCTAATCATCTGAATCAACGAGTTAACTCTAAACACCTGCAAAAGATTCCTGAGGCCTTTAAAACTCCCAGCCCGGTTCATCACTCAAAACCCCAATCATGGGTAAGACTGCCGACCTGACTGCTGTCCAGAAGGCCACTATTGACACCCTCAAGCAAGAGGGTAAGACACAGAAAGAAGTTTCTGAATGAATAGGCTGTTCCCAGAGTGCTGTATCAAGGCACCTCAGTGGGAAGTCTGTGGGAAGGAAAAAGTGTGGCAGAAAACGCTGCATAACGAGAAGAGGTGACCGGACCCTGAGGAAGATTTTGGAGAAGGGCCGATTCCAGACCTTGGGGGACCTGCGGAAGCAGTGGACTGAGTCTGGAGTAGAAACATCCAGAGCCACCGTGCACAGGCGTGTGCAGGAAATGGGCTACAGGTGCCGCATTCCCCAGACCTAGGCTACAGAGAAGCAGCACTGGACAGTTGCTCAGTGGTCCAAAGTACTTTTTTCGGATGAAAGCAAATTCTGCATGTCATTCGGAAATCAAGGTGCCAGAGTCTGGAGGAAGACTGGGGAGAAGGAAATGCCAAAATGCCAGAAGTCCAGTGTCAAGTACCCACAGTCAGTGATGGTCCGGGGTGCCGTGTCAGCTGCTGGTGTTGGTCCACTGTGTTTTATCAAGGGCAGGGTCAATGCAGCTAGCTATCAAGAGATTTTGGAGCACTTCATGCTTCCATCTGCTGAAAAGCTTTTTGGAGATGAAGATTTCATTTTTCAGCACGACCTGGCACCTGCTCACAGTGCCAAAACCACTGGTAAATGGTTTACTGACCATGGTATCACTGTGCTCAATTGGCCTGCCAACTCTCCTGACCTGAACCCCATAGAGAATCTGTGGGATATTGTGAAGAGAACGTTGAGAGACTCAAGAGCCAACACTCTGGATGAGCTAAAGGCCACTATCGAAGCATCCTGGGCCTCCATAAGACCTCAGCAGTGCCACAGGCTGATTGCCTCCATGCCACGCCGCACTGAAGCAGTCATTTCTGCAAAAGGATTCCCGACCAAGTATTGAGTGCATAACTGTACATGATTATTTGAAGGTTGACGTTTTTTGTATTAAAAACACCTTTCTTTTATTTTTCGGATGAAATATGCTAATTTTGTGAGATAGGAATTTTGGGTTTTCATGAGCTGTATGCCAAAATCATCCGTATTAAGACAATAAAAGACCTGAAATATTTCAGTTAGTGTGCAATGAATCTAAAATATATGAATGTTAAATTTTCATCATGACATTATGGAAAATAATGAACTTTATCACAATATGCTAATATTTTGAGAAGGACCTGTAGTATGTTAGTTTTTGTACATTTTTACAGAATTATTTGAGGAAGTGGAAGTTTAGAATTTGTGAATTGGCGTTCTGTTACAAATTAACTCATGTAAGCAGTTAATGGCCTACCTGCAGTAGGCAGCATGCAAGTCATTTATAGTTATCTTTCATTTATAAGAGGTCTATACCTTCTCCTTTTATTAAACAAGCTAAATAACCTTTTGTTATATGTTTCTTGTTTACACTTTTAGTAAGAACCCAGCAAACGGTCAGGAGTGAATGGAGTTACCAACAACTGTATGTAGCAGAATCGTGCCATGCTCACCCCTCCTTCACCTGTTTCGGCTAACTAACTGTCGCTCCTAAACGTCGCTATTGTTTAAAAGACAGGAAGTCATCTGCTTGAAAAGTCATGGCATGGAGACAAAGTGACTGCATTTTGAAAGTATAGTTAAGGACTTTCAAAGTGTCACAAGAGACTGGCTAGAGACTGCAGGTGTGTTAAGCAGCAGGCAGCTGGCCATAGCCCAGCTAATTAATCAGCTAATATTAGCTTTTTGTAGCTCACAGTTTATCTATTAAGAGCAACACACCAAAAAGCAATAGAACTTTGCTCAGTAAGTCTGCTTATTTAAAATAAAGCTGCTTTAAAATCCCAGTGCTTGTTTCTGAAGTAGAATGCAATTCTTGATTTGTCTAAATGTATTTAGGAGAAACAATCTGATTGCCAAATCATTGCCATGACTACATGAAACAGAGGAGTGTTTCAAACCGAGTGATTGTCAACTCTAATTTTCGCTCTATATCTATGTATGTGTATCAAAATGGAAGAATTTATTAATAAATGTCTTTAAAACATTATTATAACTGTTATGATAAGCAATATAATAATTGTTGCTATTGTTGTTGAAATTAAAGCAACTACATCATGTTGAATGTTTCTGTTTAAAATTTTTGTGATAATATTGTGATATTGTGAAATATGGAAATAATAGTTTTCCTGTTATTTAAAAAAATGTTCTATTTAGGGATATTGCGTGGCTCAGTGGAAGAGCAGGGTTACCGTATATTGTGAATATAGTCCTTGAAGCAGGTGCCTTAGGTTTGATTCCCCATCTGAGCCATCTTCCCCCTCTCTTCGTTTGATACATAGTTGTAAGGAAAAACATAGAAAAAGTGCAAAATTCTGTGGTACTTTTTGCACATGGAATGATATATCATTTTGCCACTCCTCTGTAACCTATAGATGACATCTTTTGACAGGTTTTTGAAAAATCACGCAAAAAGATATGTCCAGGTGTTTGCTATCCAGAAAATATGAAACATCTCCCAATGGATTCTGTTGTCAGCAAAAATGATATGTTGCACATGGGATAAATCTAAGCAAAGTGGATCCAAAACAAATGTTTAGAGTATAGCGAGATGGCAAAATGCAACAATGTGTCGGTTGTGTCCATTGCATGCTGCAAACTATGGACACAAGTGGAAAAAAAAAACCACACACACATACACGCCTCAGTGAGATGCTTTAAAAGTCCCTGGAGAATTGACGGTGATTATTGTGGCTACTGTGATTGCTATCATTGTCTCCCATCATGGCCATTACCAGCCGAGCATTTCCCCGTGCACTTCTTTCAGCTCAGCGCTCTGTTTACCCTAATGTGAGCTGCGGGGAAAATAGCCAAACGGCGTCTTCCATAAACACCTTGTTATCTCTCATTCCTTCTCTAATTTTTTCTCCATTCTATCACTGTCACCCACTTTTCCATGAGCTGCTGCAGCAGGATGGCCATCTCACACTGAAATGAAAGGATATATATATATATATATATATATATATATATATATATATATATATATATATATATATATATATATATATATATATATATATATATATATATATATATATATATATATATATATATATGCACGGTGGCGCAGTTGGTAGCACTGTTGCCTTGCAGCAAGAAGGTCCAGGGTTTGATTCCCGGCCGGGGGTCTTTCTGCATGGAGTTTGCATGTTCTCCCCGTGCATGTGTGGGTTCTCACCGGGTACTCCGGCTTCCTCCCACAGTCCAAAGACATGCCAGTTAGGTTAATTGCTCACTCTAAATTGCCCTTAGGTGTATGAATGAGTGTGTGCATGGTTGTTTGTGTGTTGCCCTGCGATGGACTGGCGACCTGTCCAGGATGTACCCTGCCTCTCGCCCATAGACTGCTGGAGATAGGCACCAGCTCCCCTGCGACCCACTATGGAATAAGCGGTACAAAATGACTGACTGACTATATATATATATAAATATATACATACAGGGGTTGGACAATGAAACACCTGTCATTTTAGTGTGGGAGGTTTCATGGCTAAATTGGACCAGGCTGGTAGCTAGTCTTCATTGATTGCACATTGCACCAGTAAGAGAAGAGTGTGAAGATTCAATTACCAGGGTAAGAGCACAGTTTTGCTCAAAATATTGAAATGCACACAACATTATAGGTGACATACCAGAGTTCAAAAGAGGACAAATTGTTGGTGCACGTCTTGCTGGCGCATCTGTGACCAAGACAGCAAGTCTTTGTGATGTATCAAGAGCCACAGTATCCAGGGTAATGTCAGCATACCACCAAGTAGGATGATCCACATCCAACAGGATTAACTGTGGACGCAAGACAAGAAAAGCCAAAGAAAGGGATGTTCGGGTGCTAACCTGGATTGTATCCAAAAAACATAAAACCACGGCTGCCTAAATCACGGCAGAATTAAATGTGCACCTCAACTCTCCTGTTTCCACCAGAACTGTCTGTCGGGAGCTCAACAGGGTCAATATACACGGCCGGGCTGCTATAGCCAAACCTTAGGTCACTCATGCCAAAGCCAAACGTCAGTTTCAATGGTGCAAGGAGCGCAAATCTTGGGCTGTGGACAATGTGAAACATGTATTGTTCTCTGATGAGTCCATCTTTACTGTTTTCCCCACATCCGGAAAAGTTACGGTGTGGAGAAGCCCCAAAGAAGCGTACCACCCAGACTGTTGCATGCCCAGAGTGAAGCATGAGGGTGGATCAGTGATGGTTTGGGCTGCCATATCATGACATTCCCTTGGCCCAATACTTGTGCTAGATGGGCGCGTCACTGCCAAGGACTACCGAAGCATTCTTGAGGACCATGTGCATCCAATGGTTCAAACATTGTATCCTGAAGGCGGTGCCGTGTATCAGGATGACAATGCACCAATACACACAGCAAGACTGGTGAAAGATTGGTTTGATGAACATGAAAGTGAAGTTGAACATCTCCCATGGCCTGCACAGTCACCAGATCTAAATATTATTGAGCCATTTTGGGGTGTTTTGGAGGAGCGAGACAGGAAACGTTTTCCTCCACCAGTATCACGTAGTGACCTGGCCACTACCCTGCAAGAAGAATGGCTTAAAATCCCTCTGACCACCCTGCAGGACTTGTATATGTCAATCCCAAGACGAATTGACGCTGTATTGGCCGCAAAAGGAGGCCCTACACCATAGTAATAAATTATTGTGATCTAAAACCAGGTGTTTCAGTTTCATTGTCCAACCCCTGTATATATATATACCGGGGTTGGACAATGAAACTGGAGTCACCCATTTCAGGTGACTCCCTCTTGAAGCTCATCAACAGAATGCCAAGAGTGTGCGGAGCAGTAATCAAAGCAAACGGTGGCTACTTTGAAGAACCTAGAATATAAGACATATTTTCAGTTGTTTCACACTTTTTTGTTCAGTATATAATTCCACATGTGTTAATTCATAGTTTTGATGCCTTCAGTGTGAAGCTACAATATTCATAGTCATGAAAATAAAGAAAACTCTTTGAATGAGAAGGTGTGTCCAAACCTTTGGTCTGTACTGTATATATATATATATATATATTATTTTGCCTTGCACCAATTAAGCCTGACTTTCTTATTCACACTTGTAGATGTGCCTCAAAGCAGGATTCTGCTGACACGTTTCTGCTCTTTGGCTTTTCTTGTCTTGTCCTTCATTCTTTGCTTTTACTCTCATCTGGTTTGAGCCAAAGTGCTCAGTCAATTCTGCTCAAATGGGATTTTTACAATGTACATAGAGAATATTGAAATCCAATAGCAGGCATTTAAAGTGTCTTAAATGTTTCTGCCAGTGAATACTTCCTCAAACACAAAAAATAGAGTGATTTCAAGTTGTGATTTCCGTAGCTGTTTAGCCTTTGGTGTGTTTCTAAAACGTTTTAAGCATGCTGCTGTGCAACCCATGCTGGAACAGATGCTGTTTAAACAAATTAGCGCATTAACCCTTTTGTTCTGTCCAACTTTAGGCTGGTCTCTAGAAAGTGATAACAGTATGTAAGCTAGCTTTTTTTGTGTACGGTATTGTAAAAAAAAAAAAAAACCTGTCTACACTCAACTTCTTCCCTCTGGATGAACATAAAAGTCTGGAAGTGTTTCAGTTTGGGTTAAAACTGACAATAGAAGTGAGTCTATTCTGTTTAGAGTTTTTAATGATATTTTTCGACAACAGATTCTAGCAACAGTTTTCTGCTCATACTTTGGTACCTGAAAGTAGCCTCTGAAAGTGCAGATCAGAAGATCCTCACCTGTGTCATTACACTCCGTACCCCCAGGGGGCATACCACACCCTTTAAGAATCACTGGTTTTAAAGCAACCCTAAAACAGTAATCCATGCTTTTATAATGCTTGGAATTAGTCAAAGCTCTTGGTTAATATGCAAATGCTTTTTAAAATTCTTTTGTTTTTAACACCCCTGTCAGACTACTGCATACCTGCCTTTCAGTTTAATGATGTTGGAAGCCATGATGCCAAAGGAAAATGAGGCTTCCACTTTGCCTTACTATGCATTTAACACTGGATATGCTACACGTGTGCTGCACATCTAACATGCACCACTGATAGAGGAACAACACAACTGCATCTCAAATGCTGCATCAATGACCCAAAACTGACATTACCTAATCTCATGTTACACTGTCCAGACTCTTCTCTAACCTTAGGATGCTGGAGATTTGAAGCTGAATGTAAAACTTAAGGCATGCATTATAGTCTGACTAATCGAAGTAATAATTATCTGACCACTTGGGGGCATTCAGAGCATGGACATTTTTATTTCCAGATGGTCAGTGAAAAAAGTAAATGGCACAAACAAAATGCTAATGTCACAGAAAAGTAATATGCGTGGCTAGGATGCAGCAGAAGTTTTCCCCATCCCTCACCATTGATCCCAGTATACATTCACTATTCAAAAGAGAAGAACATCAAATGCGATGCACTTACTTTAAAGACACAAAAGGACTCCATGTCCCCCAAAATCGCTATAGTTTGTTCATGTTTAGACACAAGTAAGACATGTTTTTCAACACACCAACATACGTGGCAAGATAGAAAATATTGTTGCAGCAGCCTAAGTGAGCTTAATTTGTAGAATATTTTAGTAAATGTCAGGATGGTGGTTCTTGGAGTAGGACCCAAGTGTAGACAGGCAGGCAGCAGCAGAAGAAGGTGAGTGGAGAGGATTTAATAAATAAAAACAAATAAAAACTTACAGGCTGTGAGGTGGAAGCAGTTGCAGGCATGAACAAGGTAAACAGACATGGACAGGCTTGGCAAGAACAACAGTTAGGAGCAACAGAATAAACCAGTGAGGAGAAAACAGAACAAAGGAGTATATATACAGGTGGAACAGGGAGACTAATTAGCATGGTGCAGGTGGACCGCATTAAGCTGATTACAAGCAGACTAAGATGTAATCTAACCATAGGAAAATCTGACAAATGTAACAGAACTAAAATACACCATAGACAAAAATACAAGAAGAATAAGAACCATGATGAAATGAACTAAAACACCAACTGGAAAACAATCATGATCAGAGGACAAACCCTATGCAAACTCAAACATCCTCAAATCATGACAGACTTATGATTGTTCTGTTTGCTATTATAGTTTTTATTGGTTTGTATGTCATTTATTTTCTGATCTACAGGTCCTTCTCAAAATATTGGCATATTGTGATAAAGTTCATTATTTTCCATAATGTCATGATGAAAATTTAACATTCATATATTTTAGATTCATTGCACACTAACTGAAATATTTCAGGTCTTTTATTGTCTTAATACGGATGATTTTGGCATACAGCTCATGAAAACCCAAAATTCCTATCTCACAAAATTAACATATTTTATCCGACCAATAAAAGAAAAGTGTTTTTAATACAAAAAACGTCAACCTTCAAATAATCATGTACAGTTATGCACTCAATACTTGGTCGGGAATCCTTTTGCAGAAATGACTGCGTCAATGCGGCGTGGCATGAAGGCAATCAGCCTGTGGCACTGCTGAGGTCTTATGGAGGCCCAGGATGCTTCGATAGCGGCCTTTAGCTCATCCAGAGTGTTGGGTCTTGAGTCTCTCAACGTTCTCTTCACAATATCCCACAGATTCTCTGTGGGGTTCAGGTCAGGAGAGTTGGCAGGCCAATTGAGCACAGTGATATCATGGTCAGTAAACCATTTACCAGTGGTTTTGGCACTGTGAGCAGGTGCCAGGTCGTGCTGAAAAATGAAATCTCATCTCCAAAAAGCTTTTCAGCAGATGGAAGCATGAAGTGCTCCAAAATCTCCTGATAGCTAGCTGCATTGACCCTGTCCTTGATAAAACACAGTGGACCAACACCAGCAGCTGACACGGCACCCCAGACCATCACTGACTGTGGGTACTTGACACTGGACTTCTGGCATTTTGGCATTTCCTTCTCCCCAGTCTTCCTCCAGACTCTGGCACCTTGATTTCCGAATGACATGCAGAATTTGCTTTCATCCGAAAAAAGTACTTCGGACCACTGAGCAACAGTCCAGTGCTGCTTCTCTGTAGCCCAGGTCAGGCACTTCTGCCGCTGTTTCTGGTTCAAAAGTGGCTTGACCTGGGGAATGCGGCACCTGTAGCCCATTTCCTGCACACACCTGTGCACGGTGGCTCTGGATGTTTCTACTCCAGACTCAGTCCACTGCTTCCGCAGGTCCCCCAGGGTCTGGAATCGGCCCTTCTCCACAATCTTCCTCAGGGTCCGGTCACCTCTTCTCGTTGTGCGTTTTCTGCCACACTTTTTACTTCCCACAGACTTACCACTGAGGTGCCTTGATACAGCACTCTGGGAACAGCCTATTTGTTCAGAAATTTCTTTCTGTGTCTTACCCTCTTGCTTGAGGGTGTCAATAGTGGCCTTCTGGACAGCAGTCAGGTCGGCAGTCTTACCCATGATTGGGGTTTTGAGTGATGAACCCTGGATGGGAGTTTTAAAGGCCCCGGGAATCTTTTGCAGGTGTTTAGAGTTAACTCGTTGATTCAGATGATTAGGTTCATAGCTCGTTTAGAGACCCTTTTAATGATATGCTAATTTTGTGAGATAGGAATTTTGGGTTTTCATGAGCTGTATGCCAAAATCATCTGTATTAAGACAATAAAAGACCTGAAATATTTCAGTTAGTGTGCAATGAATCTAAAATATATGAATGTTAAATTTTCATCATGACATTATGGAAAATAATTAACTTTATCACAATATGCTAATATTTTGAGAAGGACCTGTATGTTTGTAGTACAGCATTTTATGTTATTTTCAAAGTGCTTTATGAATAAAATTGTATGGTACGGTATGGTATGTTATGGTATGATATGGTATGTGAGTTTATGGATCTCTATTCTTCTGTTTGCACTGTGTTTTTTATTTTTTCCACACAGGGCAAGATTCCCACAGTTGTCACATTAACTCAGCTTTCCTGCAAATGTGCATTCCTGCATTTACTTTTTTGTTTACACATCTCATTTAAAAACAAGCCAAAGGTGATCACCTCAAAATAGTATTTAATCAGCTTGTTAAATTGGCCAACCGAATAATTGCTGTCATCACTCACAGAGAAATGCATGCCAACCTGCAGAGAGCAAGTGGGTGGACTTGTGGGCGCGAGTCGGTGACATTTCATCCCACCATGATGTGTCATGTTACCCCCCTGTTGGTCCTCAAGACATGTACATCAGAAGGAGAAGTGTGCCAATGTGTGAATGTTGAATGCTTTTATCGGCAATTCATTTTCCAGTATCTCAGCCATCAATCATCACAACTTGTTCTCAAATGCTGCTAAATGTTGCTAAAGACAGCGAGAGGAGGGATGTATACACAAGGAGACATGGACAGGCGAAGGGAGAGGAGGCCTCTTTAATTAAGATTGCAATCGAACAAAAACTGTTTAGAGATTAAACTTTGCCTTGTTTTTTGGACAGTGTTTGATCCTGAGCTGACTGTGCTGTGGCTAAAATGGCTTGCCACTCTGTCCTTTCAACTTATGTTTTAAAAGTCTTGTTTAAATGCCAGTGTTGGGCTTACACTGCCGTATATCTTTTTAGTTTCATGTGTTATTTTCTTTTATTAATCACAACAATTCAGAATTCTTAGTCTCTATATTTAGTCTCTATATTTCTCCATAACATAAAAAAGTTGAGCTTTTTAACAATGTCAATAAAGGAATCTGGCTCCTTTAATTATGGATAATTCACTTTTATTTTGCTGTCTGTTGTAGTTGGTATAGTATTGGTCTTCAGAAAATAAAGATTCAATTTACAATATAGATGTCTAGATTAAGATTTTCTTTGTTGTAGATACCATGCATATGCCTAAAAACTCAGTAGCTTTAAGTTGCAGTAAATTAAAACATTGCATTCTATCAATAATATATGTAACAGAGGCAACAGGGTTTGGCCACTGGAGTTTAGTTTAGGCCTCATATGTCTTCTGAAGATAAATCTGACTCAACAATAAGGCTGGGCTGTTATGAGATTCTCTCATTAAGTAAAAAACTGTGTTTTATGAGAATACCATATTAATATAAGATTTAAAAAGAAAGATTTACAAGATAATCTAAAGGCTTTCATTTAAAGCACAAAAGCAACTCTTTATTCCCATTTATTTATCGTCACAATTATAATAAAGTTATAATATTGTTATTTATGTAATTTATTGTACTGCTAAATGTAGTAGTAGTAGTAGTAGTAGTAGTATTGAAAGTTAATTAATTGTTTTATCTGCCCAGGTAGCTAGCCTGCAGTTGGCTGCCTAAAACACGTGCTGCTCTTACCTTGCTGCTTAACTCTTAACTATAGTTTTACAACCCTAATAAGATTGATGGATTCCTCTCCTTTGGTTTCCACACAACGACTGTCCATGTGGGCTATCCTGAAAAATCTTAATTTGTCTTCTTTGTAAGTGAAAGAAAAGTATATTAGCCATTTTTTGGTTAGCTGACCAGCAGTGCACAGCAACAGGTGGGAGCGAGGCAACACTGCATTTCTTTATGTGCCATTGTTTCTCTGTATAGGATATTAACCTAAATGGTAGCATGTCAACTCTCTTTTTTGAGAGGATGTCGCATATAATAAACCTCAGTTAGGTTCCAGTTGATTGTACGTAGACAGAACTAACACAAAAAGTGCTTTGAACATCATAACATTTATTGTCTAGAGGTTCACTTGCTTTCGGCAAATCTGTCGATCATACCGACAGAAAGCAGCAGTCAAAACAGGCTCTATTTTATTCTGACGGTCATCAGGAAGAGATGACTCAGCAAAACATCCCTAACTATGTTTAATTGATATATTCTCCATCTGCATGTATGACTTTTTGGGTTTTTTTTACACTTTCTGAAGTGAGAGTGGGCATCTATTAGTCTCCTCAGGCTCTCCTGTGAATTCTGTCATATTGGTCACCACAACAAAGGTCACACTGCCGTTTGTGCTTCACCGCTTTCTACTGTAACAATTTTAGCAAGTGACCCAGCTGTTTATCTTCTATGGAAGTGAACCTCAGTTAAAAAACCTGTAGAAGTCTGTGTTTATAATGGTTACTCAAGATGGCGCGCTATATTAATGCAAAGAACAATAGGGAGAACAAAATGTATACAGCAGTGTGGGAGGGGGATGCACATCCTGGAACTGGGCTGAGTTGTTAACGTATTCAGAGCTCCTTCGGAGCATCACCTTTACAGCACTTTCAGAGTTCTCTCTTGACAGTGAAGAGGAATAGCAAAGCATTTTGCTGTTGACAGTACTGGTGAATGGGTCCCAGCTATCCCTTTAAAGCTGCTTCTAAGACTGCTGACAACAGTACAAGGACTTTATGTGTCAACAAAAATGAGACTTCAACTCAGACGGGATATGTTCTTGTACCTGGAAATAAATTTGGATTTTTATTGCAAATGCACATGGTTTGTTTCAAATAATTTCTTCTCTTTTCCATTTTACTCAGGTTTAGCTGGGAAGTAGGGTAAGACCCTCTGAGAATGTAATGCCAATGTGGATTTTGATTAAGAACAGTAACAAAAATGAAACCGAATCATGTGGCACAAATTATTAAATACCTTACAGACATGTTATGTAACTTGTTTAGGTAACATAATGGTAATAGATATATTTATGAGAAAATATAGGTGCAAGATTCTCTGTGATTTTGAGCTATTCTGAAAACAGATGACATAAGAGTTAGAATAGGTGTACAGTACTTGGTTGTCATTCTTGCCAGGTTACTGTAGCAGCTGACCTCTTGTATAAATAATAGTGCCACATTTTAAACAGGAACATTGATAACATTTCCATCAAATTATCTTTGTCCCACATCTTGATTTTGGAAGTCAGAATGTTGCTGTGGAGACTTTCACTTATAAGGCAGCAGTAGCCACCGGAGCACCATTTGTATATCTGGAAGCGTTGGAAGGTCAGATAGCTGTTCAGTGTAGGTGATTATCTAAAATGCACCAAAAAGTGCTTATGGCTTTATTCATGACTGGTTAATGTTTTCTGTAATATGCAAACAAAAAATAATAATAATATTATCAAAATGTCATAAATCCCATTGTTACTGTTTTATGTTCAGAATACGGATCTAATCATCATGGAACATTTTATTAATTCTTCACAAAGGGAAGTTTTAATCCAAATCACACCTTCTTGCATGCCACCAAAACATCTCTCAGTGATCCAGGCTAACAATAGCACTAACAACGCCCCATTGTTAGGGAAGTCTAATCTGCATGTGATTTTCGATGTGCAGAACGACATATCTTAAACAGATTAAGAGCTTGGAACGTCTCCCTCCTTAGCTTTGAATTGAGAAAGCCCTTCAATGTGAAAAGCAAAATGTCTTCAACTACAAGAACTGAAGTCCATTTGTTTTTGTTTTTAACCTTTTTTTTTTTTGATTTGCCATGTCCTGAATGACTGAGGAAAAGCTAAAGTTACTCAGTGTATCAGTCTTGAAAGTTGTGGTTAACATATACATTTTTATGTTATGTAACCGTTTAAAAACTTGGAAAAAAAAAACATCAACTTAAATTTCAGTTTCATGTGTTGGCCTTGGTTATTCATCAAACTAGAAAGGAACAATAATACAAAGAAAATTATTCTACCTTCATTTTATTTAAGTCAGGTAACCCAAACCTCTTCATACATTTGTTAATTGTGCACTTAAACGTACAAAGAACACCTCATGGGTCAACACTGCTAAGAAAGTGAACTGCTTCCCTGGAACAATTACTGGTTGAGTTGCTTTTGTGTTCTAGAATGCTACAGAAGAAATATTTTTCATTTGTCAGTCACATTTTGCTGGAGACACAAATTAGTTTTTTTTACTTCCTGAAGATATTTATCCCATGCAGTGCCGAGATTGCAGGAAGAAGGTATTTTAGACCAACACCAATGAAGAATTACATTGCGAGGATAAAACAGGAGAAAACTGACTCCAGATTGCATTCAAAGGTCACATTTCAAAAGAAGCACTGACATCAAAATGCATTCTTGTGCCGTCCTTCCGCTGGTGACGGTGTCAGCCTGCGTAATGACAGGAAAGGCTCACTTTCATCTGCTTCCATTTGCCCCCCCCAGTCTTTCAATTATTACCACAGTAGCTTGTTGTTTCCCTTTCCCCTTCATGTCCCTCTATGCCTAATTTGCTTGGTCCTGCAGATGAGTGAATTTCAGGTCTTTGTTCCCACTTTTGGGAGACATTAGGTTTTGATGTCAGGCGAAGCTGCATTACTGGAAGTGTACTCTGCAAAAAATAATGTTCTCTGGGACGTTTAGTTTGAGTTAAAGTTGAAAATGAAAGAAAACCTCAAGCTTTCAAAATAAATAGTGGTACGAGTTTCGTGTGAGTCATATGAACTCCTTTATCATATTTTTTGATGTAATTTCTAATAATGTTAAATGCTGCAACTTTATTTAGACCTTGTTTTCTAGATCTTCATGTCAGAAGGATATTCCACAGTGAAACCAAGCATTGTGGAAAGGTTATGTTCACCTGGCACATGATGCTTCTTTGGAATGCATGAATAAAGTTATTTTGCTTTAATGGCACTAAACCTTACACTTGAAAGTTTAAGGAAAACCTTCACCACAGTATTTTGCATCTGCCGTTCATTTAAATGGAATTGAAAGAAGCAGGGGCATAGGAAAACAACTTTGCCTTAATATGCATTTGACTCTGTAGGATACACAGGCTGCCGCAGGTTTCTGTTTAACTTACTGAAAATGTCTCCCACATGCCATGTGTAATACACATGCACGTCGTTGCTAGACACCACTGTAACTCAAATATAGCAGCTGTGTTGTCTGCCTTGTTGAAAATTCATCCACCTCAGCGGCACTCATAGGGCATTGCAATTTCATTTCCAAATGGTAAGTTGATCCTTAAATTAAAAATAAACAAAATCAAGACAGTGACATCATGCCTACAGTAACGTACCCAGTCTCGAAGCATCAGAACACTGCGAATATACACATGCACTATTCAAGAATTTAAATTTCCTCATGTTTAAGCTGACATAACACACGTTTCTCAATACACCAGCAGACACAGCAAGACAGGAAATGGTTTAACAGCGACTTAGAAAAATGCAGCCTCCACTCTCATTGGATACCCACAGAAAGATGTGTGAAAAACCTTAAAATAAATTAGTAATCATGGTCACAAGAAAACCACATGAACATTTTTTATTGTAAAATGCTTTTTTGACAACACAATTTGTTTTATACTTTATTGCTCTCTCAAGAATATAATGTTAGTATTTGAGGTGCTGTTATGGTTTCATAACCGCTGACATTTTCCCTCAAGCTTTAGAGTGACCAGAGTTTTCTCCGGTGGTATAGACCATAAAGTAATACAGCACTGCCCCTCACCCACTTGTTGCTGTTACCTGCTTGTTAGCTGGCTGAAAAAAAGGCTCCTACACTTTTTCCTCGCTTTCAAGAGATGCACCTTTAATCTTTATTGCACACGGGTGCTGCAGTTTCGCTTTTTAAAAGCTTAATTTGTTGAATATTCTGATATAATTGACTCTTCCAGCCTGTTGTCTCACAAACCAATGAAATCCAAAATCACTTTTCCTTTAAGTCACTATCAGTAAACCACAACCCAGTAGATTTAGTCAGAAATGGTTGTGCCAAAAATAGCAAAATAGACCACTGAGCTTCATTACCTACTATTAACTCAAATGTGTTGACTTAACCTAACAGAAGCTTACAAAGTCATGCCATCTTCATCTGGGCTTTCCCGCATTGTTTAAATACATTATAATCTTATGTCTTATGTCTTCTGAATATAAAGAAAATATTAAAAATATAATAGAATCTCCATTTAGCAAATAGAGATGATTCTTGTAATCCTAATACAGGTATACTTTTAGTCTCGTTTCATATGAGACAGTGAGAAAAAAGAGGTTATGTGTTGTTTTATACAGTGAAGACTATTTCTTCATAAATGTGTTGTATTCATACAGTAATTTTAAAATAAGGGAGGAAGCAGAAATGTCATTGTTATCTTTATTATTAACCCTTTTAAAACAGGTTATTTCTATCTGATAGTTTAAAATGGCGATAGAAAATGATCCACTGAGCTTCATTGTTTCCCACTCAGAGATTTCATCTACCTCAAAGAGGTCACCACAAAAATGAGCTCTCTCTCTGTCGTTTGTTTTTTGGGTGGGCAATGTTGAGAGAAGCTGATAATTATCGTAGTAGGAATTGGAGCCAACGTGGCAATTAACAAGTCTTATTAACATCAAAAGCAGCAAAAGACCAGAGGCTGACAAAGTGAAGAGAACTCACAAAAGACAGACTTTAGGGTGAAAAGCTGGTTTTTAAGCAAGTATAGATGCAAAAACTATTTTATGCATGAGTGATCATTAGCCTTGATTGAAGCCTGGAAGAAGACTGTATTACACTTTGTGCAAAGAAATGTAATCAGCGTTTCCAATTTCCGTATGGATGCACATCATTTATTAGTAAATTCAGTCAAAACCAAGTTTTTGTGTTTAATCTGTTGTTTTATTGAGGAATTTACACCAGTGCAACAAGAGAAAAGCACAGGGAATAAATTTACCATCAGGCTCTGACTGTTCTGATTGAGCAGATATTCCTCCTCACCAAGCAACATTGACTCAGTGGCATACTAAAAGTATTTTTTCCCTCTCAAAACCTCAAATGTCGGAATCTGTCAGAAAGTTTTTGAACGCAGCAACATTTTCATCTGGCTTCAGCTTTCTCTGACAGAAGAAATGTAATCCTACTTTATTGAACAAGCTAATCTGCTTCTTCCCTCCATTGTGGATTGACAGTGCGATGGCAGACAGGCGGCTGATAAAAGGAAAGGCAGGTGATAAAAAGCACTGAAAGAGAGGTTTATTTGACTTTCTCCACTTCTCTCCTTACTACTCTCTTTCTCTCTGGAGAACAACTATAGCAGCAGTTGGATTATCCTGAGGACTGTAACTGTTTTTCAGTATCCTTCTGTTTCCTGCTGCCTTCTCCTGCTGGAGACTGATCCCCTGTTTTTGCAGGTTCAGTATTTGCTACAATTTAGTGCATTTTGTTCTGAGGCCTTTCACCAGAGTGCACCAAAGGGGTACAACACCTTGCCAGTCCATTGCCAGCCTGCCAGCGTATGCATAGAAAATCTATCTTAGTCAATCTATAAAGATATGTGACTAGCTGTGTTTTGTCTGTTGTAACAGCGTGGAATAAGATCTTGGCTTGAAACAGATATTATCTGATGCCTCCTCCTTGAAAAACATGAATGTCTTTTAGGCTGAGGATGGTAACATAAACTGTTTGGGTCTGCTAAGGTCTTTGCTGCATATGGGAACACAAGGGTAAAAATCAGCCTGTTTATTGCCTCAAAGGTTGTGATTCCACCACTGCTGACTCAAGTGAACTGTGCAGAGAAACTCCACAATATTAGAATCAGGTTTATGGACCAAGATTGTGAGCACAGGCAATTAATTTGACTTTGGTTTAAATATAAAGCAATGCCTAAACATGGATGGCAAACAGTGAATACCACTCTTTTTTTTCTCATGGTACTCGACAGTCACTGTGCTCATGGACAGAGCTCATGTTATTACTGCTACTGCCAGAAGGGGAGGCAGAAGATATCCTCTTTGTACATTCAAAGCAAACAAAGAAATGGAAGCAGTAATTAAGTTCTAAGGTAATTTTGGTTTTATGTATATAGCTCCATTTTCCATCTAAAGTACTCTGAAGCCAATTTAATTAGAGAGAAAACCAACAACATTTGGCAGACCTTTTTTTTTTTTTAGTAAACAAAGACAAAGATCCAAGTCTCGTCTAATTTGCAGGCATTACGGTTTATTTTTTCATCTATTTAATAGACTCTCTTTGATTTACATCAGCTTACTTACATTTAAGATTTGCCACCAGAGAGAAAAGTGAGACAGATTGTTCAGGGTGGGCTTTCAGTCGTAAAATCTGCCATTAGATGGATTGTCATCAATTTGTGACTGGAAATCCACTTTAGGATTTCTAGTATTGGAAAAACTCATTAGAAAAATGTCATATATAAATGGACATAACGAAGGATAATGTCACCATCTAAATGGCCTGCTCTCACACAGCACAGTTAATCCGCACATTTATCCTTTGAAAAAAGCTGCATTTTTCCATAAAGATTAGAACTACACACACACTCACTTATATATTTACCTGGTTTGGTGTATTCCAGGTACATTTTGCCTTTTCTATTTACTCTCACCTTCATCAGAGGTCTATCTCTGCTTGCAACTAATTGAAGAGTTGCCAGTACAGTTCGTTCCACTTTCAAGGTTAAAAGAAACAAGCTGTTTGTTGAATATATACACACACTTATCAGATACGGAACAACATTAGCATTCATTTGGTGTCATGTGTCTAGCCACCTGATGAACACAAGTCCAATATCAACTCCCTTTTTTATCTGTTTATAATCTCCCCAGCTCCTCTGAGCAATATCTGTCTCATTAACTGATAAGTAAGCCCCCATGTTAACCAGCTACTGTCTAATATTGTTTACGCTGGGCAGATAGCATTAAATCAGGCTCACAATTGTTCCTTTTTTTTTACTGGTAAGGAAACATAACCTGGCATGATTTAAAAAAAAAAAACTCTGTACCAGAACAGCAAACTGCGGCCACAAAAATCAGAAGTATTGGCTGAAAGTCAAACACAAAACTAAGGTATGACAGGAATATGAAGCTACTTAGAAATGGTCTTGTAGCCTTTACCTTTAAGAGGGATATCTTCTTTCTGAGCGTCTAAGGTAGCTCTATTCTTTGCTATCTCTAGTCCATGTTCAGTGAGGTGGACTCGATGATATCAAACTACCCAGTAGATTCTATGATTCAATTTAAATAGGTTGAATTTCTGATGAAAACCTTCAAGGCATCTGTGGAATGCATCTAAATTGACAATAATCAATTGGCACCTTTAAGACACATTGTGCTGAAGTCAGTTTGCTGGCCTTCTGCCTCAGAAAGTTTTATCTGAAGTGTTCGTGTTTCTGAATGGAACAGCTTAAAAAAGGAACGCTGGGCACCGTACCTTTTTATGCCATTTTTCATCAATCAGATCCTGCCTGTGGGAGTTGTTCTAGAGAAAATATTAGTGTTCCCTTTAAAGGTCAAACACCTTCCTTGGAACAAAACTGTAATACAAGGAAAGATGATCTCTTTAGGGCCTCCAACATATCTATCCGCATCAGTTTTTGCATATTAAAAAAAAGAAAACAAAAAAAAGACAAATAATTTATTTCACATTTTCTTTTGTTTAATCTATCACATACTGATTCCATGCAGTTATACATTAGACAATTGCTTTTCAAGAGAAATTAAGCACTGTTTCAACGATCTGTAGGAGAACTGCATTTACAAATTAGGGGTTTTAATTCAAGTGATTGGGGACAGAATAACCGGACATGTGTCTTCCTCAGAACTGTTTGTGATGTAACCCAACTTACAATGTCTGTGATTTTCCTTAGCAATAAACTGCACGTAATGCAATGCATCTCCCTCAAGGACGACAAAATAACAGAAGCAGTTACAGAGATCAGCAGCGGGATCATCCTAGAGAGATAGAAGAACTATTACAACCATAATAACAATATGTGAAAAGATTGAGGCTAAAGCTGTTGAAACCCACATAAGATCCAGGCTTAAGGTACTATGGCATTTAATTGTGTGAATCACAAACCTTTTTATTTAGCCTTTTGTTGATCAAGACAGCAGAGACATATGTTTTTTATCCAATCAGATTTAAGAAAACATTGACCGATTCCATTGTTTTAGATAAGAAAATGGGAGTGCTTCTGGATGTTTTAAGATGATGACCGTCAGGCTATAAAATTTCTGTACATTGTGTCGAGGTGTTTACAGAAGGATGAGGTGAAATAGCACATGTCACAGCTCTGCATTCACAGGGCTTTTGCACACAGCTATCCATCTGAGGACATGCTTCTGAAAATCCATGATAGCTTACATTGTGTTGCATGCATACATGTATTTATTGTAAAACTTGTAAACGTAGTTTCCCATAAAATAAGTTAAGCAATGCCCCTGCCTTCTGGAAGGAAAACTATACTCTGCTTTGATCTAACACTAATGTTCAATGTTTGGGATGTAATTGTTTTAATCATTTTTATAATAATATTTTGTGTGTAGGGAGGAAAACTGTATGAAAAACGCTCCTGTTATAGCTGATCACAGTGTTACCATACTATATACCCAGAGTACTACTACTTTAGTGCAGGACTCGTGGTCTAATTTTATAATCCAATGAATGAAGAAAAGATGAACTACAATGTTAAGAGAGAAAATATGAGCAAGATAAGCAAAATTAATGGACAAAAACCTGCAGGTGTCTCTGAATCGGGTATGTAGGAGCTTATCGCTAATGAGTGGGTGACACTGTTGTACAGCAATGTTGAACAGTGCTGGAATAGGGCTCAGGAACAACTGGAATTATGCCTCTGGAGTATGTTGTTGTCTTTGTGAGGTTCCTACTCCATAAAAAAAAGTTTTATAGTCAGCTGCTCTAAAATAAAAAAAATAATGATAGAAGAGCATGGCAAATGTTGATAAGCAAATTGTTCTTTTTAAGCTCTTTTCACAAAAATCTCTGCAGTCAAGCTCCTCTGATCCGGCAGCCCTTAACTGTATCACATGAAATTCAGACAAATGCTTCAAGCCAAATCCATCAGTTTGATATTGTTATCTTAAGATGTTCTATTATTCATTGTATAATTCCCAGGTCCTTGAAGAAAGCTATGGTTAAACTGGACTAGTGACAGAATAGCTTTCAACCTAATTAAAGTAACAATATTTTAGACGTATGCTGAGAAAGGCTGGTGTTGGGAAGAGCCGTAATTACAAGAAAAGTACACCTTAAATGCATAGTGCAGATTATATTAGTGGGCTTACGTATACAGCTTATTAGCAGTTACCATCTTACCCACATGACTCTAAATTCTTTCATTTTGGAAAAATACAGATTATCTTACCTCAAAGGCTAAAGCTAGTACCGAGGCATGGTGCATCATAGTGTACCACTACCATCTTAAGGAAACTCCATTCTCCTATTTGTTGTTCACACAAACACTACTTTATGAACCTTTATGAACAGACGTCCAATGCTGTTTACGCCACAGACCAGGTTGGTCCACCGTCACGAACATCATCCATTAGAAACTAGTTTGGTGAAATGATCTTTTGAGAGCAAATATAAGAGGAAAGTGTATTGTAGTGCAGAATTTATGTAGCACATTTTGTTTTCTTCATTTGGAAGATGGTGAGCATTTATGGCGTCTTTCTCCACAAGTGGCCTTTTAGCCCTGGTCAGTACAGGTCTCCTTTTACTGTGGATGATTGCTTTTATTCTGGGGATGATATCAATTTCTCTGGCACACAGAACCCACCTCCTTCCTGAAAGAAAATTTTAAAATAAGGGAGGAAGCAGAAATGTCATTGTTATCTTTATTATTAACCCTTTTAAAACAGGTTATTTCTATCTGATAGTTTAAAATGGCGATAGAAAATGATCATTAAGTTTAAAGATCCAGAAAATAAGTAAACAATCTAAATTACCCAAATTAGCTCATAAAAACTTGCAAAAATCCGAAAGGATTATTGTTCCTCTCTAAATCCTTTAAATTTACATCGAAAAGGATGTCTTATGTCAAGTTTATCTGCCAAAAGAATCTGCTTTTGATGCTTGTATAGCCAGAATTATTCCTGCTTCAGATTACAAACTAACAAACTACACCTTCCTGCTCATATCAAGTCAGAAAAGTGATGCATGAAGGCAGTGCCCTGTAGCTGCTGGGGGCTGGTGGAGCATCAGTCTAAATATGGATGGTGTCAGGGCCAAAATGCACCTACACGCCTGCAAACCACAGGGCTAAAAATATCGGCAGCCTTAAACGACTGAGGGGGGAGGCTGAAAAAGGAGTGGGGAAGGGCGTCTGCTTTTCAGCACACTTCTCTGTCATGTTTTCTCTTCATCTTCAAACATTATGCAGTTGTCTGGCTCTCTCCCAGCTCAAACAGACTCTCAATTCAAAATCACAGACTATCTTGTGGGATGTTCATGGAGCAGCCGGAGCATGTGCGAATGCAGTCTGACTTTCAAGTATGAGTTGCTGTATTTATGGATGTGCATCAGAGATATTTGTGTGTATGTGTGTGTTTGAGCATATATGAATAAAACAGAGTGGGGAATGGAGACTAGGCTTATCGTATGTCCTCAAGCTGAACAGGAGACCAAAGAGGTTCCATCATGACCACACACACACACACACACACACACACACACACACACACACATGCATATGTATATTGAGAAATGGTTTCTAGGACCCATTCTAGTCTTCTACTAACCACCTTGAAAACCTTAAGGGCCTCTCGTGTTAATGCAGCCCACCATTTTTCGTCAGCTGCGGTGGATGGAATGTCTTTCCATTCATCCACTTTCCCCATGTGAAACATTTTGGGCTAAGTAGTCCACATAACACAGCTCTACAAGCTTCAAGGACAGCTTTTACAGCTTACGTTTTACCTTTAGAAGCCTCTCCTCTCTCAGCCACTTTAGTCTCTATTTCCTTCCCACTTTCCTACCTTTTAACCATTTTAGAGGGTCTCTCTTCCATTGTGCATCGTGTCGTTATCAAACTCGACCACCTGCGGCTTGTTAATCACACCGATGGAGGTGTGAACTGGAGTGCTCACATTTGGCAGCGTTCCGCGCTCTCACCTAAGCCTTTCTGGTTTGGTTATGGTCAGCCATTTTGGAAAGAGTGAAGGTAACTGTCACGCAAATCAAGGAAACTGAAAACCTTCTCCAGACCAATTACAGTGCATTAGCTTAGCTCTTAGAGTGTCATTACCTCCATTTGGAGTTTTAGAAAACAAACTTTTTTCTTCAGGTTCAATTGCATGATTTGCCACCACCACTGGCTGCAGTTTCTGATTCATGTGAAAGGCTCAATTCTTTGTTGTTTTAAATGAACAAATCGCCTCTGGCCATTAGAGGGAGGACAAGGCAGATGCATCTGACTCAAATTAAAGAAGCAGCAAAAGCAGAAACCATTATGCTGGTGTCATTTTAAAGCTGTCGCACTGCACTCACCCTCTCCATGACTGCTGTTTACTCCACTTTTTATTTCACAACACATAATCACAACTCCAAACCTCACTCTGAAGTTGTGCCTGCGGTGATTAGAATGAGAGGGGTAAACATCCTGTCAGTAGGGCTAATTTAACACATGCCAAGATGACTGGCCTCAGAAAGCATTGCCAATTGTGCCCAGTTAAGAAAATAACAAGATGGTCGATTTGTTTTTAACCCCCAGCTGGCACCGCTGTTTATGGCCAGAAGGACGGCACCAAGCTTCGGCTTATTATTTAGTTGGGTCATCATTCTAAACCCTAATTAAAATTGTCTCCCCTCTGGCTTTGGTGTCTATATGTCTACGTGTGGCTGTTGTAAAATACAAGACAATCTCCAAAGCTCCAAATGACTGAAACTGTTTTTTGAGGGTGTTTGAATGCTAGAATAATCTTCTAACAAAGCTCCCCTCCTCAGTTAGTTTTAAAGCCTGTGAAAATGCAGCTGAACAAGAGTCATTATACTTAATTTGAATATAGAAGAAATTCAGCCACCTTTAGGATTCTTCCAGACTGCAGTAATAACCCTCCATAGTAAGATCTTTGTTAGCGCTGTGTTTCTCAAATTTAATTTTAATTACGGCTGGTGAGAAAAAGAGGCCGAGGCATTGAATAAAGACAACTGACCCAATTCCATAGGCTTATAAAAAGGGTCTAATCTAGTATAAACAGCTTCTGTTCATAGTTACAATGGCTTGGAAAGGTTGTCTTACCCCTTGAATGTTGTCACGTTGTCACGTTTCAACCCCAAACCTCAAGGTCCAGAATAATTGGGATGTGGAAATAAAAAGGGATACTTGTACTCGTCGTCTTCCGCTTATCCGGGACCGGGTCGCGGGGGCAGCAGATTCAGCAAAGACAGCCAGACACCTCTTCCAGCTTCTCCGGGTGGACCCCAAGGCGTTCCCAGGCCAGCCGAGAGACATAGTCCCTCCAGCATGTCATGGGTCGTCCCCTGGGCCTCCTCCCGGTGGGTCGTGCCTGGAACACCTCCCGAGGAAGGCGTCCAGGAGGCATCCAGTATAGATGCCTGAGCCACCTCAACCGGCTCCTCTCGATATGAAGGAGCAGTGGCTCTACTCCGAGCCCCTCCCGGATGGCCGAGCTCCTCACCCTATCTCTAAGGGAGTGCCCGGCCACCCTACGGAGGAAGCTCATTTCAGCCGCTTGTATCCGGGATATCGTTCTTTCGGTTATGACCCAAAGTTCATGGCCATAGGTGAGGGTAGGAACGTAGACCGACCGGTAAATCGAGAGCTTCGCTTTTCGGCTCAGCTCTCTCTTCACCACAACGGGCTGGCACAGTGCCCCCATTACTGCGGCCGCCGTACCGATCCGTCTGTCGATCTCCCGCTGCATTCTTCCCTCACTCGTGAACAAGACCCCGAGATACTTAAACTCTTCCACTTGAGGCAGGAACTCCCCTCCAACCTGAAGAGGACAAGCCACTCCTTTTCCGGTCGAGTACCATGGCCTCTGACTTGGAGGAGCTGATATTCATCCCAGCCCCTTCACACTCGGCTGCGAACCGCCACAGCGCATGCTGTAGGTCTTGGCTAGAGGGGGCCAGCAGGACCACGTCATCTGCAAAAAGAAGAGACAAAATCCATTGCTCCGCAAACCAGACCCCCTCCGGCCCTTTGCTGCGTCTAGAAATCCTGTCCATAAAAGTTATGAACAGGACCGGTGACAAAGGGCAGCCCTGCCGGAGTCCAACATGCACCGGGAACAGGTCCAACTTAGTGCCGGCAATGCGAACCAAACTCCTGCTCCGCTCGTACAGGGACCGGATGGCCCCTAATAAAGGGCCCCTGATTCCATACTCCTGGAGCACCCCCCACAGGGCATCACGAGGGACACAGTTGAATGCCTTCTCCAGGTCCACAAAACACATGTGAACCGGTTGGGCAAACTCCCATGAACCCTCAAGTACCCTGTAGAGGGTATAGAGCTGGTCCAGTGTGTGATCCTAATTTGGAGGAGCGAGTCAGGAAACGTTTTCCTCCACCAGTATCACGTAGTGACCTGGCCACTATCCTGCAAGAAGAATGGCTTAAAATCCCTCTGACCACTGTGCAGGACTTGTATATGTCATTCCCAAGACAAATTGACGCTGCATTTGCCGCAAAAGGAGGCCCTACACCATACTAATAAATTATTGTGGTCTAAAACCAGGTGTTTCAGTTTCATTGTCCAACCCCTGTATATTCCAATTGATCCTAATTATCAAACAGTGCAGTTTCAAATTCAGTTCATTATTCCAATTGGTTAAAACATTTTTTTATCGAGTCAGTGACTTGCAGCATTCACTCCTCCTGGATGAGCATGTAGTGACAGTGGGCAGTCGCAATCCCTCATACTGAGCATGCATGTAGTGGAAAAGAAAAATCCCTTATAACAGGAAGAAACCTCCACCAGAAGCAGGCTCAGTGTCAGCGGCCATCTGCCACGACCGACTGGGGATATGAGACAACACACAGGAGCACTGATCAAGGAGTAGAAAGAAAAGTAAAACATTAATAGTGCTAGCTCCTCTAGTGGCTTCATCTAGGAAGGAAAGACAGCTAAGCAGATGAACCCTGAGCCAGTTTTCAAGTCAAGAGTATGAAAGAGAGTCCATACAGTTAGTCACAGTAAAACCTCAGCCAGAAGCTATGTCTAGGAGAGACAGGGTTAAACACTGAAAGACAGGGCCAAGTGTATCATCTGTGTAAGGTGAGCATTACGTTGTTGGCAGAAGCAGCTTGGCCGATGCCCCCTTCCAGGAAGGTGCCACAACTAAACTCAGAGCCAGGTTGGGTGTAGCTTCAAGGAAAAGAAAAAAAGACAGAAAGAGAACACAAAGTTAAAAGCTTTGCAAAATGCAAAATTGGAGAGTAGTATGAGAATGTAGCAGAGAGAGTGAAAGTGGTCATTATCAAAACCATGTCATTTTTCCCTCCACTTTACAATTGGCCACTGATTTGTGCTGCTCTGTCATATAAATTCCTAATCAAATGGTAACAACATGTGTAAAAGTCCAACACTGACTTTTGTGAGGCATTGTAGAAGGATGCATAATGGTCAGACCTTAAGATCAGAGCTTCATAATATCAACTCTTTGAGCTTTCTGATCTCTTTATAGTAACATTTATTAGTCAAAGGCACATTGTTGAAGTATTTCCTTACATTACTTGTGGGAAGAAAAGTAAAAATGCCAATTACTGTTTAATAAAAACTGATTAGCAAATATCAGCAAATAAATCCTGTAAATGATTGTTTTTAGGTTTTTCCCTAAATGTTTAAAGTCATACTGTTTAATGCAGATTTTAAACCTTTGATGTTGTGTTTCAGAAGTATATTTTGACTCTGTCTTAACTAGCCAAAACTGCCTTTCAGAAAGTCACATGATTTGAAACATTTTGTTGCTGTCCACAAGAAAAAATTTATGCAATTGTGGTTTCTGTGCACGGCTGCAGTAGTGTCAACAAATTCCGGCACCACACTCTATCAAAGCTTGATGAGGTTAAGAGTGCAGCAGACGGGTTCAGAAAGCTTGTGAGCTCTGCACGCTTACCCAGCAGTGAAGATAACACTGTGTGTCTGAGATGAATCAAGTTGAATTAAACACATATTTGCTCTTTAAATTACATTACACTATATAAATAAATAAATAGTGTTGCTTACTTATCATGAATGTCTAATGTTGCATATTATATATATAAATGTAAATCTTTAAATTTTACCAACACGTTTTGTCTCACTGTAATCAATATTAATGTTTTGAAGAGGCCCAAATAGACTATAGTGGTCCAAATAGTGGCCCAGACTCGACTCTAATGGAGAATTTGTGGAGACAGCTACAGATTAGAGTGTTGGCAAGGAGGCCTTCTAACCCTATAGGAGCACCAGTGGTAAGATGTTAAAAGCTGGTCAGTAATTATTTTGAAGGCTTTTGATTTTTCCATTTATTATTGAGAATGCAGTTAATCATTTTTCACATGCCATGTTGTAATTAAATCCAATTCAGTTTCAAAATTGATACTCCTTTTACAATATTTTATTGTTTTTTGAGAGATGTCTGGTTCATTTCCTATCGGAAACAAACACCTTGGATGAATGAAAATAATATTCCATCTTAATCTGCCAGGGATATAAATACATTTAGGCTCGACTGTATGTGTTGCATTTTATGCAGTGCACAAAGCCAAACTAATGCTAACAGTTCATATTAGGGCAAGGTACAAATGCAAGATAAGGTGAAGTTCATTAAGATGATTTCTGTGCACTTTCAAAAATACTAATGGACCTGAACATGTCACACTGTGCAAGCTCCATATGATCCAAATATTCGGTCTAAGAAGGTTTTTAATGGAAAAGTGTGAAGCTGGCTTGGGCTTTTAAAAACAAACAGACTTTGTTTCAAAGAAGTAGGATATCACTATAAACAATAAATGTTTTCGGCTACCACTCTGAAACAGCCACATGGGATTTTCAGTCCTTGGCTGTATATTACATCTAATGGAAGAATTTGCATAATAACCTAATCTTATTTGCAACAGATGTGAAACAGTACATGTATTTATAAAACAAATACATATTTTATGTATGGGCCACTTGCACTACTATTTTAAATAACAAACCATAGTCTGATTCCACTCTCACAATATCATACTCACTATCTAATACCCACTATCACTAAAGTTTGTTGTTTGGGAGCATTAAGTTTTCTCAGTCACAACTGATGAAGAAAGGTGGATCATACATGGGTTTTATGTTGGCATTGATCAACAGGGAGGCGTTTCCCCTTGGAACTCAATTACCAACTTTAACAGCATCAACTGAATGTAAACATGACCAGCTGCCGTTGACTTCAAAAAGCCCCTAGCTGATCATTCAAACTGGACCAAAGCTATAAGAAACACCCTAGGAGCTTTATAGCAGCAGACACTGAACTCTTTAATATATATATATATATATATATATATATATATATAGTGTTTGGAAGTTTTCAAATTGCATTTGGACCCCTCAGGCTTCAATTTGACAAATAGTATTTTTCTGACTTACACAATAGCTTCATTCATCAGTCTCAGAGGTCCTAGTATTCTCCTAGAGGTCCTAGTAGAGGTCCTTGTATTTTTAGATCAGTCAGTCATTCTTGGAAACTGGGGTTCAAGATGAGATGCATTTAAAACATCATACACCAAACCAACTCATGCTTGGAAATGTGTTTTAAATCAAAGCTGGAACTCCCACACCGCTCAAGCCTTCCTGCTGTGAATATGTATGTTTAAAGATCAGTCACTTTCAAGTATAAAGATTTGGCTCTATGCTGTAAATGTTAATAAAGTTACATCATAGGAAAAGGTCAAATGGTGGATCCTGTTTTAAAAGCAAACCGACAATGATGGTTGGCCCCAGCGGCCTTATGGGAATCAAAACACAACTAGCGCAGTGAACTGCGTTGGCTCTACCTGTTAAAGAGGATCTTACTCTCTTTGTTGTGATGCACATTATTTAACATCATTTATTGTTTTAAAGTGTCTGTTGATTGAGCCAATATCATTTTACATAGTCTACATTTGATGTCCCTGACACTGAACAGTCCTCACTACAGAAACTGATGTGTAAACAACATTCTGCATCCAGTAAATCAGTTTAACTATTATTTCATTGGTGTAGTGAAGAATCCCTGCTGCCTTTGTGAATGTAGTTAATATACCTGTGTCTTTCTCATTGCCTTCCTAGCTGTGCCCCATGTAGAACAAAAAATTATCTTTGCTCAGCCTGACTTTCTTTTACATAATTCCTTCTTCAAACAATCACAATTAACTCCTCAACTTTTCCCATCATGTCAACAAAACATATGCGCTCGTGCATCATTTGTTATTGGCTGCAGAATAAAGGGTGGATAACCACACACTGCTGATGTGGTGGGGGGCTCTTGATTGTGGCTTGAAGTGAAGGGATGGAAGGTAATGAGAGGAAAAAAGCTACTTTAATATGGTTGATAAGGAAAAGGGAGTGTGTGTAACTGGCAAGAACTCCTCAATGTAAATCCATATCTTTGATTCCCCCCAATCCTCAACCTCCCTGATTTCTCTCTACCCCTTCTTATTATTATGGCATTGCAAGTCCAGCCATGTGTTACTTTACAAGCGAAGGTTGTGATAAGGAGCGAGTTGTTAGACATATCAGCAATCTGGGCATGTTGTTCACTTCAGTTTATTTATTTTACTCCAGGATTTATTTATCTCTCCTACCACTGCTTGAATGTGTGTTTTCTTGTTTATGTACAAGTGAGAGCAAGAAGATTCCTATTTCTCCCCCTGGTGATAAAGATTGATAGATAGCTTGCTTTGTGTGGGATCTTGCTCAGATTGCACTGTAGTCAAACATTCACTCAGGGGGCTTAGTGGACACTTTCCTCATATACACTGCTCAAACAAATAAAGGGAACACTCAAATAACACATCTGAATAAATGAAATATTCTCATTGAATACTTTGTTCTGTACAAAGTTGAATGTGCTGAAAACAAAATCACACAAAAATCATCCATGGAAATCAAATTTATTAACCAATGGAGGCCTGGATTTGGAGTCACACATAAAACTAAAGTGAAAACACACTACAGGCTGATCCAACTTTGATGTAATGTCCTTAAAACAAGTCAAAATGATGCTCAGTATTGTGTGTGACCTCCACGTGCCTGTATGACCTCCCTACAATGCCTGGGCATGCTCCTGATGAGACGGCGGATGGTCTCCTGAGGGATCTCCTCCCAGACCTGGACTAAAGCTTCCGCCAACTCTTGGACAGTCTGTGGTGCAACGTGACGTTGGTGGATGGAGCGAGACATGATGTCCCAGATGTGCTCAATCAGATTCAGGTCTGGGGAACGGGCGGGCCAGTCCATAGCTTCAATGTCTTCATCTTGCAGGAACTGCTGACACACTCCAGCCACATGAGGTCTAGCATTGTCCTGCATTAGGAGGAACCCAGGGCCAACCGCACCAGCATATGGTCTCACAAGGGGTCTGAGGATCTCTGGCGAGCACATGGAGGGCTGTGTGGCCCTCCAAAGAAATGCCACCCCACACCATTATTGACCCACTGCCAAACCGGTCATGCTGAAGGAAGTTGCAGGCAGCAGATCACTCTCCACGGTGTCTCCAGACTCTGCCACGTCTGTCACATGTGCTCAGTGTGAACCTGTGAAGAGCACAGGGCGCCAGTGGCGAATTTGCCAATCCTGGTGTTCTCTTGCAAATGCCAAGCGTCCTGCATGGTGTTGGGCTGTGAACACAACCCCCATTTGTGGACGTCGGGCCCTCATACCATCCCCATGGAGTCGGTTTATAACCGTTTGTGCAGACACATGCACATTTGTGGCCTGCTGGAGGTCATTTTGCAGGGGTGTAGCAGTGCTCCTACTGTTCCTCCTTGCACAAAGGCGGAGGTAGCGGTCCTGCTGCTGGGTTGTTGCCCTCCTACAGCCTCCTCCACGTCTCCTGGTGTACTGGCCTGTCTCCTGGTAGCGCCTCGAGGCTCTGGACACTACGCTGACAGACACAGCAAACCTTCTTGCCACAGCTCACATTGATGTGCTATCCTGGATGAGCTGCACTACCTGAGCCACTTGTATGGGTTGTAGAGTCTATCTCATGCTACCATGAGTGTGAAAGCACCACCAACATTCAAAAGTGACCAAAACCTCAGCCAGAAAGCATAGGTACTGAGAAGTAGTCTGTGGTCCCCACCTGCAGAACCACTCCTTTATTGAGTGTGTCTTGCTAATCGCCAAATATTTCCCCCTGTTGTCTATTCCATTTGCACAACAGCATGTAAAATTGATTGTCAATCAGTGTTGCTTCCTAAGTGGACATTTTGATTTCACAGAAGTTTGATTTACTTGGAGTTATATTGTGTTGTTTATGTGTTCCCTTTATTTTTTTGAGCAGTGTATGTTTGTGGATTTTCTGAAAGATTCTTTTGCAGCACTTTGCGGTCTGATTGGAAATTCCTGTCTGGAACTTGTTAAACTTGAGGACACTGCTTGGGTTTGCATTGAGTCAGCAGGCAATGATTGATGAGCCCCAAAAGCCTAAGACTAGCTTCAATTACCTTAGAGCATTCGTTTGGGATCTTTGAACTTAGTTTGTCCTGAAGGCTCAAACACCATACTTGTGCACAAGGGGGCAAAAGGAGACTTCTATGGGGTAAGAACGCTGTCAAAAACAACGTGTATGTAAAGACGGAAATGTGTGCATATTAGTCAATAGTTGTGCATAAGTAAAATCCAAAAGAGGTATTGTATATTTTCTCTATAAGAATACAGACTAAAATCTTACAGCTTTAAGACGGACCAAGAGCATATATTAACGACATTAAGACATATATAAACTTTTTAACATTACCTGGCTTTGTACCATAGTTTCTTGGTCCATCATCTTGGTGCTAGTGCTGCTGCTTCTTCTTCTTCTTTTTCTGCTGGCAGTGTGCAACAAATTCTGAGGTGCATACCGCCACCTACTGTACATCATTGTATAACTCCACCCACTATATTCTATGTTTTAGTTTTGTATTTCATAAAAATAAGAACAATGCTTTATTTATAATACTCTTGATTTCCTCCCTATCTCCCCTCTGTTCCTAATATTCCTTTTAGACTGAATTATCTCCCATTCTGGCACTACGTTTACTGGCGGTGAGGAGTGTGACAGCGCCTGTGCAACGCGAATCGACTAACTATGTGCTCCACTAACCAACCTGAGATCATGTGACGCCAAGTCGCTGATGTAAATTCGTATTCTCATAGAAAATAAATCGTATTCACAAACTCTTATAGCATATTGTATTCATAAAGAATAAACCACAACTGTAAATCTGAACTTTGTGTTTGTAATTTCTTGAAGCTGTAACATTTTATTTTGTATTCTTATAGAGAAAATATACAATACCTCTTTTGGATTTTACTTATGCACAACTATTGACTAATATGCACACATTTCCATCTTTACATACATATTGTTTTTGACAGCATTCTTACCCCATAGACCTCTACCACACTAGAACAACTCAAATGGAAATAGAAACACTACTGGGTGGTTATTTACACAGACACAGATTATTATTTACACAGGAAATTGAGATGTCACAGTGCCCACTTAACCTCTAGAGGGATTCACATGGGGGTAATATGTTTGGATACCTGAACCACCTCAACCTACTCCTTTCGATGTGGGGAAGCAGCGGGACCCTGTCTTCAAGTCTGTGTCTAGCCACCATGCAGAGGCAGCTCATTTCAGCCCAATCCTTTTAACCATCTCCTGCTTCATCCTTCATCACTAATGGCCAAGGCATCAAGATTCTTGAGCTCCTCGACTTTAGGCAGATAATGAACCCCGACCCAGATGGAGCAATCCACTTTTCAGTCAATCTAATACTTTTAGTAACCGCCTAATACAAAGGTAAAGCGGTACGAAAAGCAATAACAGTTCCAGAAAACAGTATTTTAATGACTGTCACATTGCTTTAATTTGACTGCATTCTCCGGTTGGTGGGAGCTACTTTTCCTGCCGCCCAGGTAAATGGATAATGCGAAGCCACATACCACTGCTGCTCAGTCAGTCACTCAGACATGGCAGAGTATATAATGGGTCATGTGTGGAGCTATTTCAGCTTGACAAACAGCCACAGTTTGTGATGTTTGAGAAAAAACTGTGAAGAGTTGTGGCAACACAACAAACCTTGTGACATGCCTCAGGTTAAACCACAACATTTATGATGAGGCGGACAAAGGACGAATGCTCAGGGACATGTGCTGCTGCAGGGCAAGACAGAAGTCTCTGGTGGAGTCCTTCGGTACTGCAGGCAGGATCTATCCAGGTACAGAGACAAAATGTGGGACAGTGCAAGCGGTGCTAAGCACTGTTGCTGTTGTTCAAATTAATTATTATGGTTAGGAAATAAGTAACAAAATGAATTCATGCTCCAAAACATAGCTGCATGAGCTTAGCCTGGAGTTATAATATGTGTATCACTGAGATCATCTCATAGGCAAAAAAGTCTAGATTCAAGTAAGGTTACCTAACAAATTGAATATTTAAAGTGCATTACATAAACTAGGTGTCATTAAATTTTACAGAGCAATTGCAAAAAAAAACTGCTATGGTGAAAAAATAAATCCAAGAAAAGATGGATAAAAATAACATTTTATCTAGAAAATGTATGTATTGTTATTTACAATCAGTCGTATTTGCTTTAACTGTTAAACCAGTGTTTTAAAATGTAGGTATTGACAAACTTGGTATTGGTTATTTAATCAATGACTAAGCCTATTAATACAAATATGTCATCTTGTGTATGTGCAATGGTGTCCTTGTTCATCTGTGCATTAATAACTGGAACACATTTTTTATAATAAACTGTTACTTTTTGATAAAAAAAATGTAATAAGTGACAAATAGCAATGAAGCCGCTCAGTCGGAAGAGACTATTCTATAGACTTGAGATTCAAATTTTTTATGAATTGTGAAAAGTAACCAATATTAAGTATACCAGGTATAGAACTGAAAAGACAATGTAGGTAATTTATTTCTTACAATCAGTCTAATTTGCTTTACCTGTTAAATCAGCATTTTAAAATGTAGTTATTGACAAACTTGTGCAATAATTGTGGTATTTAATAATTTTATCAATTTGAGTCACCCCATATTATAAAACAGCAACATTTTTCTTTGATTTACCAGGCACATTAGGTGTATTTGCACAAAGTATCGATATCGGATCAGTATCGCCGATACCAGCCTGAATTCTACTGAGTATCGGATCAGAATCACTACTTGGCTCCTCTTAGCTTTGGCTTCCGAGACCAAATAACCTGGAATTATAGTAAATGACTTATTACCTATAGCAGTTAAGATGATAACTGCTAAAAAATTTTAACAGAACTACAATTTAAAAAAATCCCGAACTACCCCTTAAAGTCCTTGAAATCACCTGATACTTCCATTGTAAAACGTTGGTTGAGAAAACAACATGAGGATGACTGGGTGATAAAGTTTTGTGGAAGTAGAGTATTTGTTGGGACCCAGCCATGGTTACAACATGAAAGTCCGGTACGAACTTTTCTGGAACTTTCCAAATAAATTGCATTAACCTACAGCCAGGAAAAAGGGGTAACAGCGGACTTCCCGTGACATCACTGTCCAAATAAAAGCACCGCTGTTGCTACATTCTGTCTCTTCTACACGGGTCTCCCCCAGCGGATCTGGACAGAGAGACACAGCGCGGTAATGTCTCTTTGCTAGCAAATAGACATAACTTTTCAAACTGGATCCAAGAGTGTCATACGATCACGCGATCATATGCACTAAGTTAAGTACGAATGAATTGCTGTTTGTGTATCCGGTATTCATTCATGAACGGGGGTAATTAAGATACAAGCGTGGCTTGACTTTTCTCTCTGAGGTCTACAGAATCAAACTGTTATAGAGAGTTCCCAGCAGAGACCCTGTCTCTACGACGCCAAGTGGAGCAATTTTCCCGGTCTGAAGGAAGGACAACGGGACCGCATCACCGCGGTTACAGCAGTAATGTGCAGTTTGGCTGGTCGACAGAGCAAGCCACCCCTCCCCACAGCTACGGAGGTTAGCTGCAGTTAACCCTTTGTTCACTGTGGATGCTTCCTTCAAACTTCTTCGCCCTGGATAACTTTTCCTGAGTATGGTTCACCTGAGAGGTTAGGTTTGGGCAGAGAGAAGTAATTTAGAATGAAATAATGTAAACATAATTTTTGTTTTATGAAGTTTGTTTTTGTTTTGTTGAAACAAAGAAAACTTTATTTAAAGGGTGATTTTAAACACCGAAGATCAACCATAACATGCCGTCCATGTTTATGTATTTTAACCCCTTTTATTAGTGGTATTTTAAAGGTATATGTGTGATTCTGATAAGCTATATGCTTCTTTTGTTAGCTTTAACTGCTAACAGCTAAGAACACGTGCTCGCCTGCTAAGATCATTTACCCAAAAAGGTTGTGAGTTTTCAATCCAGTAAAATAATATTTCCCTAAATATTATTTTACTAAACATGATAACTAGGTAAAACAATTTAGCCCATTTCTCTAAAATAATATTTCCTTAAGAATTATTTTACTATTTCTTTAATAATATTTCTTTAAATATTATTTTAATAAATAAAGGCAGCTAATTAAGCACCGTTGAGAATTGATCATACAGAAGGTTGGTTTTATTCAGCAGATCATTCTTTAAAATATTATTTTATTAAAATAATATTTTATCCGATCTTGCATGGTGAATGGTTGTCTAAAGGTATGCCAATTATTGCCTAAGTTAGTTCCAACACTAACTTCACTTCATTTCCAGATTCTTCAAGATAATCCTTTGTTCTCAAACATAAACATTAGATGGTAATGTTGCATCACTCTTTCGCTCATGGTTTTCGACCATCTTTGATCAACTTGTTTATATTGTACATAGCCTATTAGTCTTCCTTATTATTTAATTCTGCTTGGTAGTTTAGTTGGATTGTTTTAGCATAGTAAACAGTTTGTTGATTGAAATATGTTTGACTTTGAGTTGACTTATTTTTGCAAAAGATTCCGGGAGAATAAACTCATCCTCCCCAGAGGCCTGTGACTCGGAGGGTTCCTGTATTCTGGACATGGCGTCCGGTTTGCCATTTTTGATTCCATTTTCTGAAAGACAGAGAGAAGTTGAATCTTCCAAAAAATAAAGCCCACCTCGGCTGCCTGGGATTAAGGCGCTTAGCTGATCTCAGGTACTCCAGGTTCTTATGATCTGTCCAAATAATTAACGGTTCCTTAGCCCCCTCTAGCCAATGCCTCCACTCCTCGAGAGCTAACTTGATTGCCAGCAGTTCTCAGTCCCACACATCATAATTGCGTTCTGCTTGGGACAAAGTCCTAGAAAAGAAGGCACATGGGTGAACACGATCATCACAACCTCTTTGGCTTAGGACTGCTCCAACCCCAGTGTTAGAGGCATCAACCTCCACTTTGAACTGTTTTTCAGGGTTAGGGGACCGTAGAACAGGAGCAGACATAAATAAACCTTTGAGCTTGACAAAAGCTCTTTCTGCCATCTCGTTCCATACAAACTTGGTCTTAGATGATGTGAGAGCATTGAGAGGGGCTGCTACGAGTCTATAATTTCTGATGAAACGTCTGTAAAAGTTAGGAAACCCCAGAAACCTTTGAAGCTGTTTGCGATCGGTAGGAGAAGGCCATTCCAAGACCGCCTTGACTTTTGAGGGATCCTCAATGAATTGGTCTGGAGAAATGATGAATCCTAGGAATGAAGTGGTGGTGGTGTGAAACTCACAGTTTTCAGCTTTGACAAACAGATGATTTTGAAGAAGACGGAGGAGAATGGCCTGAACATTACTTCTGTGAGTTTCCAGATCCTGGGAATAAATCAGAATGTCGTCAAGGTAAACAAACTGTCCAACCATGTCCCTCAGGACATCATTCACCAATGCCTGAAACACTGCAGGGGCATTAGTTAAAGCAAAAGGCATTACGCAGTACTCATAATGACCAGTGGGAGTGTTAAATGCCATCTTCCATTCGTCTCCCTCCTTGATGCGGACAAGGTGGTAAGCGTTTCTCAAGTCTAGCTTGGAGAAAATCTTGGCGCCTTGAATCTGGTCAAAAGCAGTGTTCATGAGTGGTAGAGGGTATCGGTTCTTGATGGTGATGTCGTTTAATCCCCTGTAGTCGATGCATGGTTTCAAGTAACCATCCTTCTTCCCCACAAAGAAGAATCCTCCCCCTGCTGGAGAAGAAGAGGGTCTGATTATACCAGCCTTTAATGATTCATCGACATACTTCCTCATGGCTTGGTTCTCTGGTCCAGACAATGAATACAATCGGCCCCTAGGGGGAGATGTGCCTGGTAGGAGCTCAATGGCACAGTTATAGGGTCTGTGAGGTGGAAGTGCCGTGGTTCTGGATTTGTTGAAAACCTCCTTAAAAGCATGATATTCGGGAGGCACCTTAGACAAATCGGGGTATGTTTCCTCAGTGTCATTTTCATGAATGTTATCTGTGGTGGCAGAAGACAGACACGTGGCCGAGCAGGACTTAGCCCAGCCCAAAATCTCTTTGGCTTGCCAGTCCATGTGGGGGTTGTGCTTTTGTAACCAGGAGGCCCCTAAAACAATGGGTAGTTTAGGCGAGTTGATGATCCTGAAAGTCACTTCATCCAAATGGTTGCCCCCCAGTGTGAGTTTGATTACCTCTGTTTTGTAGTGTGAACTATTGATGCTATGACCATCCAAAGCCTGGACATTACTGGTGTCAGATGTGGGAAGGAGCTTGATGTTATGATCCCTGGTGAACGACTCATCCATAAATTCTGTGTCTGCCCCTGAGTCAATAAACACTGACACCTGATGAGAAGTAGAAGACACTTGAATGGTTGCAGGAAATGAGCATGAGGAGACAGACAGTTGGCTACGGCTCAGTAGAGTTTTCCTCACCTCTACTGAGCCTGGGCTTTTAACGGACACTTGAAGGCAACATGACCCGTCCACCACGATAAAAGCACAAGTTGTTTTTCCTTCGTCGATTGCGCTCCCCCACAGAAATCTTTGATTGACCCAACTGCATGGGCTCATGGTCATATTGGTGTTCAGAAGGGGGTGGAAGACCCTTGGGTTCTAGGTGGGGAACAGGGCTGTAAGCTGAGGAAGGTTTAACCTCGTTATAACACCTCTCCCTCCTCTTTTCTGTGAGCCGTAAATCAATTCGGGTTTCCAAGTCCTCAAGTTGGTGAAGGGAGGCAGGGTAGTCCTGGGTTGCCAGTTCATCCTTGATGTTCTCATTAAGACCTTGCATGAAAGCATCCATTTGAGCATGCTCATTCCAAAAACTGTCAGCTGCCAACAAATGAAAGTCAATGATATATGATGTGACACGTCTCTTTCCCTGTTTTATGGAGAGTAAACCTCTGGCAGCCTCACGACTAGGAAGAACTGGGTCAAAAACCCTGTTGAGCTCCTTGGAAAATGCAGCATAAGAAGCACACGTGACCGAACCATTCTGCCACTCCGCGGTGCCCCATTGCTTAGCCTTTCCAGACAGCAGGGAAATAAGAAACGCCACCTTAGAGCGCTAAGAAGGGAACGAAGTAGGCTGAAGCTCAAAATGAATCTCACACTGAGAAAGAAAAACACGGCACTGGTCAGGATTTCCCTTAAACAGCTCAGGAGGCGTGAGTCTAGGCCCTCTTACCACACCGGAAAGATCAGGAACTCTGGGGGAAACAGGCTGTGAGGCCGCTGGCGTGGAGGCAGGAGTCATGGAGCGCAGCATAGAAATTATTTCCTCCATGCCGGAATCTAGACGGGCAATAGAGTGATCAACAATAGCGTGCCACTGCTGTGCTGGCGATGGGTCCATCTTTTAGCCAGATTTTATCATCACGGCCTGAGACAGAGAACCCAAATTCAGCCAAACACAGAGTGAATAGTTAAAAGGTTTATTCAGTAACTCAGGATCAGAAAGCAGGAGAGCAGCAGTCAGCTTCCACAAATCACTGAGGACAGAGAGACGAGTTAGTTGCTGAATAAAACTCAGGACTTGCAAAGAGTTCGACAAAGCCATTAACCTTCTCAGTCTGGGAATGAGGCGCAGAATCCAGAAGAGGATGTGATCCAGACAGTTAATGAGGAAGAATCCAACAGACTGAAGTCGGATTGCCGACTGATCCAAATCCTCAGGGGAATCAGCTGAAGCTGTGACCGGAACACAGAGAGCTGCGATTGTCCTCTTGACAATAATTCCAGGTGGATTTGAGAGCCAGGCGGGCTCAGGCTGAATAAACCAGTGGCTTGGCTGGGGCATAAATCCAGGGACAGAAACAGAGTAAAATTCCAGGGCTAGAGGCGTCAGACAAGGGGCCAGCAGAGGCATGAAACCAGAGGCAGAAAACAGAGTCGAAATCCAGAAATCCAATTCGTCAGACAAGGGGCAGGCAAAAAGGCAAAATCCGTGAGGCAAGGCAAGGTCAGAGAACAAGATCAGTCAGGAAGGAACACTGGATAACTACTCACAAATGTTTTCGAAAATCTGGCACCGTCTGCCTGTCAGAGGGCTGTATATAACTGCAGCTCCACAGGTGTGTGGCATGAAGGTGATTGCGCAGCAGCAGACAAGTGAAGCAGATGCGTTGATTGTTTGAGTGAGAGCAGAGCAGGCAGACGGGCCAGAATCATAACAGAGTTTTGCTATTCAATAACGTCAGAGTTTGCCTCATCCCTTTCAATTTTGTCCTATTGCCACTGCCTTATTAGGCTGGTATTCACAGGACAACCCTTAACAGACAGAAATATTTTTTAATGAAATATTAAAGTATGAATATTAAATAATATATTCATATTCATAATTACAACATATTTTAGTGGAACGTCACAGATAGCTCGGGGTTGTTGAAAATGAAATCGACCTTTTCAGTGTTGTCTCATATCTCACAGACCGTGTTGAACAGCGAGCCCGCTGTTTGAAGTTGTCTGGTTTCTTCATAATGAGTCAGCGTGCACATGCTTTTCTTGATCTCTGCTGGGCGGTTACATCTGTGAAGGTTTTCTATTCAAAGCTTTGAACACAAGCAGCTTATGTCTCTTTGGCCCAACAATGCGTGCCATGGCTGTTCAACTGCATCCTTGGCATGCCGTGCCAAACCTCGTGCGCCTCAGTGGGGGGCTGGATCTGGGCATCCACAGATAGCTGTGACCGACACATCGTAATGGCCAAATGACACCAACCTCCCCCTCAGTCTCTATCCTGTAACACAGCAACAGTGAAAGGTCAGGCATTGTGTCCTTGTTCAGTCAGGAACATTTTAAACCCACAGGACACCAGCCTGGACACATGCAGGAGATTTTTTACTTTTTCTCATCCTCACACACTCCCACACACACACACACACACACACACACACACACACACACACACACACACACACACACACACACACTCACACAAAACTGTTTTATAAGCTGAAAAACATACATTTTCTCAATTTACATGTGTCCTACACCCATCGCCACAAACAGACTTTGCAGTGAGAGGGACTCAGCCTCTGCAGTGATAAGTACTGGGTATAATCCTTGGCTATTGTTAGCTGAAATGTGTTGTCCAAGAGGAGATTGTTCACCTTGACAATAACTGTAATCTAAATCCACGGTTTCAGCCCATCTGTGTAATAAGCTTGCTCACAAACCAATCCTTTTGGCAATAACCTCAGCTCTGCCTACACATCATCTCCCAGACACATGCAGACACTGCAGATGCAGAGATAATAAAAACTCGAAAAATGATTTGCAAGCTTATTGTCTTCAGTTTGGTTTGTTACCATATTAATACCTATTTTCTTCTCTCATTTATGATAATGTGACTGCAGAACAATTTTCTGGTACAAAATTACCTTGGCTAATGAAATCCAGTGCATGTTTGGAATGAGGAGTTTGTATGTTCTCCCCGTGCCAGGTACGGCAGCTTCCTCCCACAGTCCAAAAACATGATTGTAAGCTGAACTAAATGCTTCAAATTGGGTATATTTCTCTGTGTTGCCCTGTGATGGACTGGCAGGCTCTCCAGGCTTCCTCCCTCAGCCTCCCTCCTCTCGAATCTGCAAGCACAAGCGGGTATAGCCAATGGATGGATGGATGGATGGATGGATGGATGGATGGACGGACGGACGGACGGACGGACGGACAGACGGACGGACGGACGGATGGATGGATGGATCCCAAAGTGTTCATGAGCTCTATGTAAAATATCTCAACAATTTGAGTATTAATTTAAAGTTTAGCATTTTTGGTTATCTTATGGGGTTCACAGTGACATAGTTGTTAGCCTGTTGGCTTGAAATATGAAGGTCCTGGGTTTGCATGTTTGTATGACCTGCATGAAGTCATGAAGTCTGCATGTTCTCCTAATGCATGCATGGGTTCTTTCTGGGTTTTCCAGCTTCATCCTATAGTCCAAAAATATGCATGTTAGACAAACAGGTCTCTCTAAAATGCCCTTAGCTGTGTGTGTGTGTGTGTGTGTGTGTGTGTGTGTGTGTGTGTGTGTGCTTGAGTGCACATGTTGAAAGCAACTGAACAGCATTTCATGACATGAACTCATGACTTAACTTAAATTGCCACATCTGCTAAAGTGATTTTGTTACACATCTAATAGTTATTCTTATTTATCCTAAATGTTTTAGTTACTCATCAGTTTTTCATTTCCCCGATTGGTGATTTAGATGCACAACAGTGGTGGATGCACATTAACACTGTAAACCATCTTGGTTGGCACCCATTTGGCACCTAAAGAAGGCATCTTGTCCCACAGAAAAGGATCACAGGGTTGTAGAGAAATCACAAGAACATCAACCACAGTTACAGTTAGATGCTGGGTCTGAGGTGGAGCTTAGAGCCACCCATAAATGAATACTGTCATAAGTTATTGCATTGTATGAACTGCTCACATCTCTCATAGATTTTCTTCTACTGAACCTCCCAGCTGTTTGACAAATCCTTTCCATCCCAAAATCAATTTCTAAATCCAATTAGTGGTTGCATTCGATTTTGAAAGGAAAACACTGTTGTGCTTTCTAGCTGTTAGTTTATCTTGCTGCTATTTGTTCAACATTTAAGTTTTATTGATAATTGTATTTGTGGGTCATGGTGGGGCAGGAAGTGCAATGGATTTAAGATCAGGTTGGGATAGGTGCAATTATTTTGAAGCAGCTTTCTGTGTCTCAAGTGGAAAGAAAAGGGGATGATAGTTAGAAAGAAAGTTGTACAGGTGGTGAGAGGGGGAAGATCAGTAAAAAATGCATAGCCCAGGAGCTGGCAATCAGAAAAGAAAGCAGGTGAAGAGTGACGGAGCTGGAAAAAGAGAGAGATTTCTGTTGCCCCGGAGACAAAGATAGATTAAGAGACGGAAAGTGGCATGGAGTGAGTGTTATTGCCTGAGGTTGAAAGTGTCAAAAGCAAAAATGATGATGGCAGGCAAGGCCTAGAGGCTGCCTGGTTATCTGGAAGCATCCTCAGCCAAAGGTGCCCACTCCAAGGCCTACTTGAAAGAGAGATGTGGATGGGAAAGGGTTGGGGTGGAGCAGCAGGCAGAGGGAGCGGAGGCTGATTTAAATGGGATAAACAGAGTGCTGAGGACAGAGCACTGATCAAAGGGCCAAGCTGCTTCACAGTTTCACCCAAATCCTTCCAAAATCCCCCATTTCTGACTTACAGGAGTCCCAAAAAAGGCGTACGTCACGCTGACTTGGGCATCAGCCCAGATGGGATAACAACACTGTAATACACATTGCAATTTAATTTATTATGGCAAGTAAAATTAAATTTGGAAGCCAGCCCAATATTGGAGTGAAGAGTGTACAATGAACAACATAATAACCAATTAAAAGAATTAACAGCTGCATGCATTATACTCATTTATGTGCACAGGCAGCTTATTCATATATAATCACTTCATTTTCTCTGGGTCTCCTAAATGAGGACATATGGTGAACACTACTCGCATATTAGAGTTTCAAATCAGCACCAAACAAATAAGCAACAGAAGCAATAAACTGCTGATTCATATTTGATTGGAAAAAATTAGATTTGACAAAGTACATTTTTGTTTTTTTTCCCCTGTTTTTCTCCCACTTCCTATTTTGTTACAACCGTGATTTCACTTTTTTTTTGTATTCCAGCATCTCAACTTTTCATCTAATGTCCCAGCAAAAAGGGGGGGAATGCTAAATTATTTAGCCACAACGGAAATCTGGGTGAGAAGAGTTGACACACTAGTAGAAACACAACTAAACACACTCACTCCGGAGTTAATAAACACACACAAACACAGTATACAGTAGATTTATGACCCTGGGTGTAGATTTCTTTACCAGAGAAAAGTGTGAAATGGCCATTCTTGAACTTTGACCCAGCAGGGGGGGAAGTTGATCAATCTGGAGAACTGATCTCGAACGCCTGCTGTAATCACCATCCATAGTCCTTTACTGGGTTTGATTGATGGCCCCTCTCTAACCCACCTTTTCTCTGTTATGCAGAGGCACACACACATAAATGTTTTGCACACGCATGGTTCCATGCGAATCAGGAGGAGTCAGATGACTCTGCTGGTTGTTTCCTAAGATGGCCTTTGTAATGCATATGTGACATTTTCCATACGCAATGCTTTCCAAGAGGAATCCTGCAGGATTTAATTTGTTGCTTCTCACTGCGGTCTGTTTGCATGACTGTTTGCATGTGCATGGTAAATGTGCTCACACCAGGATGTGAGGCTTTTGTGTTGTGGCCTTTCTGCACCTTGTGCACCTCCAGTATGAATCATCTCACCTCACAAATACTTCCCTTATATAATTCACATTGTTTTCTGCTCAGCCCTGACTGTCCCAGTACATCATCCTTCAGTTATCACCACTGACATGCACTGCTCTTCAAACCATGAAAGCGAGATGTATAAAAATTTGTACTAAAGATGCACTGAAAAATCAGGTGGTAAACCAAATTGGCTTGACTGGCCAATGGTCAGAACCTCAAGAATCAGATTTGTTTTTGTAAACTTTTTGATGGGGATGTTGTTACTGAGGCAAGAAATCTCAAGTTTGCCATTTTTAAATCAGTGATGTGTTTAAAAATTAAATAGCAGGAAACACAAAAGCTGTAAGAATCCATTTAAATAACAAATAATTGAAAACATGTTCACAGAGACATGCTGTATGGAGGACCAGGAGAGTCACTGAAAAAGAAATACAACCATTTCCAATTTAATATTTAAATGATACAATTAGAAATCCAATTTGAAAATGTTTTGTAATGGCACATTTTAAATTTAATTATTAAAGAGGAATTGTAGATTTTATTTATTAATCCATTATTAAATACTGCAATTTGAAAATGTATTTTCAAATCCTATTTCTAAATGGACATTTAAAAAACCAAATTCATAAATCTGATTATAAAAAAACTTTCCTTATCAAACATTTAAAAAGGTAATTTCTTTTTCACCTTACATTTTCAAATCCTTTTTGCAATTGCATTTTTTTTACTTTACCATCTCCATTTAGCATTTCCGTGACCCTTCTGGTCCATGAGCACACCAAAAACCAAATTAAACCGATCACAGTTGCTCCTCGGATGTAACTGGCTCTCTCATTGGTTAGACAGCCACACTTGGATCACAACACTGTTGGCTATCTTACCAATGATAATATTCAGATTCTTGAATTGTGTTTTTTAAATCTCCATTTAGAAATAGGATTTGAAGATGCATTTTCAAATGGCAGTATTTAATAATGGATTAATACATATAATTTACAATTCCTCTTAGTAATTCAATTTAAAATGTGCAATTACACAATTCTTTTTAAATTTGATTTCCAATTGTATCATTTAAATGTCAAATTTGAAATGGTTGTATTTCTTTTTCAGTGACTCTCCTGGTCCTCCATGCCATGCTGGCTGTTCATTCAGGTTGCCACAACAGACTTTAAGAACAGTCAGACAGTCAGTGTGCTAATGCACAAAGTTAAATGCATATGCAGAACAATAAAGGTTCTCTGTTATATTCCTTCGAGCTCTCAAGCTATGTCATGGAACATGACAGTTTTAAAAATGGAAGCCTTTTATTATTTTTGAAGTTTTAATCCATTACATATTGGCAATCTGCCTATCATTTTAATAGTGTATGACAACATGATGCCAGGTGTAAATTATTCCACTGTAGAATGCACAATTTGATCACTAGTTAAGCCAGCCACCTACAGTCTTTGGAAATGTTGAGAAATTCTGCGCTGTTAGTGCTACATCTCTACACCCAATAATCACCACAACAAGTGTACCATTGCTACAGAATCACCACAGCTGCTACACAAATATCACACCTGTGACCCTCAGTCTAAACTCACCTCATTATTCTGGATGCTTGAAACAATGACGTCAGTTCAACATAAACTCCGTTATCATTTTGCCTCTGTTTTAAATTAGGAAAGCCCTGTTTTAAACTGGCTGCTCTTACGGACAAACAACATAACGTTGCAAGCACTTACAGCAAGAAAGCTAGAAAAACAAAATCCTTAAAAATGCTGTTTATTCTAGTTCTCCAACTGAAATTGACCAACACTGTTATCGGTAGGTCATAGCTGAACTTGAGATCAGACATGGGCCAAATATCTGTTCATCTTTACAGAAAAACAAGTTGAATTCCATGATTCAGAGAAAGAGAACTTTGTGAGAAATTAATATTTCAATTATTTCTAAAGTTCAATCTGCATCAGTCATCTTAATAAAGACCTAGGGTGAATAGAAGCTAAGTGGAATCACTGGTGTTTTCTGAAGCAGCACTTTCAAATTACAATATCTGAACTCTTTTTAATCACTCTGTGTTGGTAATTGGGACTGGCAAAGAATGAGCCCAATCACAATTTATTGACTTGATTACATCACTTCAATCACAGAACATTCATTGAGATCACCGGAAAATCCTGCGATTGAGATCTCATGAGAAGGTTATTGAGACCTTAAATGAAGAACACATCATCTGGTGGCAGAGTAGAGATTTTAGGTTTTACATGTGTGTTAATGTTCGTTATACAGTGCAGCGTCAGCGACAGCACTGTTGAAATGGAGGAGGGTGAAGTGGCCACAGATGATCATAAGAGACCACAACAGAAATTTGATCCTTCTTCTGCCTCATCAAATTGAAATACCATCAGGGATCTTTAATTACATTTCTTTTGCTTGAATAGCAAACTTCATTTAGCGACATAGTTTGTAACATTTAAAAAAACACTGTGAGGAAGAAAATATGTGCTCTTTCTTCGTTCTTTTTCAATGCAGTTTGACGAAGATATGTGTGATATTGTCTCTAAAGCAGTGTAGTGCCATGTCTTTTCAGTATTTCACTGTATTTCAGAACTATTAAAATGAAATAAAAACAGTTTTAGCAACATCTGCACTCCCAAAGCATTTTGTATAAAATAAATTGACATATACTTTACATTTTATAGCTGATTAGGGTGTTGAAGACTTTTTATGTAATAATTTGTAACCTGTTTTCCCTTGTTACTCTTAGCCACTGTTCAGAAATCAGAAATACAAGAAAACATGCTGTTAGACTAAGGGAGTTGTGTTGAGCTAGGAAGTGACTGCCAAAGGTTACCAATTTGACTGACTTCAAGCCCCTGGTTTCCCCTGCTTACTTCCATATGACTGAATATGAGCTAACTCAGTTCTGTGGCAACTACTCTGTAGAAGTTGTCAAAATGTGGGACATTATCTCAATTTTTCTCCACTTAAAGAAGAATAACTGGTTGGGAGACTGGCAAATTTAAAATAACTATAAAAGTTTCATCATCTGCCTTCATAGCTATCCTGAAAAGCTGACTCTTGACAGTGTTTAATAACCAACAAATCACTAATTTGTTTTGGTAAAGTCCTGTATAGTAAATTCATAATTGTTGTACCCTAGAGTTTTTTATTATAATTATACAGTCATTAAAATGGAAATGCACCTCTGACCATTAACTTTAGGTAGGGTAGCATTCACATAACTTAAACAGCACAGCCAAAATGGTGATAAATCACATATTACCTCTTGGGCTGTTTTGCTGATTTATGTATACTTTTTTGTCTTAGAATCAGAAACAACTCCTTAGTTGGACCAGCTCTGCATTAGTGCATGACTGATACCCCAACATTGACTTCGGCCAACCTGATGTGCAAGTTTTTGAATGCCGAGCCTATTCCAAGGTTTCTGATCAACTCTCCAGGGCTAAGCTGATGCATTCCACAATCAATACCTGGCCTTTATACCATCCTTCATACACTCAGCAACATCTAGGGCAGGGCACCTGATTTCTCTTTGTACCTTAGCCTTTATCTCTTAGCCTCTAACACAGCTCAGTTTCATAAAAGGAACTGAGCATCATAATAGGTTGTATTATCAGGCAGCTCACTGGGAATTTGTCTGGAGCGTCTCCCTATGCCCTTTTTTTCCATTTATTTTTCTAACTCTTCTGCCCTTCTGCGAGTGATTTCACCTCACAGTCCCTTGCCTCTACTATCCTCCCCAGCTCTCTGTCTCTGTACCTGTTATTACTGATGAGTCGATTTCACAACTCAGTGATGCGGAGAGGGTACAGTAGAATTTAGTATGTGCGAATGTGAATAAAAATAGCTGTTTAAGACTTATAAAAGAAAGAATAATTACTGGCATGGAGATCCCATGCCTTGTAAAAGCACAAACGTTTATTTTAGCTGGAAAGTGATTCTGTTGCTGCTGTGTGAGATTTCAGCTAATTATGTAAAGTAATCACCCGAGATGAGATGGAGTCCTGTTGGCAGTTTTTTGTGAAATCAAAGCTTTTGTCTGTAATATAAGTGATAGAGTGATTTCTTTTTTCTGCTGCGTAAAATGTTACACAGAATATTCATGTAAGATTTTCTTGTGAGCCATCTGTTTTTCTTGGATGTCCACAGCTGATGTGTACTCCAACTTATTTTGTTCCTCCTTTCTGAATGAGTAATCTTTATTTCTGTGGTGAATGTAGAAGAAACACAAGTGGGCATTGCAGAGCTTGAAATACTTCCAGCAGTCCCACTTTCTGCACATGCAAACCCTCACGTTTTGTGTGAGTACAAGGCCTGCAAAGAGATTAAAGGGCACTTTGAAATTAGCTGAGCTTCTCCTGCCTTCTGTAGGAATCTAAGTCAATCTATGCCAGGCTGCATTATACTGTTGCTGCATTTATACAACTTTTAGATGTTCACATTTTGTCACATTAAAACCAACAACCTCAGTGTGTCTATCGATTTTTTTTTTGACTGGACTAAAGGATATCACATAGGATACATGATTTACAACATCTGAAAAGTGTGGCATGCGTATTTGATTGCAGAACCATCTTTGGCTGCAATTAGAGCTGCAAATCTTGTGGTTTATATCTCTTCTGACTCAATCACATCTATATTTGATATTTGGATTGGATGTAGAGCAACTCTAAACAGTAGTTTTTGAAGTCTTGCCACAGATTGTTGGATTAGGTCTGGACTTTGACTAGGGCATTTTGACACATGAACTTTGAGGCTGTGGCTGCATGTTTAGGGACGTTGTCCTGCAGAAACCTCACACAAGTCTCATGTTTTATGCAGCCTCTAGCATGTTTTCTTCCACTCTTGCCCTGTATTTATCTCCTTCCATATTTTTACTAACTCTGAAAACCTTCCTCACAGCATGATGCTGCCTCTCAGCTGACTAGAGCACCTTCTTCCACACGTTTCCCCTGTCCCCTACATGGCTTTTGGCGTACTGGAAAAAGGAAATTTTATATGACTATCTTTCAGATATGGCTTTCTTCATGCCACTTTTCTGTAAAGGGCATCTTTGTGCTGACTGTGACTAATAGTTCACTTCTCAAAATAATGTTCCACCTGGGTTTATCTCTGCAGCTCTTCCAGAGTTCCTACTTGGACTCTTGGCTGTCTAAATAACACACAGCTGGAGTATATTTACTAATTTGATGAATCTGAAGGTAATTAATTAAATAATTCCTTTATTTAGGGATGTCAGATTAAAGGGCTTAATACAAATGCAGGCTACACTTTTCATATTTAGTTTTTTACAAACCCACATCTCTTTTTCCTTCCACTTTACTATGCTACCTTACTTGGTGTTGGTCTATCACATTAGAACTAATAAAAGACATAGACGTTTGTGGTTTAATAAGGCAAAATGTGAATAGGTTTATGTTGAATTAATACTTTTGCAAGGCATTGTTTTTATTTTGAAATAAGCCCTCAATCTTCAAAAACAGACATAATGGATCTGGGTAGACTTTCATTGCTTCTGATGGTATCTTGCAAGAGTTTTGAACTGTGAAATAGATGACTATATCAATATTTTTTTTAAATGCACACGCAGACTATTTTCAGCTGTTTGCTGTCTGCTATCTCAGAACAGTAGAGAAAGTGGGTTATTACAGCACCATTGTTCATTTAATAATAGAAGCTTGTCAAACACCTTTTACTGATATTTTTGTTCTTTTAACATTTTTCTTCTCTTTTGAGTCACTCAGCAGTGGGGTTCCTAATTTTGTGTAGGACTTTTTTATGATTCCACTTTTCACTGAATGACACTGAAACCAAGAGATCCAATGTCCCCCACTGGTGTAAATATTTGTTCTCAGATTGCTAAACCTGATTTGAGATGGATCAGGGCTTTAGCAGGCACTTGCTGTCTTTCTACCAGTTTCCTCATTGTGCTAAAATCTAAAAGTGTAAACAGTTTCCTTCTCTTTCTTGCTCTCTAACATTTTTCATTGAACTCTGAGGCTAGTTTGACCTCATATTATTTTTCTGTCACCATTCTTTTATTTTCCTACTACTTTCTCCATTTTTCTGCTGCATCTACTAACTGCAGCTTCTTTTCCCCTTTGATTCACCATTTTACCCCCTTTTAGATTGTCCGTGTTATCCAGTGGGTGGGATGCTGTGTGTGTGTGTGTGTGTGTGTGTGTGTGTGTGTGTGTAGGGGGCTCTGGGAGAAGGACGAAAGTTTTCTTTGTGTGACAAGATGCTTCAAGTGACATTTAAAGATATTTGTTATCACTTTGTTCTATTGGTATTGAGAGCTGCAATCCTACAATACAAACACACAAACAAATAGTGAAGAAATTAGGCCTTGGAGAGGATGTGAAAAGTCAGATAATACATTTTCTCATTAGTATCTTTTATTGCAGTTGCATACCCTTGCACTAAAAAATGGTAAAATCCAACCATTAACTTCAGAACATATATCTATATATATATATATAGTCAATGTTTAGAAATAATAATTTTAAACAAAAGCACAGATGGCACAATAATTGGCACCCCTACTCTTTATACTTTGCTAAAGGAACACCTGTTAGTCCTCCCCTAAAACATTTTATAAGGTGGGATCATAAAAGGAGAGGGATCCTTGATCATTCTTTTTGGCACAGTTTCTCTACATCAGGGGTGTCCAACTTAAATCCTTGATGGACAGTGTACTGCATGTTTCCCTGTGTCCCTTTTCCAAAGTTTCCTATTCGAAGGCTAAATTAGCTGTTCAGTATGTCATCAAGGTGTGAAACTGCCTGCTAATGACCCATTCAGTTGGTTCAGGTGTGCTGGAGCAGGGAAATATTTAACCCATGCAGGACACCTGCTCTTGAGGACTGACCTTTGTTGCTCTTGATCATCCAGAGTCCTTTGTCATCTGTTTTACTCTCTTTTCACCAAGATGGCGCCGACGATGGCAGCATCGAAGCTTTGCTCTCTCTTTGTTTGTGTATTTTGCGTGTTTATGTGTTTTTGGAGCCACAGTACTGTGGTCTCGGGCCACAATTCTGTGGTCTCATTCAGTAGAGAGGAACTTCTCAACATCAGAGTCCTGTCTTGGGATTTTTTCATCATCTTTCATCGATTTGATGTTCACTGAGCTTCTGGCAAGCGAAGCTGCGGCACTCTATGGGATTCTGCACGGACGGAGACGTCGAAGAGGGAAAGCGTACTGGCGTGCTGGTAAAGCTCCGCAATAGAGGACTTTGCACACCACTGCCTTCAATCCATCTGGCAAACGTCCGCTCTCTAAGCAACAAGATGGACGAGCTGCTTCTCCTCACCGGTAAAAACACGGACCTCCGTGGATCAGCGGTTCTTTGCTTCACCGAGACATGGCTCAGGGAAAACATCCCGGATCGCGCACTGCTGATGCCGGGCTTCCAGCTGTTCAGAACGGATCGCAGCGCGGAGCTATCGGGGAAGAGGCGAGGAGGCGGAATTAGCTTTTATATAAACGAAGGTTGGAGCAGAGACATAAAAGTGCTGGGAAAAACATGTAGTCCTGATCTTGAGTCATTTTATATAAACTCCAAACTGTTTTATTCGCAGAGGGAGTTTTCCTAGTTTATAATAATCGGCTCATATTTTCCACCGCATGGCTGCACTTCTGCCGCGGAAAAACATCTTGCTGAGCTGATTACAGACCTGAAGAAAAAATACACGGACTCTTTCATCATAATACTGGGAGATTTTAACAGAGCAAACCTCTCCAATGAACTCCCCAAATACAGACAGCATATTAAGTGTCCCACCAGAGACAAAAACACACTGGACCATTGTTACACAACTTTAAAGGACTCATATCATGCTGTTACCAGGGCTGCTCTGGGTTTTTCGGATCATTATCTAATCCACCTCATCCCAACCTACAGACAGAGACTAAGAACTTCCAAACCCGCGGTTCACACTGTTAAGAAGTGGACTGAGGAATCAAAGCAGATGCTACAGGCCTGCTTTGAATGCAGACTGGACTGTTTTTGAAACCTCAGCCACTGACTTAAACCAACTAACTGATGTGGTGACATCATACATCAGTTTCTGTGAGGACATGTGTGTGCATGAAAACAAAGAAAGCTGGAGGACCTGATAACGTCTCCCCATCAAGCCCATCAACTTGCTCCGATTTTCACCCGGATCTTCAACAAGTCACTGGAGACGTGTGAGGTCCCCTCCTGCCTCAAAGGATCCACCATCATCCCGGTGCCCAAGAAACCCACCATCATAGGATTAAATGACTACAGGCCTGTAGCCCTGACGTCTGTGGTCATGAAATCCTTTGAGCGGCTGGTGTTGAAGCACCTGAAAGACATCACAGGCCCACCGCGGGACCCCTGCAGTTTGCTTTCTGAGCAAACAGGTCGGCAGATGATGCTGTCAACGTAGGCCTACACTTCATCCTGCAAAAACCTCGACCGCCCAGGGACATACGTCAGGATCCTGTTTGTAGACTTCAGCTCGGCTTTCAACACCATCACACCAGACATCCTCCACCAGAAGCTCACCCAGCTCAACGTTCCAGCCTCCACCTGTCAGTGGATCAACAGCTTCCTGACGGACCGACAGCAGCAGGTGAGAATTGGTAGCATCTTCTCCCGAACCAGATCAATAAGTACTGGTGCCCCTCAGGGGTGTGTTCTATCCCCACACCTCTTCTCCCTGTACACAAATGACTGCACCTCATCGGACCCGTCCGTGAAACTCCTTAAGTTTGCAGATGACAACACTGTCATTGGACTGATCCAGGACGGTGACGAGTCTGCATACAGACAGGAGGTGGATCGGCTGATACACTGGTGTAATCAGAACTACACTACAAGTGGTCAGATAATTATTATCAGAATACATGAGAAATTAGGTCAATCTGTCAGTTTCACTTTCAGTTTCAAGCATCCCTATTTGAAAAAAGTTTATTATCAATGCAAACAGCATACTATAGCATGAGATTATGCAATGCTATTATTGGGTCACTGCTGCAAATCTTGCAGTTGTGTTAAATATCCAGCAGTGGAGCACATATGTGATAAACATGGCATGTAAGAGATGCGGTGCTCATGGGGTGGAATTTTTTGATATGTCCAAATGGCAGATTAGCAGTCTGACTTAGCTGGATATTAAATTGTGTCTCAAATGTGTTAAAAGGCCATTTCTACACATTTGAGCCACCTCTGCGACGAGGGTATTACTTTCATCTGACCAAGGCACATGTTGCCAATTATAGTCCCAGCAGAGTTTAGAAAACACCACATTTACCTTTGTGATGGTAGGGCTGACCTCAGGATGCTATCACTTTGCTTCAGTTCTCCAACAGCAAGCTTTGGAGACTTTTTTTTAAACTCCATTCATCGTATGTAGTGGCCAAAACAAATATAGATCGTCATCCCGCTTAGTGGCCAGTGGAAAAGAAATGGGCCTCTGTGTTGCATCATTTTTATACTCTATGGAAACAGAAGCCATAAATTATTGACTAGGAATTCATAGAACCTCTAATTTTATAAAAATATGTAAAATATAAATGTCTGCTATGGAAGAGTTGAACTAAAGGCAAATATACCAACACCAAACACACAAAATCAGTAAAACACAGATTCTAATTGATGACTAAAGGTGCATTTTACTGCAGACTTCACATCTCCAAAGACATCAAACCTTCACTGTGAGCCTACCGATCGTCCAGTGGATCATCTGGACACAAATCATTAAGAATCTCCACGATGCCAATCACTGGAACTGCATTCTGCCAAAAGCCGTAGTGAAACGCTGTCGTCAGTGTTTTCTTGAAATGTAATCTTTACTGGAAGTTGCTTTTTAATGGGCGGATGGAAGACAAATAATTGTTTTGAGGCGACCCAAGCTCAGAACTAATTCAATCTTCTCAGCACCTAAATCCCCACCCAAACACACTAATGCACATTAATGAGATTTCATAGCTCTTAATGGGAGACAATGGCGACATCTGTGCAGGCTGTTACTAGTCGCTTGTGTGTTTTGAGTTTATCGGATGTGTGCATGTGTTGTGTGTGCCTGGTCTAAATCTGCTTTCATTAGCCGTTGCATGGGCACAGTTATCCATCTGCTGCAGGGGATAGCAGTGCAGGAAGAATCACAGACCCTCTGGGTGATATTTAGACAGAGATTGGGACAAACAGCAAAATGACTGACTTCTAGGCTGGGTTTCATACCTATTTCAGTTTACTATATCCACAGAAACACCTCTAACGGGCTTCCTTTGTTTTGTTTAGGAAGAATAGTCTTCTGTCATGGGAGGGTGGCAATTATGCAGACTAATTTAAAACTAATTTGTTATAGCAGAAGACAAATGTGCAGAGGTAAATTAGTGTAGAGCTTCTAATTTAATTTTCAGCTTTCGAGCAGTATTATAGACAGGTACAACCAAACATCAGTCTGCCAAGGACTGGATAGAGCCTTCTGTAACCAATCAGAGCAGAGAAACAAGAAACGGAGTTTGAGGCTGATGCTGATTTTTCTGAGTTTGAAAATTCAATCTTGACAAGCTTTCCTATAAAATCATCCAACCGTAAATTTGGAAATTCAGACCTCTGTATTTACGTGTAAGGCACCATGAGATGCAGCATAAATTAAACACTATAGGTTGATGAAAATGTGTGAAAAATGAGCAGATCTGCTGAATATAAGAGAAATTGTTATTTTTTGCCTTGAGACAGAAAGAAACCAGCAGAGTTTGGTTTGAATCTACAAATGAACCACAATCTGCTTTCAGAATATTCTTTATTCAAGCCACATAGGGATTTAGGACTTTGACCATGAATCAATCAATTTCCAGGCTCATTTAAATTTGTTCCTTAATTTTTCAAATGAAGAAGATATTAAAAAAGAGGCCTTTTTATGTCTCATTTGAAGCTGAAATTGATGAACTAAGAACTGGTGAAACAGCTAGGATATACCTCTGTAGAAACTAGAGGAAACAAAGAGAAACAAAGAGATTTCAGAGAAAGTGTTTTTAAGTAGACGAAAAGTGAGGCAGCATTTTCCCCTTGGTGCATAGTCAGGTTGTCTGCTGTATGTGCACCATGTGGTCAGGCATGTACACTCCCATAAAATATTCTCTTATCCCTTACTTAATGCTCTTGCCCTTACAATCAAAACCACAAAAAAAAAACCATACCAGATGGATTTGGAAGGATGCACTGGGTGTGTGCTTCAGCCATTTAGTGCATCCAGATCACAGCATACAGACAGCACTGTTGTACCACTTCTAATTTTGTGGCTGACCTGTATGCATATAAGTATAGCTAACATAACAGGAAATAAGCTGTAATTGATGGGTTTTTTCAGGTAATGTGCTCGAGAAAAGTAAGGATTTTATGGAAAAGAAGGCATCAGCTGTAGAGCTTTTACTTAAAGATGCACTGATCACAAAATTAGATTTTTGTAAAGCTTTAACCTCCCAATGTCAATTTTAGCCACCCTCCTTTAACCAGCTCCCCCTCTTTCCAAAACAAATGGAAATTATTAATGAGTTGATATTCAAAGTATCTTTAGCATCTTATATTAGCAGTAAGCATGATTTACTAATATATTTCCAAATCCTGTGTGTCCTGTGACAGAAACTTTAAAAGGGTAAAACAGAGCAACTCTGACCTAAGAGTGTTGTTGGCCCCATCTGGATGCGCTTATGGTGGGTTCACTGATCAGAAAAAGATAAGGTTGTATGTTTCCAACCAGCAAAAGTGTGGGCTAAATGAACTCAAAATAGTCTGAATCCAGTCGGTTCTCAGTGTATTACTACTTTTAGGAGAAAGACTGTAAATGCCACTCAATAACCTAATGAGTATGCTAATCATTTTAAGGAGTCAAACTCCCAGAAAACAAGACTTTTTGTTCAATATATACAATATGACAAATGAATGTGCATTAAAATAATTATTCAGTGTTTCATTTGACTCAGATGATCCCTTAATGTAGCCGCGACTTTTGTAGGTTTTAGTCCAACCAGTCACAAGACCAGTCAGTTAGCTAGCATACTGTTTCCAACATCATATCACATGTAATTCTGAGAATACACCCCAAAACAATTTACACACCATAACAATCACACCTGATCCAACTGTGCCATTAGTTAGTGCTGGTAGCTAAAGCTTAAACCCACCGGCTCTCCCGGAACAATTACACTGCATCTCTATGCGAGGAACATTGGTAAGGCTCCTCTGACTCCTTTGCTGAGTCCACAGCTTCATCATCATTAGGCTGCCGCATTGATAAGACAGAGTGATAGAGGGATGAGGGGAGAGACAGAAAGATAAGGTGATGTGTTTCTGCAGCAAAGGCATCAAGGGATTACCTTTGCAACTCCCACCTACCTAATAGTCTCTTGCCAAGTCTAATGAAATGCTTGCATGCTCTCTTTCTCACAAACACACTCACAAGGTCCTTTTGAACATTAATATTTGAGTGCATGCTACATATTTTCAATGTAACTGAGGGTTATGAAAGCCAAACATATCGTCGTCCAAGGTTATGGCACATTTTTTTAATAATTGAGTCCTCAAACACTAAACTAGAGCAGAAATTCTAATAAAACTAAACATGTCTATTTATTTGATTTTTGTTTCCTTTTCTTTCTCCCTTTAGTCCCCTTTTTAATCATCCCATGTTGGCCTTATCTGATGTGCCTTTATTAACGCTGCAGCCTCGTTAGACTTCTTCAAAATTTTAATCTCGTTAAGAACAATCAAAGCCCGGACTTTGGAACAATGGCAAAGTAGTTTCTAATTCAGCGCTTTTTAAGCCACCTCTGCTAATTTATTTACAGGTCCTTCTCAAAATATTAGCATATTGTGATGAAGTTCATTATTTTCCATAATGTAATGATGAAAATGTAACATTCATATATTTTAGATTCATTGCACAATAACTGAAATATTTCAGGTATTTTATTGTCTTAATACGGATGATTTTGGCATACAGCTCATGAAAACCCAAAATTCCTATCTCACAAAATTAGCATATTTAATCCGACCAATAAAAAAAAAAGTTTTTTTAATACAAAAAACATCAACCTTCAAATAATCATGTACAGTTATGCACTCAATACTTGGTCGGGAATTCTTTGGGAGAATGACTGCTTCAATGCGGCGTGGCATGGAGGCAATCAGCCTTTGGCACTGCTGAGGTCTTATGGAGGCCCAGGATGCTTCGATAGCGGCCTTTAGCTCATCCAGAGTGTTGGGTCTTGAGTCTCTCGCCGTTCTCTTCACAATATCCCACAGATTCTCTATGGGGTTCAGGTCAGGAGAGTTGGCAGGCCAATTGAGCACAGTGATACCATGGTCAGTAAACCATTTACCAGTGGTTTTGGCACTGTGAGCAGGTGCCAGATCGTGCTGAAAAATGAAATCTTCATCTCCATAAAGCTTTTCAGCAAATGGAAGCATGAAGTGCTCCAAAATCTCCTGATAGCTAGCTGCATTGACCCTGCCCTTGATAAAACACAGTGGACCAACACCAGCAGCTGACACGGCACCCCAGACTAGAGGGTGACACGGGAGTGGATTTTCTCTCCTGTCCCATCCTGCTCCCACAGAAAAATGTCTTGTCCCATCCCAATCCCAGGCCAGCATAACGAAAAAAATCCTGTCCCGTCCCACTCCTGGTAATTTGACTCCCACTCCCGTCCCGCTCCCATTCAGAACGACTCCCACTCCTGTGCCACTCCCATTTTTGTTTTCTTCATTTAGTCTTTTGGCAATTTCTTTCTTTGAAGGACCAGTTAGGTCCCTGTTTTTAGCTGTAGTAAAGGCCAGTTAAAGTAAAAAGAATAATAATGAAGAAATAATAAAATATCAAACAAGGAAACAGACCATGCCTATCTTAGTTGAATAAACAAAATGTACATAGTTGTATTTTACTTATTTATTAAGTGACTGTTTCCTTTGAACAATGACACCACTTTTATGTTTCAAGTTGCTGAAACGAAAGAAAAATGCACCTAGTAAGAGAACTGTACTTGTTGAACAAAAGGCCAAAAAGGCATTACCTTCATAATTTAGAAACTGTACCTCAATGGTTCACAGCCCTGGTCCTCAGGGACCCCTTCCCTGTAAGTTTTAGATGTGTGTCTGTTCCAGCACACCTGATTCAAATTCTGACATGACCTCCTATACAGGCATCAAGAATGGAGGGTCAAACTGGACAAAATTAATACAATAAAATCATCATTAAATAAATAAATGTTGTGAATGTCCCATAAGTGAAGTAAATGTAACATGAAAGAAATGTAACATTAAATGTGCCATTAAATTAAAGGTCCCATTTATTTATTTAATACATCATTAGAAACAATAAATGTACCATTATATCATGAAATGGACTATAATGCAATTAAATATGCCACTGAATAATTAAGTATAATTTTAAAGACGACATGACGTAATTAGTGGTACATTTAATATTTAATGATGTATTAAATAAATTGTACATTTAATGGTACATTCATTTTTTTTTCTATTTCACAACATATTTATTTAATATCTTCCCTTGATGAAGCCTTTCTATGAGGTCCGCGATGGGACATGGGGAATTTTTTCTCTTTTGTGTCCCCACGCAATAGTCTTTGCGTTATTTCGCAATACTTTGTGGGATAGTTTCCAAACCCGATAACTGCAAAATTGAAACAAACACTACACCCGTTTTGAGATTTATTGAGTTTTATTTTGAAATCAGCCTTAAATAAAATTATCTTCAATCAGACAAAAAGACAGTTTTTATCCACAAGCTGTCAAACAAACTACTGAACTCTGGACCATAAAACTGCACGAAACCACATCTGTGACACTTTATTTCCTTATTACTGCTGCATGATGTGTACTTTTTTTTTGTACGCCATTAGTGTTTTTGTTTTTATTGTGATTTGAACGGTTCTTCTCATCCTAAGCATTTTATCGCATTGTTTACTGCGTGTTAACCTGCATATGACAAATAAACCATATCAATGACATATCAGTGCTGTTTGTTTTATGAGCAGTTTATCATCTGTGCTGTTGCTCCAAAATGCCTTACCTCTTAAATCTTTAGTGCACATGCAGCAATTTTGTTGGTGAGATGAGACTTGACACATGTTGGTACTTTTGGTTTGATGAATGAAGAGAAGCAGGGTTGATTTAATCCAGAATCTGTTTTACAAGTGTCCCTTAATCGCTGGTGAACTTGATTACGACTAAACACGTTTTACAAGCAGCATACTGCGTGTTAACACCGCTACATTCAACTCTCCTGAAGTTCGGTAATATTTGCGACTTTCCTGTCAGCTCTATAAGTTTAATAGATAAGTCCTTACTTCTGACTTTACGTTGCAAATCCAATTTTACCACGTCCAGTTCTCCACCTGCGTTTGTTCCCTCCATCCTGAACGCAGGTGGAAAACACCGAGCAGAAGCACTGTTGGCTTGTGGGTCGTGTAGTTCGTTTGACTCACATTATAGTATAGGCTTCTTGGAAAAAAACTACACAATGGCGGCGTCGATCCAAGTTTTTTTTTCTTAAAGTTTATAACAAAGCCTCAGTTTTACATTTCCAAAGACAATTGATCCTAGTTTATTTCCCTCCTATTAGTTAGCTCCCGCTCCCGTCTGCTCCCGTTCATTTTTTATCCTGTACCGTCCCAATCACGGGATCTTTACTGATGCTGTCTCCCGTCCCACGGGTTTCCCGTGGGAATCCCGTGACCCGTGGGACTCCCGAAAAAATGTCAGCCTCTACCCCAGACCATCACTGACTGTGGGTACTTGACACTGGACTTCTGGCATTTTGGCATTTCCTTCTCCCCAGTCTTCCTCCAGACTCTGGCACCTTGATTACCAAATGACATGCAGAATTTGCTTTCATCCGAAAAAAGTACTTTGGACCACTGAGCAACAGTCCAGTGCTGCTTCTCTGTAGCCCAGGTCAGGCGCTTCTGCCGCTGTTTCTGGTTCAAAAGTGGCTTGACCTGGGGAAGGCGGCACCTGTAGCCCATTTCCTGCACACACCTGTGCTCGGTGGCTCTGGATGTTTCTACTCCAGACTCAGTCCACTGCTTCCGCAGGTCCCCCAAGGTCTGGAATCGGCCCTTCTCCACAATCTTCCTCAGGGTCCGGTCACCTCTTCTCGTTGTGCAGCGTTTTCTGCCACACTTTTTCCTTCCCACAGACTTCCCACTGAGGTGCCTTGATACAGCACTCTGGGAACAGTCTATTCGTTCAGAAATTTCTTTCTGTGTCTTACCCTCTTGCTTGAGGGTGTCAATAGTGACCTTCTGGACAGCAGTCAGGTCGGCAGTCTTACCCATGATTGGGGTTTTGAGTTATGAACCAGGCTGGGAGTTTTAAAGGCCTCAGGAATCTTTTGCAGGTGTTTAGAGTTAACTCGTTGATTCAGATGATTAGGTTCATAGCTTGTTTAGAGACCCTTTTAATGATATGCTAATTTTGTGAGATAGGAATTTTGGGTTTTCATGAGCTGTATGCCAAAATCATCCGTATTAAGACAATAAAAGACCTGAAATATTTCAGTTAGTGTGCAATGAATCTAAAATATATGAATGTTAAATTTTCATCATGACATTATGGAAAATAATGAACTTTATCACAATATGCTAATATTTTGAGAAGGACCTGTAATATGAGACTTTTAGCTGAAACTGTTCTTAGCACATAGCTGACTGACTTTTCATCTTATTAAAACATCTATGCCATGTTTGCTTAGAATACAATGGGATCTGGCAACCAAAGCTCTTTTCTAAAGCCTTGTTTTATATTTAGTCAAGCTTATTCTAGTTGGTATAAGGAAACACCTGATTTCTCTCCTCTTCTTTTTAAATGCTACATTTTAGACAGAAACTAACATAATCCTCAAAACTAACCTTCAACACCTAGCCTCACAGTACAATGAGCTCTGTACATTTTGATTACCTACAGGTTGTCTTTGAGGCTCAGTCCTCTAAGTCATGTGTTACACTTGGTTAGTTGTTATCTGCACAGCAGATCCAAAAGTACCAGTCAAACAGGCTGCTGAGTCTGTGTGTTTGTTTTATGGCTAATGGTTGATTTAATGATTCAGGATTCTCTGGCTTGGTTTGAAGTCAAAGTTGGATGGAGTTTACGGTTGGGATATATCTATTTTGTAATACTACATCCATGTTTAATGCTGTTAAAGCTTCCTAAAATAATACATGCATATATACAGTATTATGTTGGCATAGATAGGCTTGTGATGTTATAGAAACATACCATGCAATTTTTGGAATTTTGAAGTAATGTTTTATATTACCTTCTCTGATTAAATATGCATCGCACAGTGGATTTATCTCTTACTTTGCAAATGGTTCCTGACATTATAGTGAGATTGCAGAATCAACATGTGAACTTTAAAGGTATTTTTGTTGGGGCTTGTAGTGCAGAGAAAGCTGTTTCAAAGCAATTTCCCTGATTGCTTTGAATAAGAGATGCTCAAACTTTTATTTAATAGTGATTCCAGCAGCTGCTACCATGCAGGTTTATCTTTATCACAAAAGCCTGCTAGCTGTAACGTTTTATAGGCTGGGACTGAGCTCATTCAGCATCATTCACTTCTTCAGCCAGCTGCCTACTTTCCAGCTGAAAACCACACTAAAGTAGCACACAGAGCGACTCTCCTCAATACTCTCCTCTTGTTTCTTCTCCCCTAGTTTAATGCTTCTCTCTTCTCTATGGTCTCTGATAGCTAAGTTTGCAAGAATAATAAAAGCTATGACATATTGTTGTTTAATTGATTTGGCTTAAATAAATAACTGTCACATTTGCTTCTTTTTTATCTGACTAAATAATTCACAGGGTAATACCAGAACATAGCCTAAAGGAGCAAATAAGTTACATCCTCAACATGGGGATTTATGCTTGTGAATTACCCACCCTGCAGTCACTGTCCTAGACGCAAGGTGTCAAAATTTAGAAAAGTCATACAGGATGTACAACATTCAGACTACAATGTCCAACTTGCATTGCAATTTCTAAACACCCTGATATACCTTAATACCCCCAAGCCTGGTGGGTGTGTTATATAAAGTCGTCTAGCTAAAGTGATATGGAACTTGTAGCTGTGTTTTACTGAAAATGTCAACCTTTTACTGATTGGGATATTTTTAAATACACTGGTCCAAAAAAGTAAAAGTAGGCTCATTCTGACTTTTAACATTCAAAAAGTGACATTTTGTAAATAATGTCCCTCTTATATCTAATCTTCTATTCGTCTTAGTTAAATGTAAGCTTTGGAGAGCGACCCCTCTCCTTTGCTCATCTTTCTTGGCTGCCCTCAGTTTTATCTTAACAAAAACAGACAGAGCCATCAGGCTGATGTTTAGACCTTCCTTCATAAAGCTGATTGGTCATGCTGCATGACAATGATTGGATTTTAATTGATTAGTTACCAAGTAATTGACTGATAGGCACAAGCTTAATGAAATTGAGAAGGTTTAAAGTCAGCTGAGTGTTGGTGGATGAGACACTGGAGGGACCCTCACTTATCTATCTAGCTATTTTCTGTTGCTTGATGGGGCGATGGAGGTGGGTTAAGCAAATTGGACCAAACAATCCCTTTCCCGTCAAAATCTTTTAGCTCTTCTTCAGTGATCCTAAAGCCGGATAAGATATCTTGACACTTTGGCTGCATCTTGAGATCTAATCCATAAAGAGAGACAAAAAACCCTGTATTTGTTATTGAGGATAACCCCGATGAAGCCTAGCAAAGACTTAAAAGATGTTTGACTTCCTGCCGAGAATAGGAAAATAGAATTATGCTCTAATCACTGTCATCTATGTGCTTCAGAAAGTGCATTGTGTCTTTGTACATCCTGAAATGACTTTGGTATTGATTAAAAATGGAGTTTACTATGCACAACAACTGCCTTCTGTATCACAGTGCACATACAAACAAAGCAGATGAGGTAGTATACATGAATGAGGACAGCAAGCCATTATTTTTCTTCAGTGGAAGCTAAAGTAAAACTTTTCTTTCTTTCTTTCCTTTTTTTTTTTTTTTTTTTTATACCGTGTCCTGTCCGGCAGAGTATTGCTCAGAATTGTTGTCTGAGTGCCAAGAAATTGCCCAACAGATTTACTTTCACAGGCGGAGCATCACAGCTAATGCTTTCAAGTTCTGCTTGATATTTATAAAATAAACTTTATTATAAACTTCTTTGGGAATATTTCAATTGTTACGGACATGGAGACTGAAATGAAAAGGAAAACAGAAGCTTGAAAACGAGAGAGACGGGGCAAAAGGGAAAAAGGGGAGAAAAGAAGGGAAGAGTGGAGGAGACAAAGAAGGATGAAGAGAATAAAAGATTACACCCTGCTTGCTTATACACCTGCAGCTTTTTTTTTTTTTTTTTACAAAATAGCACACAGTATTTATGAATGGAAAATGTACTTAGTGAGAGGTGCAGCCCAATATAAAACATCTGTGCATCTGTCAACACCTGAAGCTTAACACCTGTGAGTATAAGGTTTCTCCACAAAAATATGCAATAGGGAGTTTGAGGACCCACCGACCTGCCCTCTGGTCCCTGGCGGACACTGAGGAGATCCGAGCCACAGACATCCAAAGGCCCCCCAAAGCACAGGAACCCCAGGAGAACCACCGCCAGGACTACTGCTACCCCCCCAGAGAAGAGCAGTGAAGAGTCCCAGGGGAGCCACCCAGCAGCAACAATGCAGAAGCCCCAGGGAGCCGCAGCGAGGAGCCCACAGGCCCCGCCTGCAGTCGTCCACGCCCGAGCAGATCCAGCCAGAGACCCAAGACCCCGGGACACACCACCCCCCAAGCAGAGGCCCAACAGACCCCAGGGGGCCAGGCCCCGGCAAGCAGCCACCGGGAGTGAGCTAGCACACACCAAAGCACCCGGCCCCGGACACCGAGAACCCCAAGTACACCAGTGGGCAGAGACTCCAACCACCGGCAGGTAGTAAGATGGGGGGGCCTAAGCTGATCCAGGAGAGGGAGCACTCCAAGACCCAACCTGTCACAAAAAAAAAAAAAAAAAAAAAAAAAACAGGCACTCACAGTCACAATCACCCACTCCCACCCTCATGCATACACATAAAATCACTCGCACCCAATGTAAAGACAAACAACAATAGACGTCATACACTCATTCACACTCCCCATGCATACTCTATATTCCCAGGTCCAGGCGCTGGTACCCCCTAGGGGCAACCAGCCCTCGGACCCAGGAGGTGGTCCCCTTCCCTCCTGGGGGGCAGAGACAGACAGACAATGCCCAGACCCGGGTGGCCCCGGCCCCCGCCCCGAACCCAGTCCCCAACAACCCCCATCCACCTCCGGAGAGGGGGCTATGTACAAAAGAGGGGTCCACATGGCCCAAACCAGCCTGCCAACCAGAGCCGCCCCAGGACGGAGCAGTCCCGACCCCCCAATGAGCTCCAATCCCAACCCCATGAGCCTCCCACCCCCAGTGAACCCCAACCCCAACATGAACCTCCCCACAGGGCCACTCCCAACAAGGACACCGATATCGAATACATGCCCCCGAACCCAAATGCCACGAATCCCCTCCCCCACAGGGGAACACCCCACAGGTGAACTCCATAGCCGAGAGGCCGATGAAACCATACCCACCCAGCGCAAGCTCCACACCCAGCCCCGCTCTAAGCACCCCTGCCGCACCCCGCTCCCCCACCACACAGCGCGCCGCAACGGCAAGGCAAGGGCCTCGCGCAACACCATCCCCGCCCACGGCGCAACAGGGCAGACCCCACCAAGCACCGCACCCACAACAGGACCCCCGATCCCGCAGCATGACTGGACAAACTGTTTTCTTTCTTTATTTAATTCCATTTTAATCAGAGCGGATTTTATCTATGTGGCACAAAGTTCATAGACAGTCTAGTAAAGAACAGGTCTTGCAGTGATAACACAATACTGTATTTATTTACGGAAAAGAAATATTTGTATTTCAAAACTTTATTCCCTATCTTTTTGCCTAAAAGACATCTGTCCGTTCATCCATCTTCCTGTCAATTTTAAATCCATCTGTTTTTGTACTGTCAGTAATTAGCCCCTTTTTTCATAGATCTCTCAAAAATACCTCAAAGGACGAAAGACTGTGTATCTGGGCCATTGCCAAAGCTTAACTTGATAAATGATTTCAGATCAGGGACATGTTCATTAAGAGATTAAAGCATCCAGGAATCTGTCACTGTGGACAGAGGATTTGTTTCTCAAACACTCAGCAAAGCCAGCCAGTGCAGTTTATTCAACTGCCTGTTTGATAAATAAAGATTTGATCCCTTGGTGGTCATTAAAGGGATCCTCATATGTGTGTGTTGGGGATATGGGGAGGGAAAAGAGCACTAGTCTCTGTGTAGCACAGTGGGAGACCTGCAGCAAAGGGCACGGTCCTCTCACAGCATGCATAGTGGTGTGTTGGAGAGAATGCGTGTGTAAGTGAATGCTGCATTGATCTTTCCTACTGCATGGGTTTTGTTCAAAGTTTTCTGTAAACCCTGTTCCGACATCCAATACATTGGAGGCAAAAATAGGGTTGCAGGTCAAACCACAATTCGTAATGTTTATTAATATTTTTTCTATGTTTGCAGTAATGTTCGCAAACGTTCAACTTGTGTTTCCATTCTTACCGAGATGGTGTTTTCCACTTTAAGATAACAATATATGTAATTGTCGATCTCTTTAAACAAATCAGACAAATATTTTTGCAAAGCTACTGTCTCAATGCTTCTGATCTTGCTTTTTTTGCATATGTAAAATTGTGTCTTATGTGGGTCTAAATGTGAAGAAATTGTGTGTGTGTGTGTGTATCGGAGGAAGGAGTAAATCTTAAATGTACGATCTGCTACTACTGCTTCGGGAAAGTTATGTTTACCATGATGTCATATGTTATTTTTTTTACCAAATTAAATAATTGCCCGAACATCTAGAACTTAGTTCAATGATCTATTCAAGTTCAATGATCTATTCACACTCTTTGATTGCCCCCACATTCTAGAAAATAAGTCAAACTGACGAGCCATCAGTTTGGCCTATTTTAAGCTTTTAGCATACAGAGGTGAGTGAATATTGATCAGTGCATGCTGAGTGTGTGGATTATGTAGCATGAGATTGCTGCAACATTTGGAAAGTGGTTGCATAAATTCTGTACCATTGGTGCCCAGGTGCACCAATTCAAATTGTTTTATAGCCTTCCTTCTATAAATATTTAAATTAGAGGTAAATGCTATGTCACACTCAGTGTGAGAGAGCATTGGCTGAAAAAACAAGATAATTATTAGAGGTAAACTGTCTTTACCATCTTATATTAGTGTTTAGTATAATTGGGACTGGTAGTGTTGCTAAAACCCTCTGTGCATTTCCTTGTGGATGTAGATAGTTACATGGATTCTGAGTTTTCCAGAAAGTTAAAAACATTTCCACATTTCTAAATAATTTCCAAATCCAACATGTTCCATGGCAGAAACCAGATTAGCTGGTTTTTGGTTTACATTGACCTATTACCCCTAATTTATAAAGCATCTGTCTCCACTCTGCCACCCCACGGAACGAACACTGTAGTAATTATGCACTCTTTATAGTCAAAGAGAGCATTTACACTGCCTTTGCCATCTGCCAAAATTCGACCCAAATCTTTTTTTGCCGGACACTGGAGTTAGTTACCAAAACAAGCACCTTTATGTAAAATAACTCACTAAAGACAGCCTAGATTTTCTTGAAGGCCTTCCTAAAAAAATAAATATATGTGTATATTTATACATCTATGCGATCTAAATTAATCATTGTAATGTACAGTATAATATACACATAATTTGTACAAAACTATGGATTTTATTAACTGTTATTGCATGGCTGTCCTCTACAGAATGAATTGTTTTCTGACTTTCCCCATTTATCACTGGCTTTTAATGCTCGTTCGTACATTACATTGCATGCTTCCTGAATTAAAGCTTGTGTTTGATCCATCTTCTTTTTCTCCACTGTCTTTGTGACTGACTGACAAACAGCAGATTTTAATGACTGCAGGAGATCCACCAGCTACGTCTATCTGTGCTCTCCATGCTGTTTAGTGTTATTTTCTGTGCTCCTTTTTTTTTAAATTCACCACATAAGATTTCTGCATTTCTGTGTTTAAAACAATCGTACATTCATTTAATATATGTATGTATGTATGTATCAAGCTAATGGCCCGTAAGATTTTTAACACAAATACACTGGCATCCTTATTAGGTTACTTTCAAGCAGCAGCTGCAAACAGAAAATGGTAGTTTTTAGGGAGTGCTTTGAATGTTTTCATAAGTGGCTGGGCACCGCTACAAGCTTAGTCCTACTAGACCCGTCCTTAAAGGTCAAAGACATTTAAGGGCCACTAGCCAGAAAAATTCTGCATATATCTTTATGAGGGTGTACGATTGTTTTGAATTTAGGTCAGAGTAAGTTCAGAATATCTCTGTAAAATTCACATTAGCAACAACTGGCTGTCCATTGCTACAAAACCGTCATTACTGGAGGCATGCTGGGTAACTGATGGTTGAATGGACTCATGATTAATGGTGATAATGGCTTCACCCCTGCTGTAATCAGGCTGAGCTCAGTTTCTCACAAGGTTTACAGAAGTATCACAGAAAGAGATAAAGAGGCTGCGGAGGCCAGACCACAGGAGAGCTACTGTCTTGTAGATGGATCAGCACCAAGATATCAGAAAAAAAGTGGTTACACTGTATAACATATATAATTCAGAATTCATGCCCACTCTTGCTTCTCTTCTCTTTGAATTTTAATTTCCCCAGGACTGTTTTTTTTCACCATACAAACTACGTTATCTCCACTTGTTCACAAAGCTTAAGGGCGCTGAACAAAGAACAACTTGGAGCAGTGTGTCCTGACTCAACTGCATTCATTTCCCACATCACCTCAAGTTCTATACCTCTGCCAGCAGTTAGTAAATGGTGTTCTACTGTGTTCATCTTCCTCCATCATTATCCCTGTTCCAGCTCTGTTCTTTGCAGAGCTGGTCCCTTTCTTCACTCTGCAGGAGATTAGTGTCTCCTCTGTGAAGTACAGCTTGACCTCACCCCTCCTTCATCCTACCCCACATTTCCTCCACTTTTCCCCTTATCACCATTTGATGTGAATGCAAATGATTCATCATCCTCCAGTGATACAGTATCCACAGTTCATGACCGGTGGGAACAAAATCCTTTTATGGAGCAGTTCTTCTGTGTGACACGTCAAGTACCTCACATGGTCTTTTTGTTTTTATACCATGCTAAAACGTGAATATTTTATGTACATACTGTGCTTGCTCGTATTTTGTTGGGTGTTCATGTATAAATAACGAAATAATAGTACAATAATGCGAACTGTGAAGAAAATAGTTATTTTCTGCTTTTTTCATATTAAAATATAAAAACTATGACAAGCCTTGTGTGCTGTCCACTTTTACTATAGTATCCCTTAATGAAGTCCCAGTGTAACTAATTGCCTTCAGAAATCCCTTAATTATTAGATTAATCAATTTATGTGTTTATTTAATCTCAGAGTAAATCCAGCTGTTGTGTGAAGGCCTCAGGGGTTTCTTATAGAACATTATTGATCTGAACTGACCTAAACTGACTGGTTGAGCAAGGAAAGCATCAGTCAGTAAAGCAGTCAATAGGTCCATGGAAACTCTGGAGGAGCTGCAGCAATTATAAAGGAGTTGCATCTTTGAATAAAGCTATGTTATGGAACGGTTTAGTTGCTGTTAGTTATGATGGAAATATGGATGGAGTTACATACAGTAATCCTGTTAGAAAATCGGATAGAGCCTGCATAAGAATTCAGACTAACATTCACAGGACAGAAACCCTACAGATACAGCTAGAGCTATGATGGACTTAGTTAGAAGCATATTCTTGCGTTAAAATGGCACAGTCAAAGTACAGAAATAATTCAAATTGGGAATGTCTAGAAGGACTAAACATGTTCACAAATGATCCCCAATCTAACCTGGAAGAGCTTCAGGTATTTAGCAAAACTTTAGCAAAGCTAATAGAAACATGCTTCAAGAGACCTGTAGCTATAACTTAGTTTGACAAAGTGTTGACTCAGAGGGGCTGAAACAATTATCATGCATCACACTTCACACATTTATTTACAAAATATAAATTGAGAATCTTGTTGCATTTCCTTCCATTTAACAATTATGAAGTACTCTGCTATTTTTTGAAACTCAAAATTACTATCAAACACACTGGAGTTTGTGGCTGTTATATGACAAGTTAAAATGATTTGAATCTTGTGCAAGGAACTCTACATATAGTGATAAGTCCAGAAAAGTTTCAGTAGATTATGTGATTCCACCAAAACAGTAATTGTTATTCTTATCCCTTCTCAGTTTCCTCATCTCTCTCCCCGTGTCCCCTCTCTCCACCCTACATCCTCCTCCTCTGTGGACAGCAGGCATTCAGTCTCTTATCTGTGGAATCAGCCAAGCACAGCCACTTTTAGTTCGCAGATAGGCCGGAACTGGCTGACAGTAATGGAAGCAGCGCTGAGGAAGAGAGATATTAAAGATGAGGGTTTCCAAGCAAAGGGGTGAGACATGGAGGATGAGGAGCAATAACTAATGGCAAAAAAAGAGGAAAATGGATGAAGTGTTTGTTTTATTCTTAGACAACCACCTGCAGATAAGACAGAACTTTTTCTCCCAATCACAACATCGTGTGCACTCTGTATTTGCGTTCTGTAACATATCTCCAGTGCCATCTTCAAATACTAACAGGCTGGGATTTTTGTTTGACTTTCAGAGAACCTTGCTGCACCAGCATCGTTCCAACTTTTCCAAGTTCAGTTCAAACAATACATGTTTTGTTAGATCACACACAATTTAATTATGTTTAAGCTCCTTTGAAAGTATGATCACGTTGCAGCTAATCAGGAGGAAGCAGACAATCCTCGCCCGGCCTACTTCATCTCCTCTAAGGTAAATACAGTTGTGTTTTATGAGCTTGGGATCTTGGTGTTGGCAACCATAGAATAATTATAGTGGGAGCACCGTCAACAGATTGGAAGTTAGCTGTGCAAACAAAGATAGGTTTATTATCGTGTGTCATTGAAAGTTCTCTTATTGTATATTAATTATTAAGGATGAATGATATCCAATGAAATGGTAAATAAGTATTAAAGTGTTAATAAAACAACACTCCAGGGGGTGAAACTTTGAAGGACCCTCTGCTATTTAATTTCCTGAATGGGTAACTGGTCGTACTGATTGTTCAGTACGTGCTTCTTAAAATTTCCTCTGCTTCATTTTGAGTTTCATTTTCTGAATTCGCTTTAAACCGTTGTTATCATAACTTAAGAGGTAAATTAGACTGCTGAAATTTTAACCCACAAAGGCTAACCTTCATCCAAACCGCCGCTGTGTCTCCCCAGGGATTGAATGTGGAGGAGTGTGGATGTGGCACAAAGCGATGCTTGCAGAATATGAAGTGGATGACAATTTGTGTACCTAGTTGTGAATGAATTCAGTTCTGTGCCTTAATATGAAGGAGAAGAATATTATATAAATGGAGATGATGCTTTATTGTTCACACGTTAATGCATGTAATTAAAAGGGGACAACTAGATTTGGTAACAGAAAGAGCTGGCCATGAAAAAGGGGACAGAAAGGACAAAGGTAAGGCTAACGCCAGCAAAAAGCAATGCTTTCCTCTCTTGCTCCTTATGAAATGTTAAAGGCTTCTCATCTAGTCTTTCTTTTTTGACTTATCTTAACCACATTTTATTTAGCTAAATATGACCAAACACCCAATATGAATGCCCTAATACACTTAAATGCTAAAATGTAAAGATAAAGAAATTGGACAATTAACTGCTGCAATATTTATCAGACATATGGTCCAGTGCTAGGGAATGTATGCAATTGTTGCTATTGGCATCACAGCATTGACCTGACAGTAGCTGACAGATAACAGACAGTTATAGATAACAGTGTTACAGCAGCTTTACAATTATGACCTAAAACAATGTTATAAAACCACCAAAGTTAAGTTTATCAATAGTTGAAATGTTGGTACTGGACTTGACAGCAATCTATCCAATAATTGTTGAACAATTGTCCTGAGACATGTTGCCAGAGGCACAATAATTCAAGGTTTTACTTCCTCTGTCTTTATGCGATTCTCTAAGTAATACCAAGTCTTTATCTGCACCATATGCCTCTGGCTATTAGAACATAAACAAGTAGTTTCCACTCTCTTTTCATTTTGAATTGTCTTTGTTTTTATCATCTGCTTTCTGTGCTATCAGCCAGATACAGTGATTTGCAAAACAATAAGTCCCTCTCTCTCTCATTGACTGCTCATGGCTAAAATGTTGAAATAGCATAATTTAGCACAAGAAATGTGTGAGTCATGGGGGAAAGGTTTATCATCTGAAAGGTTATATGGATTTTCAGTGAAAAACACACATCCTTAGTAAAAGGAAATGATAGGAGGTCCTGGGAGAAGATAAAAAATTATTTCTCTCTTTGCAAGTCTTGTGGCCTACATAGCAATCTGATGGGTTGAACAACTTATTACCAGAAGCAATAATGGACTGATTAGAGAGTTTTGGTTTTCTGTTTAGGGTTTTTAAAATGATGGCTTCTGATAGTTGCTGATAGTTTTTGGTAGTTTGCTTTATTCTATCATCATGTCCTATCAATATAATTTATTCTTCAAAGTTGTTGTTGCCCAATATTCAGTACTCATTCAGTACTGGTATTCATATCACTTAAATTTTTTCTCACTTTGTCACGTTAAAGCCACAAACTTCAATATAATTTATCACGATTTTATGTGATAGAGCAATATAAAGTTATGCATAATTGTGAAGCTAAAGGGTAATTATTCATGGTTTGCAAAAATAAGTGTGTACATTTGTATGTATCCCCCTGAGTTTATACTTTGTAGACACAACTTCTGCTATAATTACAGCTGTTTCTTTATTAATTGCTTCTATCTAAATTCTGTGTATGCATATGTGTGCGCGTGTGTGTGTATGTGTATATATGAATATATATATGCATATATATATATGCATATATATATATATATATAATATATATAGATAGATAGATATCTATCTATATATACATATAGGTGGCTCGGGCATCTATATTGGATGCCTCCTGGACGCCTTCCTCGGGGGGGTGTTCCAGGCACATCCCACCGGGAGGAGGCCCAGGACACGCTGGAGGGACTATGTCTCTTTGCCGACCTGGGAACATATATATATATATATATATATATATATATATACATATATATACATATATATATATATATATATATATATATATACATATATACAGTGCAAAAAAAAAGTTTGGACACACTTCTCATTCAAAGAGTTGTCTTTATTTTAATGACTATGAATATTGTAGCTTCACACTGAAGGCATCAAAACTATGAATTAACACATGTGGAATTATATACTGAACAAAAAAGTGTGAAACAACTGAAAATATGTCTTATATTCTAGGTTCTTCATAGTAGCCACCTTTTGCTTTGATTACTGCTACGCACACTCTTGGTATTCTGTTGATGAGCTTCAAGATGCTGCACTTTGCCTTATTCTGAAACATGATACTTTAATCTAAACGATTCTACTGTAGCTTAGGCTGTATGTTTAGAGTTGTTGTCCTGCTGAACCTCTACGATAGAGGCTGAAGCAGAGTTGAGACTAAAAGGCTTTCTTCCAGGGTTGCCCTGGTTTAGCTCCATCTATCTTCTCATCAAGTCTGACCAGGTTCTGTTCCGGTTACAGCATCCCCTAAGCATTAGGCTGCCACCACAATCTTTCACAGTGGAAATGGTGCATTCAGGGTGATGTGCAATGTTTGTAATCCATCAAAGCATGTTGGCCAGAAATGTACATTTTAGGCTTATCTGACCAGAGCACCTCCCTATGCATGTTTGTAGTGTCCTCTCTACATGGCTTGTGTCAAACTGCAAACAGGACTTCTTTGACTTTTGTTTACAATGTTTTCTTCTTGATGTCTCTGCATAAAGGCTAGCATGCACAGCTAATAGTTCCCCCACCTGAGCTGTTGATCTCTGCCACTCTCCCAGGGTCAACATGGGCCTCTTGGATGCTTCTCTGATTAGTGCTCTCCTTGCCAGTTTAGGTGGATGGCTATGTCATGGTAGGTTTGCAGTTCTGACAAACTCTAAAATTAAGACAACTTTATTCCTGACCTGTCTGCTACGTATTTTGGTATTCACGATGCTGTTTATTCACTACTTTTCTCCGCTGTTTGCTTTATAAATGTGCTAGTTTGTGTTGATTTATCTCATACAGTTCTGTAAATGTTTTGGTTGTACTTTGAGAAAATGTGGAAATGTTTTTTGGGGGTCAATCCCTTTTTCTTCCTGCTTTAATTTGTCAAGCCATGCATTTCTATGTTTAAATTGGTTTTCTTGCTGTCAGGTATTTTAGCTCAGTTGCACCTTTGCTCCTTGTTGGTTATTCCTGTCAAAGACACTTTATCCTTGACTGCTCAGCAGCTGGATCATTTTGCTCAGCGTTTTATTGCTGTACCAGCTCTCTGATTTTGCAAAATAGCACACTGCACTGTGTTCGTCTTTAGCTTCCCTTTTTTGTTGTTACTTCAACCTGAAGTCTGTATTTCAATCATACTTCCTGGTGATGTTTTCTGCCATTCCTACTTCCGTTCCTACCATAATGACTGACTTGTTGCTGACTCAATTTGATACAGAATAGTCAATGGACCCATTAATGCACAATGTAAAATTCATGCATGTTGCCTTTGTGGGTGGACGCTGGATGCCACAGGGTGCACACACATGTTAGTTGGCTTTGAATCAGCTGAAAGACCAGTTTTAAAGAAAGTTCCTCAAACCGAACAACACCTCGGTTCTCTGGGCTCCTCTTCCTGGCCCAGCCTTAGAACCTCGGTGTCCTATTTGACCGGTCAGTGTCTCTGGACAGACATTCAAGTTGCTTTTAACATCTGAAAAATATTTCAAAATTGAGTGCAATATTATGCAAATCAGACCTGGAGATGATTATTCATGCTTTTATTTATTTTTGTTTAGATTATTGTAACTCTCCTTTTACTTGTTTTAGCAAATCTGCTGTCACTTGTCGCTTGTCTCTATTTGGTCCAGAGCGCTGCAGAGAGTCTTTAAACAGGAACTAAGAGAAGGGAACACATCACACCAGTTTTATCCTCGTTACAATGGTTACCTGTCAATTTGCTTAATGTTTTGTTAGCTGTTTTTACCGGCTTGGTTTTTATATTAAGCCTTTATTTGTATCTGTTTTATTTGAACTCTGTAAAGCACTTTACTGCAATTTTATCTGTGAAAGGTGCTATGTAAGTAAAGATTACTTACTTACATACTTACTCACTCACAGCAAGCCAAGAACCCTGGAACAGCTGCAGCAGTTCTCAATCTATTTGGGGAAGAATTGCAGGAGATTAGCTTGCATGTAAAAAATCCTTCATCTATATTTCTGTTGACTACAGCAGCTTTAACTAGAGAAAGCAGCCATGAAAAATGAATGAGTTTGTTTTTCTCTATTATTTTCTCTTCACTCATGCTTTGATTCTCTCTCTCTGTAGTCTGATCATGTATAACTTTATTTTTTTTATATAATCACATCTCACAATTAATCTGTCTTGGCTGCTGATAAAAGGTTCAATAGATAATTTAAAGGTTAAGGTGAGTCAATGTTTCCTGCATCTGAACCCACTCTGGCATTAATATTCACAGAAACACGTGTTTGTTACTGGATATACATGAACATTTTTACAAGTTTTCTTTTTTAGATGTCTTCAGACTTGTAGCTCAGAATAGTTGTAATCATTTCCATGACCAGAATTAAGAAATATGTAAGATCGTGTGCACAGGGCTGTGAAGTTGCCAAAGAGTGATGATACCATATTTGGAAAGCTGAATTCAGACATGACTAGATAATACAACGTCCAACCAAAAGGTAAGGATGGCAAAATCTCCAGCTTGAATTTGAAAAGAACATTAACTTTCTTATTAAGAAATCAAGAGAACACATCGAGCACTGTAAAATAGTGTTTTCCACCTTGCTGAATTTCTTAAATTTTTTTTTCTTGTTTGTTCAAACTGGCAGTGTTTCTTTTAGATCACTGTGTAGAAATGTTGGCCCATCCCGCTTTGCAGATTCGTTTTAATTCATCCACAATGGAGGGATTTAAAGAATGAATTGTTTGTTTAAGATTCTGCCACATCATTTGGATCAGAATTAAGTACAGCCAATGACTAAAGGCTTTCGATTGATGGTGTGATGTTCTTTTTCTGAAATGCTGTGTTAGGTTTACACTTGATGTAATGAGACATACCTTCCAAAATGTTCAACTCTTAACTTGTGAATTTACAGAATATCTTCAAGTCTTGTGATTATCAACATGGTCTGGCAAATGTGATAGGTTTTTGTGTTCTTGTTGGCCTGCAATGATTGTGGTACCTTTCAACTGTCCAATGGAGTCAGTTTCCCCAGTCTTTTATTGTTGAATCACTGACCTTAACTAAGGCCATTGAGGCAGGCAGTGCTGTAGTTGTTTTTGATTCTTTGGTGATCTCCTAGATGTGTCATATTATGAGTTAGTAAAGGTCCTAAGTGTCAAGACTGACTGTGACAAAACAGAGTTATTTTATATAATAAAGCAACAAATAGATTTTGGGGACTCGCAGAGAGTGCAGGACTTGGAGCACAGGAAATATAAAAGGAGGAACCAGTAATGAAACCAACAGTTTTGAGAGCAAAACAGGGAAACCAAGGGAAGGTGAACAATTAACATAGAGGAACTAAACTAGACACAAATAATAATACACACCAAGAGGGGAAAATATACTAACACTGATCTTGAGGATGGACTAAAACAACTGTGAATAGAATACAAGAAATAAGTAAGAAACTAAACCTTAATTAATTAACGTATATGCTAACATCTTTATAACATAAATGAAAACAGAGAAATTAACTGAATATGGCAACCATGGAAATAATAATAATTTTAAAAAAACAGACGTACATGTGATTAAAACACAAATGAAAACCAAAACCCAAACATCCAAGTATCTTAACAGGATTAGTCACCAACCCGCTGCAAGTGTAAATCTGGCCTTCCACTCATGGAGGATTCACTGTTGCTCAATGGAGTCCCAAACTCTTAGAAATGGTTTTGTAATACTTTGCATAATGTTACATGTCAGGGACTTTGTTTCTCATATGTATGTTTGTTTTGTCAGACAGGTTCCATTAAAGTGATTTCTTGATTCTACAGTTATCAGGCCTTGGTGTGTCTTAACCTCAGCTGTCCAAAAAGAGTGCTTTATCACAGCTGATTCACAATAAAACAATGGGGTGAATTATGTTTTCATTTATGGACAGGTTGGTTGAATAGTCTATTTTTATTTAATAAATGAAATCAACATTTGAAAGTTGCCTTTTGTACTTTCTCAGATTATCTTAATAGAAACATTGGTTTGATGATCTGAAACCTTTGAGTGTGACAAGATAAACAAAAACAGAAGAAAACTGTAAAGAGGCAAATGCACAGCATTCCAGGTCAACATTCCAAACATCGTGGATTCAGATGGCACATTATCATAACCCATATATGCTACTTTTTGTTCTCTTTAAGCCTGGAATCTTAACACAGTCTCCGCATCATTTTTTAAGACATGGGGCTTATCTGCAGCCTGAATGTGGTTATACGAACAGCATAGGAGACAGACGGTACACTGACCTTTCTTAATCAACTGTAGATGTGCACGTGTGTGTGCACAACTGATACGACCATTCTGAGATGCACTGCTACACAATTCTGACGAGCCTGTGCTGCCAGCCAGTAACGATGAGCATATTAGCACATATTTATCCAGTTTTTCAGATGAGGACGGCTGAGCTGAAATCACCAACTGCCTGCCTTTGATCATCGTATTCACATTAACCTGAACAACCTTAACTGACTACAGATCAGCACTTCCGCTCGAAGATGATTGATTAACACTAACTATTGAGTGTGAGTGCAGGATTTACTGGGCCGGCTTCTGGTAAAGCTTTATCATCTGCCAATACAATGCCTCCTCTATCTGTAACTGATGAGCTCTGCCATGATTCATGTGGAGATCAGATGGAAAGTCCATACAGAGAAAGATTAGAATCTCTTTTATTTTATTTTATTGGTATATAACTAATCTTAATGGGGCCTTTCCTTCTGCAGCCTGCCATTGAACCCTCTTGAATCGCCGCAGCTTCACCCTAAAATTGCCTTAGCCTTGGGCTCCTTTTGATGCTGAGATGTACTTTGAACTGTAGCCAGTATCTTTACACCTTGGCTTGATAGCGAGTCTGCAAACGCCTCAAATATTCATAGGGACCGGACCTCACCTGGAATACAAATGGACATTACACTACACTCTGATCAGATCTGTCTACAATGGGCCAGAATTGGGCTTTGAACAGTGTTACGGCACCAGGCTGTAAAAATGGCTACAGTACAATGGGTTGTTTTGGTTTATTGCTACGTGTGATGCATAGTACACTGCAAGGTGCAAGGACTTTCTTTGATTTTCCCACAGGTCATAAGTGAGGTTTATCCTGCTCTCTCTCTCAATATGGAGGTGACTGCAAACACTGTAATGGGGGTCATGTAGAGGTTTGCAGTTAGGTTCATGGTTAGATTGTAGAGAAACAGTAAGTCTATCATGTCGTTATGGTTGCTGTTTTCTACCTGAGTTAAAATTATGCTTACTAAGGGCTTGATTTGGTGAAATACTCAAAACTTGTCATTTTAAAGCAGTCCTCAAATAGACTCTTTAGTATGGAACTTCTGTGCCTCCTTGAAAGCTATTTTCGTTTCTTTTCTGCTTTAACTGTGGTGGTGGCGAGCAGTGCTAAAGGCTTATTTTGCCTTTTTCTGCTTCTGTGATTTCTTGATCATCTTAGGTCCATATTTACCTCAGGAATACTTGAGCTAGGTCACCTTTTGGTTGATCCTTTAAGTTACCTTAAAATCAGGGATTTCCTAATCCAATTGGTACAGGCACTTAAACTGGGGACAAGATCAAGGCATTTTTAAATAATTGCTGTCACAGTCACTGCCCATTCACAACAAGCCCATTCCAACTTTAGTTATGTGGATCCATACTACATTTATGAACTGTATTATATGCAAGCTTATTTGTGTAAACTTTCAGTTCAAGTATTAAATAAATCTGATTTATGCTGGACTTAATACAAACAAAATAAGAGAAGAAAGCAGGAGGTTTTTAGTTTTAATGCATTTACTGAAAATGAGGTATTTGACCTGCTGCTTATGAGACGGAGCCAATTGATGAAATGATCTTAATTAACAACCTGATTGTGATTCTGATTCTCTGATCAATTGACTGGTGCATCACGTTTTATGGCGTTAAATCAAAATAGCCAGTTTAAACAAGTATGATTATGGACCCCTAAAAAAGTATTCTGTCTTAGCTTTTGAGGAAAAAATCTCCCAAATTGTGAGGCTATTCTGTAATTACTTCTGCAGAACATTTATCTTCTTCACCACCCAGAAAGCTGGCAAATAATGGTGGGGTCCCCAAACCAAATCATCATGCTATGCATGGTTGTGCTTCATTATGCAGACTCAAACTGGAGATTAAAGTAATTCTTCATAACTATATATCATTTGGACTGATTATAGAACAACAAGTTACTTCTCTCTCATGGGGTTTGGTTTAATTTATCACAAAGATCGAAACAGAGGCATTCTCCAGCTGAATATCAAACAAATACCTTTGCACCTAATGTGTTCTTCAAGCTGGTATATTGGATTTCTATAAGGCTGTCATCACGCTAATACTACAAGAATTTAATGTTGTAATTAATCTTATATCATTAGTTTAGAGTTAGATTTCTCTACTTTTCAGGTGTATGTGGAAGTATCTGTAGACTCATCTAGTCTGAATTTGTCAATTAGTGTTTTCTGCATTTTTTTGTTTTTTTAATAATGAATAATTTATCTGCTAAATCATCGTCGGCTATTGGGTGCTGTTTGTAAGGTTACATGGTCAAAAACTGACAGCAATGTTTTGATGTATTTAGCCTGTCATAAGAGAAAAAACATGGGGGATCATATTTTCACCATGTTTCACCATACTAAATATTTAATTAGAAATTTAAATATTGAGTTTACAAACTAGATACAAACTAGTTAACACGCTAAATATTTAGCTTGCAAATTAAATATTTAGTCTAATCAATGAAGTCTAATCAAGTAAAAACATGGCTTTTGAGCCACTGTCAAACAAACAGACTTGGAAAAAAATGAGCATTAGACGTATGATGGAAAAAAAATTAAATTACTTAGGTGTAACCTCACATGAAAAAACACAACAGATTCCATCATTCCATCATTTATTAAACAAAGATGAAGCCAAAGTGGAGAACATGTGTATGCAGAAGTATTGCTTTGTTGCTCACTAGGATTTAAAAGGAAACATGTCAGCAAGGCTCTTCTAATCTTCATCATCAGTGTGTAAAAACAGGAGTTTTGTCAGTTTGCTGGTCTTGAGCATAGAGATCTATTTTTACACAGTAACCTGATGGGAAAGACAACAGCAATAAACTTTAGGAAGCAATTGTTGCTGTCCTATAATCTGAGAAAGATTATAAGGCCATTTCAAAACATTTAGAGGTCAGTCGATTTTACTGTGAAAAAGATTTTTCCGAAGTGTAAAAAACCCACAAATGCACTCTAAAATCAGAACTTTCAATACTCAGAAGACGTGCATGCTGTATAGTGCAAGAGCTCCATCTCAGGCCTCAATTAACCTGTTGTCAAGGCTTGCGAGATAGAGGACCCCGGAATGCAGACTAGCAGGCAGCATGGCGGTAAGTACAAAAGTTAATAACAAAAAAACTCACTCACTAGGAGAGGCAGGAACAAAGCAATAAATGGACAGTCAAGACAAGCTTGGCATGATCCACAAAACAAGACGTGAGCATGATTTGGCAAAGGTTTCCGCGAGGAATAAACAGGACAGGTGTGTATACAGGTCCTTCTCAAAATATTAGCATATTGTGATAAAGTTCATTATTTTCCATAATGTCATGATGAAAATTTTACATTCATATATTTTAGATTCATTGCACACTAACTGAAATATTTCAGGTCTTTTATTGTCTTAATACGGATGATTTTGGCATACAGCTCATGAAAACCCAAAATTCCTATCTCACAAAATTAGCATATCATTAAAAGGGTCTCTAAACGAGCTATGAACCTAATCATCTGAATCAACGAGTTAACTCTAAACACCTGCAAAAGATTCCTGAGGCCTTTAAAACTCCCAGCCTGGTTCATCACTCAAAACCCCAATCATGGGTAAGACTGCCGACCTGACTGCTGTCCAGAAGGCCACTATTGACACCTTCAAGCAAGAGGGTAAGACACAGAAAGACATTTCTGAACGAATAGGCTGTTCCCAGAGTGCTGTATCAAGGCACCTCAGTGGGAAGTCTGTGGGAAGGAAAAAGTGTGGCAGAAAACGCTGCACAACGAGAAGAGGTGACCGGACCCTGAGGAACATTGTGGAGAAGGGCCGATTCCAGACCTTGGGGGACCTGCGGAAGCAGTGGACTGAGTCTGGAGTAGAAACATCCAGAGCCACCGTGCACAGGCGTGTGCAGGAAATGGGCTACAGCTGCCGCATTCCCCAGGTCAAGCCACTTTTGAACCAGAAACAGCAGCAGAAGCGCCTGACCTGGACTACAGAGAAGCAGCACTGGACTGTTGCTCAGTGGTCCAAAGTACTTTTTTTGGATGAAAGTATAATTCTGCATGTCATTCAGAAATCAAGGTGCCAGAGTCTGGAGGAAGACTGGGGAGAAGGAAATGCCAAAATGCCAGAAGTCCAGTGTCAAGTACCCACAGTCAGTGATGGTCTGGGGTGCCGTGTCAGCTGCTGGTGTTGGTTGACTGTGTTTTATCAAGGGCAGGGTCAATGCAGCTAGCTATCAGGAGATTTTGGAGCAATTCATGCTTCCATCTGCTGAAAAGCTTTATGGAGATGAACATTTCATTTTTCAGCACGACCTGGCACCTGCTCACAGTGCCAAAACCACTGGTAAATGGTTTACTGACCATGGTATCACTGTGCTCAATTGGCCTGCCAACTCTCCTGACCTGAACCCCATAGAGAATCTGTGGGATATTGTGAAGAGAACGTTGAGAGACTCAAAACCCAACACTCTGGATGAGCTAAAGGCCACTATCGAAGCATCCTGGGCCTCCATAAGACCTCAGCAGTGCCACAGGCTGATTGCCTCCATGCCACGCCGCATTGAAGCAGTCATTTCTGCAAAAGGATTCCCGACCAAGTATTGAGTGCATAACTGTACATGATTATTTGAAGGTTGACATTTTTTGTATTAAAAACACTTTTCTTTTATTGGTCGGATGAAATATGCTAATTTTGTGAGATAGGAATTTTGGGTTTTCATGAGCTGTATGCCAAAATCATCCGTATTAAGACAATAAAAGACCTGAAATATTTCAGTTAGTGTGCAATGAATCTAAAATATATTAATGTTAAATTTTCATCATGACATTATGGAAAATAATGAACTTCATCACAATATGCTAATATTTTGAGAAGGACCTGTAATCATGCGTCCTTGCATTGCTTTGGCAGTCACCAATAAATAAAGAGTCCAGTTTAGAGATGTGTAGAAATAGGTGCCACCAGGCAATGGCATGGGAGTCAAGCCACTCACTGTTCTCCCTTCATTGCTATGGCAGGCCCCAACTAAGGAATGTTAAGACTTTTATTTTGTAAATATCAGTGAGTTTATTTTGAAAGGATAAAGTAGATTCATTTCCTTCGCAGAGTCCCAGCAATAGTGTTAAGACCAATGCAGCAATTATCGTTGTGTGAAATATGAAGACGTTTATTTTGTAGGTATGTCTAGGTGTTGTTTTGAAAGTCCAGTATAGTTGTCCTTTTAGGTCTGGCATACTTCCACTAGATATAAAGAACCTGCTTGCTATTCTAAAATCATATTGTATGCTATTATCAGCTAAAAAAAAATCAATACAAACTATGGAAGGCTGAGGCTTTTATTTTGAAAGTTTCAGTAAGCCTTATTTCAAAGGACCAGCATAGTGCCATTTCCAACACTGGGTGAACTCCAACAGTAGTGTAATGCCCAGTCCTGCAATGATATATAGTTCAAAATGTAAAGGCTTTTATTTTGTAGAGCATGTTTTGTCTTATTTTGAAAGTCCAGCAAGGTTGTCCTTTCAGGTCTGGGTTAGTTCCGTTAGTTGTTCTAAAATCATTGTCTATGCTATTATCAGCTTAAAAAATCATTAGTAACTATGGAAGGTTGAGGCTTTTATTTGGAAATTTTCAGTAATCCTTATTTTAAAGGGCTGATCTGGTCCTATTTCCTACAATGGATGAGCTCCAACATTATTGTGAAGCCCAGTGCTGCAATTTTCTATAGTTTAAAATGTAAAGGCTTTTGTTTGGTAGAGCATGTTTTGCCTTATTTTAAATATTTGGCAGGGTTGTCCTTTCAATTCTGGGTTGTTTCCATTAGTCATATAGAACCTGCTTGCTCGGCTGAAATCATTGTTTATGCTGTTATCAGCTTTAAAAAAAATAATTTGTAAATATGGAAGGTTGATGTTCAGTGTGAAAAAAAGGCTTTTATTTTGTAGAGTATGTGTAAGTCTTATTTTGAAAGTCTAATGTGGTTGTCAGCTATGACTGACTTATTGTGATCACTCATGGAAGCTTCTGGCCTGATCTCAGCCTCAGAGCCACTCTCTGTCAGAGGTTACTTAAGTTCACTGGCAGCTGTGTTCTGTTGCTATGGTAATTAATGAGCGCCCAACAGCTGCTGTTTCTCACTCAGCAGCACCTCACTTTGTGTCTCATCATGGCCTGGCTTTATAACATGGTGGCACATGCTCCCGAACTACTGCCCATAACTCGGAAACCGTAAGGGCTATCAACGTCATTCTTGGACCGGTTTTATCAGAACGGACAGGGAACGAGAATATTAACACATTTTTGTTGAAAATATATTAATTAAGGCACAACACTAGCTGAAAAAAGGGAAAAATGGAGAAAAACACAAAATGCCTGAACATGCTCTTGAACACCGTCTAATACCTCGGAAACTATAAGGGCAATGACTTGATTTTATCTGACACCTAAAGGGGGACTGAACGATGGCAATGACCCTAAATACAATAGCTTGCCCGAAAAGAAAACAATCAAGGTGTTGACCCACTCAAAGTCCAGACCTGAACAAGATTGAAATGCTATGGGACTTCAACAAAGCTGTGCAGAAATCAATGTCTTCTAACCTCAATGAACTGAGGCAATTTTGTAAAGATGAGAGGGGTCTCCATAGTGATGTCAGAGACTAAAGAAGTCATACAGAAAAAAAACATTGTCACGTTATTGCTGCTAACGGGGGATCCACAAGCTATTGAGTCATGGGATATTTTTCCACACATGGCTTTTTCATTTCATCTTCACTTTGGTCATAAATAATAGATTAGTATTTAGTATTTCTGTGCTTGTTGTTTTTTTTTACATGTTTACATCCATTTGAAAAGGTTTGGGGGTTTCTCACTATTTTTAGACTGGGTTTATAGAAATCAAATGTTTGGAAATAAAAAAATTATTTAGGTAAAGAAAGAAAAATGTCAGTTTCAATTTAATGTGTAATATTTCCTAAAACTTCACAGCTAATTAATTTGTCATCTACTGATTAATTTTTACATAATAATCAACCTTTATACAGATTTGGTGAAAGGCATCAGCTGCTTGCATGTTTGGCATCAACCCTGTCCATGATATTGTCCAAATATAATAAGCTTGCACAGACTTGTCTATGTTTGACTGTGTGCATTTCTCTCAAATCACACTGGGACTGATTTTTTTATAAGCTTCTATAGCTTCTCCATGGAGCTCTAAAGTTAACAGTGAACAGCCTTATTTTCATATCTGTGCCACATGGCCATTACTCAACGATGTCACAGAGAGATGTGTTGGTAGAAACTTTTTTTTTTTTCATTTTTTTGGCCAAAGCCAATTTGTTGTTTTTCATTGGTTTACTGCTGAAAATCTGTAATTCCTCTAAAACCTGACAGTTGCACACATTTCTGTTAGTGGACCCCTCTGTCTTTCTGCCTACTGCAACCTCTCTGCCATCTGTAGCTGTGGGTCAGAATGACTCAGGCCAGAGCGATCCAACTGCTCATGTGAGAAAAAGAGCCACATGCTGTGTGGGACTAGTCACAGAAAGTAAACATTTTCCAAGCCTCTGACCTTCACTTGCGTAAACCTTCCACATGCCCAAGTTCTCTTGAGAAACATGAAATATTAAAGGGATAGTTCTGATATTTTGAAAGGTTCTGTGAAACTACACTGCTCAAGGGAACACTCAAATAACACATCCTAGATCTGAATGAATGAAATATTCTCATTGAATACTTTGTTCTGTACAAAGTTGAATGTGCTGACAACAAAATCACACAAAAATCATCAATGGAAATCAAATTTATTAACCAATGGAGGCCTGGATTTGGAGTCACACACAAAATTAAAGTGGAGAAACACACTACAGGCTGATCCAACTTTGATGTAATGTCCTTAAAACAAGTCAAAATGAGACTCAGTATTGTGTGTGACCTCCACGTGCCTGTATGACCTCCCTACAACACCTGGGCATGCTCCTGATGAGATGCTGGATGGTCTCTTGAGGGATCTCCTCCCAGACCTGGATTAAAGCATCCGCCAACTCCTGGACAGTCTGTGGTGCAACGTGACATTGGTGGATGGAGCGGGACATGATGTCCTAGATGTGCTCAATCGGATTCAGGTCTGGGGAACGGGCGGGCCAGTCCATAGATTCAATGTCTTCATCTTGCAGGAACTGTTGACACACTCCAGCCACATGAGGTCTAGCATTGTCCTGCATTAGGAGGAACCCAGGGCCAACCGCACCAGCATATGGTCTCACAAGGGGTCTGAGGATCTCATCTCGGTACCTAATGGCAGTCCGGCTACCTCTGGCGAGCACATGGAGGGCCATGCAGCCCTCCAAAGAAATGCCACCCCACACCATTACTGACCCACTGCCAAACTGGTCATGCTGAAGGATGTTGCAGGCAGCAGATCGCTCTCCACGGTGTCTCCAGACTCTGTCACGTCTGTCACATGTGCTTAGAGTGAACCTGTTCTCATCTGTGAAGAGCACAGGGTGCCAGTGGCGAATTTGCCAATCCTGGTGTTCTCTGGCAAATGTCAAGCGTCCTGCTTGGTGTTAGGCTATGAGCATAACCCCCATTTGTGGACGTCGGGCCCTCATACCATCCTCATGGAATGAGTTTTGTTGGAGTTGTTCCCCAGAAACTCCTGCGTGCTCGTTTGTTTTGGTAAAGCTAAATAACACAGAGTCTGCACAGTTTCTTTTGCCCCGGCCGGAGGAGAGGTGTTCCAGCTAAGTCACCAGAACACTTCTGACTTTTCCTTCCCAAAGACAGGGTTTTTATTCAAAAGCAAGGCGTGTACAATTACAAAGAAAAAACACATTTTTAGCTGAGTGTCTGGTTCAACTCTTACACCTGGCATTCAGCTGTCTGTTCAGACCTTCACAACATTCCTGTTATTCTACTTTTGGCTGTTATCTGAGACATGTACAGAAATATCTTCACTGGTGCCGGGCTGACCACAGCCAAGTCAGACACACACACACACACACACCTGTTTTGAGCAATCCACTAAGTTACACAGTACATTTTATTTCACACATTATTACACCTAACTTGAGCTTAGCAATGCAGACCCTATTAAGTATTTTAAATATTTTCCAACAGTTTCTAACCGTTTGTGCAGACACATGCACATTTATGGCCTGCTGGAGGTCCTTTTGCAGGGCTCTGGCAGTGCTCCTCCTGTTCCTCCTTGCACAAAGGCGGAAGTAGCGGTGCTGCTGCTGGGTTGTTGCACTCCTACGGCCTCCTCCACGTCTCCTGGTGTACTGGCCTGTCCCCTGGTAGCGCCTCCAGGCTCTGGACACTACGCTGACAGACACAGCAAACCTTCTTGCCACACCTCACATTGATGTGCCATCCTAGATGAGCTGCACTACCTGAGCCACTTGTGTGGGTTGTGGAGTCCGTCTCATGCTACCACGAGTGTGAAAGCACCACCAACATTCAAAAGTGACCAAAACATCAGCCAGAAAGCATAGGTACTAAGAAGTGGTCTGTGGTCCCCACCTGCAGAACCACTCCTTTATTGAGTGTCTTGCTAATCACCAAAGATTTCCCCCGTTGTCTATTCCATTTGCACAACATCATGTGAAATTGATTGTCAATCAGTGCTGCTTCCTAAGTGGACAGTTTGATTTCACAGAAGTTTGATTTACTTGGAGTTATATTGTGTTGTTTAAGTGTTCCCTTTATTTTTTTTGAGCAGTGTATTTCTCAGCAACAGCTCGCTCACCATTGGAGTAGACATGTCATATTACAGTGAGTTTATGGGGAAGTCAACATATCCTAAGGGCTGTAAAAGGCTAGCAACTTGCCTGTTTCAGCTCATTTAAAAAAATGGTGCTTCACTAATATTACTTTGGTGAACATTGTTGGCTGTTTCTGTCTGATAACTTGCGATTCATCAGTCCTCTTTAAATCCACAAAGAATACAGTAAATTTGGGGATTTTGCAACAGGTTTGTCATTTGTTCAGAGGTGGTCGATTCCATCTGCCTTGGGGATCGCCTTGCAGGAGATGCTAGAAGGAGATACTGTTTCGAGGAACTCTCCCAGCATCGAACTGCAAAGCAATAAAGGTCTCTCCTTCAGGATGGTAGGAATGAAAAGCAGACTGGACTGGCACAAACAAACTGTGGATTTTCTTAACAATCTTACAGGTCCAACTGCTTAGGAAGTCCCCAATAATGTACTTGGAGGTCCAAATCACATCAGGAAGAGACACTGTGCGATATGGAGTTTTTTGACCACCTATGCCAGTTCACAAAATAATAAAAGGTTGAAAGAATAACCCACCACTTGAAAACTCATATGAGCTTTAAATGTTTCTGTTTTGCCAAATTTCAGAATCAGAAAATCCTTTATTGTCACTGTCACAAGTACAACAAAACTGACAAAAAAAGCTATCTGGTGTGTGCACAAGCAATAAATAATTTATGTAAAATAGAACAATAGAAGCACTTGTCAGAGAGATATAAAAAAATTTGGGACTGCTATCCTGTTCATCAGGAATACATTCCACAGGAATGTTACTGAAATGAAACTATTTAGTCCAAAGTGTATGTACATGTTTAAGGGCTTACACAAATTTTAAGTTGTATCAACGCAGCACAGAAATACAACAGCTGCATTCTCCTCCCTCGCACATATAGCAAGCTTTCCTGTTATTCAGAGCCGCTGATCTACTTTTGGCCACCAGCAATTTATTTTAATCTGCTAGCTGGAACAGTTAAACTAAATAAAATAAAATAGGACACACATACACAAATTCTTACAAATCTCAGTGCTCAGTAAGCAGAAATGCTGGTCAGAGGGATAATCCACCAACATTTAGCTAACAGGCTTTCGCCTCAGTGCTGCTTGAAGCCTGTTTTCGTGTTACGATGCAGGTTCCTCTTAAAGCACTAGGAAAACAATGCAGCACAAACAAATGCTGTGCTTTTTCCACTGAAGCCCTGCCCCATGGGTCTTCCACCTGAATTAATTTCCTGTACAAAACAACCAAGTGGAAGTTTTCAGAGATTGACTGTATGTGCCACAAAATAACAGCATGTTATTCCTCTCTCCCACTCGTCAGTATAATAGAAATTAAATTAACCACTTGATCTTTGGCTAGTGAAAAATCACACACAGACACCCTTTTTTGTAGGCATTGACTGATTGCTTTGGTTCTTTAGCGAGTGCCCAATTACAGTAGGGTGGGCTGAGGCTGCAGATGAAGTTTGGACAATAAAAAGTGCCGGTCAGTGGGAGGAATGGCTGAATGAAGGTGTAAATTGTAAGTGTCTATGCCAAATGCTGAACGCTTATTTTGGTGTTTTTTTATTTTTTATTTGGTTGTTTTGCTAGAATAGCACTGAAATACTGAAGCGTTACCATGCCTTGGATAAAAATTTGAGATTTTGCAACAAGCATTGAGAGTGCTTTAAAAAAGTATTTGCCCCCTTACAGATTTGTGTGGATTTTTACCCACACAAGAAAATATCAGACAAAGATAATTGCCACCTAAACCTAAACACTTGTTGTCCCGTCCTTGGGGGAAATAGTTGCCATCAAGCATTTACAATAACTGTCAATTAGTCTTTTTCACTGCTGTAGAGGAATTATTTTCATTTGGTCACAATGGAGGGTTTTCTAGCATGAGCAGCCTGTTTAAGGTCATGAAACAGCATCTAAATTGGACTTTGATAAAGTTGCTCCAGAATCTTCATTTTCTGGTAGAGAGCACAATTCAGTGTTCCATCAGTTTTGGTAAGGCACCCAGGTCTTGACGCCGCCGTAAACCATCTCATTCCTATGACTGTGTTTATCACTATGATGCTCTCTGACAGAAATGAGAGAGGCCTTTGTGTTGCTTCTGGTCAGCAGTCGTTTGGCCTTGCAACTCTTTCATAGATGCCATTTTTGCCCAGTCTTTTTCTTACTGTTGAATCGCAAACTTTAACCATAAATGAGGCAAATAATGCCTGCGGAGCTACAGATGTTGTTCTGGGTTCTTTGGTGTTCGCATGGAAGACTCTTCAATAAGCCCTTGGAGTAGCTCAGCCAGAAATGTGGTAAATCACAGTTAATTCATTATATAAGGAGGGTTATTTTATTCACACATAAGATCAAGCTAGTTTAAATAAATATTCGCCTTCTTAGAATAAACATTTTTAAACAGGTATTTGTATTTACCCAGGTTTGATATTAAAATCAATTTGAAGCATTTAAGTGTAATTGAAAAGCAAAAACTTAAGAAATCTGTAAGGAGGCAATCTTTTCTGTAACCACACAGGTATCCCCTTACATACATGCAAGTTTTAGTTGTTACTGCTTTGCTGTTGTTTGTCATCACTCCACTTTGTTTGTATGACAGAGCTGGTGTTAAAATTTATTTCATGTGTGATCACGTTCCCATTTCTGAGAGGCAGTGCAGGGAGGAAGCTACAGTGTGTCGGAACTAATTTTCTCTTTTTGTGTACATCACTGCCTTCTGCCTCTGTCTTCCCGGTTCGATGCTTTACAGTCATCCTCTGCCGCTCCGCAGTTCAACCATTGTAAAACTAAGGAAAAGACACTGAACTGGTGTAAAAACTGCCTTTATCAGTACATTCAGAGCTGTGGGGTGTAAGGTGAAAGCATATATCTGGTTCCGTTCTGTCTTAACTAGAAACATGTAGCAAATTGTTTAGACAAGAAATAATGAACACAACACTATCATTCTTTTTTAATGCAACCTTCATGACTTCAACAACCGTTTTGTAAAAATAGTGACACCAATACTCACTAATGGTATAGTCGTTTGGTTTTAATACACATTCATTTATAGCTCTAATTCTGTAACTCTGTAATACAGCTGTAATTGGTTGAACCAAGACAAGAACTTACCATAGACACTGGAAGAGAAGATATAATAATTTTACACACTGATAATAAGTACTTTTTTCTTAAAAACGCACACTCCTTCTAAAACCAGTTTTCTGTTTTAAAAAAGGTTAAACTGTTGGACCCCTTATTCTCTGATAATTTAGCTGCCTCTGTTTAATATAGAAAATAAACAATTTTTCCTACTGAGCCTTATTTAAGTAAAAGTATATAATAACAAAACAGTTGTGGTTTTCACTGGCTATTTGTGGTTTTAATCCATTTTTTGCTGTTCCTGTACTACATGCAATAATGAAAGTGGTGGGTGGTGCTCCTCATGTTTCCACTTAGCGTTTTTCCCAAACTGGAAACAGTTTCCATTAGCTCAATTTGTCTTTTTTGTAAGCCAGGAAATATGGAGGAGCCTTTTTTAAGCCAACTGAGCAGCAGTGTAGAGCAATAGGTTGAAGATGATTGAGTGCTGCATAACTCCATTCTCCACACAGCCGGAGAACACTGTGGTCACTCCGGCACTTTCTCTAGCATCTCATTAATAGGACTGTAAACTGTCAGAACAGTATAACAGAAAGTTTTAGCACTGGTGTTGGCATGGCATTCCCTCCTATAATAAAGCTTCCTGAAAAAACATGAAGGGTTTAGAAGGACTGATTGTAGGTCAAGCTACAATTTTTAACTAAACCAAAAGATTTTTTCTCTTGAAGGTAAGAAATATCATGACAAAAAAAGTAGAATTTACAAGAAATAGTCTGGGATGAGTGGAGGTCAACCTTGATATTCAGTAACCATCACTGTCAAGCCTCCTTCCTCAACCCAAAGACTTTCCAACTTCTCAGTGATTACAGTGTTCAATCTCATGCACCTCTGTTGTTTTTGTTTTATACGTTTTCTCTCTTCAGCACTTGCAATCTAATGGAATTAATTTTCTCAACAGCTTCTCATCAAATTTCTTATCATCTATAATACACTGTAGTAGAGAAGAGGTCGGACTGGAGTTCTTTTCCTGTAACACATTTTGCTTTCTTGCCATCAATTGAAGTCTCACTCTCTTTCACCTAACTTCTTAAACTTCTTTCTGGTACTTCAAAAAGGTTGCATCGTCTTACGTCAGTAACACCAAAATCTATTTTTGTTAACATGACCAAGTAGCTGTTGGGTAAAGTATATTCACTGAGTTTTTGAGTTTCTGACCTACTGATCAACGGTTAGGCCAGTCAAGCTGATAAGCATCCAATTCTGATCTCAAGACAACTTGTTGGTCCATCTCCACTCTAATCAGGTGTGCTGAAGAAAATAAATGTCTAAAACCTGAATGTGCAGGACAGATAAATCCTGCAATGAATATTTGAGATGGCTAACTTCAGATAGCTAACTTAAGACAGTGTAATTTTATCTCCCAAAACATTTCCATTGAAACTATTTCTCCCAGGTTTACTGTCTTTGATGTATCGGCATAGTCAGATTTAACATATAAACAAACACTTTCTCAACATGTTGCTGGAACTAATTTCATCATATAAAATCAGTTCCTTTTACCTTTCTCACCCTTTAAATTGACCACTAAAGGCAGTCACTTAGATTTCTACAGTCCAGCTTCCTGTCTGTGTTTACACACAGCCAGAGCCACACACTGACTTTTCTTTAACGAGATTACAGTGCATAGTGCACCTCATGTTCCATAAGACGGTGGCCTTCCCTTCAAACGCCCTGTCACTCTAAATGGATTACACAGGGGAAACCTTTATTGGCTCAATGTGTCTTCACCCCCCACTTCACAGCTGGCCACAGGTGTCACATTAACTAGCTGGCACAAAATTCTGTGGGGATCAAAAAGACCTGGAAACATGTTCTCTAACACACACACTCACTCACATAAAGACAGCTTACACCGGGGGCCATCTGCACGTAAGAGGCTCTTACTGGGCCAATACAGAGTCAAAGTGGTTTGAGTCAGCAGGAGTGCTTGTCTGTGGCCAATTTATATACAGCATTTTCAACATAATTCATTTTCTCCAAATACATACAATTTCCTCACACATCATGCATAATTACTATGCAAAGCTAATGTCAAAAAACCCTGAAGAAAAAACTGAACTATTGTAAGAGATTTCAAAATTGGATTAGACTGAGGAATGAATAGAGATGATGCTGTTTTTCTGAAACACTATTCTGGTTCACAGTGATCTTGCAAAATGGCTCTAGTTCCTGCATCACAGAGACATGGCCTTAGTCACACTGCCCTTATTATAGGATTAATAAATGAAAGCTGTTGCACTATATTTGAAAAGCATGTTTCTTTCTGGCTAATTAGCCACTAATAAGAATCTTTAATTGTTAGTGTTGCTAGGTTGGATGCAAATGAAAGAGCCAACACTTTTATTTAGAAATTAATGTATTTTCTTTTCTTCAATAAACTCGTTCCTTTGAAGTCTAATTAAATCTTTGCAAAACAGAATTTACATGAGATAAAACCTTCACAGGTAACGCAATATCATTTAAGACAGAGATAAAAGTATGCAATAACCTTTCGAAGGAACCTAACAATATGTGCGTGGGCGTACACCTGGAGTATATACTCCAGATGTCAAAGTGCAGGTTCTGGGAGTAAGAAAATCTGTTCTGTTCTCTGAATAACCCTTCTGTTTGGTATTTAAAAAAAAAAAAAACATCTAGAAAACTATCATGGTTAGGTTCTTTTTGGTCCATTGTCATGACGGCAGCATATTAATGTCCTGGATGAGGCATGGAGGAGTCTGGTTGCAGCAGTGTGGTTGGTTGTCCTTGATGTTTGCTGTTAATGCACCTGCATTGATTGATCGATTTAAGGAGGGACTGCCGATGATAAAAGCGAATTGTACCCATACCAGGCTCTCAGTGTCAATAATAAGCAGAGCAGAATTAAACAATCCACATTTTCTACACCACAAAATAAAGCACCACTAGCAGCCCCCTTGCACATAGTGGAGGGTATGTGCCAGGTCCCTGTTGGAAAAGGTTATAGAGAAGTGTTTGTACCTCCATATTGCACCATATGCTGGTTGACCAAAGCAAGGTTTGTTTTGCCAAACTGCAGTGCAGATGCAAAATGTTCCTGTGAGGCTGTTAAGGACAAATGCTATTATCATATGTAGCAATGAGGCTGATGGTGGAGGAGACCAAAGCACAAACATGAGCTTATTGGGTTTATTGTAAAATAATTGCAGAACAGCTCGTTATAAACAACTTCAAGCTTCTTAACCTCAGAGTCAGATTGATCAACTTATAGAAGCACAATTCAGCACAAAGATCAGGTAGCTTAGTGGTGTTTCAGGAGAGTTGATGGTGTTTATCCACCACATTGTTCTGGTTCACAATGATCTTGCAAAGTTGCACAATCTAGTTTAGAGAGGCCTGGGGATGGTCTTCATCCTGTGTGAAGAAGGCCTAGCAATCAGCTGTCACATCTTCAAATAGCCTGCAGGTAATAGAGTGTGTGCATTTGAAGTGGAAAGTACCAACACAAAAATAATTTTGGGTTGAAAAAAGACCAATCAATATTTCTTTGAATAGTAATAAATTGGCTGTCAGGTGTTTTTTTTTTTTTTTTAGAAGAAGACAAAGAAAAACTTCCTGAAAAACTTAGATGATTAGCATGGAGATTGCTGTGTATTGTGAGGGGAAGGTCCCTAACCGATGCATAAAAGTCAGCTTATAGAGGCATCTTTGTATGTAGGTTTGCCAACCTAAGTATTGATATTTATCAGAAGAATGGGACTACAAGCAGACTAAAAAGGTTTCCTGTATAAATAGCTCAAAACTATGAAGCCTTTCAAATAATTACATTGCAATAGTTTTTCCATTATCTATTTTTAGGTCCTTACCCACTGTTATACTTGATGCATTTAATGTTTTGCACTTACCTACCAGTTTGAAGTCTTTGATTATTCAGACTGTTCGATTTTTGCCGCCAAACAATTTAAATTTCTGAGTCCACACGTGTCTGAGAAAAGCCGGGAGCTGCAAATGCCGTGTCTCGAATTGCACATACAATAATGGACTGGGATAATGGCCCTCAAATGATGCACAGAGAGCACATTTGTGACTATGTAGCCATTTGATAAAGAGGGGTAATGATGGCTGGGGGCAATGGCTCCAAAAGTGCATATGCAGCTCCCAAACATCCACTCCTGGACATTTGGATGGATGCTTTTAGCTTTGTGGGAGCATGAGCCTTAATGCATGAAAACTCCTTTATCTAGCTCTTTGTTTTTCTAACTCATCCCCAGGGGCAGGAGAAGGGCTGGCTTTGTGCTGACTTTTTCCCCACTCTCTCAGAGAGAAGAGCAAAACGTGCAGTAACATGGGAGCACACTGATTAAATCAAAGGAACACACTCAGACAGTTTGCCTTTATTTTTGCATTTGTCTCAGTTTCTCCAACCCTTCTGTAATTGTGTATTCTGACTCCAAAGGGAGGTGGAGTTGAGGCGTTTGGACTTCAGCCAGGGAAGGTAAAAAACAAACTTGTGATAATAGTCTGACCTTTTGTCTCAAAGCTTTCATATAGCTGGAGGGATGGTGATGGGGAGGCAGGAAAGAACTGCTACAACAAAAGGCCATTGCTTGCTGAAGTGCAAATAAAGGATTTTTACATGTTTGGCAGCCTTGCCTCCTGTGAGTGCTTGTTTTTGTCAGTGAAGAGCAAATTCTTTAAATTTTTTTTGAAAATCTCTGCTTGTGCATGAACCTTCTGGTGTGACAGTGAGCTCTAACTGAGGTCTTCCGTTTACCACAGTCATAGTACTTGCCCAGTAACCTTATAGGACATCGTGTGCACTCATCAGGTAAAGAGGCTGCGGGGGCCTGCCGTTAACAAAGCCACTGAACCTCTCCCATGGAATACTAGCACACATACACACACACACACACACACACACACACACACACACGTACTCAGATACATTCACTAACAACAAATCATTTTTTTTTTTTGTCAAATCTACTCTTTTGTTCTGTGCTTTGCTTTTGTTGTTTAATAATCAGAGCTGTTGGTGATGATCTTCTATTATTGCTGTGATTAATTAGTGTGATTGGGAGAAAGGTGTCAAGTATTCATACCCCTTGTACTTTTTTATCTTTTTGTCACGTTAGAACCTCATATGTATTTTTTTTAATGTTTTTCTGCAATAGACAAATACACATTTTCATTTATTTTCCCAGATTCTCAGTAGGTCTGGACTTTGACTGGGCCAGTTTAACATATGCATTTGATTTGATTTAAAGCATTACATTGTAGGGATAGCTATGTGTTTAGGGTCATTGTCCTGCTGGAAGGTTAACCTCTGACCCAATTTTTCTGTCTCTCTGAAATGACAAACTGTATGTTGGCCAGATTCAGTAGTTCAATATGAAATGTTACCTTATTAACAGATTTTTCTGACTGAGCTGTGGATCTCTGTTTCTACTCTAGGGTTATCAAATGCCTTTTGACCTCTGATTAATGTTCTCATTGCCTGACCTGACAGTTTAGGTGGACAGCTGCGTATTGGTAGGTTGCGTCTGTTTCATACTCTTTCCATGTTCAGAAGATGGATTGTACAGTGCTCCATGAGATGTTTAAAGCTTGGGATATTATTTTCTAAACTAACCCTTCTCTAAATATCTCTACAACTTTTTCCACAATCTGTTGGCTGAGTTCCCTTTTCTTTATGATCCAGTTTGTTCTCTAATGTTCTCTATCAAACCTGGCCTCCTTAGAACTGCTTTATTTACAGTGAGATAAAATAAACAGAAGCAGACTATTTACTCATTACTTGACTTCTGAACGTAATTAGACTTCAGCTACTAAAATCACAGCCCAAATGCACAACCTCCTAATGGCCGCAGAACTGGCATGCCTATCAGGCAAATGGGAACACACCCGCACACATTCTCACACACCTAGAGTCTCACAGTGCAAGCTTTGTATTCAAAAAGAATGATGTGATCCAGCTTTATCTTTTTTCAACCCAGCGCTCCAAGCAGCTCATCATATAAAACCCAAAATCCAAACACAGTTGGTGCTAAAAGGTCAAATAGTGGCCATCAGTTGAGCTCTTATCAAGCAAAGCTAAGATTTTCAATTGTACATATCAAGTTGAAACTAGATACTTACAACTACTCCTATAAAAATAAATATATATATTTTTTTCCTCATTTTCTTTCTCACTTTCAGTAATATAACTGTTTATGTCAGTGAGAATGACCAAAGGGATTTCTGTTAGCTAAATGTCAGGATAATACGAATTCTAATAAGTTAATTTAATTTAATTGAAAAGTTTGCATATATATTCCTAGTATTTGGTAGAATTGCCTTATGACCTGTATAACTTGGGTCAAATATTTCTGTTATTCTACTGACAATAGTTTGCTTTAATTTGGACCCATTCCTCCAGACAACTGTTGTAACCGAGTCAGGATTGTACTCCACTTTGCTCGCACACAAGTTTTCAGCACCACCCACAATTTTTCTACAAGAATAAGATCAGAACTTTGTGATGGCCACTTCTGAATATTGACTTTGCTGTCCTTAAATCAATCTATAATTAATGTATTTTGTGAAGTGCACCAGTCCCTCTTGCAGCAAAACACCCTCTTCCTCATGATGATGGCCCCCCTGAATTTCACAGTTGTGGTGGAGTTCTCAGGGTTGCAAGTTCCCGTTTTCTCCTCCAATGGTCATTATGGCCAAACACTTCAATTTTAGTTTAGACCAGGACAACTTGTTTTATAGGGGATGATGGCGCTCTCTCACCAGCTCTAGCCAGCATCTTTACAATGATGCCACACAAGCAAGCAGTGTGCTTGAGATGTTGCCTTAAAATACATAAACAGCTGTGTGTCCAGTTAAGTGAAATGTCTGTAATTAACCTTTTAGAGGCTTCCACGGCCATGACTTCATTATCTGGCCTTTCCCAATTTGTTTAAATGCATAGTAATCTTAGTGTATTTAAACCTCTATCTCTTATTATTCTGACATTTCACGAAAAAAAACCAGCAAAAAAACTAACTGACCAAAAACATAAAACGTTTAGACTGAATTAATGTGAGCAAAAACGGTAATGTATATTTCTGTACACTATTTTGTAAATATAAGGTTTCAACTACATTTCAATTTCATTTTGCAAAGATGACTTGATAGTTCACTCTCCATTGAATGTCCTCCAAACACAGCTCAGAGCTAGGAGGACCACAGAACGAGCTACAACACAGGTCAGGGTGTCGATGTCTGAGAAGAGCTACGATGGGCTCAATGTGACCCAGGAGGTTTGGCAGGAACACATTTTGCTTTGCTCTGTGCACTGGCTAATGAATCTGCTTGTATTCAACTCAAGCCTCTCTCAGATTTATTTATTCACCTTGAGTGTATTTTCAGTTGAACTTAATTTTTGCATTTTCCTTTTCCAGTGGTTTAGTAAATGAACAAGCTGAGATTCCCTTCATTTACTGTAACCCTTTGATTGTCATCTTTCACCATTTTATTTCCTTTCTTTGGCAAAATATTGGAAGCTTACTGAAATGTTTTAGGCTAGATAATTGATACTTGTGAGTGATATCTGTTCATTTCATTTGTAACATTTCATCAGTTCTTTACAACAGTTAAGAACATCTGGAACATTGTTTTTTTGTCTAAAGACATCATACATGCAATGAAGAATTCCAACAAATGCATTGTTACTATGTATTGTCCTCCTTAGGAGAGAGCTGTGTAGAGAGCAGCTGAAACACTAATCATGAATTTTAGAATGTTCAAAGAAAGGGGCTCAGTTTGTGAAGAGGAGCTTTGTCTGGGACAAAATATCTGTCGCTTTCAAGAAAAAAAGGAATTGCATCATTGTTATGAATGGGTAAGGTGGTATGCAGGTGAATACTGATGAAATGTAGCGTGTGCATAATTTTACTGCACATTAAACTAAGTTTTCAAGCAAACTGCTGTGAAAACGTATTTATCCTGTTACATATTTCTTTAATTTTTTCTTGTTTGGCACTATTTAAATGACGCATGTGGGAGCCCAGCCTCAGGATGAAACAAGGACTAAACTACACACAGGTAAAAGACTGGTAAAAACACTGAATCTAAAAATGTGCAGTTTTAATCCATCCTCCTGCACAGCTCCCAGGAAGGAGTTTCAGAGCACGAATCTTTCTCTAAGTCCTTCCACCATCTTCTCTGCTTAAGACACTATTAGGCTTACTAGGAGTCCTCCTCAATACTCTTAACAGTTTTCATTTTAGGGGCTAAAGAATTCGATGAATTCTAAAATGCTTCTTAAAATTACGTCACTAGGAGCTACTTTTAGTCTTAGCAATACAATCCCAGAGAACCACACTAAGAGTCATTATCCACAAACGAAGAACACATGGAACCGAAGAGATTTATCTTCCAGAAAAGCTCAGGGTGCATCAACATCTCAGCATAACAGGTCTAACTACAGTTAAATTCAGTTTTTATGATTTAACAACAAGGAAAGAGACTGGGCAAAAAAGACATTCATGGGAGAGTTTCAAGGCCAAAGTCATTGCTCGCCAAAATAAGCACAAGACTGTCTCACATTTGTCAAAGAAATACCTGAGTGATCCCTTAGACTTTTTTAGAAAATATAAATTGTATATATGAATATATAACTCATGTGAAAATAAATAATGAGAACATTTTGCGAGCTTTTTGTACAATTACATCTATCGTGAAACTAATGCTGCATTTTAGATAAAGAACCCAAACATCATGGTGGTAGATGATGTGGAGCTGCTTTGCTTGTCAGGACCTGGATGACTTCCCATAGCTTATGACACCACAAATTCAGCATTCTAGCAGAAAATCCTGAAAGACAAAGTCCGGCCATTAAATCTGACCGAGATGCTCTGGCATGGCCCTAAATAGGACATTAATGCTCAGAAACCCCCTAATATGGTGGAATTAAAACTATTTTAAAAAAACATACTGGACTAAAGTTCTTCCAATGTTTTAAAGCTGGTTTTCGACTCTGGCAATGAAAAATAGCACCTGTGTTTACACTTTTCTTAGCAGATACTGTTTTTTATATTAGTGTGGAAAAAGTATTCACTGAGACATTAACACATTTGCATCAGAATTTGTGGGGGAGTTTTAAAGAGACTACAACATGGAATTGTGAGGTTTGGTCAAAGATTATTATTCAGAAAGGTTGCTAGAAATTGCATTCTGAATATTGTAGAGATTTGAAAATGTCAATTTCATAGGTTCCTTTTGTTTTATTAAGCAATGTGCTAAATCACTGCAGCGCCTCCTGAAAATTCCTGAAAATCTTTATTTGAAAAGGAACAGATACATTAAGCATTATAAACCAGTTTTAAAACTGCATTAGCATTAGTGTCAGTTACATTTTGATATTAAATGTGTTAGCGTTATTTAAAACCGGAAGACACCACCTGCCTGGACAAGTGATCTACTTGGAAGCTTTTAAATGTAATAAAGTTGTCTCTCCACAGATGGTTCCTGTCAGCCTGCTCTCATAGGCACAAAGCCAGGACACATAGTGCATACAAGATTACATTTTGCAAAGATCTCCAGGGTTCAAGGAAGACACAGATCAGTGCGATGATGGAGTGGTGGAGAGAAGCTGAATCAGAGACAATCCCCCTCTCCAACAGGGCAGATTGGAGATGTTTCTGGCTGATTTGCAGTTACCCACTGATGGACATGTCTCTGGCACTTTGAGCTGTCATAGGCTCCCAGCTTACAGTGAGGCTGTAATTGCCTGTTGCTAGCAGTAATGCCTAGCTGGCTGTGCTACGTTTGCTTTTTATTATGCTGATGTATTCATCCTGGCCCCTTTTTCCTGACCTTATCAATCAGAGTTTAATTTCCTACAGACTTCTTTTTAATTACAACTGTTTCTCTTTCTCCCCATGTCCCCTGTGGGGGTCTGTTCAGATTGTAGCATGGTTGGAGGTGGCACCCACCAGCGCCGCGGCGTTGGCACAATGTCGCCTGGTCAGAGATTAATCCACTGTTATAACGCCTCTGCCATGCTCAGAGCCTTAAGTCAAATCTACGCCTCTTAGCTTAATTGGCAATGAAATGGCGGAGGAAAGTCCCATTGACAGGCAGCTTGCTGTAAAGGGCATTGCAGCTCCAGAATTCCCTTTTAGATGTCACACAACCTGATTATATTAGCCTGGATGGGCCTAATAACTGCATTCCTGTGATAGTCACAACAATTATTATCTGGGCTGTGATTCTGCTTTTTTTTTAAATGGCAAAATTAGGCAGTTACTGAAATGTTTGAATGTAATATGTGTATGAATATAATTTTATTAATTTGGCACCCTTATGGTGGCTAATATGGAACAGTTAGAGGTGTTATGGTTGGAAACACAACTTTTTACTGCAAATTAAGACAATTCCTCAAATGTGAAATTCCTCAGCATCTGACAACATGGTTAGAAGTCTTGGTAAGAGAAGGTGGTCAGAGTTAGATGGATGTAGCTACTGTAAGTACAGGACAATCCTAGAAGAAAACCTGTTATAAATCACACTTTAGACTGGAGTAAAGGACCATAAACATACAACCAGAGCTAAAATAGTTAACAGCCAGTCAAAGCCCAGACACACGTATATCTGTGGCAAGACTTGAAAACTGATGCTCTCTCACTGATACTCTCCATCCACTCTGATCATAAGCTGTTTTCAACAACAATGAGCTTACAATTTTTCTCCTGATGTGTTAAACTGGTAGAGACATACCTAAAATCCTGTGGCTGTAATTGGCGTGAAAAGAGGTTCTACATTTACACAGGATCAGACATATTTGTAACAATTAACATTTGTAACATTTAAAATGATCACTTTGGTTTGATTTTAAAATCACTACTTTTTTTGGTCTTCCATGTAAAAGTTCAATAAAACTCATTGAAATTAGTAGTTGTGACGTAACTTAAAAGTTAATGGGTATGAATATTTTTACTAGGCACTGTGAACAAGCAAACAGCTTTTAGTTCATTCTGAGCTGTTTTCCCAACTTGTTTCCACACAAAATACACAATTATGTGTTTAATTCCAGTTCTGACTTAAACATGCAAAAGTCCTTTAACATCATAGCTGGCCACATTTACCCAGACAGATGTGAGGTTTCTCAAGGCGCTAGCAAATTGACCTCCCTCCATTCGCAGGTTATCGCATGCTATTTACTGACTGCTTTTGGTAGCTGTACGAGTTGTGTACTTTTGGAAATTGGGGCCACTTGGGCTTGTTTTTCTAAGGTATGTGGATATTTTCTAAGTTCTTTTCAAGCATTCATTCCATTAGTCTTTCTTGAAGGTAAAGCAATAGATGAGCATCACAGATATAAATCAAAATATCGAAAGGACAAATATTATAAGTGCATGTCATGAGGTATAGTAAAGCTTAAGGACTTTTAGCAAAGTAAGCAAAGCTGAGAAGTGGAGTTATTTTAGGTCTAACAGCAGAGAGTGATGCTTGGTGTAGTGTTACCTTATTATTGATTAGAGGATTTCCCGCGTTCAGTTTTCATTCAAGTTGCCATGGTTTACCATGTAGCTAATCACTTACTGTCAATGCATTAGCTTTACAGCCGTGGGTTTGATCATGATAAGCGACAGCAATGTTTCCACCGAGAACCTCTGCAACTGATGGTCTGGCACTCTCCATATCTCCACCCATCATCCCACCCTCTCATTTATTCCTCCTCAACCTCCAGCAGCTTGGCATTATTCTAAAATGAAAGAAGCACATCATCCATTTTCCTGTGATGACTCAGGGCCGTGTCTCCGGCTGTCAGTGCATGAACCCAATTCTGTTTCCGAGGTTCTGCTATGTACGTTTTTCTAGTGACTGGATGAGCTGTGGTTGGGGGTTAGTTGTACAGGGTTCACAAGTGGGTGAGACCTCATCTTGATGCTCTGGAGGCAGATGCTCATTTATTGCTTTCAACACTCCTGATGAAAAAAAAAATTTTTCCCACACACAAGCAGCAAGGCTTTGAGTTGTCATTAGCTCGCAATGGCAGAGCAGCTGTGCCATGCCAACTGATGGAAAGATGCAGCTGCAAACGGTCATCATCATGGAGGAGACAGGGGACTAAATGGCGATGTTACATTTTCTGTCACTGTTGCTTATTTTATGGCAACAAAAAGAACAGATCCTTATTTTTCATTGCTTTAAAAGTAGAATTGCTTTCAGATTTTTATACAACAGAACATAACCTTCAGGTCAGTCTGACACAGCTAAGTACTGAGAGGCACACAAAGCATCATGAATTACAAGGTCAGTGGGAATCCTTGGCTGTGACTATACTGAAAATGAAGCTGGGGACAAGGCTCTTCAATCCTAATGACTCCCCATTACTTATAGTGCTCAGTTTCATAGCCAGTTTTACAAATTTAGGAGAACTTTGCAATTGTCACAGATGAAACTTTTGGTTTTGAATGTCCTTCTGTTTATTTCCTCACATTTTGTCCTACACTCATCATCCACTTTATTCGGTAATACTAATGAGTTGTTGCCAATCACATGGGAACAGTTCAATACATTTAGGTATCTATACATAATGAAGCCAACTTGCTGAAATTCATGCCGAGCATCAGAATGAGGAAGAAAGGGGATTTATGGGGTTTTGAATGTGGCATTGTGGTTTATGTGAGACGAACTGGTCTGAGCATTACAGAAACTGGTGAACTGCTGCTATTTACAGGCATCACCATATCTTAGGTTTACAAGGAGTGATGCAAAAAAGAGAAAGTATTCAGTGAGAAGCAGTTGTGTGGATGAAAATGCCTTGTAAATGGTAATGAGAATGACCTGCCTGCATACATTGCAACAAAGGTATGCATAATACCATCTCTGAATGCACATTTTGATTTTTTAGTAAGTGAGCTACAACCCTGTGGATAACTCCTGTCAGCTAAGAACAGGAAACTGGGCTACAAAATGTAAACATGCTCACTAAAACTGGACGATGATGAGTCTTAGTTTCAGTTTAGACATTAAGATTGTAGGGTAAGTACCGTATTTTCCGCACTATAAGGCGCACCGGATTATAAGGCGCACCTTCAATGAATGGCGTATTTTAGAACTGTTTTCATATATAGGGCGCACCGGATTATAAGGCGCATAGAATAGAAGCTACTGCAATGAAACGTTTGACTGGGGTTGCGTTATGCATCCACTAGATGGAGCTGTGCTAAAGAGAATGTCAACAAAACAGTCAGATAAGTCAGTCAGTCAAACTTTATTAACACACTACAAACCAGCGTTCTGATAACTCCATTCACTCTCATGGTAAGGTCTCCTCTACATAGAATTCTATTGAATAGAGCCAACCTCACGTTAGGAATGCATTGGAGTCTATGAAGTTGAAGTTGAAATCAAACGTTAGTTAAAACGTGAAAGAGAACTTTTCCCCGATTCAGTAAACACGTAAAAGAAACAGTTTGATGCACTAAATCAAACGTTAGTACTGTTAACCTTTCCTGTTTCTGTCCCCTGACCGTAGTCTGATGACTCAGGGGAGACGCTTTCTCCAGGGCCGAAGTTACTAGTTTCCTCGGGGTTAACTCCCTCACTCATACGTTGCTGAGTTGAGCATGAAGAAACAGCATCAAAACACTGAGTTGTTGACGAGATTCGGGGTTCTTTTTAATGACTTTGCAGCACGTAAAAACACAGGGCTTACAGACTCATACACCGCTGCTCCGGTCGCCGTCTCTACCCACCCCACACACACAATAATACCGACGTCACTCCTTCACTCTTGATTCTCAGCTACGGCAGCACACAGCGCCACCTCTGTCCGGAGAAGTAATGTCAACATCTTCCATACACACACACGAAACATACACCCCACACACTGAGCTTCTAATCACATATAGTTCAGGCAATTCCTGCAACAGTACATTCAAACGTTATACACACACAAGTGGTGTTGGACTAGGAGTAAGCACAGTACAGGTGTTTACCGCTATTACTTCGGCGACGCCCCTGACTACGGTGGCCGTAATGCTGCAAGCGGTGCGGCTTTGTAGTTTACCAGTCGTACTGAAACATTTTGACAGAGCGCCGTGTACAACCAGTATGGATCAACCAATTAACCAATTGATCCATATATAAGGCGCTCCGGATTACAAGGCGCACTGTAATGTTTTGAAAAAATTAAAGGTTTTTAAGTGCGCCTTATAGTGCGGAAAATACGGTATTTGGTGTAAACATGAAAACATAGATCCATCCTGTTCTTGTATAAAACATAGCATGTTTTCTATTGCAACTTCAGCACAGCTGCATCACCAAGATATTTTCCATCACGACACACTCAAAGCTCAGTGTTATACTCGCTGGTGTATCAAACTAATGAATCACTTCTTAATATACTTGTGTGTTTCAGTCTCTGCCTTTGTGAATCATCTCCTCTGACTGTATCAGTGTTGTTAGTCACGCTTTCTTGGCTGACCCTTCATGAATATCTAGTCTTCTAGGCTTCAGACATGTTTCTCAGGTTTCACCGGGTCTGTCTTGTCATGAGACACAGTCACAAAACATTTCCTAAAGTCTACAAAGCAGGTATTTACTTTACATTTTGAAAATTAATTGCTATCATTTACTAGATAACCCCAGAAACTGGATTTATGCATTTTAAATCAGTAACTCACAGGCTCATGTTTAGCTTTTTGTCATTACTGCAGTCACTGGGAAAAAAAGTTTAATTTACTATCAGTGCATTCATCAGAAAAAGTAAGTATACCCCACGATTCAGTTGCTTGGAGAACCACTCTTATGAGATGAAGTAGTTGTTTTCTGTCTGACTTTCACAGTCGCTCACATCTCTGTGGATGATTTTTATCATTCTCCTCTGCTCTACCTCATTCAGGGTTGAAGATATTTGTTTCTGCACAGCTCTCTTGATGTCTCACTGTAGCATTTTAGTTGGGTTGAGGTATGGACTTTGACTATTCCATTGTAGCACCTTGGTTCTTTGGCAGCAATTCTCTTACAGATTTGCTGCTGCATTTGGAAACATTTTAATGTCCATGAATCAGTTTCAGCCAAACTTTTACTTTTGGAAAAAAGCTCTCTCTAGTTATTTTTGGGGAGTTCATGGTTGACTCCATGACTGTAAGGTACCCAGGTCTCTTGGCTGAAAGACCAGCCATAAAAAGCCCAAATCATTAGCCTTCCCCCACTATGCTTAACTTCTTAGTAGTTACGTTTACTATTATTCTATTTGTTTTTTGCAAAAACAAGTTACAGATTATTAATGTTAAACATTTCTGCTTTGGGCTCATAAGAAAGGGCATCCTTTCAGTCTTGTGATGAATTCAGGTCTTTGCAAACCAGTCATACTACCTTAATATTTTTGGAAACCCATTCTGTTGTCTTTTTCTAATTGTACATGCTTTGGGTTTTATATAATTTCTTGGGGCTAGACAGATTTGTAACTGTCCCAAATGTTTTACAATTGTGAGTAATTGATCTCACTATAAAATTAACTTCAAATATTTCAAAACTGAATTTTTTAATCCTTCCCAAGCTGATAAGGAGCAACATTGCTTCTCATTGCTGATGCCTTTTTGTCTTTGCATGGTGTTATCACCTGAATGCACCTGTATGCTCCAGACCAGCAAACTGCTAAAACCCCTGCTTTTACAGAGGTTGGCGCCCTTGCTCGTGATCATTTCATCAGTTAATACTTTGAGGAATAGCATTTGGCTACTATTTAACATTCCTTTGGTGTTGGGGTCGCCACTGACCCTTTCAGTTTTTGAATACATAAAAGTACCACATACATTTTGTTAATCGCATCAAGGTTTTTTGACTTTGTCAGGAACCTCTATATTAACAAAATAAAGCTAAAGGTCCAACTTCAATTAATTTTAAAATACTCTGGTAAATGTTATGACCTTTGATGTGTTGGGGTCAGTTTTGACTGATTAAAAAAAATAATTTTTGCCCAAACTGAAACAATTCTTTCTCACTAACACAGTTAGTCATCAGCCCACTGACAGCCAGCTGAAACTTCTTCCAGTGATGTTCAATCCAGGGCCAGAGGTGACAGTAGAAAATGCCCCTTCCAACAATATATTCCAAGTAAGCTGGGCAAAACCTGGGCCGCCTGTGATGCAAAAATGAGCTATGCATGGAATCTACAGATTTACACAAGCAAATCTGTGTGGCATTCTTGATAAAAACAAAAGAAAACGTGTAGTCCTTCATATGACTAATCTTGATTTGACAGAGGGTTCAATTCCGACCCCAAAACTATAGATGTTACTCTAGTTAAAAATATTTTAAATCAATAAATACAATGAATTTATTCAATAGATGTGTTCTAATACTCCCTAGTAACAGTCAGATAACATAATAACCAATTATTTATTTATGACATTCTCTTGAGGTTCATTTAACTTTTTTTTTATATAAACAGTCACAAGGAGCCACACTGAAAATATTAAAACAGATTTGTTGATGGAAAAAGAAGCATAATAAAGTAACCAAGAGTTATAAAACAAAGGCAATAAAAATGTATTTTGAGTAATTGTTTTGTTGATTTTATGACTGGGGTCTAAACCAATCCCAAACACCATGAATAGTAACAGAAAGCTAACACTACAGGAAGGTTAACTTCCTTAGTCCTACGACATTTGCAAGAGTGTACTTATTTTTCCCCATGAATGTACAGACAGTCAAGGCAGCTTTTCCCTCAAGTGGAAAACATTGTAAGAGATGAAATGGGCACCAGCATGATTCCATTTAGTAGTACTTTTAAGTTGACCGTGCATTAGCTGCAGTTACCCGAATAGGTTCTCACTTCTATGAAACTGGTCGCTCACAGGACGCGGAAAAGAAGTCATACTTAGTTATTCTTGAACTGACCAAGCTGGTTTTAGAAATTCAGTTTGCTTTTTTATATTTTTTCCTCTTGGATTTAAACCATTGAATAAAGTGTCATTCATCAAATGCTGTGTAAACAGGATTTTAACCTTATAACCGTGTAGAAGTCATACATTTTCTGATCCAACTGCCATCTGGGCTCTGATTTGGTGCTAACTGACACTTAAATTGAATAAAAGTAACAACATTCAAACTCAACAGGCGGTTGCATCTTAACAACAAGTTGTTTTTTGTGTCCTCACAATGAAAGTGGAGGATGTTTTGAAACTTTTGTTCTTCTGAATTATTTGAAATGGCAGCTTTCAGTGTTGTCAAGTCAATTTTAATGACATCCAGTGCATGGCTGAAGTGGTCTGTAACAATAACAGCTTGATTTAAGCCTGGAGAGAGTCCGCTTCTTCTTTTTCCTGTCACTGGATGACCAGTAATTATTGGTCTTGCACTTTATTCCTGAATCTTGAGGAAACCAAAATTACAGTCTTGCTTTGTCGTTTCAGATTCTTCAACTAACACCTGACATTTACAGAGTCAAAGTGATCGCAATGGGTGTTTTTTTTACCTTATTTTCTGCTCAAGTAAAATAACTTGACAGAGGTGAAAATATCCCATTTTAGTTCCAAAAGCATGACTTCTAGGTTAATTGGTCTCTCTAAATTGGCCTTAGGTATGTGTGTCTCTGTGTTCCCCTGCGATGGACTGGCGACCTGTCCAGGGTGTACCCCGCCTCTCACCTGTAAACTGCTGGAGATGGGCACCAGCTCCCCTGCAACCCTGTATGTTGGAAGTGGCTATAGGAAATAGATGGATGGATGGAGTATTTATATTACTTTGTGTCCTTACAACCGGGCATTTACATAACTATACTTTTTGCAGTGTTACTAAACCTTCATTTGAAACAGCTCAGAAATACAAAAGAGGGCCAAAAATTAAGGGTACTGACGAGTTCAGCCCCATCTAAGGTCAGTACTTTGCAGAGGCCCCTTGTTCAGCTTCAAAAGGTTTGCTGATACAGATGTAATATTTTATTTCCATTTACCAGCATGAACTAGTTTATGATTATTTTGAAGCAAATTCAACACAGCTGGGATTTCTTTGAACAGCCTGACTTGACAAAACACAAAGGTTTTATTTTATGTTTTTCTATGATGGTGGTTATTGTTAATTCAGGCTATGCAAGTACTGACATGAAAGGAGCCTTTTGTGAGTCAAATGACAGCTCTTAAACCTGAATAACAGCAATCGCTCAAATGAAGTTAGAGAAAAGTAAAAAGAAATACATTCATTCACAAAAGTAAAGAATAGAAGTAGAAGAAATCTGGTTTTACATGAAATCATGTGTGGAAGCACCCCTACTGTTAATATTTTGTTCTATCCTCCTTATTTCTGATAAGACATTGCTTGGTCTTCTATAACATTTCACATTTCAGCCTTGTTGTTTGAATATTTTAACCATTGTTCTGACTCTAGAAATTGGCATGTTATGGTGGGGAGCTACTTTCTTGTAGCCATTGTCTTGATTTATGAAGATTAACGCAAATATGCCTCACTTAAAAGGCATGTTCTTTTGTTATTCCCATTTTGAAGAGTGGTTAATAAAAATGAGTCTTTGTGATATTTATACCCCACTCATCGATCATTACTAAATATGGTTTCTGTCAAATGTTAGACATTAAAGCACTGTGTTGCCATGTTTATCTAGTCAAATATAAATTGATTAATCTCTGACCTTTAGCTCAAGACTATCAGAGCCATTAATCTTACATTGTAGCTCACACACTTTATTTTAGATTTGGCTTTGAGTATTTATTTCACAGTGGGGATACAGTAACTCATGAAACTCATGGGTTGATGCTTTTTAACCTGAAGTGAATATTAGAATGCGATGATAAACAAAACAAATAAAGTAGTAAAAGTAAATGTTGGCAAAATGACTTATAAACATCCAAAACGGACTTTTATTTGTGCAATATCCATACATGCTCACTACAGGAGACTGTCTGTGAGTGCTAGTAAACCTATTGATCTCTGCTTAGATTATTTTTATGAAATTTAAAGCGGTATTTTTCTCAAATCTCAGTTGTTGCTTTCTGTGTCCACAGTGAACAAACACAAGCCTTGGATAGAGACATCATACCATGGGGTGATCACTGAAAACACTGATGTTGTTCTGCTGGATCCTCCTCTGGTTGCCCTGGATAAAGATGCCCCCATCCCTTACGCAGGTATGCCATGTTTAAACTGTCTTCTTGAGTGTAATGCCAACAACTGGCAAACATGGTTTAACTGGTTTCCAATGTGGTCAGTCGACAATAACTCAGATGTTAATCCTCACAGGGAAGCATTGCTGGAGCATGTACTTACATCAAAGATAAACCACATAAGACTGCCATGTGATATCACTGAATAAGCTTAAATAGATACTCTGTATCCTCTCCATCATATATATTTTGTTTGTTTTACATTGGCCTGGCCTGCTGCCGTTTGAATCCAATAGTTCTCAGTAAACACCACATACAGGACTCGTGTTTTTTTGTATTTGCAGTGGAATGTTGCCCATACAGTATAAGCCCCTCTGGTGGCTGGGCATGCTGTGAATAAAGGACCTCGTATAACCGGATTAGATCATTCCCACTTTGTGGTCATTCCAACTCATCTGAAGGGTGCCAGCTCTTGTGGGAGGATGTCCTCTGGAGGCTGTTGGCTAGCCCAGCCTTCCCTTCTCCCGCCAGGCCGCTAATGTTGCCAGGGACACGGCAGGGGGCTGCTGCACGGGGTTGATGCCCACTCACAGAGACCCTCAAGCTGAGCTGGATGGATGGACAGATTGATGGCTGAAGTGAGGGAGAGTGTGTGCATGAAAATGCAAATGTGTGCATGCTTGTGAGAACTTGTTTTGCAATTATTACCATTGTGCAAATGTGTATACATATGTATGTGAGTGTGTGTGTTGGTTTGTGGCCTGAGGGGCTTGCAGGGATAACCACACCACAAGGCGAAAGAGAAAATGATGAGGTAGTTGGGAGTAGCTGGCTGACCAACACATGCCCTCTAGCACTCAATAGACTGATGGCTACACATGCATTTACGGCTGCACACAAGCATTCTCTTACACGCACAGATCAGGTTTGCACATAGACATTCCTCAAATTCCAAAGTGAGAGCATTGGGAGAGATTCAACACTAAAATATTAACATAGAAGCAAGCCAGGGTTACCTGTTGCTTAGCACTGAATCTCTCTCTTTATTTCCTGCTATGGCAATTAGTTATCTCTTTCCACTCTCTTGATTTCCCCTCATTATAATGCCCAAACGTTTTCCCTGCCACCTTGTGTATTTCCGAGCAACCTCAACAAACCCAAACATCACTGCTGTTGCAGTTTTGTTTGAGCTAAAACACTTTCTAACTTGATCCACAGAGTTATTCAGTAATTATATGGAGGTAGTTCATCCGTCTTTTATCGGATTGCATAATTGCAGGCAGGTGTACGGGTAGTGTCTGAGCCTTTTAATTAGATCAGTCAGATTTTCATTAGGACAATGCTGACACATGGCAATGCAAAGCCTGAGTAATAACAACCTGCATGAAGCATCTGGTTAAGGGTTAGTGGAGTACAAAAAGAACCTGAAAGATCTCATTAATGCAGTAAGCATTTACAATGTCCAATAATATAAACAATGTGTCAATCACATGTTTCTATTGTATGCCAGTCACAGTGCCTTGTAAAAATATTCACACCCCTTCTATCTTTTTACATTTTGCCAGCTTACAACCATAAACCTCAGGGTATTTTATGTGATGGATCAACATAAAAGATTGCATAATTGTAATCTGGAACATATACTTTTTTTTTTTTTCAAAACTGACCACCTCTCCCAACCACCTGGCCATTTCCTAGAATCAGCTGTCTTTTGGGGTAGTTATGTACCAGAATTACACATTTAGAGACAGAAAATTCTAGCCAGATTAGATGGGAGTAGTGAACATAATTTTTCTATTCTTGGCACAGATGTTTAATTGGTCTGGACTTTGAATGGACCATTCTAACACATGGTTATGCTTTGATCTAAGCCATTCCATTGTAGCTCTGGCTGTCTGTGTAGGGTCCTTAAGCTGTTGGAAGGAAAACCTCTGCCCCAATCTCAAGCCTTTTACAGCCTCCAACAGATTTTCTGTTAACTAAAAAATTGCTAACTCTATTTTCAAATCATTGATTGAACATGTTCATAGCTTGGGATGTTGTGTTATAACCTAACCTTGCTTTAAATGTTTCCATGACTTTACCCACTAACCTATTTCTTAAGTTCTTTGACCTTGATGATGCTGTTTGTTCTCTAATGTTCTCTAACGATCTTCTGAGGCCTTTACAGAATAGCTGGATTTATACAGAGAATAATTTACACACAAGTGGCTTGTTTTTACTAATCTGATGACAACTGGTTCCACTTGAATCTTTTTCAAGGTATCCAAGTAAAGGGGGCTGAATAGAAATGCACTCCACACCGTTCAGATCTTTAGTTGTAAAAAATTAAAAAAATCACATTTCATTTAATTCCACTTCCACTTTCATTCTACTTGCACATGCTCATGTGTTACTTTTTTGGGCTTACACATAAACGTTTTATCAGACTTACACTGCTGTGTAATTATAATGTGACAAAATGTGGAATTTTGAAAGTCACTGCAGTTATTCTGTCTATCCTGTAAAATTAGTCTTTCATTTACATTAACTTTAAGATCAACACACAGTTTGGATTAATTCAGCAGGAAAATCCCACTAAGCCGGTACAGTTTCACAGCAATTCCCTGTTCGTCCTTTACATCACTCTGAACCTGTCTGACAATCCTTTGGAGCTGCTGAGTAGTCACTGGTCTGGAACAGCAGAAAATCTGGCAGACTGTGTCTGAAACTTGACTAAAACTGACACAAACCTTCAGTGTGGCTCCAAAGCAACTTGCCACCTTCATAAATACCCATACAGGATGTCAAGAAGAGTGAAGGGCACCGGTCTGCTCTAAAGACTTCTTGTTTTATCCATGGACATGTCTGCCAATGTCTAGTCAATTTACACTAACAAACACAAGGAAACAGATTCAATAAACAAGACATTACAGATTTCATGTTATTTTTAGTTTATGTTGTGGGTTTCACACACAACAGAAACCTTTCACGGCTTCTGTCTAGTCTAAAGATATCCATTTATTTGCTAATTGACAAGCACCCACACAATATCAGTCAACCTTACTTTCGAGTGACAGGTTCAGGGTGATGCCTGTGAAAGATGAAAGAACCAGGCACTTCCGCTCTGTAAAGCTGGGATAATGTACAGAAACAACCCAGCAAAGGCTGCGTGAAACAAAAAAAGTGAGTGCTGAATCGTTTCAGCTCGACCAATTAGCTCAGTAGTTCAGACTCCTCTTCATGCTGCAATTTAGTCCTACCTTCTCGTTTTCAAGCTGGATCTGACTTAAATAAATGGCATGTCTGTTGTCGGTGGTGCATGCCCAGCTCTGTACCTGAAACAGTCTTTAGTGTCTTAGAAAGGAAAGGTTACTGCCTTTTACCACTAGATATTGACAGAAACATCTTAAGTCTTTAAGAACAACAGATCCGATTAAACCATTTTATTTGCAGATTCTGAGTATTTCAACAAATAAAAATTTACATGGCACCAGATTGGATGGTTAGGTATTTATACAAATGTTATTAAAAGATTATTAAAAAACCGCTCTGAAATCTGATGTATGAGTAAAGCCATCTGCAAACCTATTTTGGACACCCTGAAGGCTTTATTATTGATGATTGATTATTGCTGATCATCAACAAAAAACAATATTATTAATTTTATGGGTTTGTAGAAGATTCTTCAATAGATTTTGTTTCGATTTGATAATCATTTATCTGATCCTTTTGAAAAAGATAAAGGAAGGTTTTGGTGGTTTAATCTGCTTTTTAAAGAAAGTTCTTGCTGTAAATACCTTTAAATGTTGAAATATTAATGATCTGAATGATCCACTTTGATAATATATGAATGGACCATTAGTGATTAAAGTTGAACCAGCGTTTTTAGCTGATTTGTGAGGTTTCACTGTTCAGAGAGAGCTTATTAAGTGCTGGGCTAGCAAGGTTAATCGGCAAGAGCTTTGCTAAGTGCTGGCATTTGGCACAGGTCAAATGATTGTCAGTCACCTCTAATATTCTATTGCCAGCCTGCTGACTGACGCTGACAGCTTTTCATTTTCTTGCAGAGAAACTTATTGTTAATGTGTCAATGCCCCAGTGTCACCAGTCCCCAGAGCCCCATGGTTTTTGCTTGGACAAGCAAGCAAAGGTCTTACCATTGACCCACAAAAACACATACTCTGCTCTATCAACAATTCTTTGAAAGGTTCACAAAGTCTCCAGATGATGTACACACACACACACACACACACACACACACACACACACTTTTTGATTTGTCAAATCTGCTCTTTTTTTCTCTGCTTTGCTTTGATTGTTTATTAATCAGAGCTTTTGGTGATGATCTTCTATTATAGCTGTAATTAATTAGACACTTACTGTGTGATTGGGAGAAAGGTATCAATGTACCTTTTTGTCACAGAACCTCAAATGTATTTTCTTCTGATTTTTTGTAATAGACAAATACACATTTTCATTTCTTTTCCCAGATTCTCAGTAGGATTTAGGTCTGGATTTTGACTAGGCCATTTTAACATATGCATTTGGTGTCATCTAAAGCATTACATCATAGCTCTAGCTGCATGTTTAGGGTCATTGTCCTGCTGGAAGGTTAACCTCTGACCCATGTTTTCTGTCTTTCTGAAAAGACAAACTGTATGTTGGCCAGATTTGGTAACTCAATATGAAATGTTGCCTTATCAACAGATTCTTCTGACTGAGCTGTGGATCTCTGTTTCTACTCTAAGTTTATCAAATTCCTTTTGACTCCCTCTCTGATTAATGTTCTCGTTGCCTGACCTGACAATTTAGGTGGACAGCTGCGTATTGGTAGGTTTGTGTCTGTTTCATACTCTTTCCATGTTCAGAAGATGGATTGTACAGTGCTCAGTGAGATGTTTAAAGCTTGGGATATTATTTTCTAAACTAACCCTTCTCTAAATATCTCTACAACGTTTTCCACAACCTGTTTGCTGAGTTCCCTGTTCTTTATGATCCAGTTTGTTCTCTGTTTTCTAACAAACCTCTCTGGCCTTAATAGAACTGCTATTACTCATTAGTTGACTTCTGAAGTCAATTTGTTCATTTAAGGGCCGGACCATAGAAATGCACACCAGTGTAAAAGGTTGGTGAAAACCATGCATTAAGTGCTTTTAATTCACAATTCTGAACCCACTATCATATCAAATCCCCATATTCCTTAAGTTTATGGTTTAACATATATGTTCTGTAATAGCTAAACTCTTTCTCTTACTTTTATGCAAACCAATTCTGCATTATGATACAAATGTAGAGTTAAAAATTAAGCCATTTGCTTAGAGAACCCATTCAGATCTTCCCTTATATATTCAGTGAGAATTTATAAGAAAAGGGAGCTGATTTTAAAAGGGCAGTTGTGTTTTGTTATTTTACAGCTGGTGCTCAGTTCCTTAAAACAATAATTTTAAAACATCCCTCATGTAAAAGCTGCAGATATTATGATTACAACTGAGCAGGCTGTGGTAAAGATATTCCATTTAAAAGTTGTTTTAACCACAAGTCAGGCAGATGCCCTTATTCCCTAGTCCCTTATGGCCTTGTCTAACCTCTGCACAGCTCTCCTCCTCCTTTTTCAGCCATTTTGCTTTCAGCTTGACCTTACTTTTTTTTCCCACCTTCCTTCCTGTGTGCTCACACTCCGCTCTTATCTTGCTGAAATAATTTCCGCCTGTCGGATTTCATCCAGATCCTCTGAATTCAGAGGCAGGAGTGGCGTTCTTCAGCATTCCTGAAACTCCAAACTGTTTAAGATGTTTCATCATGCCTCTGCAAATGACTTTCTGATATTTTTATTCACTGATTGAAATCTAATTATATCTATTTTTGACTTATTTATAAGAAATCAGCAGCAAACAGATGAACCTGACAAGAGGGAGACTTAAATGTAAACACTGCATCCCTGTTTAGTCAGACTCAAGCACAGTATTATTCAGTGTTTCACTATTCATGCAAATTTGCTTTCAGCACACTTTGCTGATAAGCACAGATAGCATGATGACTATCTTCCTTCTGGCATTCAGAGTGCCTTATTCCTTGACTTCAACACAATGGAACTATCACTCTGCTATTGTTCACATGCTATGTTATTAATGAAGTACTGAATTGCAATCTGCTCTTTCAGTGAACCACGCAGATGAGGGAAATAGTCTTTGTAATGAGTTGGTTTTTTTTCATACTTTTAGATATTTCTTTGTCTTTTGACGAGTTCCATAGCAGTCACGCTGACTTCGCGGCAAATTCTTTGTTCTTTCAGAAGAAGGCAGACCAAGATTAAAATAGCTTGTTTTAGCTTCTCTTCAATACTTTTAAATGAAGTTCCCAGTTGACAACGTCTATATCTGACTTTGTTTAATGATAGGCTGGCTTTCCAAAGCTGTTGTATTGTTTGATTCACATAAGGTTGAAGTGTTTGTCCTTTTCTTTTCTCTAATCTGCTGTTAATCATCTTGTTTTTGGAGCAGTATATTGGTTGTAATGAGATGTAGATGTGATAGTAAATGCTCTAAACCTGAACCCATCTTTACTTTTTCAGGAAATAGCAGGTCACCAGTCCATCACAGGGCAACACAGCGATACACAAGACAAACAATCATGCACACACACACACTGATTCCTAAGGGCAATTTTGAAAGAGTAATTAACCTGACGGTTATGTTTCTAGACTGTTGGAGTAGGCCGGAGTACAAGCAAAGGAAATGTTCATGCACAGGGAGAACATGCAAACTCCATACTGAAAGACCCCAAGCCAGGATTCAAACTCAGGACCTTCTTGCTGCAAGGCAAAAGTGCTACCATGCAGCTGTCTATAGCCAATTATAAAAGCATCAGAAAAGTTGGGACAACCTAGGAACCCCATATAAGGAGGCTACTATGGTCTTCTCATAAATAACTCATATACAAGTTTTATGGCAATGACCTAAAAGGATGGTATTAGTCGTCCATATGGGGATTCGAGTTTGGACCTTTGCTGCATGTCTTACTCTTCTCTCTTTGCACCCTTCCTATCAGAACCTTGCTGATAATGCTCACCACGCCACCAAATAAGTGCTGAAGAGGGATCCCAAACTATTTTTCATCATTTGTGTGGCAGCAATTTTGGTAAAAAAAAGAGGAAAAGGTCCTACAGGCACAGACAAGATATGAACTGTTTGTAAGCACTGCCGCAATATTGCAACAATAAATGTTAAATTATGAATGACACTTGAAATGAAAAAATAGAAAAAACAAAAACCTCTGGTTTAGGGCCTCCTTTGGCATTACACTAAAGAACTATGTCTTACTTAGACTAAAAATTCATAATTCTATACTGGACATTGTTTCTTTAAAATCCAATTAATATAAAAAATTCTAGTTGTAAAAACCCAAAAAGCACACTTTTTCCATAGCTTAGTATTAGAGCCACTTTAAAACATGACTAAGCGTAAAAAATGTAATATATGGCTCAACCTGGACTGGACTACTCTCCACAGATTCTGCCAAACACAGTTTGAGATTCACCAATTATTTGTGCCAACATCAACATCAAAAAGTTAATTGAATTCAATTTTTCAATTCAGTTTATTTATATGGCGCCAATTCACAACACATGTCGTCTCAAGACACTTCACAAAAGTCAGGTACATACATTCTAATTAATCCTAATAATTGAACAGTGCAGTCAGATTCAGTTATTTATTCAAATTGGATAAAAAGTTTTTCTATCTAAGGAAACCCATCAGATTGTATCGAATCAGAGACTTGTAGGATTCACTCCTCCTGGATGAGTAAGTAGCGACAGTGGAGAGTCACTGGCGTTGACTTTGAAGCAATCCCTCATACTGAGCATGCATGTAGCGACAGTGGAGAGGAAAAACTCAATTTTAACAGGAAGAAACCTCCAGCAGAACCAGGCTCGGTGTGAGTGGAAATCTGCCACGACCGACTGGGGGTTTGAGAGAACAGAGCAGAGACACAAAGAACACAGAAGAACTGATCCAGGAGTCCTTTCTATGGGAAAGAAAAGTAAATCTTAATGGATGTAGCTCCTTTAGTCATTTCACCCAGAAAGAATGAACAGATAAACTCTGAGCCAGTTTTCAAGGTTAGAGTCTGAAAGAGAGCACATAGAGTTAGTCACAGTAAAAGCTCAGTCAATTGCCATGTCTAGGAGAGAGAAAGGGTTAAACACTGAATGACAGGGCCATTTAAGCCTAGCCTTAAAAGTAGACAGGGTGTCTGCCTCACGGACTAAAACTGGGAACTGGTCACACAGGAGAGGAGCCTGATAAATAAAGGATCTGCCTCCCATTCTACTTCTAGAGACTCTAGGAACCATCGGTAAACCTGCAGTCTGAGAACGAAGTGCTCTGTTAGGAACATATGGAACAATCAGATCTCTGATGTATGATGGAGCTAGATCATTAAGGGCTTTATATGTGAGGAGGAGAATTTTAAATTCTATTCTGGATTTAACAGGGAGTCAATGAAGGGAAGCTAAAATAGGATAAATATGATCTCTCTTTTTAATTTTCATCAGAACTCTTGCTGCAGCATTTTGAATCAGCTGAAGGCTTTTAACTGCATTTTATGGACATCCTGATGGTAAAGAATTACAATAGTCCAGCCTTGAAGTAACAAATGCATGGACTAGTTTTTCAGCGTCACTCCTGGATAGGATATTTCTAATTTTGGCATTGTTCCGGAGGTGAAAGAAGGGAATCCTAGAAATCTGTTTAATATGGGATTCAAATGACATGTCCTGGTCAAAAAAATACCAAGGTTTTTTACTTTATTATCAGAGGTCAATTTAATGCCATCCAGGTTAAGTGATTGACTAAGCAGTTTCTTTTTTAAAGACTCCGGTCCAAAGACGACAACTTCTGTCTTGTCTGAATTTAGAAGCAGAAAATTTAAAGTCATCCAAGTTTTTATGTCTTCAAGACATGCTTGTAGTCTATCTAACTGGTTGGGCTCATCAGGATTTATGGATAAGTAAAGCTGAGTACCATCAGTGTAACAGTGAACATTTATCCTATGCTGCCTGATAATTTTACCTATTGGAAGCATATATATAGTAAAGAGAATTGGCCCAAGTACTGAACCCTGTGGTACTCCACAATTAACCCTGGAGTTTAAAGATGATTTATCATTTACATGAACAAACTGGAATCTGTCAGATAAATAAGATTTAAACCAGCCTAGCGCTGTTCCCCTGATTCCTACAGCATATTCCATCCTTTCTAAGAGACTTTTGTGATCGACTGTATCAAATGCAGCACTGAGATCTGACAGGACAAGTGTAGGCACAAGTCCTTTATATGAGGCCATAATAATATCATGAGTGACTTTCAGCAGAGCTGTTTAAGTGCTATGATGAGCTCTGAAATCTGACTGAAACTCTTCAAACAGGTCATTGCTGTGTAAATGCTCACACATTTGATTAGCAACTATTTTCTCAAGAATTTTAGATAAGAATGGAAGATTGGATATAGAGGGGTTGGACAATTAAACTGAAACACATGTCATTTTAGTGTGGGAGGTTTCAGGGCTAAATTGGACCAGCCTGGTACATTGCACATTGCACCAGTAAGAGCAGAGTGTGAAGGTTCAATTAGCAGGGTAAGAGCACAGTTTTGCTCAAAATATTGAAATGCACACAGCATTATGGGTGACATAAGAGGACAAAAGAGGACAAATTGTTGGTGCACGTCTTGTTGGCGCATCTGTGACCAAGACAGCAAGTCTTTGTGATGTATCAAGAGCCACGGTATCCAGGGTAATGTCAGCATACCACCAAGAAGGATGAACCACATCCAACAAGATTAACTGTGGGCGCAAGAAGAAGCTGTCTGAAAGGGATGTTCGGGTGCTAACCCGGATTGTATCCAAAAAACATAAAACCACGGCTGCCCAAATCACGGCAGAATTAAATGTGCACCTCAACTCTCCTGTTTCCACCAGAACTGTCTGTCGGGAGCTCCACTGCGTCAATATACACGGCCGGGCTGCTATAGCCAAACCTTTGGTCACTCATGCCAATGCCAAACGTTGGTTTCAATGGTGCAAGGAGCACAAATCTTGGGCTGTGGACAATGTGAAACATGTATTGTTCTCTGATGAGTCCACCTTTGCTGTTTTCCCCACATCCGGGAGAGTTACGCTGTGTAGAAGCCCCAAAAAATCGTACCACCCAGACTGTTGCATGCCTAGAGTGAAGCATGGGGGTGGATCAGTGATGGTTTGGGCTGCCATATCATGGCATTCCCTTGGCCCAATACTTTTGCTAGATGCCAAGGACTACCGAACCATTCTTGAGGACCATGTGCATCCAATGGTTCAAACATTGTATCCTGAAGGCGGTGCCGTGTATCAGGATGACAATGCACCAATACACACAGCAAGACTGGTGAAAGATTGGTTTGATGAACATGAAAGTGAAGTTAAACATCACCCATGGCCTGCACAGTCACCAGATCTAAATATTATTGAGCCGCTTTGGGGTGTTTTGGAGGAGCAAGTCAGGAAACGTTTTCCTCCACCAGTATCACGTAGTGACCTGGCCACTATCCTGCAAGAAGAATGGCTTAAAATCCCTCTGACCACTGTGCAGGACTTGTATATGTCATTCCCAAGACGAATTGATGCTGTATTGGCCGGAAAAGGAGGCTGTACACCATACTAATGAATTATTGTGGTCTAAAACCAGGTTTTTCAGTTTCATTGTCCAACCCCTGTAGGTCTGTAATTTTTCAATGGAGCTATGACTTTGTGTAAGTTTAGCAACTGTACTAAAGATAAACCTAGGATTATTCTTGTTCTATTATATTAATTATGAGAAATAAGCTGTTCTGGCTTGGCGAAGTGTCTTTTTATACAACAGTAGGCTATTTTTCCAGATTAAGTAGTGTAGAGCACCATTTTCTCTCCAATTTTCTAACATTGTGCTTTAAAGTACACAGCTCTGAATTAAACCAGGGAGCCAGCCTCCTATGAATAATTGCCTTCTTTTTCAAGGGAGCTACATTGTCTGATGCACCACGCAATGATGAAGTAACACTATGAACAAGATAATCAATTTGTGAAGGGGAAGAAACAAAATTATTGCCCTCCACTGTGTTTTTCTGTGATAATGAGGAAATTAAAAGTGGTACAGATTATATTATTTTGTTACAGCATTGTCTGATAATGATCTACTATAATAAAATTATAGTACAGTTTAATTTAACCAAGTACTCAGTTAAATTAAACTCAAAGGTTATTAAAAAATGGCCAGACAGGACAGGGTTATGAGAAAATATTATGTCTTTACACTCAATACCATATGTCAGCACAAGGTCCAGATAATGAAGACAAAGGTGGGTAGGTTTGTTAATGTTTTGAGCAAAGCCAATCGAGTATAAGATAGTATTAAAGGCTATATTTAAGCTATCACTTTCAGTGTCAACATGAATGTTAAAATCCCCCACTATAATAACCTTATCTTTATTTAACACTAAATCAGATAAAAGGTCTGAAAACTGATCTACAGATTGAGAGTAAGGGCCTGGTGGACCATACAAAACAACAAACAGAAGTGGTTTTAGTGCTTTGCAATTTGGATGAGGAAAACTAGCTATTGATTGGTCTGGGCCTAATCAATAAATCGGACTGAAAGATTGTTGCTACTCCTCCTCGCCCAGTATTTCGAGGAATGTGGAAATTTCAATAATTAGTAGGAGTTGACTCATTTATAGTAACATAATCCTCTTGCTGCAGCCCGGTTTCTGTGAGGCAAAATAAATCAATCTGATTGTCACAAATCAGGTCACTAACTTGCAAAGTATTTGAAGAGAGAGATCTTGTGTTCAGCTTTATGTGAAATTAATGAAACTGTGAAATTAGGTGGGATGCTAATGATCAACATTCTCATGGAAAAAAGATCACATGATGATCATTTGGTGTATATGGTAGTAGTCTACTCTGTGCTAAAATTGCATAAATTAATGAGCAATAAAATAGAAACAGTTTAGAAACTTACAATATAACCTCATCTTCAAGACTAAATCCACAGGTGTTTCATACATCCATGCTGTAGTTGCATAAAAACTGGCAAAACAACTCAGATAAGCACATGGTTAATGGTCTGATTCCGGGATCTCGTTCTTTCGGTCATGACCCAAAGTTCATGTCCATAGGTGAGGGTAGGAACGTAGACCGACCGGTAAATCGAGAGCTTCGCTTTTCGGCTCAGCTCTCTCTTCACCACAACGGATCGGCACAGTGCCCCCATTACTGCGGCAGCTGCACCGATCCGTTTGTTGATCTCCCGCTCCATTCTTCCCTCACTCGTGAACAAGACCCCAAGATACTTAAAGTCCTCCACTTGAGGCAGGAACTCCCCTCCAACCTGACAAGGACAAGCCACCCTTTTCCGGTCGAGGACCATGGCCTCTGGCTTGGAGGAGCTGATCTTCATCCCAGCCGCTTCACACTCAGCTGCGAACCGCCACAGCGCATGCTGTAGGTCTTGGCTAGAGGGGGCCAGCAGGACCACGTCATCTGCAAAAAGAAGAGACGAAATCCACCGGTCCCCAAACCAAACCCCCTCTGGCCCTTGGCTGCATCTAGAAATCCTGTCCATAAAAGTTATGAACAGGACCGGTGACAAAGGGCAGCCCTGCCGGAGTCCAACATGCACCAGGAACAGGTCCGACTTAGTGCCGGCAATGCGGAACAAACTCCTGCTCCGCTTGTACAGGGACCGGATGGCCCCTAATAAAGGGCCCCCAATTCCATACTCCTGGGGCACCCCCCACAGGGCATCACGAGGGACACAGTCGAATGCTTTCTCGAGGTCCACAAAACACATGTAGACCGGTTGGGCAAACTCCCATGAACCCTCAAGTACCCTGTAGAGGCTATAGAGCTGGTCCAGTGTTCCACGGCGGGGACTAAAACCACACTGCTCCTCCTGAAGCCGAGGTTCGACTATGGGCCGGACTCTCCTCTCCAATACCCTGGCGTAGGCCTTACCAGGGAGGCTGAGGAGTGTGATCCCCCTGTAGTTGGAACACACCCTCCGATCCCCCTTCTTATGAAGGGGGACCACCACCCCAGTCTGACAGTCCAGAGGTACTGTCCCCGACCGCTACACAATATTGAAGAGGCATGTCAACCATGACAGCCCCACAACATCCAGAGATCTGAGGTACTCGGGGCGGATCTCATCCACCCCCAAAGCCCTGCCACCACGGAGCATTTTAACCACCTCGGTGACTTCAGCCTGGGTGATGAAAGAGTCCAACCCCGAGTCCCCAGCCTCTGTTTCCACCAGGGAATGTGTGATGGCAGGATTGAGGAGATCCTCGATGTACTCCTTCCACTGCCCGATAATGTCTCCAGTCGAAGTCAGCAGCTTCCCACCCCCACTGTAAACAGTGTTGGCGAAGCACTGCTTTCCCTTCCTGAGGCACCGGACGGTTTGCCAGAATCGCTTCGAGGCCAACCGGTAGTCCTTCTCCATGGCCTCACCGAACTCCTCCCAGGCCCAAGTTTTCGTCTCTGCAACAGCCCGGGCCGCAGCACGCTTGACATCACGGTACGCGTCAGCCGCCTCAGGAGTCCCACAAGCCAACCACAGCTGATAGGACTCCTTCTTCAGCTTGACAGCATCCCTTACTGCCAGTGTCCACCACCGGGTTCTGGGAATACTGCCGCGACAGGCACCGCAGACCTTACGGCCGCAGCTACGGGCAGCAGCATCGACAATAGATGCGGAGAACATGATCCACTCAGACTCTATGTCTCCAACATCCCTCGGAATCTGGTCGAAGCTCTCCCGGAGGTGGGAGTTGAATACATCCCTGGCCGAGGGCTCCGCCAGATGTTCCCAGCAGACCCTCACTATGCGCTTGGGCCTGCCAAGTCTGTCCGGCTTTCTCCTCCTCCAGCGGATCCAACTCACCACCAGGTGGTGATCAGTGGACAGCTCAGCCCCTCTCTTCACCTGAGTGTTCAAAACATGCTTCCCCTCTCAAGGAGATGGGTTCCAGAGCCCACGCTGTACGTGGAGGCGAGCCCAACTATTTCTAATTGATATCTCTCGACCTCCCGCACAAGCTCAGGCTCCTTCACCTCCAGCGAGGTGACATTCCACGTCCCTAGAGCCAGCCTAAGCATCTGGGGATCGGGCTGCTGAGGTCTCCACCTTCGTCCGTTGCCCATTCCTCTTTGCACCGGTCCCTCACAGTTCCCCCTGCAGGTGGTGGGTCCACTGGGGGATGGCCTCACATCTCTCATTCAGGCTTGGCCCGGCAGGGTCCCGCGAGGAGCAACCCGACCACCAGGCGCTGTCCGGCAAGACCCGACCCCAGGCCTGGCTCCAGGGTGGGACCCCGGCTCCGCCGTACCGGGCGACGTCACGCGCCTCGATCTACTAGTCCTCATGAAGGATTCTTGAACTGCTCTTTGTCTGACCCGTCACCTAGAGCCTGTTTGCCATGGGAGACCCTGCCAGGGGCATTTAAGCCCCAGACAACATAGACTCTAGGATCATTCGAGCACTCAAATCCCTCCACCACGTTAAGGTGGCGGTTCAAGGAGGGGGCTATTGATTTGCAATTAATTTTTTTAAGTTCAACTCATCCACCCTGAATACTATTTTTTTTTTTGCAGTCCGATCTTTAAATCTTCCTTTTTGACTGTTAGATCTTATTCCAAAACATACAATTTCCTGTAAACTTAATATATATTTATCCTTTTTTTCATCTTTGCTCATGTTGTCATTCAGTCATCTAGTTTTTTTTTATTTTTAACAGAGATTTAGTTGACACATTTCTGAACCACAGTATGTGACTTTACATCAGGTTTAATTTGATCATCCAGCACATTGACAATTAAGGACAAATACATTGTTTTTAAAAAGCTCTATAAACAGCTTCAGTCAGATGTACATGGATCTCAAATACACACTGAGACTTTAGATTTTAGATTGGAGGAATGTGGAAAATTCGAAGCAATCTTCACCCGTGGCACAGTTTCCATCACTTGATTTACCTTGCTCCTAATTAATTATTCCCAACTCTTTTGTTCCCTTCAGAGATTTATTGAGTCAATACAATTTTTACACAAGGGCAAGACTTTGTCTGTCACGCTGAATAAAAAGGCAGTGACTATTAAACGTTACCTAAGAGGTCACAAAGAAATAAACTTCTGGATGGAAATGGAAAATGTGCTGTTGATGGAAAAATTACAGAAAGCCAGAGCTGCTAGTCCAGTAATAATCCCCCCTTCACATATATATAATAATTATTTGATGGACTTGGTCCTGGAGCACTCTGTTTTAGGGAACAGAGTTTGTCAGAATTTCATTTCACAAAATGTTGTGTACTATTCATCACCAGGCTGCATGATCACCACAGAAATCATTTGCTCCCTTGTACACCATTCAGATAAATGAACGGCATTCATTTTTAAAGTCAAGGGAGGCATTGAGGATTTATTCACCTTGACATGTGAGGGAGACACACCAACTCTGCTGCCAACATTATTTGTTCCGGCTCAAGGTTTTATCTCTGCATTGGTGTTTCATCTTCTTTCCCCTACATGCCATCTTCTCTAATATCATCTCAGCATGTTCACACACATGTGAATCAAAGACTCAATTAAGTGACCAAGGGTGGGAGTGGTGGGTGTGGGGTAGAAAGAAGATGATTGCTGAAGAAAGAAAACATGAAAAAGACTGTGATGAATTGCAAAACCTTAAGATACCTCTCTTAGAAGGGCATGGAGTGGTTACTCATCGTAAAAGATGTGGATTTGCTTTAAAAATAACTTTGAAATAAATGGGGTGAAGGCTTAACATGCACGATCAGGCATAAGATTATGACCTAATAGTTTTTAAGTCCCTTGTTTGTTGCCAAACCTGTGTAGGCCCTTTGAGTCATGGAGTCCACTAGACCCTTGAGGGTTTGCCGCAGTTGCTGGCCCCAAGATGTTACCAGCAGATCCTTGACGTCCTGTAAGTTTGAGGTGGGGACTTCCCTCAAACTTACTTGCTTTTATTGGACTCATTTGTCCAGAACATTCCATAGATATTCAGTCGAATTGGGTTCTGGGGGAATTTAAAGGGCAAATCAACACCTCAAACCCAGTATTGTGCTCTTCAAACCAAACCACTCTTGGAACATTTGTGATAGATACTGACTCCTACAGAGCCAGAACACCCTACACCAAGCACAGGTTAGGAGATGTTTTGACAGAATTTGACCCTTGGCAAACTGTCCCAAATCCTTATGCTTGACCATGTTTCCTGCTTCTACAAATCAGCAATTATTGCCTAATTTCTCTCATACACAAACAGCAGCCACGTTGTAGAAATAAACATTGTTCACCTTCCCATTCAGTTGCCGTAATGTTATACCTGATTGGTCTATGTGTGCCCTTTTTTGCTATGTATGCTAATTAATGTATTCTGCTGATGAAATATGTTTGATCAGGTCCCCTAATTGGGGGACATGGCAGGCCAAAGGGGCATCTCAAAATGGATAAGCATTATCTTATTAAAACATTGTAGCATGGTACTACCTAAGGAACGGACATTCAGATATATGCCAGTGTTATAGTGGGTGACATCATGGTCCACTGAATTCCTACAAGAAAGGACCTTAGGACACAAGCTATAGTGCTTCACACATGACGCCAGGAGTGGTGCTGATGGGTTGATGGCCAATCTTGTCAATGTCTACAATGCTGGCGGGACTGCTCGACTCCCATCAGCACCTCTGTGCATGTACATAATTGTCAGTTGGGGTGCTGCAGCATTACTTACTTACATCACCAATCTAAATTCAGATCTGTCTTGACTCTGGTGTTAATAGGAGCCTACACATGGGACAGTGAACCTGTAGTTTGGCTGATGCCAGTTGTAAAAACATGTTGGATGACAAAGGGTTGTCCAATGCCTCCATAGCAGGGAAAGGTGTTACGGGATTCTGCAACACCTGAAGCACAATGCAACAATCCTCCCTTGAAAAGATTTTTCTTGGTTGTCCAAAAACCTCATGATGTTTGTTTGTATTTTCCCATTCTAGTTGGTATCAGCACCGGCTACTACAGTATAACATTTGAACACTCTACCTGCTAGTAATTTGCACAACTTGATCATTAAAGCTCAAACAAAATATACCAACAATCAACCTCTGTCACACGCTGGCAATGCTGTCTCATGCTGCAAGGTTTTCACTCACCGTTTCGCTATAACCCTATGTACTCTTGTTTTTCATTGAAGGTAAAAGTTAAACAGAGTTTAACATTTGATGGAGGTCATCTAATAAACTGAAAAAGCAGATGTTTTTAAATAAGTAAATATTAGGCAAAGACATGACAAGGAAGCATCAGTTGTAATTAACTCGCCAGGGATGACCGACAACATCCAAGAGGCTTCACATCAAGGTTATTTAACTAAAATGAGAATACATTACATTTTTCCTGTTCATAATACAGGGGCTGTTTTCATTTTTCATTCAGGATAAAGCACTCTTACTAAAATATGGAGTGATGAATGCTTCTGGCTGTACACCTTCATAGTTCAACAAGGTTCTGCTCTTCTGGAATACACAGACCATACAGATACGTGGAATACTGATATATTAGACTAATATAGTAGCCCTTATGAATTACAGAGCATGTGGTGGAAGCAGAGTTTCAGACATACTCTTGCATTGGCACTCCCAGTGTGGGTAAACAAAACCCTTCACTTCATTCCATGCAGAAAAAAATGCATTCTTCCAATATGACAAAGCATGACAAAATATACTTATCTGACAGAATGGGGACATAGAATCCTCTGGGGAAGAGACAATTCCAGATCCAACCTTATAATCATGCAGGCTTTAAAAAGGTGCAAACAAGATGAGTCACCTGGCAAATGAGCTATATGCATGAGAGAGAAGTACTTGGGTATGCAAAAAAAAAAGTAACTTAAAAGTTAAACTAAAAATGACATGGAAAGAGTCACCTAATTCTTTTTTTTTATTGCAGCATGTATAGGTGGAACATGAAGTGAACTCTGCAAAATTGTTAAGAAATTAGAAGTACACGATTGGTAACCAAAATCCAATCTGCTTCCCAGCTTTAGTCATTCTAAGGAGTTGACAATGCCGGGCATCTTGTGACAGTCCAATTAGAGGCATTTGCATATCGAGAGGCTTAAATTATTGTCAGCCACTGGAGCATAAAATGGAGGTGCAACTCAAGAGGAGACAGTGGTGATCTGCACTTGGAGACAATAGAAAAAGAAAACAACTGCTTTTTGATCCTTCTAGTCTCTTGTCCTGAATGGTAAAAATGCAAAAATATCCATACCCATCGAACCTTTCCACATTTTGTCATGTTACAACCTCATACTTCAGTGTATTTATGGGGGATTTTATGTAACAGACCGACACAAAGTGGCACCTAATCGTGAAGTTGAAAGAAAATGATACATGCTTTTTATATTGATGCATTCATCCTACCATACTCTTATAAGCCTAAATAAAATACATAGTGTTAACCTGGGTGTGATTTAATTTCAGTATAAACTCAGCCGTTCCATAATGAAACATGGTGGTGGCAGCATCATGTTGAGGGGATTATTTTCTTCAGCAAGGACCTTGAAGCTGGTCAGAGTTGATGGAAAGATGGATGATGGTAAGTACAGGGCTGAAACTGTTCCTTCAAAAGACTTGAGTGTGGGGAAAATGTTGAACTTCCAGTATACCAATACTCATTAGTATGACTACAGTGGACTACTTTAGATCAAACCATAAAATGCATTAATGTGTTAGTTCAGTCAAAGATTAGACCCAAATCCAATTGAGAATCTGTCAAGACTTGAAAACTGATCTTCACAGACACTTTTTATACAAGCTGACTGAGCTTGAGATATTTTGTAAAAAAGAATGGACAGAAAATTCAGTCTTTAAATACACTAAAGCCCTGAGAAACATATCCCCAAACACTTGCAGCTTACAAAAGCTTGACATTTTATGGGGATTTCCAGTTTAAATTAAAAAAAAAAGACGGTGTGTCTGTTCTTTCCACTTCACAACTATACCCTGCTTGTGTTGACTCATCACTTCACATCTCAATAAAATACAGTAAGGTTTGTCGCCGTAGAACAAAAATCAAATTGGAAATAATGAAGGGGGTTAAACACTTTTACAAATGAATCATATACAGTATATTAGTTAAAATCATTCTCTGATTTGTCTCACTTTCTTTACCTTCAGCTTTTATAAATCTGCCAACTCTGGTTTCTTTTAAAGATTACCTTTTGTTGACAAGCTCTCTGCGTCTTTATCCTGCTCAATCCCTTCAATTTTACAATCTGTTTTTTTCCAATGCCATTGCTGAAGTTTTACATTGTTAAAAGGAGAGCAGCATTTAGCTGATCCTAAAATTTTATCTTCTAGTTAACCGAACAGATGGGAAGGATGTAGGTTGTAACTGTAAAATGATCCTTTACAGTCAGTGCAAGCGCTTTGTTTTTGGCCTCCGACAGTAAACTCCCTCTGATGTGCTTTATAAAACCACTGTTTATCCATCTCAGTTTTTACCCTTCTTTGCCTGGGGGATGTGTATGGTTACACTCTTATGTCATGGAGGCATAACAACCAAGAGATGTGGCACAAGTAAAGCTACCTGTCAAGCGTGAGACAAGAGATACAAGATTTACATGGGATGTCTGCAAGCGGTATATACAGACCATATAAGCCATCGTTCTGTTTTTGCCTTTTCGACAGCCTGTATGTATCAGTAGCCTACAAGCCGGCTCTTGTTTGCAATGCTTTGTCTTTGTCTACAGAACAGAGCTGCATATTTCATATCAAATGTCAGCACATCTGACCTTTATGTGCCATTTGTTAACAGTTAGGATTTCGTTTGTATTTTAATAATAAAAGCTTAACACATAAGGTTTGCTGAAGCAAAGAAAGCCTTGACCTGTTTTAGTCACTGCACATACAGTAATAGCAATCGTTGCTTGTGCTCCAAATTATTTTATGTCCACTGTGACTCATTGATTGCTAAGGCTTATATCATCAAAGGTGAAGTAGAGTGTAGTGTGAAGGGAGCATACACCACTTCCCCTCTGAAATATCTCTTATTGGTTTTCCACACCATCAGCTCCCATTATTTTATCTATTTTGTACAAAGCACACCTTTTGTCCCCTTGCCATACAATATTTATATGGACGTTTTATCTTTATGATCTTGGACTTTTTAGATTCAGAAACCATAAGGCACATATGAATATGGGAAGATGTAGAGAGAGTGAGAAAACGTTTTCCACCCATCCATTCACTTATTTTACTAATATATACTATGTTGTCAAAAGTATTTGTTTGTCTACTTTTACATGTACAAGTAGACAGACAAGATGTTGGAAAAAAAATAAATAATAATAATAATAATCTGGGAGGAGCCGCTGCTCCTCCACATCGAGAGGAGCCAGTTGAGGTGGCTCTGGCATCTATACCGGATGCCTCTTGGACGCCTTCCTCTGGAGGTGTCCCAGGCACATCCCATCAGGAGGAGGCCCAGGGGACGGCCCAGAACACGCTGGAGGGACTATGTCTCTCGGCTGGACTGGGAACGCCTTGGACTAACCCCGGAGGAGCTGGAGGAGGTGTCTGGGGAGAGGGACGTCTGGGTGCATCTACTGAGTCTGCTTCCCCCACGACCCGGTCCCAGGTGAAGCGGAAGATGACGAGTACGAGTACTATCAGACCACTTTTGGCACTTATACCCAGACAGTAAGCATACCTTTAAAAACAACAAAAACAAGAGTTGATATCATAGGAACCACATCTTCATGCAGTTGAACACTGTGAATTCCTCACCTTTGTTTCCAACAATGATACAATATTCACAAATGGCATCAAAAGTTTACCTGATGTTGGTATATTTAGATTTAATGTCTGTACGCTGCGAGCATATAAAACTGAAGTTAAATCTCTTCTTAGAGTAAAAATAGGCAATAAGGCCCTAAAAGTTCATTGGATCCTGATTTAGTTCAACAGCAACCCAAATTGAGACCATACTACATGGTAGCAATCAAAAAACATGGGCATTTGTAACGTGTGGCTAAGGCTGCCCAACATCCAATATGCTGACTCATCCAGTGTTGTCAGGGGTTACTTAGCGACAGCAAGTTGAGTTAAATAGGAATCCATTTTTTTCAACTGCCTCTAAGTGAAAACAGGCCAAAACGCTAATTTATAACATTTAGGTGATTTGACCCAAACTTTACAATAAAGAGATATCGAGGAATTGTTAAGAGTTTACAGACCAGAACCTGGAGTCATTTGAACTTCTGTGCTGTTTGAAAACAAGTTCTGCCTGATGAAACTAATATTTTCTCTTATTGTCTGAAAAATGTCTTTTTACATTTCTAGACATTGGAGTGCATCAGTTAGTTTACATGCTGGCCTTCTGTGGCAGGCTGAAACAAAGAGAAATTTTCATTGTTTTTAAAATGTACAATTTAAAAACTACACCTTTTAAAAAGAAACAGATAATGGTCCTAAATATCATTAAAACTTAACCCAAACCATATTATTTACTATATGTCATTAGGCATGTGGATAAAGGCTTCAAAACCACTAACTCTAAATTTTATACTAAACTCAAAGTATTCTGGGTACTTTTTAATGAGGTCTGGTCAGTTTGTTAAGCATATACCCTGTTTCTTATCTGATGACATAATTACAAGGGAGGCTTATTCTTGTCATTATGACAAAATGAAAACTCTTATTTAAAGAAATGCAGAGTATTTTACTTCTTCTTTGCAGTTCAGCAACACATTCAAGTGGCAACAGCCAACCAAGAATTCAGATTATCATTTCAAATTAATAGCTCAAGGCTCTTGCTTGTCACCCGCAAATTACGCCACATGAAATGATGAAATTTAACAACATACTAACTTTTACCTTAAAGGCCAAACAATTACACACCTTATCTGGCACTGAGAGGACACATAGTTTCTTCAGTTTTATTGAAGGCTGTCTCTAAATTGGTGCCAAAGGACTAAGAATTAACATATCAAAGAGAAGAAGTTAAATAATTGGAGTGAAGTTTTAGTAAATGAGTAAATGAGATACAGCTCAGGACACAGATAGAGGGCATGATTGGTTCTGTAGTTTCTTAGGAAAAGGTTGTACTACAGTGCTGTGAAGTGTTTACCTTACAGATTTTTCCTTTTTTTGGCATTTTGTCCTACTTAAATGTTTCAGGTCACCAAACAAATTTTAATATCACACAAAGACAACCTGAGTAAAAACTAAATACACCTTTCAAATGATATTTAATGTATTAAAGGAAAAGACAATCCCTACAAACCTACCCCTAGGGGAGACCCTTAAACCTAATAACTGCTTGTGCCATCATTGGCAGCAAGAACCATCATCAGTCTTTTGTGATAATTGTCCTGTTTTATAACTCAAGTGGGTCACTTAACAGCATGACCTGACAACCTCCCTTTACCACCATGTTCAACCATTGTTATGTTTCTGAAATGCTGTGTTAGTCCCTGATGGGACTTGCTGATGTGCAGATACTAAGAAAGCTAGTACAGGGACGGAAAAACCAGTAATAGAAAAAGTCGCAAAACAATCTGAGTGAAGTGGAGCCGGCTACAGTAAAGTACATTCGATTTTTTTCTGGATTATTTTGTAAGCTCCTGGACGAGTAGTCAGTGTGCTCAAGTTTTGGTGGACCAGTGACTCCTAGGAAGGCTCACCACTATACCACGTTTTCTCCATTTCTGGATAAAGACTCCATGGTTTTCTGAAACTCCAATGTCTTGTAACCTTTTCCAGACTGATAGGTGTCAATGATTTTGTTTCTCATTTTATCTTGAATTTCTTTAGATTATGCCATGATAAGTTGTGTTTCAACAGCTTCTAGCCTACCTGATGTTGTCAGAAAGGTTATATTTAAATAATTTTGATAAAAGGCAAAAACAAAAGAAAAAAGGATCTTTAAAGGGGCCTATATCGTTTCACAGCATACTCACTGTATATTAATGAAAAACAAGCAAAGTGCACAATTGAACAGAATAAGCCCTATTGGACATACATGTCACATACATGGATGATCTACTGACTTTCTTCTAAAAAGGAATTTTGCAAAAACATCATATTTTATTCAGGGGATATTGGCAGCAGACCTGATGTTGATTAGGTGCAGATTGGTTTGGCCCAAACTCAAAAGCATTTAAACAAGCACCATTGTACAGTATGTAAGTGTATGTAAAAAATATGAGATGAATCAGAACATTTTTGCTTTGAAGATATTTTGGGTGCGAAAGATCTTGTAAGAAATTAAAGAATTATACTAATTAAAGAATTTACCATCATAGGCTCAGACTGCAGTGACAATTATTTATTAACCAAGAAGTTCACTCTTCTATTAACTCAACACACCTTCAATTTCCAGACTTCCAAGCTGACCTTGGAAGTCTCTGGAAATTAAAGGTCTTTGCACATAAAACAAGTTCATGTGAAGAATAAAAGCCATCAGATGTATATTCAGTAGGTTTTAGTACAGATCACAAATGAATAATCAGTCATATCTGACTCTTTTGTTGCTATGACGTGACCTTTCCTTTCATAATGTATAATTTTGTTAAATGTTTTTCTTCCAGTGTGCATTTAGATTGATTTTCTGTATGGCCCTTTTTCATTATGGTACTTTATGAGCAAGGGAGTTTCTTGTAAACATCCAATACATGCTGGTCCGCAAAAGTGAGCTTAATCCTTACTTTTTGATAGGAAGATCAAATGTAATAATTGCATGGTTGTGTATATCTCTGCCATTTACAAAATTTACCTTACACACGCTGCTATCTGGCAGTAGGATGTAGTTGTAAAGTTGACATAAGCTAACGCTAGTTGACTAGCATGTCTTTTTTGTTGTTTGTTGATGTATGTGTAACAGGCACAGTTACAAAACGTTTCCAGATGGGTAGTTGTCTCGTTAAGGAGTGCCCTGGCTAATGTAGCTGAAACCATCTTCACAAACCCTAAATGTGTTGTACATATTGTTTAAGATTATTTAGCAGTGTATCATTCCATTAAAATGCAGTTTTATTGTTTCCAAATAGCTGCACATTAACAATAAAAACTAAAACATAATTTTCAACGTGACCACTGATATGTTTCACTGAAACCTTTACAAACCATATCATTTTCAGGCCCTGTGACTTTGTAGATCATTCAGAACGTTTTTCTTTCAGTGACCCATTTTTTATCATTTATTAAACTAACAATATGTGCTTTTGTGAAATAAATTATGGGTTTCCTATTATATTTATGCCATTCGATAAGCATGGGGATAAGACCTGGGCCCGTATTCACAGAGAATCCTTAGACCAAAAAGTAGCTCCTACTGATGTCATTTTAAGAAAAACCTTAGAATTCTTTGCATTATAAGATTTTTCTTAGAATTTTACCGTGGGAAGATAAGTTATTCACAGAGCACCTTAGGCCTTAAGAGAGCCCTTAAGGTTAAAAAAAGGAGTAGGGAGGACTTTTACTGAGCCTAAGAGTGTCTTAAGAGCAGAATATAGCAAAAAGACAGAGAGAATGGAGAGATATTCTTCATACAATGAACAACAGTGAGTTGATAAAACACTACCTACTTGATCTTACAGGGATGATGTTTGTGGTTGACCTCATCAGGAATGAGCTCATAGTAACTCCGTAACACCTAAGATGAAGGTCATAAGATAAACTTTATCATCCACTTAGGGGGAAATTAAATAGTTTCAACAGCAGGATAGGTTAAAGGTGCAACTCTACGAAGGTTGTTTTAAAATTACCTCCGTGGATAATAAATAAATAATCACTAAAACTGTATGAATGCTTTCAAAAATAAACATCTGGGAAAAAAAAGAAAAGTCTAAAGGAATATATAAATAAATACACGCTAGATAAGGCACAATAATATAAACACTAAGATGTGTAAATGAGGCAAATAAGTATTTGCCACATTGTACATGATGATGTCAGTAGCCTAAGCCTAAATGGTCATCTACACCCTTGTGTCTGTGAAGAAGTTTGCTGTTGTCCTGCAATCTCCTCTCTAGTTTATGATTTCAGCAGGTTCTTGTTCTCACATTCCAGGCTGGTGCTTAAAACCAGAAGGAACAATGCATTGATCTGTTCAGCAATGCGCACCCAAGTCTGCCTCTTTGTTTGCACAGTGATCATGGGACCAAATTTACCTTTCAACACTTCTCTATTCCCCTCCACCAGCTATGCCAACAGCAGGCTCTGTGCAAAAGAGCAAAAAAACAAGTTAAATTGAAAGCTGTCTTTCTGTAGCATAAACTGGTCTAGAATCTTAAATTGTCACAATATTGAAAAATTCAGCTGCTGGCTGTGACAAACGAGCCCCTCCTTCTACCAGGTAACATCACCTGCAGGGAGTTAACAGCAGTAGAGAGGAGGAAGGACTGATACTGTAAACTCTAATTCTGTTTGTTCCTATTTACAGAAAACAGGGACTGGTAACCAACCTAAATAGATGAGTGGAAAACCATTCATATCATAATTAAAAACAGACAAGACACACGTTTGCTACACACTTTGTAGGGGTTAAACTGCAGTAGAAGGTCTCTAGTCAGATGAGACCGAAATTTAACTTTTTAGCCTACATGCAAAACTTTGTGTGTGGTTGAAAACTAACACGAGACATCACCCTGAACACACCATTTTCACACCGCTATCACTCAGTATCAGTATGGTGGTGGCTGTATCATGCTCTTGGGATGCTTTTCTTGAGCAGGGAAGTTCTTTAAAGTTAATGGAAAGAAGTTGGAGCTAAATGCAGGGCCATTATAGAGGAAAACCTGTTAAGAGGTTGAAAAAGATTTGGGTGGATGTTCATCTCTCAGCAGAGCAACGACAATAAACGTCCGAGCTACGATGAAATGATTTAGGTCAGCCTTTCTCAACTAGTGTCACAAACCTTTCTTTGGCAAAAATCGTAAAAAATAATCTATAAAGTCTCGTCTATTCACATTCCTTACAGTATGTGGCGAAGATGCTCTGTGAGGTTATTTAACATCCATCGTTTCCCATCATATTAGAATACACAAAAAGATTGTTTACCTATGCCAATTAAGTATACGCACATAAATGAGCTACTGAGTGTAAAATTGTTATTACTTATTACTCTGATTACTATAGCAGCCCTAATAATATTGCTTGAAGAAGTGCACTGAATTACAGAAACTGACGTTTTGACTTGGGGCTTGGCTTGTGAGTAACAAATCATGGTGGGTCCCAAATGTTGACCAGTTGAGTATCACTCCTATAGATCGAACACTCTTCATGTATTAGAATGGTTTAGTCTTTGTCCAGACCTGAAAACTGATGTCCACAGATGATTTCCATCCAATTTGACTGAGCTTGAGCTATTTTATACAGAAGAATGGGCAAATGCTTCTGTCCTTAGCTGTGCAAAGCTGGTAGAGATGTTACCAAAGGTAATGCTGTGAAAGGTGGTTAGACAAAGTAATGACTCAAAAGACTGAACACAAAAGCATGCAACACTTTTCAATTTTTTATTATCATATATTTATTCATATTTATATCATCTTTACAATTAAACACAGCTTAAAGTTAGTCTACAAGCAGATAATTAAATGAATGAATTCATGTTTGTGGCTGCAATGTGACAAATTGTGAACCAGTTCATAGGGTGTGAATACTTTTTTAACACACTTAGGGGTTTGCTGAGCTTATGACATTATGTAAAGCCACAGTTCCAAAGTGTCGTAATAATTAATTTGAGTGATTAGTTACTTGCTTCACTTATAAACTGCTCAGTGAGAACAAAAATACCAAAGCCCAGATGAAAAACACTGAATGCATTCATACTATAAATAACATCAAACTCAGAAAGGCAAAGATGCTGACTGAAGAATACAGATGCATACATCAAACAAAATTAGGTGGCATGTGTGTCAAAGATTACTTGCTGTATTATGGGATGAATAGTAAAGGAATCCAGACCCCCCAAGAAATGCTTCTTTTGATTGCTTTAATCTTCCTTGAGATTAAATGGGCTATATCATGAGTGCTTCTGGCAATGTGCCCCATTGGAACAGCCCCATCCTTTAACAATCTGCTTGATCACATTACAGTTAATTAAATATTGGCAAATTTTACCCAACCACAGATGGACCATTAAAGTTTACACACTAGCCAGATTTATGATTTTTCATGTCTCTTTTATTTCCTATGCCTGTCGCCTTTTCTGTACTTAAAGTGGATGATGATAAACACCTCAGCCTTTCATTTCTCTTGCCTGAACGTTTCACCACCTTCTTCCCCCTCTGCTTCTGGTAATTTTTTTTTCTTCTTCCCACGGATTTTTCATTCCAATGACGTTTGACAGTTCCAATGAAAGAGTGTGCTGTGGTGAGTGCTCCCCATTTTCCTCAGTTTGAACGCAACCTTCAGTATCTAAAGAAATGTCAAACAAAGGGGAAATGACAGGGATGAGAACGCAACATGAAATTACACTTTGTGTTAGTCTCTTCCACAAATCCCTCAGGTTTCACTACAGGGCACTGGTAGAGAAGAAGACATGGATATACAGATGGCCACTTGGGTATAGTTAGAAGGTTATTTAATACTCATGCATTTGCCTTACAGACCAGTGGAGGAGTGAAGACACAATATCATCTCCAACAGCTTACAAGACACCCTTTTTGATATCATATTTAGGTTTAATTCAGAGACAGCTGCAAGTTAAATAGGCAAATCTTTGCCATGAGGTCAAAGACTTTGATTAAATGCTACAGCCAAAATCAAATCAAACATTCATTGCAGCATGGTTAAATGACTCTCTGAACCTCTAGGCCAAGAAAGGAACTGACCTAAAGTTCTTGACTGTGTTTTTTTTCTATCTGAAAACCTATTATCAGGGTGAAATAAGATCATGGGATTTTAAGGCACCACCATCTTTCTCATCAAGTGTCGACTGGTTCACAAACCCTGTCTAGCAGCTGCCATCATGTGACTTTGTCTAGTGAATTAAGTACAAGCTATTATTATGAACCCCAGATATGAACACAGGCACTCTCCATGTAGTATCTATGAGTATCTATGAGACTCCTATTTTGAAATAGGCACCACCTTTTTCTTCCCAAATTTCCAAAGTCTCATCTTGTCCTCAACTCAGTATTACGCTCCATCTCTTGTTTTGTCACATCAGTACCCGTTTGAAAGGTGTCCCTTAACCAGTCTGTCAGATTACTGACTTAATTACTTACTTAATTGATGTCGGAGCAAACTCAAGAAATTAAAGCACTTAAATGACTCAATAATTTCAATTAATGATTTTTTTTCTAAATAGTTGAGTTTTATTTTTACTGGATTTCCAGACCTCAAACTTAAAGTTTTTGCTGTTTTAACTGAAATTCAAGGGCTCAGCTGTGTGGAAAGTTGCATAATTTAAAGCAGCAACCTGTTTAAAATGCTACATATAATGCTACAGATTTACACCCAGATGCATAAAGTATGCATGTGCTTGTCAAAAAGAAGGTGGTATAATTTTCTAGGATGAATGGAAATGTGTTGTATCTATAAAACTTGCATCTAAAGAATGCTTCAGTTTGGCTCATTTAAACACTGTCAACAGTTAAAAAAAGCATCTTACAACCCTGTCAGACACCATCCCAAACAGCCTGAGCAGTCTGGGTTTCATGTTTAACCTTTAGTTTCTTTCAACAAATTCTAACGTCAACATCTTTTTAATGTGCATTACAAGGTATGTTGAAAATTACCAACAACAATAACATTGAAAGTCGGACTTGCAGTTAAGTTGAAAAGTTTAAAAACACTCATCATGGACATGAATGTTATATTAATTTTGAAATATTAATAATGCATGTTCACTGTTCATTTTTAGGATGGACTTACGATGAAACAAACATCTTCAATGTATGCAATGCGTTTTTAAAAACCCCGTTATCATGTTTGCTTAGGGTAATTGTCCTAATGGAACACTCAGTTGTGTCTAGGTTTTCGAACCTTCAAGCTGCTGATTTGAGAGTAGTTTTCATTACTCTACCCATTTGTGCTGTTGGAGTCATCCATTTTGGTTGCACAGTTGAACATGAGCAGCTCAACAGAGATCGCTGCTCTGACATCACCCGGGATTGTAAAACCCGCAGGAAGTAAAGTTTCGTTGCCATTTGCAGCGTGTCTCATGGGACGACGCAACGAAGGCGCACATCTGGAGAGACAAAAGCTCGCAGGCGAAGTTTTGCTCCACAAGGCCATTTCTGGAAGAGCTTGAAAGCTGGAAATCTGTTTGATACAAGAAGGTCAGAAGATTTATTCACCGATCGAAGACCACGCCGACACCCGGCGCAGGTGAAAAACCCACAGAGGTTTTATTTCCAAGTAGATGAGTTTCCTTTTTGTTGATTCAGTTGACTAACTGTTCTTCATATTTTCCCTCCTGGATGGATGAGAAGTTTACTGTTTTTTTTCTTGAGTTGATCACGGACGTGTGATCCCCTCCCTCGTTTTTCTTCAGACCTGACCCAACCGGTGGAGAGAATAAACCAACGTCAGCGTAATTTCGTTCTTTTCATATTAAACTGGATAGGTGCATTTAGAAGTCTAGGCAGGACGAGGCACATTTAAGGTGATTTTGAATCACCAGTAATTAATCTAAGGTATTAACTTGTTGCATGCAGTACTGATGGAAGTGTTTTATGCTGACTGGTGTTTTGATTTGCTGCGCAAGCTCTGCTGAATCGTGCCTGCTCATATTTTGTCCGGCTGATCCCAAATCAGCCAGGAGTTAGAAGTTGGACTCTTAAAAGTTTTTCATTCAAAGGAACTGCGGTCTGAGCCTCACCTGACCACTCCTTGGTTCCAGTTTTATTACTGGAGTTTTTCCACTGAGTTCCCGCCTCAGAGTTTTATGACTCTTTGTTCGAGATTTGGGGCAATCAGCTGCTAGAGGCTAAAAGGGGCGTGGCCCCACCGTTTTATCAGCTGATCGCTGCAATCGAGACATCAGCAAACCAGGAGGACTTCTCTTTCCATTTAACCCAAATTACACATTTTGTCCATAAAACTGCTGGTTTGATCTTCATAGACACTAAATGTGCATATATTTTTATTTTATTATTATTTTTAGGCAGTCATTTTTATCCCCTTTGTATAGAATAGTGCTTGTTAGTTAGGTGAAGGTTTTTGGACCAGAATAATGGTATATCAGGATTAATTGGCTTCAATAAATCTTCATATAAATTAAGAGAAGCGTTTGTGTTTATTTTGTGCAAGAGTGATTAATCTGTCAAGACAAGGTCAAAGTTCCCCCACCTTTGGTGAAGCGGTTGAATAAACAGTGACATTTTGCGGTTTTGTTTAATAATTTTTCAATTATTAATGATGAATAGCTAATTGCAATTATTAAAGAGCTTTGAGCACATAATCACAACACCAGAGGACATCTCTGATTTCTATTTGTAAGTAATGATTTTTGGTTAAGAAATACATTTTTTTCAAATTATGATTTTAAATTATAATTCTTGATAAATATTAATTAATCATTAATCATAATCCTTACAGTGCAATGCCAGTACAATTGCCAGCAAAACAGCCCCACAGCATGATGCTGACCCCACTATGCTTGGCAGTTGGTGCAGTTTTTTGGGGTCTGGAAACCTGCCTATGTTTTTCTTGTCATCGATGCCAAATACCTAAATATCTTTCTTGTTACACTGGAAAACTTACCTTCTGAAGGCATTTGGATTGTACACGTGGGCAGCTGCAAATTTAGGTCGAGACTGAAGGTGCTGATGTTGGAACAGGGCCTTCTTTCTTCTTCTACACCCTCTATCTATTACAGTCTTTTGCAATGTTAAACTGAATTTATTGTGGACAGTGTTCAAATGGTTAAATAAACCTAACTGTGTTCTAGCATCTTCCAGTATATGATTGACTTAAACCTTGGTGGTTCTTGGGGTGTTCCTGAACATCATAGCTGATTCCTTTTGTCTGAGGATGGCAGTCAAGGTGAGATGGTGAAACTGGCATAGTAGTTCCTTAAATGTTTACAAATTCTAACAACTCTATTTATGCATTGAACTTTTTTCATTCTAAATACCTTCCACAAACTCATTTACACACTTTTCAAAAGTACATCAAGGTTATCTTTTCTGTCTTTTTAACAAATGTTTGCTTAGGATGGAGGGTGGGTGAAATTAGAACAATAACGCATCCAGTGCAATCAAAACTAAAACATATCTTTGCAGCAACTAAAATTGGTAAGCTTATTGAAAATTACATGCAAATTGATGATACATGATATCTCAAACTAAATATCATTGAACTCTTGTAGCTCACGGCCAAAATAATGAAAGCCCTCCAATGCTTTCTGTTCAGTGAAATTCCTAATTTGTTTGAGTCCTGTAGAAAGAAATTAGGCAAGAGACCTGTGACAAAAAAAGGAAATATGAACTGGCTAATAAAAACATGGCTGATTAAATTAAAAGGGTAATTGGATTCCAGCCAAGGTACTAAAATAAGGCTGTATTAGGTATAATGAAATGGTCTAGTCAAGATTTACTTTCTATGCTGGCGATCTTTTTCCTTATATAACTGAAAGTTGGCACGATTGTATTGACAGGCAGGATAGGAGTTAGACCACCGCACAGTGGTCAGAAAACAGTCAGAAAACTGCAGGTTGTTAACTCCCGCACCTACATAGCATTTTGTGGAGGTTTTAGCCTTCAGTTCAAATTCACCAACAAAACAAAACGTGTGAACAAAATGTGCTTTGGCTTTTTGCAGTTTTTATGGTACACTTGATAGTTTATACCAGTTTGTTAATCAAAGACACAAATAGAATCTAAGATTAAAATATTAATTGACAGAATTTACTCCAATGTACTGTGCACTTTAAATTCATTGGACATGTATGATCTATTGAACCTGAAAAACCTTGTAGATTTTTTGGGTGTTGTTCAGGGGCAATCTGGCAGAAATCAGAGTTTTTTCGTGAAATATGCTAGACCAAAATATACTTTTTACAGATGTGAATGCCAGTTTAGTGAAGAAAAGAAAAACTGAAATAATTGTGGTAAATTTTTTGATCTCTGTTGTAAGGATTAAGGTTGTGTAAAAACCTGTGCCCAGTGTCATTGTCTCACTGTGATGTTTTCTCTTGCAATCATAAACCTCAAGCCTTGAAGTGTTGCAATAAACAGAAAATGTATTTAAAACATTTCCCCAATGCCTTAATTTTTAAAACAATTAATGGCAGGTCGAACTAACAAGAGATTTAACTTCAGTTTCATATGCTCACAGCATACATTAAATCTAAATATACAAGCTTTATATAAACTTTTGATGCCTTTTCTGAATATTGTATCATTGTTGGAATCAAAGGTGTGGAATTCACAGTGTTCAACTGCATCAGGATGGGGTAAATTGTGTTTCCCATGATATCAAGTCTTGTTTTTGTGGAAGAGCAGCAGCTCTACTCCGAGCTCAGCCCATGGGGCTGAGCTCCTCATCCTATCTCTAAGGGAGTGCCCGGCCACCCTAAGGAGGAAGTTCATTTGAGCCGCTTGTATCCAGGATCTCGTTCTTTTAGTCATGACCCAAAGTTCATGGCCATAGGTGAGGGTATGAACATAGGCCGACTGGTAAATCGAGAGCTTCGCTTTTTGGCTCAGCTCTCTCTTCACCACAATGGACTGGCAGCCTAGAATTCCAATCTGTCTGTCGATCTCCCGCTCCATTCTGCCCTCACTTGTGAACAAGACCCCAAGATACTTGAACTTCTCCACCTGAGGCTGGAACTACCCTCCAAACTGAAGAGGACAAGCCACCCTTTTTCGGTCGAGAACCATGGCCTCGGACTTAGTAGAACTGGTCTTCATCCCAGTCGCTTCACACTTGGCTGCGAACCACCCCAGCGCATGCTGTAGGTCTTGGCTAGTGGGGGCAAGCAGGACCACGTCATCTGCAAGAAGAAGAGACGAAATCCACTGGTCCCCAGATAAGAACCCCTACCGCCCTTGGCTGCGCCTAGAATTCCTGTTCATAAAAGTTATGAATAGGACCGGTGACAAAGGGCAGCCCTGTTGGAGTCCAACACGCACCGGCAACAGGTGTATGTTCCAACTTACTGTCGGCAATGTGGATCAAACTCCTGCTCCGCTTGTACAGAGAATGGATGGCCCCTAATAAAGGGCCCCCGACTCCGTACTCCTGGAGCACCCCCCACAGGGTGCCACGAGGGACACAGTCAAATGTTTTCTCCAGGTCCACAAATCACATGTGGACCGGTTGGGCAAACTCCCATGAACCCTCGAGTACCCTGCAGAGGGTGTAGAAGTGGTTCAGTGTTCCACGGCTGGGACGAAAACCACACTGCTCCTCCTGAAGCCGAGGTTTGACTATCAATAGTTATTAATCAAAAAATAAGTCAACACGCTAGTTTGCCTTTCAGTTTTAAGCATCCTGCATGCTGATGCAAGAAAATGTTTTTCAGTTCCGAAAGTGCCTTCACAGTAATGTTATAAATTTTCAGTCATTGTTGCAATCTTTGGGTGGCAGTAGTATTGGTGCTGTAGAACTGATGCACATGTGGAGTACATTTGAAAGAAATGTTTGACATTGGATCAAAAAACCTGTGGCAACCTGGCTTATGTGGTGATTAATTGGTGTATACCACAGTGTAAAATGCAGAAGGCCATGCTGGAGAGTAATTTACCTAAAATGTTATATCTTACGTTATTAAAACAAAAGGCAGATACACAATAGTGCAACAGGGGTATAAAGGTACCCAACTAATGTGACAGATCTGAAATACACCATTTTGCCAAAATTATTGGGTTACTTGCCTTTAAACACTCGAGTGGCATCCTATTTAGGCTCCGCTCCATGGCCCCGCTCCACTCAGTCTCGCTCTACTCGGAATGGTACTTGTTGTGTTTCCACTGACCCACTGACGGCTGGAGCTATGAAGCCCCACCTCCAGCTGTCAGTGTAGTGCGCTGTGCAGCTAGTATTATTATTATGGCGGTGCAGGAGAAGCAGAGATGAGAGATGCTGCTGTGTGGGCTGGTAATGATTTGCCAGAAGATGTTACAATTTTGGGTTTATGAGAAAGTTTTTGTCTCAGCCATGCCAATAACGAGGACAAGGACTCTAAAGCGTAAAATCGTGGACTTGTTCTTCTGACCGCGCTGAAGTTAGTTTTAGGTTTGATATTGAATATTCGTGCTCCACAGATTCAGCGAGGTCTTACATTTGAATCGATTAAGGCAGTCGGATTACAGGCAGCTGCTCTCTGCCTGCTCCCTTCTCCTGCAGATGGTGGTTCACTTAAGAACCATCGTTAAATTTCCAAACCACACACTCAGTTTCATGGTGGTATTGTTTTGTGTGTTTTGGGGAAAATGTTTGTGCACCTGAACAGCTGATTTTATGTGTGATCAGCTGGTGTAGGATTAAATACAGCGACCTGTCTGCATGTATTTGCGAAAGCTAACATGGTGTGCTTTTCTTTTCTCTCAGCCTTCATGCAGGATTTTTTTTTTTTTTTTGTAAATACAAAATACAAAAATTATATTTTGGCGTGACCCGCTATGGTCATTGTGGGCCTTAATATTATTGTATTTACTCTTGAGTTTTATTAACTTTTCCCTACACTACCTTAAATCAACAACTTTATTGGATAAAAAACATAAAAGATGGTGCTAGTTGAAATGTGTGTTCAACACTGTACATAATGACTTTCACCAATATTTTTGCGTGCTTTTGCTTAAATAAAAATGCATTACCAAATAGCATTAATCTGTAAAATTACAGTTTAATGGAGCTCCCAGCAAAAAGCTTTCCAAATCTTTCTGTACATGTATTTTATGTGTTCAGATTAACTTTTTTATAAGCAAAACCTTAAAAACTAAACTTTTAAACCTCAGTATAAGAGTTGAATTATGTTTGTAATGATCACAAGAAATTGTACTTAATGTTTGAGTGAATGATGGGGGATTCAGACTGTGCCCTGTGCTGTTCCTGCTTTTTATATGGCTCTTAGTCATCTGTTGATGCCTCCAGTGAAGGAACCATAGCATAGAAGCTTTTTTCTACTGGCCAGCAGGGCATTTTTATTTCAGTGTACCCCAGAGCCTGGCTATCACTCATTCAAGCCTAATGTCCTAATAACCCTAAACACACAAACACTCACTTGGGCCTCTGCCATCAAAGCACCACAGTAAGTGATTCATTAGCACTGATTTATTCCCTGTGGGAGTACTTGTTAATTACAGAAAACTGATCGATACCTTCCGCTAAGCGGTGTATCAAAGGTAAGTGTGTTTGGATCTTCATGTGTGTACATGAGTGTGGGTGTGTGTGTAGAGACTCCCCTCTGGGATAAGTACAGTCTTTTCACCTCCGTGATGGATGATGTGAGTGTTTTAGCTATCAGCAGTGTTTTACAGGCCATGAGTGGTCGTTTTTCTGAGCTGACCCTGTGACAGACAGCCTGGAGCTGAGCCAGCAGCTGGCAGGCCTGGACACAGCTGGATGGAAAAAAGTCAAGAGAGAGAGAGAGAAAGAACCAATGCGTTATGAGAGAGAGACAGAGAGAGAGTCTGTGGTGCTAGGGATAAAACCTCCTCCCTCCTATGCTGTGGTTCATAAAGGCATGGATGCCATCGAAGGTTTTAACAGCTGTTGTGACTATGAATCTGAATATATTATTTAATATTTAATATTAATACCTTAATATTTTATTAAATAATATTTCAGTCTGTTAAGGGTTGTCCTGTGAATACCAGCCCAGTATTAGGACAAAATCGAAAAGGGCGAGCCAAGCTCTGACATTATTGAACAGCACAACTCTGCACACACATGGAATGAATTCACACAATTTCTCAAAATATAAGAATTTATTAACAAAAATAAGTCAACTCAAAGTCAAACATATTTTAAACTCTTTACTATGCTAAAACAATCCAACTAACTACCAAGCAGAATTAAAGAATACCGAAGACTAATTGGCTACGTACAATATAAACAAGTTGATTAAAGATGGTTGAAACCATGACCAAAAGAGTGATGCAACATTACCATGCAATGTTTATGTTTGAGAACCAAGGATTATCTTGAAGAATCTGGAAGTGAAGTTAAGTTAGTCTTGGAACCAACTTAGGCAATAATCAGCATACCTTTAGACAACCACTCATAATGCAAGATCAGATAAAATATTATTTTCATAAAGTAATGTTTTAAAGAATGATCTGCTGAATAAAACCAATCTTCTGGATGACTAATTCTCAACGGTGTCTCAGTAGCTGCCTTTATTCATTAAAATAATATTTAAAGAAATATTATTAAGGAAATGGTAAAATATTTAAGGACATATTTTGGAAAAGAGCCAAATCTTTCTGGAGAAATGGGGCATAATGGTGTTTACTTAGTTATCAAGTTTAGTAAAATACTGTTTAGGGAAATATTATTTACTGGATTGAAAACTAACAACCTTTCTGGGTAAATATTTTTAGCAGGCAAGCACGTGTTCTAAGCTATTAGCAGTTAAAGCTAACAAAAGAAACTGATAGCTTAGCACCAGAATCAAACACACACCTATAAAATACCGTTAATAAAAGGGTTAACATGCATAAGCATGGACGGCGCGTTATGATCAATCTGCTGTGTTTAAAATCACCCTTTAAATAAAGTTTGTCTTAACTTTAAAAACACACAAACACAGAACACAAAACTGAGCACATGCTGAGCAGATAACCTGCTAGCACCAAGATAGCTGAGTTAAACACAAACAAAACCAAACTTCATAAAATGAAAAAGTTTAGATTATTTCATTCTAAATCACTTCTATCACTCTGCCCAAACCTTAACATTGTATGTTTCTGAGGAAATGTTGTCTGGGCGATGACGAAGTTTGAAGAAGGTTCTGTGAACAAAGGATTTGCTTCAGCTAACCTCCGCAGCTGTGGGTGAAGGATGGCTAGTTCTGTCGGCCGGCCAACTGCACAGTTAGTATAACCACGGTGATGCGGCCCCTGTTGTCCTCCTTTCAGACCGGGAAACTGCTTCACTCGGCTGGGAACTCTCTGGAACACAGTTTGCTGCTGAAGGCCTGAGAGAGAAAGTCAAGCTACGCTTGTACCTTAATTATCCCGTTCATGAATGAATATACCGGATACACAAACAGTAATTCATTCGTACTTAACTTAGTGCATATGATCGATGATCGTATGACACTCTTGGATCCAGTTTGAAGAGTTTGTCTGTTTGCCAGCAAAGAGACATTAGCGTGCTGTGTCCCCGGCCAGCCTTGCACGGAGTTCAGGTGGTAGAAAAAGGATCATTGGAAAGGTGGGGCTTTTATACGGGCATTGGCATCATGGGAAGTACCCCTTTCCCTGACTGTGCCGGAAGTAGGTTAATGCTATTTATTTTGAAAGTTCCAGAAAAGTCTGTACCGGACTTCATGTTGTAACCATGGCTGTGGTCCCAACAGAGCAAAATATCAGTTGTTAGTGCTTGGTTGTCAGTCAAACTTGAGGCTATAGGAATTGTAACCAATACATTTGTATTAAATCTGCATTTGTAAAACAATTTGGAATCTGTAGAACATGTAAAGTAAAGCTCATTGGATCAATAAGCTTAGCATCTTTTCCTAAATATACTGCAAAGTCAAAGTGTTTTTATGCATGATTTAGTAGTACATTGCTGGAATAATCGAAACTTAGCCTAAGGGATTCATTTGTATGTTGAAATGTTTTCCCGCAAACCTCATACATAAGGTATTGTTCAATAATGCAAGTGGGCAGGCATTTACATGTTTAAATTAGTTGTGGGGAAGAGGCTAAGGTTTAGTATAATTCTACGGATGCAGTGATACTAAGGCCATCGGTGTTATGATTTGGGATTGTTTGGTTTTTGGTTGCAGGTTTTTCCTCTTATGTTTCTCACAGTTGAGGTTTTTAATCATGTTTCTTTTTATTATTTTCCTGGTCATGCTTTAGTTTTTGTCTTCTAGTTCATGTTTTGTAAAGTTAGATTTTTGGATCATGTTTCTGGTGATGCTTTAATTTCATAGTTCACTAGTTGTGTTTCTATTAGTTTGGATTCGAGAATCTCTGTTTTGCTCCAGCCACGTTTTGTTCTCTCCTGTCTTTTTTCAATTAACTTCATTCGGTCCACGTGCACTAAGCATTCAGTCTCCTCGTTTCACCTGGTTTTTGCTCCATATATACAAATCTGTTCTGTTCATTTCTCGCGGAAACCTTTTGGATCATTCATCTCTATTCATGTCACGTCCGTTACTCATGCCAAGCCTGTCTTGCCAGCCTATCCATGTCTGTTTTGCCGCTGAAGTAAGTTTTATTTATTAAACCTTTACTTACCGTCATGCTGCCTGCTCGTCTGCATTCCGGGGTCCTCCGCTACACAAGTTGTGATAAGGACTAATTTTGGCCTCATAATCATACTTGCCCTGAATGCAGCGCAACATGGTTGTCTTTGAAACATATTTTTGCCAACCTTCACCCAGTTTTATGTCTCTTATTTAACATCAGTAAATTTCATCCTATAACAGCTGACCTGCTACGGCCTATTTTTGTTGTAAACCTGCATAGTCTAATATACAGGTCCTTCTCAAAATATTAGCATATTGTGATAAAGTTCATTATTTTCCATAATGTCATGATGAAAATTTAACATTCATATATTTTAGATTCATTGCACACTAACTGAAATATTTCAGGTCTTTTATTGTCTTAATACGGATGATTGTGGCATACAGCTCATGAAAACCCAAAATTCCTATCTCACAAAATTAGCATATTTCATCCGACCAATAAAAGAAAGTGTTTTTAATACAAAAAACGTCAACCTTCAAAATAATCATGTACAGTTATGCACTCAATACTTGGTCGGGAATCCTTTTGCAGAAATGACTGCTTCAATGCGGCGTTGCATGGAGGCAATCAGCTTGTGGCACTGCTGAGGTCTTATGGAGGCCCAGGATGCTTCGATAGCGGCCTTTAGCTCATCCAGAGTGTTGGGTCTTGGGTGTTGGGTGCTCCAAAATCTCCTGATAGCTAGCTGCATTGACCCTGCACTTGATAAACCACAGTGGACCAACACCAGCAGCTGACACGGCACCCCAGACCATCACTGACTGTGGGTACTTGACACTGGACTTCTGGCATTTTGGCATTTCCTTCTCCCCAGTCTTCCTCCAGACTCTGGCACCTTAATTTCCGAATGATATGCAGAATTTGCTTTCATCCGAAAAAAGTACTTTGGACCACTGAGCAACAGTCCAGTGCTGCTTCTCTGTAGCCCAGGTCAGGCGCTTCTGCCGCTGTTTCTGGTTCAAAAGTGGCTTGACCTGGGGAATGTGGCACCTGTAGCCCATTTCCTGCACAAGCCTGTGCACGGTGGCTCTGGATGTTTCTACTCCAGACTCAGTCCACTGCTTCCGCAGGTCCTCCAAGGTCTGGAATCGGCCCTTCTCCACAATCTTCCTTAGGGTCCGGTCACCTCTTCTCGTTGTGCAGCGTTTTCTGCCACACTTTTTCCTTCCCACAGACTTCCCACTGAGGTGCCTTGATACAGCACTCTGGGAACAGCCTATGCGTTCAGAAATGTCTTTTTGTGTCTTACCCTCTTGCTTGAGGGTGTCAATAGTGGCCTTCTGGACAGCAGTCAGGTCGGCAGTCTTACCCATGATTGGGGTTTTGAGTGATGAACCAGGCTGGGAGTTTTAAAGGCCTCAGAAATCTTTTGCAGGTGTTTAGAGTTAACTCGTTGATTCAGATGATTAGGTTCATAGCCCGTTTAGAGACCCTTTTAATGATATGCTAATTTTGTGAGATAGGAATTTTGGGTTTTCATGAGCTGTATGCCAAAATCATCCGTATTAAGACAATAAAAGACCTGAAATATTTCAGTTAGTGTGCAATGAATCTAAAATATATGAATGTTAAATTTTCATCATGACATTATGAAAAATAATGAACTTTATCACAATATGCTAATATTTTGAGAAGGACCTGTAGACTCTTTGTATGCTCTGTTTATTGGCCTAATACCATTTGCCTTAACATGGTGGACAATGTTTTGCTAGGGGCCCTTTGTGTGTTAAATATGTATACAAAACTTTGGCTTGGTGTAGTTTTTTATTAGCATGAAAGTCTGGATGGATGGAAGGATGGATGGATGGATGGATGGATGGATGGATGAATCTAATGTTATCTAAAAATTGTAATGTAAAATGAAACCATAAAGATAATTTTGTTTAAAGACTAATCCACTACTTGAGATTTAACAAAACCATCCATTGTCCTTTTTGAAGCTTTTGTGTTCTTATAGGCCTGTGCATCGTATCAAATCACACTCTGCAATGTGAAAATTGCAAATAATTGTTTGGCGCAATAACCGATAAGCTTTTATGATTCAAGTGCTATGCATCCTTGCTGGATTTTCTTTAAAAATTCTGTGTTCCTCTGACCATCTAAAATCATGAATGTTAGGTAACTGAACTCCTTGAATTGCTTTTAGTGTGAACGTGGGCATGCATGGAATGGAGACCAGCCCAGGGTGTACCTCATCACTCACACAATGATTGCTTTAGATAGGCACCAGCCCCCCACAGCCCTTCGAGGATTAGGGAGATATTAAGAAATAAATGGATGAATGGTTTTGCATGTCCAGCACGTTTCAGATGGAAGTTTACTGGTGAGAGATGGCAGATCAATATGATCTTCAAAGAACAAATAACCACATATTTTTGATGCAGAAATATACTGCTATATTTCTGCTATACTGTTATTTACCGTCAGATGAGCATTAAAATAGTGTTTACACAAACCACTATGACATTTTTAATGGTGCAGTGTAGAAATCCACTTTGCAAACTGCAGCAGTCTGACTAGTTTTTAGCTAAAACTAATCTGTAGGGTGCAACAATATTAATATACCCATGTAAGACACTGACTGCTCATTATCTCCCAACAGAAGCTTGATATCCATTTAACTTAAAACTTAAACCAACAGGTCAACATGAAGATCTTTCCTGAAGTCTAAAGTCATGATTGTTGTTTTGTTTTTGTTTCTGGCTGTGATCTGAGTCAGTATTTTCTTTACCTGCTGTCTGTTCGGTGCCACCCCTTTAAATGGGACTTTTATTGTCGCTTTTGGTGTGAAGAGTTAGTGCTGTCACAAAAAATAGGTTTTCAGTCAAATCAATTGATAACCCACAGCTCATATTTTTGTTAACTGGAACCATTGACATATGCTTTCAACTGTCTGTGAAGAAAGAGGGCATAAATCCATCATTCAAAGGAATGTTGTTGAATTTTATATTTGTTTTTGCTCTGAAGCACAAATCAAAGCAGCAACAATTCTGGGTTTTAAAATAATAAGGGAGTGGGGGGTTGTGGTTTATGTTTCTTTGGGGCATCTCTCGGGTTGTGTTCCCGGCCTGCACTGTCTGTGTGGACAAAATCTATTAAAAACATGCTGCAGTTACACCTTACCATGCTCTTTGTAGTCACTCTGTAGAGGTGGTAAAGTGTAGTCGAAGTGACAAATTTATTCGTTGTAGTGTTATTGCTAAAAATAGCAGATTTCTTTCTGCAGTTTCTCACATGGTTCAGCAACAAAGCAAGATGTCGATCAACAGTACTGCTGTGAGGAGTTACCAGCTTAGCGTCTGCAGACGTAACGGCTGTGTTTAGAAATCTGGAGGGAAACGCAAACAAAAATGAAGCAATGGTAAATGACAGTTCTATGAAAAATAGGTCTGGGTCTCTTTATTAAAACACGCATTGATATGATAAATAAAGCATAAAAACATCAATACCTTACCAGCTGTTGTTTTTAATTCTCTTTGCCGAATGGTGCACCTTTGTGTATTTTGGTTGTAGCATATTAATCACAAAGCAGTGCAACAGGGTGTGCTGCATTTATAAAGTCTAAGTCTACAGCTTGGAATTAAAGTGTTCATAGGAAACACATAAGAAGAGAAGTGACAGTACGTGGAAAGTATTTAGACACCAAGACACATTTTTATTGTAAATTTCTTTTGATCACTACAATCAGAGATCCGGTTTTTGGATGCTCTTTTGGGAATTCTTTCTTCTTTGTTGTTATCAAAGAAAATGTTTATTTCATCCTTTTAAACAACAGATTAATGCTTTCTAAAGTAACAAGTTGTTTTTGTGTTTTTTCACTCTTATTAGTGGTAATAGTGATAGACATCCTTAAATCCTGTGGTTTTTATCGAGATTGGGGACCGCCAACTACGCACAGTGGCTGTCACGGATGGGTGAGGATGTGTATTCGCTGGGGGAGAGGATAAAAACAATAAAGCATGGAGGCTCGCCTAGGGAGTGGGAATGAAGCACTAATAACACTGTGAGAATTTTTTCCTAATTTTCTAGATGAAAAAGCACAATTTACCTCCACACAAATTAGCATGAAACTCCAAAGTAATTATAATCTGAGGAGATGATTATAGAAGAGCATCAGTGTGAGCAATGACAGCCTTTGAATCCGGCATCTCGGACATAAGACGTCAGAAAAGCACAACAATAAAAACAACAAAGGCAAAACAAATGTAGGCAAATTATTAAGACAATTATAAGGGAAAATATGTCATTATTTTTCAAAAGTGTTTCAAATCAAAGCATATATTTTGGTACAGTCACCAAATAATGTCTATCCTTGTTTTAGAGTAAAAAGAGTAAAAGTAGTCACACAGTTTTCTTACATCTTGTCACCAGAAACCTCTTGATATTTTATTATGATTTTATGTCATAAAACAAAACAAAAAAAGATGCCTGTCTCACTGCTCTCACATATTTTGTGCAACACTCTTAACATACTTCTCTGCTACTGCAGACTTTTTCATACAATACCACAGCTCTTCTCTCTGCAACCTGTCATTTGCTTTTTCTAGATCTACAAAAATGCAATGCAGCTCCCTTTGACCTTTACTGTACTTCTCTATTAACATCCTCAACACAAATACTGCTTCTGTAATACTTTTTCTTGGCATGGGATCATACTGCTTCTCACAAATGCTTTGTTTTGATCTCAGTCTAGCTTCCATTACTCTTTCCCATCCCTTTAACATCATTGTATGACTCATTACCTTTATTCCTCTGTAGCTGCCACCACTCGGCACATCTCCGTTGTTTTTGAAAATTTATCATCGTCATCAAACATTTAAATCATTAAACAGCCTAGTCAAAAACTCTACAGCTGTCTCTCCTGGACACTTCCAAACCTCCACTGGTTCATCCTCACTGATCTTTGCTACTTCCTGATTGCTTCTTCTGCTCTTTGTTCTTTCAACTATTCATAGTATTCCTTCTATCTACTTATCACACTTGTTGCACCTGTCAGTACATTTCCATCTTGATCCTTAATCAACCCAACCTGCTGAACATCTTTCCCATCTCTGTCTCTCTGCCTGGCCAACCTGTATAAATCCTTCTTTCCCTCCTTACTGTTCAACCTGTCATACATGTCAGGCACTATATGTCCTTTGTTTGCCCTTAGCAACCTCTAACCTCACTTTGTACTCTCCCTGTACTTCTGGGGACTCTCTTCAGTTCTCACAGTGTCCCGGTTCTTCTTAGCTGATCTCTTTCTCCTTACGCACTCCCGTACTTCCTCATTCCACCTCCAAGCCTCCTTATCAACTTTCTTTCCAGAAGACATAGCAAAGACTTTCCTATCTGTCTCCCTGATGGCATTAGCTGTAGTTTTCCGGGCATCTGGAAGCCCCTCCTGGCCACCCAGAGCCTGTCTCAACTCTTCTCTGAAAGCCACACAGCTTTTACCACTTTGTCATCTGCTCTGCCTTTGTCCTTTTAATCTTCCTCATCACCAGAGTCATTCTACACATCACCATCCTGTGCTGACTGGCAACACTCTCACCTACCACTCCCTTGCAGTCACTGAGTTCCTTTAGATTAAATCGTCTATACAAGATGTAATCCACCTGTGTCCTCCTGCATCTGCACTTGTAAATCTCCCTGCGCTCCTGCGTCTTCTAAAAGAAAGTATTCACTACAGCCATTTCCATCCTCTTTGCAAAATCTACAGTCACCTGTCCTTTTGCATTCCTGTTCTGGAAACAAAATCTGTCAGTTTCTCATCACCTCTGTTCCCTGCTCTAACATGTCCCTTCAGATTGACACCAATCACCACTCTCTCACTCATGGGGATATTCTGTATCACCTCATCTAGCTCACATCAGAATCTCTCCTTCTCTAACTCAAATCCTACCTGAGGGACATAACCACAAACAACATTGAGCATCACACCTTTGTTTTCTGTCACCCTATCTTCACTCTTTTCAACTCTAGAACATTCCTAAAAAAACTCCTCCTTTAAGATAGCTCATACACCATTTCTCTTCCCACCTACATCATGGTGGAACAGCTTGAACCCTGCTCCTCAGCTTCTAGCCTCACTACCTTTCCACCTGGTCTCCTTAGGGTGTGCCTCTGCACATCTGTAAACTAAAACAATATCCAATTTTTCTTTCCAAAATTCTTTAACCTCAGTCTGATTGGATGCACAGGATTTATGAACAGTAAAGTGAATAATACACAGTCTTGCTACAGATTACAAAGTGAAATGGTCTGGGCTTTGACAGGGTCATTCTAGCACAGGAATGTGCTTTGGTTTAGTCATTTCATTAGAGCTCTGGCTGTATGTTTAGGGTCGTTGTTCAGCTAGAAGGCACATCTCCATCTCAGACTCAAGTCTTTCGCAACCTCTAACAGGTTGTCTTACAGGATTTTCCTGTATTTAGCATTATCCATCTTTCCTTCAACTCAGATTCCCAATCCCTTCTGAAAAAAGCATTGCCACTGTATAATGCAGCCCCCACCATGGTGGTGGTGTGTTTCCAGCAATGTGTAGAGTTGTGTTTTTCTTTACAGATAGGCTTTTGCGTGTATGCCAGTCAGTTTGGTCTCATTTGATTAGAGCCCTTTCTTCCACATGTTGTACAAACCGCTAACTATTTTTAGCTTTCCTCCAGCAATAGCTTTCTTCTTGTCACTCTTCTATAAAGGTCAGATTTTAGATTTTGTTTTTTGTTTTTATTGGTTGCTTTGACAGTCAGCTCTATGAGCTTTAGTTAGCTGAGTTGAAGTAAAGGAGGCTAAATACAAATAAACGCCACACACAGGATGAGGAGACATTTGATTAAATTTGCTTTATAAACAAATAAATGGACTAACTCTGAGCACATTTGATAAGATCAAGTAATTGCCTTGAAATTCAGCAAGGACAGCAGAGGTAATTGCCGAGTTTAATGAGCAGTGTAACTGTATCTGGGTGTCTGATCAATACCATGCTAAACTGGGCAGCTATGTGTGAAGATCGAGTTGGCGTGATCTTTTCAGACTAAATTAGAATAGATTCAGCTAGAGATGGAGAATGTGCTGATATTGTAAAACTAGAATAATTCACCAGTATGCATCCAACTGGTATGCCTGATGGTGTTCAGTTGTATGAAGCCAAATTTTCAACTGACCTTTAAGATGTTCTTTGTGAGCAAATGCAGACTTCAATCTTAAATTGCTGGAACCTGATTGGCTTTTTATGGGCAAGTGATGTTGTTACTGAGAGCTGCCATTAATAATGATTAGCCAGAATGTTTGTTGCCTTGTGTCTGAAAACTGTACCTCGGTGCTGAAGCACAGTCAACAGTGCAGATCTTCCTCAGTCAGTCAGTCAGCACCACCAGGAGCAGCTGAATATGGAGCAGCTCTATTAATGTCATTGCATTTATCTTCTGCTTGACCTTTAGTCAAATGTTAATTTTGTCATTGCTTCATATTTGTATTCTGTTCCCTGCCGTCCTATCTACATTTATTTATTTGTCAGTCCTATTTTCTGTGATATTTTCTTTTATTATGGCCAAATCACCATTTGCTCTGTCAATTCAGATATACTTGCACAGGCATTGATCTAAAAATGGGAGAAGCAGCAGTCTTTTGATGTTCCTGTGCTCTTTTTGTCATCTGCTTCTTAGAAACTGATACTTGGATTTCATGGTGCATTTCCTATTGTACAGATCTTCTCAGAAGAAAGACAAGAGGATTTCTCAGTTGGAAATACACCAGGAATACTCCCTTACCTCTAACTTGGGGATGTCTCCAAGCAACCCAGAGTTCAGTATCCAATATAGATGCATCATACAAACCAGTTTAAACTATTTATTAGGACTTTTGAAAGCTTGTCCTATTAAATCAGTGGCACACATAGTACTGTAAAATCAATATTTGAGAGCATGTTCAAATGCATATAATGGAGACTGTCATGGTGCGTGTTGAGGTACAACCCAAATGCAGAGTGTAGTGGATATGATTAGCAGGATTTAATAAATCACAAACTCACAGCTTTACCAGGTACAGGAACTCAGGCAGGAGAATAACAGGAATAGGAACAGGAAGCAGAACATGGACATGGACTCCGGAGCCACTCAAGGTAACAACCAGTGACAACAAGGTGACAAACAAGAGGAACCAGCAGCAAACAATAAAAACAGAGAGCTTAAATACTGAGGGAAGTGGAGTGTGGACCAATAAACTGGGAGAGGAGCTAATCTGAAGAAACATGGAACAGCTGGTGACCAGGGCTGCAGGAAGACTGAGGGAGAAACTAATTATCCTGATTGAGCAGGAAGTGCAGGAAGGAAACATGGACATGTCTACTGAACAGATAAACTAAACAATGAAACTAAACTAGGGGACATAACCAAGTGGAAACAAGATCTATAAGAAAATATAAACTAAACACACAAGAATCCAGGAATCAACAAGGTTAAACAGAAGGAATCTAAATGAACCTGAATGAACAGAAAGGAAACAAACACAAAAACCTAACAGACAGAACCTGACAGAAACAAATGCATTAGTATTGTCTTGTCTTGCTACTACTTGCTACTAGGAATCAGCAAGGTTTTATATAAGGGCAGCCTACAAACATAACTCTGGTCCCTACAAATACTTTTTTCTTACAAATGTGGCACCATTTAAAGGCAAACAAGCAGGCTTTTCAACCGTATTTTATTTATTGTCCAAGATTCATTTCTAATAATAATCATCTTTATTGGTCATTGCACATGTACATTACAACAAACTTTGTTCTCTGCATTTAACCAATCCCTTATAGGGAGCCGTGGGCTGCCATTGTGCAGCACCCAGGGAGCATTCTGGGGAACATTCTTGCTCAGGGACCCAGAGTGGCAGTCTGTGGGATACAAACCTGGCCCCTTGTGTACCCTCTGGAATGCATAACTTCTGTTGTAACCACTAGGCCACCACTCCTCATTTCCTGTTTTGTGCCAAATTTAGTTTGGAATTACTTTGTAACATGTTTATTCCATCCAGCAGGCTGACGGATCACTCAAACAAATAGCCTACAGCTTTTTTTTGCTTTTTATGTGAACATTACAGGATGTCAGAGATTATTATCTATAGTCGCCCACATAAGCCTGCTCATCCTCTGTGTGAGCACTACTCTCACTCTTCTGTATCTGCCTTTCATTACGGTGATTGCAGGAGCAATAAAGCACAAATGAAATGCTGCAGCTGAGTAAAGAGTGTAGTTTTTCACAATCCACAGCTCTGTAAAATTTAACCCAAAACTGAATGAAAAAAAGTCAAGGTTGCGCTTTAGCACAGTCCCACTGCATGCAGAAGTAAACACTTTGAATATAGAATTTTTCTCTTTGAACAAAACATTACAGTGGTTATCGTGCCATTAGCATTTGTGAACTGAGAACATATGAGTGTATTTGCAAACCAAGCTCTTACCCTCTTGCTTCCTGATGTACCTCTTACAAATGTCAATTTTCTGGAGCTAAAAGCCATGCCGCTTAGTTTTCCCTACTCCTCAGAACCGTTTAGGCAACTCTACCCTTTACACAGGTACAGTTGAGGGTTAAGAATGAGGGACAAGAAAATAAAACTGGATTAGTTTTAGTTGTTTCTAAGATTGACGCTGTCAAGCAGAGGAGATTGCAGCCATAGATGTGCATCTCCCACTCTAAATTATTCCTAAAATATCCCAGTAAAGTCAAATGGCCAGGACTTTGTTAATACAAATGTTCTGTTCATTTTTACAAAGCTAAAGTGTGTAAAACAAAGTTTATTTGGAAGAGAGTCACAAATAAAAGAGAGCAAATGTCAAAGCTTGAGACAGTAACACAGACTTAATATCCAACAGTGCTGTCATCTTTTCCCAGGGATGTGTTGATTCATTTGCAGCTCTGATGTCTCTCACTGTAATTTAAAGGGCCTCCACCGCTGCTGAAGCCTTACAAGACAGGAAGTGAAATTGAGGGTCTCAGAGCAGGATTTTTTATTAGCTGTTGGAAATCAGCCAGTTAAAATAGGCAATTGGATTTGCAGCCTTTCTTTTATTTTTATTTTTTCTTTTGATTTGCGATAAGTGACTTTTCGTGTAGAAGAAATCAGTACTAATTTCACAGTTTTGTGCTTTCAGTCTTTTTCTCTCAGGGTCCACTATCCACATATGTCTCCTTTGAACCTGTCTCAGGGACTCCTATGCTCTGGCTGGAGGCCTGGTTGTGGTGAACGATGCAAATAATTGATTTCAGTTCAAATGAACGTAATCGTAATCCCATGCTAAGTGGCTGCTGTTTAATTTCATATTGATGAATGAACTATCTTAGCTGCTGCTCAGAACAATGGTTTCTAATTAGAACGCTAATTGCGGACCAATTGATAGGCTGTTGGTGCGATCGTATAGTGATGATGCAGATCAGTCGCTGAAGAGTTGTTCCTGGAGAAAACATTTGAGCTCTTGTTGAGGTGAGTTTGTCTGGTGGTACAGGTAGATATTCACTATTTCAGGAAAGCCCTTTGAAAAGCTCTGTTGGTTTATCTTCGCTGTTCTACACTGTGACAGCAGGAGGAGGTATTTGAAATGGGAGGCAGAGATGATATCCTTTATAACATTTGTCAGGCTGTGTCGGAACATAGAAAAGTCAAATAAATGTTGTTGAATATGAACTAGTTTTATATTCCAGCTGCACAGCCTTCACTTCCTGTCTCTGTTAAGGCATAAAAAATGGTTTTCTTCTGTCAAAGACTACAACAGTATTTGTAAAACTATCCTGAAAGTCATATTTACACTTCAGCTTTTACAGAAAATATGCAAATACCACAAACACATCAACATGGTATTAATGTGAAACACAATGCCCACACGTCCATTCTCCATTGTGTAATCTGCATCACAACTTTAGGTTTATGAGACTAGAGTTCCACATAAATGCCAGCAGGTGGCAAACATCTGCTGGCTGGTCAACTGTCTATACAAAATAGAAATTCTTAAAGAAATAATGATACAAGTCTGAATAAAACCAATTACCACTCATACATCCAAAACATTGGCACCATGACTGTGTTGTTGCCGGAGACATGAAAACAATCAGTTTGTACATAGCCACAGTTGTCTGAAGCATGTGTACCAGTGGCAGCGTCTTGATTAGATGCACTTCTTGAAATCTTTTAAAATCTTGTCACTTTATATGAAAGTTGTATTTGTGAATTAAATGCCGGAGTGGTCTTCTTTTACTAGCAGCTTGTTTGTTTTGGAATAGATCTGCTGCAAGAGGATCAAAATAGAGACGCATCAGCCAAGAACAGTTGACTTTACTCTTTAATACTGGAAAAGCATCCTGTTGTAGGGCATTTCTAAAACAAAGCATGCTTGTGAAAGAACGTTTCTTATTTTGAAGCCAAGCATCTACAGGTCCTTCTCAAAATATTAGCATATTGTGATAAAGTTCATTATTTTCCATAATGTCATGATGAAAATTTAACAATCATATATTTTAGATTCATTGCACACTAACTGAAATATGTCAGGTCTTTTATTGTCTTAATACGGATGATTTTGGCATACAGCTTATGAAAACCCAAAATTCCTATCTCACAAAATTAGCATATTTCATCCGACCAATAAAAGAAAAGTGTTTTTAATACAAAAAACGTCAACCTTCAAATAATCATGTACAGTTATGCACTCAATACTTGGTCGGGAATCCTTTGGCAGAAATGACTGCTTCAATGCGGCGTGGCATGGAGGCAATCAGCCTGTGGCACTGCTGAGGTCTTATGGAGGCCCAGGATGCTTCGATAGCGGCCTTTAGTTCATCCAGAGTGTTGGGTCTTGAGTCTCTCAACGTTCTCTTCACAATATCCCACAGATTCTCTATGGGGTTCAGGTCAGGAGAGTTGGCAGGCCAATTGAGCACAGTGATACCATGGTCAGTAAACCATTTACCAGTGGTTTTGGCACTGTGAGCAGGTGCCAGGTCGTGCTGAAAAATGAAATGTTCATCTCCATAAAGCTTTTCAGCAGATGGAAGCATGAAGTGCTCCAAAATCTCCTGATAGCTAGCTGCATTGACCCTGCCCTTGATAAAACACAGTGGACCAACACCAGCAGCTGACACGGTACCCCAGACCATCACTGACTGTGGGTACTTGACACTGGACTTCTGGCATTTTGGCATTTCCTTCTCCCCAGTCTTCCTCCAGACTCTGGCACCTTGATTTCCGAATAACATGCAGAATTTGCTTTCATCCAAAAAAAGTACTTTGGACCACTGAGCAACAGTCCAGTGTTGCTTCTCTGTAGCCCAGGTCAGGCGCTTCTGCCGCTGTTTCTGGTTCAAAAGTGGCTTGACCTGGGGAATGCGGCACCTGTAGCCCATTTCCTGCACACGCCTGTGCACGGTGGCTCTGGATGTTTCTACTCCAGACTCAGTCCACTGCTTCCGCAGGTCCCCCAAGGTCTGGAATCGGCCCTTCTCCACAATCTTCCTCAGGGTCCGGTCACCACTTCTAGTTGTGCAGCGTTTTCTGCCACACTTTTTCCTTCCCACAGACTTCCCACTGAGGTGCCTTGATACAGCACTCTGGGAACAGCCTATGCGTTCAGAAATTTCTTTCTGTGTCTTACCCTCTTGCTTGAGGGTGTCAATAGTAGCCTTCTGGACAGCAGTCAGGTCGGCAGTCTTACCCATGATTGGGGTTTTGAGTGATGAACCAGGCTGGGAGTTTTAAAGGCCTCAGGAATCTTTTGCAGGTGTTTAGAGTTAACTCGTTGATTCAGATGATTAGGTTCATAGCTCGTTTAGAGACCCTTTTAATGATATGCTAATTTTGTGAGATAGGAATTTTGGGTTTTCATGAGCTGTATGCCAAAATCATCCGTATTAAGACAATAAAAGACCTGAAATATTTCAGTTAGTGTGCAATGAATCTAAAATATATGAATGTTAAATTTTCATCATGACATTATGGAAAATAATGAACTTTATCACAATATGCTAATATTTTGAGAAGGACCTGTATTTCTTGTTTCATCAAAACAGAGTGTATTCTGTTGGACCAAAACACTGAATCAATGAATGATGGCTGATATCATGTAGGGTTAATGTATCAAATTGTCAGTGTATCAGGTAGATATTGTGTCAGCCATAAAGGTTGTCCAGAAAACTGTACATCATTGCAAAGCCACGGCTGCACAGGATACAACTATTGAGCAGAACCTCACAGATGTATACATATAATGCCTTGCAAAAGTATTCATACTTCATGAACGTTTTCACATCTTATGATGTTACCGTAGACTTCAACATGTTTTATTTGGATTGCATGTCACAGATCAACACAAATTAGAGAAAAGTTTGCATAAGGATGAAAGAGCATGCATGTTATTTTGCAAATATAATCTGAAAATGGTAGCATGTACATGTATTTAGCTCCCTTCAGGCATGCTTTGGATAATCACCTCTGTTTCAGGGTATCTCTATCAGCTTTGCACATCTAGACATTTTTGCCAGTTTTCTTTTCTGATTCTCTGACCAAAGCTCTCCTTATCCAACCTGACAGCCTCAGTGGATGGCCATGCGTTGTGAGGCATTAAATTGTGTCATACTTATTTTTAAAAGATGGATTCTACATAGCTCTATGATATCTTCAAAAGCTTGGGATATTGTAAAAACCCTGTTTTAAACTTTTCCACAACTTTCTCCCTGACCTGTCTGCTCTGTTCCTCAGTCTTCAGGAGGCTGTTTGTTCTCTAATTTTCTTCAACAAACCTCTGAAGCATTCAAAGAAAAGCTGGATTTATATGTATCATCTCAGGGTTGGTCTAATAGTAAAGCAGTAGGTAATACACAGTAATGTTTGATATTGGACTATTAAATGTGTTTGTGTGGTGATGATAGTATAGGAACAGTGGCTCTTAGAGCCTGCCAGGTTCCCTCTCTCAGGACACTGCAGCTCTGATCAAATCATTTAGTCTGATCCGGGAGAATGAAATGGAGTTAAAGAAGGTCAGCCTGTGGCGCCGTGTTTCTCACTCTGCTCTAATCTAATAAGAGCGCATTGAGAGAGGCTTGGATTTGACTGTAATCCATCTGCATTTCTCTCTTTCTTCCTGATTTGTTTGCAAAATCCATCTCCCCCTCTGTCTCTCTCCCAATTTAATTCAACCTCATCCTCACTCAGTTATTGGGATTCAGCTCCTCTGTTTCACATTTCACCCTTTTCTTTAATCACCAGACCTCTTGGTTCATTGATACTGACAGTCAGGCTTTATTGCAAGTGTTTCAATTGGGATCATTTTTGGATGTAAAATATCTTACAAATCAGCTTAAAATGAATCTAAAGACTAACATGAAGATTTTTTTTATCATTTTCAGGGCATCACAATCATGACACACCTCACCTCCCATTTAATACTATATAATTCAATACTGATTGGTTATAATTACAAATTACTTAAACAAATGAAATGCATTTTGATGAAGTGTCCTGTCTTTTGTTATCAGCCCAAATTACACAGGAGCATGACTGATTTCTGTCTGTGATGCTACCTTAGGACACCAAATCAATACTTTATGGAATATGTCATAAATCTCCATAAATCCAAAGGCAGGCATCCATAATTTTTGAATTGAATGAGAGATAAGTATTCCCATATAAAATGAAAGAGAGATATATCATTACAAATCTAAAAACATCATATTTTGTAAAGGAAACACAAGAAAATGTCAAATGTAAAATGTATTCATTGTATTTTTTTTCTTTTTCTTCCAACCCTCTTGGAAAGAAAATGCCAGCATCACACTTTCTAAATCTAAATTCCCCTTCCTTAGCACAGAGAGCAATAACTGTCTTTTGAATGACTTATGAAAGAATCTGTTCCCCGCTTCTTCCCATTTCTCTAACCCTATTTACGCGCTAACAGACGTGGCTGTTATCATGTTCCATCCGGGGAGTCGACACCGAGTTTCCTAAAGAGTCCTCTGGGAGGGTGGTGCAGATATGGGATGTGTGGCAACAGCAGAGACTTTGGTGTGAAAAGGGATGTGTGTGGGGTTGAGAAATGCAGATGTCATGATGCAGACATACAGTGGGTAGAAATACTGTTAACGTCCTGTTAAAATGCCTGGTTTCTGTGTTGTAAAAATATGAAACCAGGGTAACTCACTTCAGAGGTTTTGCCTTTTGTAAGGTGACATGAATTATTCTTTTGTCTGGACTAAGGTGTAGCGTTAAATGACAAAATTATTTTCTTCCAGAGAAAACCCTGGGCTCTGACTGAAATCTCCCAAACATTTTTGGAAGAGTGTGTTATAATCTGATCTCAATATTCCAACCAAACTGGAAATTTTCAGCCACAATTCCAACTAGTATGTTTAGCACAAAAACGACACTGCATAGCAACAAACGAATGCCCTATTTATAGTGAAGCATGGTGGTGGCAGGCTCATGGTCTGGTTTTTAATTTTCTTCAATTCTAAATACCAGTCAGTTTTTTCCAAAGACCTTAAGGTGTCTGCTAGAAAGTGGAAGATGAAGAAGGATTTCATATTTCAGCATCACAATGAGTCCAAACATAATGTCAAAACCAACAAAAATTAATTTCATGAGAAGAAAATGTATGTTTTTGAATGACCTAGGCAGATTACAGAAATAAATATGAGGGATAACCAGAAGAGAGTTGTGGACAAGATATGTCCTCACAATCTGGGAGAGAACTTCTGCAAAGTAACGTGCCATGTCAAGAAAGGGGATGCTGACTCCTACCAAAACAACCTGAACACTAAATCAAATGAAATGGTGGTTCAAAAGTTTATGAATTTGAAGGGGTGCACACTTATACAACGAGGTAGTTGCAGCCGTTTTTTTTTTTGGGATTTCTTTTTTTTTTTCATTTTTTCAGATTAGTTTCTTTTGTTGTGGAACTGTACCAGATATATTTTGCTATAAATGTGCAAAAAGGTTTAATCAGTTTTTTTTAATGTAACAAACATCATGTATTTTCAGGTACCCCATTTACCTGTCGTATATTGACAAATGTGTCAGAAATATATGCATATGTCGGAAAATGTTGTGAACAATAGTATCATTCTCTGTCCAGACTGGTTCATGATGTTGAATTAATACTGCAGGTTACTTGGGTTTTTTAGGCTTTCTAATGACAGAGAAATTGCCACTATTAAGTTACTGAATAGGTTGAAAAAAAGAAAGAAAAATTGCGCTCTAGTTTTTAACTATTGATTGGTTTTTACTTTGGACACCTTATGAGATCATCATTAAGGATTTAACATGGATTAGAAGCGAAAGGATGATTTCACTTTAAATATAATTGTCCTCAACTATATATTTCTATCAAAATGCAAACATATCCTGTAAGGAAGATCAGCCACTTTTTACTCACAAAACATATTATAGTTTGATAAATGGCTTTGCTCTCCTGTTGTGGGTTTGCTTCATATTTATGACTGATATAGCCTTCAGATTGCTTTGTTTCTCCTGCAGTTCCAATCATCTCATACATTTCAGAACTGATCCGAAAGGTAAATTAATCCGACCCTTTAGGCTCTCACTTAAAATACAGAACAGAATATCAACAGCGCCATGCTCTATAATGTGTAAAAACTGTTCTTTTCTCTGAGGACTTTGGACAGCATCAATATCACAAAAGGAGAATTCTGATTTATTTGACAGAATTAAGCATTTAGCTACAAGGTTCTGGTGTCATCTAGACATTTTACTGATCCAACTGAAAAAGTGATTTCCTAATAAATATTTTACAGAAATCTGTTTTATTCAGATTATCGATTGCTAAGAGTTATCACCCCAGTTTGTTTCAGAAATTTTCCCCATTCCATCATAGTCAAATCAACCACTCATTTTCTGAACCCATCCAGTCTGGTCCAGTGTGGTGTGGGGTCTGAAGGCTTATATAACAGTCAGCAGGAGAGAGGTGTGTTTTAGGACTGTGAGATTTACGAAGTGGAAGGAAAACAAAACATAGTTTTCAAAATTGAACAAGCTTTGCACATCTAACAACAGTTTGTGTCCATTCTTGAGTGCAAAGTAACTCAAACTCAGTCAGAAGTTATGGGGAGCTTCTGTGGACATCCATTTTAAAATCTTGCCATTGATTCTGAATTGGATTGAGGTCTGGTCTTTGACAACGGCGTTCTCACATGAATATGCTTTGATCTGCTGTGTTCCTTGGTCTCAATGGTGCTGCTTGTTCACTAATAGGTGCATTTATGCGGAGATTACATTACATACGAATCGACTATAAACACTAATTAGGTGACTTTTGAAAGTAACTAATTGCACTGGATTTTATATAGGGGTGTCAGAGTAAACAGTTGTCATATTTCTGTTAATTTAAAAGTTTGAAAACCATGTCCTACTTTTCTTACACTTCCCAATAATTAACTACTTTGTGTTTCTTTATTGCATAAAATTTAAATAAAATACATTCAAGTTTGTAGCTGACATGTAAATAAGTAGTTTCATATAAGTGCAGTTTTACAAGGCACTGTTCAGTCAAGCTTTTTTCAAGTTGGTGTAGCATATTTACACAAACTTCCTAGCATTAATTTTCCTATACCGTGCCCTCATGTTCTCATGTGGGATTTTGGGTTTTCCTTCTATCAGCTTATTTGGCATTGTCGTGTGTGTGTGTCGCGTCAAGACAATCGGCACCATGTTCCTTGCGGGAACTCCTGGCTGACAAGCTGACATTTGCCGCAACACTGACGTCTTTGAGCTGCTCTCATCAGCATGACGGCGGACTTAGGCAGGAGCAAGAACCTCTGAGAATTGACAGTTCGCTCAGCCGGCTCAGACCCACACATGGCACAGAGACACGCGGAGGTTTTCAGAGACAGGCTTTGAAGTGTTCAAGCAGGACTTAACACACAAAGACACTGCTGAGACATATAAGGAGCATTAGGTCCTGAATTCCTTGACTGTTTCAGAATTACCTAGAGTAGCAAATATGTGAAAATGACTGACTTTTGTGCTCTCATAGTGAAGACCAACCTTTGGATTCATTCATCGCTTCACCTTCCACTCTAACACAAAAGATGCGGTAAATGTACCATGTCCACTCCGAGGGTGCATTTACATGCAACAGGCAATTCTCATTATCCTTTATAATATTGACCGGGCATCAAAAGATCATCTAACAAGCATAAGGCTAAGGCTTTATCCACTGTCTATCATCTGCTGTAGGCAGGGAATAGTCCATAATTAATCCCCTCTTGACACATGGGCTGTTGTCATAAATAGTTTAAAGTGCCTCATGACTCACTTCACTGAATCAATGTTCAGACTTTACCTATTAACATTAATTAAACACTCTTATATTATTATTGAATCTTCTCCACTTTGACCATTTTTTATTGTAATGACCATTTTGTGATTTTATAAAGCAATCACATCCAGAAGTTTAGGATAAATCACAGAGATGCTTCTAATATTTTACTGGATTCCTTCAATTATACATGCTGACATCTGCTTCTTGTTTCCATCATGAACTTTTCTGGATCTTTATTGGTTTATTCTCATCTCAGCTATAAGGAGCAAAAATCACAGTTTTCATAACACAGACTGATCTGTCTTTTTCCGAGCTCACAAGTGTGAATAAACTAGAGGAAAAAATATCTCCAGGCACTCCAACACTTTATTGCCTTTTTTGCTTCTAATATTCCCTGTAATATTTACCTTTGATCTAACGTTATAAATTACACATGCAGTTTTTCACATTGCTTAGAATTGAACGATGTAGTCTAAAAATGGAATATTTGCACATCTGCTTTCCTTTTAATGGTGATAAAAATAAAAAGCTTATGTAAAGACACACGTTTCAAACAGGATAGTGTTGCTTAACATCTAATTCTTTTAAAATTAAAAAATTAAAAAACTACATTTGATCTAAAACTTCAGTTTAATATTATTTTTAAAAAGCTATATGTCATGTAAGTCTAGGGTTTTCAGGACCAACGTGCGAACAGGAGTTCGGGAGCCGCATGGTGAGTAAAATAACAGAAACTGGTAAACTTCAAACAGAGAACAGGAAGCGCAACACCAGCAGAGCTACATGCGTGGAGGTGGTGTAGAAAATGACCAGTGAACTAGAAGGGCTAACCGTGTGAAATGTGAAGCAGCTGGTGAATGCAGAGCAACTGAAGGAGGGAGAGTAACTAACACTGTGGGGACACAGAGAAACGCAGGGAATGTGACAGAAATATCAAAACACAAGAATGGACCAAGAACCTAATATACCATGAATGAACTGAAATAACAGCAGGTAGAGAGCATAAACAGGGAAATGCAAAGATACAATCAAGAAGGAACTCAAACCCAAACACCTAACACAGGCGGATCATGACACTATACATTTATAATTATGAAAGCCTGTTTTATTGGTGTGTGTGTTGGTGTTATCTTGGACCTTAAAAGTTCCAAACTTTGCAGATAAAGTTTTTTTGAATTTGTTATTGTGCCTTTTCATAAAAACGTTAGCTAAACCATACCTAACACTGAAGTCACGTCTTCACTGTTTCTATATAAAACAAAGAGTCCTTTGGTTTTTCCACATCCATCATACCAGCTTGGTCCTAAATCAAAATGTCACTTCAAATTTCTCTTCCAGTTTGCTCGTCCCTCTGTTGTCCGCTTTTGCATGACTGTTTAAGAATTGTTCATTTTGACTAGGCAATACACAAGGTAATAAAAAAAATCAGATTGTGATGACATCTCCTGTCTATAGTCCACTTCAGGTCATTGTAAAGATTTTCTAATGTATTTAGTGTAATTAGTTTTGTCTTGTGATGCCATTTTTTTTAAATTTAGACTCACTGTGACAATGAAAACTAAAAGCCCGCTTTAGGATTTGGGTCAAAACTAACTGGTAAAAGGAACTGCTCATCCACCTGGCCAAAAATTCCAGTTCCAGCTAAAGAAAACTAATCAAACTACTCTGTTTCATTGTTGGTACAATGTTCTTTCTGTGATGCTTAGTGTTCTTTCTGTGCCAAACATACATTTTGAAAATGTGGCCCAAAGGTTCCAGTAGCACATTCTCCTCCACAAGGTTTTGGGGGATTTCAGTAAGGCCTGCATGTTGTCTATGTGATGGATCTGCACAAAATATTCTATCTTGGTGAAGTGAAACGAGAAAAAAAAAAAAAAAAGAAAAAATTGAAAAGTGGCATGTGCATTTGTATCCACCCCCTTTGAGCCCCTAAAATGGTCTGATGCAACCAATTACCTTTAAAAGTCACAATTAATTTTCAGAAAGTGAGTTTACCAAAAGGCACGAATGGGCGACTCAACTTCCCAAATGTATGAAGGAAGGTGACCTGGTCACAAGAGACAAAAATTTAACTTTTCAGCTACCAAAGAAAACATTATCGGCACATCTCATCATCCCAGGAAGACCAGCCCCACAGTGAAAGATGGTGGTAGTAGCATCATGCTGGGGATGAGGGTGTTTTTCAGCAGCAGGGACTGGAAAAACTGGTCTGAGTCAAGGACAAGTTGGATGGTGCTAAATACAAGGTTATTCTTGCAAAACCTATGGCAGTCTGTCTGTAATTTGGAACTGGAACGCAGGTGCACCTTCCAGCTGGACAATGACCCAAAGCATACTGCTAAAGCAATACTCAAGTGTTTTATGGAAACATTTATAGGTGTTGGAATGACCTGGTCAAAGTCTATGAGCAGGTTTTCCTTGAGGAATGGGCACAAATCCCATGTGGCAAGCTCATAGAAATTTGTCCAAAGTGACTTGCAGCTGTAGTTGAAAACGTGGCTCTACAATGTGCTGACTTTAGAGTGAGTGAACAGTTATGCACGCTGAAGTTTTCTTTTATTTGTTGTTTGCATCACAATAAAACATATTTCATCTTCAAAGTTGTAGGCATGTTCTGTAAATGAAACAGTACAAACTCCAAAACAATCAGTTTTAATTCTAGGTAGCGAGGAAACAAACATCAAAAATGTCAGTGGGGCTGAATATTGCAAGGCAATGTACATAGGGAAAATACATCAGATTGGTGTCGGCCTCTTGACTCCAGTTTCCATTCATTTGCTTTTGCTGTGCTGTTGTGAATTCTCACGCCATATTCTGAAATTTCTCAGTGGGCTCTAGGTTATTACAATGTGTATATCGGATCATCTTGATGAACATACAGCCTACAGATTAGATGAGAGGAAGTAGGTTTGTCACCACGTCCTCTACTGTCAGCTACACACATGATATCCTAAATAAAAGGTTGTGTGATGCTGTAGCTCTTTTGTATTTTGACACTAAGAGCATTACAGGTGTTTCTTAAGACCTCAAGTTCCAGCTTGTGAAAAACACTGCAATAATTATATATTCTTCTTAAAAGTTTTATAAAGACTTAAATAATTCAAGCACAAAGTGGTGGGAAATACTTAAGAATAGTAGTTTTGTATGTTTCTATGTTATTTGTGAAATAATCAATATGTTCTTGTTCGATACTGGAGTTATTTGGCCATAAGTGGGCAATTAGCAGTTTTCTTAACTGCACTGATTTATGCTTTATCTGACATTACTTCCTACATTTGTTCTTACATTGAGTGCCTCAGGTCCTGGGGCTCAGATTTAGCTGTGGCTGTTTCTACAGCAGCTGACAGCTTCTATTCTGCAGTTAATGTGGCGAACTGGTAAGCTGCAGTAAAGATAATGTAAGAGTTGTAAGAGTGCTGAAGCTAATTACCAGGCTGGCAGATGCTCGCCAGGTGAAAGGAGCTGTTGGAGATGCAGACAGGCAGAATGAAGAGGGTGTTTTTCTTTATTTTCAGTGAAAAGTAATCAGCTGCAGCAAAGACGAAAGACAGAAGGTTAAAGTGTCCTGGATCTTCAACACACAAATATTGATTTTCAAATATTAATATTTATGTGGTGCAGATACTTTCACAGTGAAGGATTGGGGCTTGCTCTAGTATGCTAATTAAAGTGATGCTTGTGGATGAATGGGTACTGGTCATTTTGCCATTTTGTAACCTTGCCGTTTTGGCTGTTTGACACCTAACTTTATTAGGTAAGAAATTTTGCCATTTACAAACTAAGGGGGACACATGAAATGCTGTTTTCTTAAAGGCAGAAGATGGTCAACAAAACCTTTCAGTCTTAATGCTGACCTGCACAAAACTACTACTATTACTGCTACTGCTACTGCTACAACTACTACTACTACTGCTACTAATATTTTCTTCAACTCTTTGCCATTTTCATAACAGGAAGGGTTATTTAGAGTCACAAGTACATTCAGCATGTAGAGACAAGTACAAGATGGGTGTGTTTTTGTTTATGACTGGCTTTAAAGCAATGCCTGTTGGACAAACTAGTGGGGCAAGCCACTAACACTTTCATTTAGATCTTTAAAGAAATTGGTTTTCTTTGAAGCCAATATTGTAATGCTGCAGTTCATATCTTAACTAAACATCTGGAAAAATTTGAGTATCATGTTACTGTTCAAAAGTTTTGTTACTGATTTGAGTATGAGAAACTCATATATCATATACACTCCGTACACATTTCAGGCCTTTATTTCTTGTAATTATGATGGCTTACAGATAATGAAGAACAGATCATTATTTTTCTTGCTTTACATGTTTGAAATAAACTGCCTCACTAAAAAAAAACTAAATTTAATGTCAGAAAAAGAGGAATATTACAAAGGATTAAAAAACAGTATGTATACATTTAATTTAATGTGCATATTATGGTCTACAGAATCATGGGGAAGACTGCTGAATTGAGAGATGTCCAGAGGACAGTCACCCTCCACAAGGAGGATAAGTCACAAAATGTCATTTTTAAAGAAGCTTGTTGTTCACAGAGGGCTGTATCCGAGCATAATTATAGAGGGTTGAGTGGAAGGAAAAAGTGTGGTAGTAAAAGGTACACCAGCAACAGCCTCGAGAGAATTGTCAACGAATCCCATTCAAGAATTTGGGCGAGCATCACCATTACCAGCACAGCCATCTACTAGGATACTAATTTCATTTTCCAGCAGGACTTGGTACCGGCCCACACTACCAAAGGTACCAAAGCTGGTTCAGTGACCATGGTGTTACTGTTCTTTATTGGCCAGCTAATTGACCTGACCTGAATCCCATTGAGAATCTGTGGAGTATTGTCTAGAGGAAGATGGGAGACACCCGGCAATGCAGATGACCTGAATGCCACTATCAAAGCAACCTGGGCTTCCATTACAGCTCAGCAAAACCACAGGCTGATCCCCTCCATATCACATTGTTGCAGTAATTGTTTGAAGGAACAGAATTTAGGGTTTTTCTTATCTGTAAGGCATAATTATCAAAATTCTTAGAAACAAAGTATTGATTCCTTCTCTGTGTATTTAATCTATATATGAGTTTTACTTTCTAAAATGAGAGACAAAAAATTTTTACTTTTTCAAAATATTCAAATATTTTGATATGTACCTGTAGGGAACACTACTACCAGGTACTAGCCAGTACAATAGCTGGTTACCAAGAACACTGAGCTCAGGTTAGTAGAAAGACATTGGATTGCAAAGCCAATCCCCACTACTGCTTGAGTGTTGGGACATGTGATCTTCTAAATGGCAAAGAATATTCCTTATTCTGTGTTGAAGTTGTTGATCTTGGTTTTACTTGTGCATTAGTCTTATTCAAAAATGAATGAACTTCCAAGGACGATAAAAGAAAACTAAAAGTTATTCCGGAGCTTGTATTACAGGAGTAGTCACAAAGTTGTCATCTCAAATTATTAATGCTAGGGTAAAAAACCACGTTGCTCAGTAAGTTATAAGCCTCAACTGCTTGCCACTCCCAAGCCACCAACCCACAGACCGCATAACATGTACTTCTCTTAACCCTTGTGTGGTATTCATATTGTTTTTACTCAGCCAATGTTTCTGGGTCTAGTGGACCCGTTGCGTTTTGTGATTTTTAATGCCTCACAATCAAACACTTAATTAAAATCATGATATGAGTGGAAACAAATTTACAATTACTTCACATTAATTGTATAATGTTTCCTTCAGTAAATAATGAAAATAGGTCCCACATACCCAAACACCACACAAGGGTTAAAGAGACAGTACCTATTTACTGCTCTTTGATGAATTTACCAAATAAGACTTCTTTATAGAACAACGCCTTAAAATCAATGTTAAGATCAATCAAACAGTTGTCAGTTTAACAAACTCAATGAAATTACATCTTTGTTATTCATTTTAATAAAGGAAATACAGTCTTTTTTGTGTACTTTTACTATGTATGAAGAGATTAATAAATAACGCGTTTCTTGCTTCATTTTAAATATTCAATTTAAAAACTACATAAGCATGCGTTTTTACTGAACACAATAAATGGTACTGTCTAAATGTCGTTTCTTTTCCCAGGACGAATTTCCTGAAAAAAAAAAAAAAATTATAGAGCTTTGCTTAAAGGTGACTTCATTAATGCTGTTGTTACTGCTGACCCCATGTCGACAAGGACAGCAGTTTAACTTCTTTTATAGTTTCAGTTTTCAATGACACAAACCACGTTTATACTTGAATGTTTTCTGTCTTAATATGCAGAGTATCAGTGTATAACAGAGAGTCACTATATTGTTATCTCACAGAACTCTATCAGAAAAATGAAGCAAAATCAATTTGAATGAGCTCAGCTCTGTAATCGTTTCTCCCCATGCCCCCATTACATATTCTGAGCAGACAGTCCAGGTCTGCAGTGCTTTTTTTTAGCCTTTTTTGCACAGCATTGTAGCACCTGCCACTGCACGTTCAGAAGGGGACCCTGGTGGTGCCCTTTAAATGGACAGATTTTCATGTCCAGAGAGGTGCATGTGCAAATAAATTTAATCAGCTCTAATCTTTTAGTCCTTTACCTGCTAATCTGGGCACTTTTAAACCTAACTTACTATTCTACAGTGTACATACAGACTCCATAAACACCCAAATCAAAGGAGATTTGATCCAGTATCAGATTGTTTGCATTTATCGCCGCCCACTGTGAACTGATTAGAGAGTTTATATTCTTTCATACCAGAATTTCTCATCTTGCATCAGAGCTGCAAATTTCTGTAGTAAGTTGTCCAAAATCAATTGTTATTCAAATTTAGTTCACATACGCAGCTGTCACCTGTGAAATGCAAATTCGAGTACAAATTGTGTTTTTATTTTACAAGACAAAGTAGCAGCAACCACACCTTCAATCTGTTTCATTGATGTATCAAGAGCCACGGTATCCAGGGTAATGTCAGCATACCACCAAGAAGGACGAACCACATCCAACAGGATTAACTGTGGACGCAAGAGGAAGCTGTCTGAAAGGGATTTTCGGGTGCTAACCCGGATTGTATCCAAAAAACATAAAACCACGGCTGCCCAAATCACGGCAGAATTAAATGTGCACCTCAACTCTCCTGTTTCCACCAGAACTGTCTGTCGGGAGCTCCACAGGGTCAATATACACAGCCGGGCTGCTATAGCCAAACCTTTGGTCACTCATGCCAATGCCAAACGTCGGTTTCAGTGGTGCAAGGAGCGCAAATATTGGGCTGTGGACAATGTGAAACATGTATTGTTCTCTGACGAGTCCACCTTTACTGTTTTCCCCACATCCGGGAGAGTTACGGTGTGGAGAAGCCCCAAAGAAGCGTACCACCCAGACTGTTGCATGCCTAGAGTGAAGCATGGGGGTGGATCAGTGATGGTTTGAGCTGCCATATCATGGTATTCCCTTGGCCCAATACTTGTGCTAGATGGGCGCGTCACTGCCAAGGACAACCGAACCATTCTTGAGGACCATGTGCATCCAATGGTTCAAACATTGTATCCTGAAGGCGGTGCCGTGTATAAGGATGACAATGCACCAATACACACAGCAAGACTGGTGAAAGATTGGTTTGATGAACATGAAAATGAAGTTGAACCAGATCTAAATATTATTGAGCCACTTTGGGGTGTTTTGGAGGAGCGAGTCACGAAATGTTTTCCTCCACCAGTATCACGTAATGACCTGGCCACTATCCTGCAAGAAGAATGGCTTAAAATCCCTCTGACCACTGTGCAGGACTTGTATATGTCATTCCCAAGACGAATTGACGCTGTATTGGTTGCAAAAGGAGGCCCTACACCATACTAATAAATTATTGTGGTCTAAAACCAGGTGTTTCAGTTTCATTGTCCAACCCCTGTACATATATATCAATAATAGCAAGATTGCACCTTTGTTCAATTGGAGGTATACAAGTCTGAAATGGCTCACTTAAGTGATCCTTTCTAGATTTTTAAAGCAAATATAACTTTTTTTGGAGTTTATAAGCTTAATGCAGCTTTATTCATGACAGTTTTATTCTTTTATTTTACTTATTCTTTATGTTAATATAATGTAAATAATCTAGGCTTGCCTCAGCCATGAAAGGCTCTTAGACCATAATTACTTTATTCATACAGCATGTTTGCATCACTAGAAAAGGCCAGGTAAGTTCAAAATGTGTTTTCATATACTCCAATTCCAACAATTTTTTTTACTTATTTTGAATAACTAAGACTTTCAAAATTCACCTCAAATATTATGAATACCATATTATCATTACATATTCACATATGCAAGAGATTATCGGATCATGTGTTAAGGTAATAATACAAGATTAGTTTTCTTAGAACAAAGGAGGAAAATGTGCCTTAATATTTTTTAATATTAAGTTTCATTTTACTGCTAAACTATTTTCTGAATTTTGTGTTATTTTAATGTTGGCTTGCTACTAATCAAACGCTGTTAAGAGGTTCAACAAGCTCGTTTTCCCTTATGGAAAAAAGAAAGTGTGATAATGGCACAGTGTGGTCACCATGTTGTCACCTATAATAGCTTAGCCTTTCTTCACTCATAATAACCCTCTTACAGTAGACCTTTATGTGCCATCTCCTACCTATACTTGATGACAGGTGGTTGTTGAAGTTTTTATTACAGTCATTTCAAGGGAACATTTATGAAGGTTTTATGGAAAAAGTAATCTATTATTAAATGACCTATCGTTTGGCCCATCAGGCTATTCTGCCAGGACCTACATAATTTCAGTAATTTAGAGACAGACTGAACTGATTGGAGATCATGTTGCATTGTGGGAATAAAGCTACCTGAAGGAACCTGCCCACACTTGAGTGATTTAATGGTTCCAGATGGGCTCAATGGATGAAAGCCGTCTTTTTCACAGGTGATTGTTGTGGAGATGACAAGAATTAAAAATTTCGCAAGTAAACATTAAAAAATAATGCAGTTATGTTTGCAGCTTTAATTTGTTCTGAAGACAAAACAATGAAAAATCCTCAAACTTTCACTATGGATTCTGTTGCGTTTGCAGTGACGGAAAGCAGTTTGACTTCTCAGGTCCAGTGGGCTTTCCATAACTCCCTTCCCTAAAGAGAGGAAACAGAGAGGAGTAAGAGTGATTGATTTGTTTGACTGTGTATGTAAACATACTGCCTTTTTCTCTTCAGACACAGACAACTTTGTTAGTAAAGAAAACTCCAAACATTTATTCAGTGGAGAAAATGAGAATTAGCTTTATTGGCCAAGTTTGTGTACACAAACAAGGAATTGGACTTATGTTCTGCTTTGGTCTCAATGTACAGACATTTTACAATGTAAAGAAGGTAAAAGTCTAAACAGTTTGTGTCCAGGATGTGTGGGGTCTGCAGGGATGTTAGCAGCCTCACCCAAGACGTGTTGAAGTTCTGCAGGAAAGGTAAGCTGTTTCTGCAGACCTGATTGTTCGTTGCAGTCTGGCTTTGTCCTCTTTTGTTGCTGAGCCAAACCACAGAGCGAGGGATGTGAACAAAACAGGCTTAACAATGGCCATATAGAAGATGACCAGAAGCTCCTGTGGCAGGTTAGTTGTAGCAGGAAGTGCAGTCTCTGCTGGGTCTTCTTCCGAAAAGTTTCTACTGTATGTGTGAGGATCATCTCAGGTCATGAGATAAATGATGAGTGGTTCCTAGGAACCAGAAGTGATCCACACTTGATACAGTGTTTTCTGGAAGTCTGCTGTCGTCTCCACAGTTTCGAGCAGGTTAAACTCCAGATGGTTCTAACCCATATAGTTGACAGCAGATCCACCTCCTGTTTGCATGCAGACTCATCATCTACCTGGATCAGACTGATGACAGTTATTTCATCTGCATGCTTAAGGAGTTTCACAGACGGATCCACTGAGTTACAGAGAGGAGTGGGGAGAGCGCACACCCCTGGGGGGCGCCGGTGCTTATGATTCTTGTGTTAAAGATGCTCCCCAGCCTGACCACCTGCTACTAAAAACTAATGGGTTTCAGCCAGTGGCGGATGCTGGTCTTTTAAGGAGGGGAAGCTCAATTTCAAGATTGCTGATTCGCTCATTTTGATGTCAATCAAAAAGGGATTCAGCCTCAGACAGATCATCCAATCATCATGCAGAAGCTGAGCATCTGGGCCAGCTGAGGCCAGCCCACTGCCCCATAGACCCCCAGAGATGCTGAGCATCCGATGGGCAGGACTAAGCCCAGCATTTTTGTTTCGCTATTGAACTCACTGTTTAAAGCACTGCGAAGCTGCAGGAATGAGTGAGAGGAAAGCCACGTCGTTACTAGTGATAAGAAGCTGATTCTGAACAAAAGTTGAGCGCGTTGTAGCGCATATTTAGTCAATGACATATACACACAACAGTATATATTTGATCACTTATTTTTTGACATTTTAGGGGAAGCTGAGCTTCCCTTGCAGTCTTAGAGCAATCACCACTGGTTTCAGCATAATCACCTCAAGCACAATTATTGGCATACTTCCTTTACTTTATTTGCCAACAGGACAGTGCTGCATCCTTTCCAATAACATTTAACCAAATTAAAGCCTATACAGAGACAGGCACTTTTACACAACCTCTCTAGAACAGGGGTCTTCAAGTCCTGACCTCGAGAGCCACTGTCTTGCAACTTTTAGATGAATTCCTGATGTATGACACGTGTATGTAATGAAGGGCTCATTAGCAGGCATCTGCAGAACTTGACGACATGCTGAGAAGCTAATTCAGCAATTTGCTTCAGGTGTTTTTGATGGCTGGAAGTATCTAAAACTTACTGGACCGTGGTTCTCAAGGACTGAAGTCAAAGAGCTCTTCTCCAGGTGGTCCAGAGTCTTTTCTCTTAATGGTATTTTCTCTTCAGGTCACTCCCCAGGTTTTCTATGTTTAACCAGATTTGCATCTGGGTACTGAGATAGTGATTTAACCAGGCCGATTAAACATTCTGGTGTATGTCTGTCCACCTCTTTTGGATCACTATCATGCTAACACACCCAATGACAACTCATATTCTGTTTGCTGGTTGAGGCTGCCAGATTTAAATTTATAATCTGCTGATAAGAGTTCCTAAAGCCATGCACTCTAACACAGTTCCCAGTGCCTTTGGAAGGGAAATAGACTCACATCATCACAGAGCCCCCACTGTACTTAACAATAAGGTGCCTTTCCACATATTTATTCTTTGTTTTACATCAAAATCACCTGAAGTGTTTCTTGCTGAATAGCTCCATCTTGGTTCCCAATCTAAAAAACAGCGTTCCCGTTAAAGTAAACGCTACATTTACGTTTGTTATGGTAGTACAGAAAATTATTTTTTCTTGACCGCAGTCCTAAGGAGCTGGTGTATAGATCTAAGTCTAAGGTATGTTACCATCCTGCTTACTGTGTGTGGTGGCAAGATAATTATGGGTCTTCGTCCAGTCTGGTGGCCAGTGGCCAAAGGAAATGAGCCTCTATGTTAAGTCATACTTGTACTCCAGGGAGTAGACTGTTGTTGATTCTGATTAACTTAAAAAAGTTAAGTATAAATAAAATAAATGCTTTGTTTTAAAAGGATTGTTGGGGGTACCAACAATGGCTTTTTGAAAAACAAATTTTTCTTAAGATGCTTTTGCCTCACTAAATAAGTATATTAACATTAAGGGTTGAATTTTCCAAAATTTTTCAGTGTATGATTATGCTAATAGAATAGAGGAGTGATTACATTTGAGGCTTATTACACATCTCTTTACTTGGGGTGCCAACAAACCTTCTGTACACATGACCCCTTTTGTTAAAACCATGGAATAGCCTAGCTAGTCATCTGAGTCCTCATCTAATTACTAATAAACAGCAATCATTGAGAATGTAACTAAGGGACATTCTGTAAATGACAGGAAGAATGGAATAGTTCTCCTATCCATGTTTGGGAGCTGCTTCATCCAGCTTCTCGGATGCACTTACAGCAGTATACACAGGGGGAAAGAAAGAGGACTACAGACAACTGCAGTTCCTTTCAGCAAATATGGGACTAAGAACTGCACGAAGACAAACATACACATAAAACTGATGCAGACACCAAGAGATGGAGACTACTGGGGATTTTGTGATGTGTACCATTACTGCTTTAAATCTCCTACTTTTTGTGTTCACACACTGAAATACACCAGTCACACACACTGTTTGGCAGGGAGTTTTCCTTTGTGCTGCCTGGTCCCTGGCCCAATTTGAACTGTATCATTGAGAGATGGTGCTACGCTGATGCTGACAGGCCCAGGTAAAAAAAAAGTCATTTCCTTTTTTACATTGTGCCCTAATGCAAGCAGTCTCCAATGGGAATTAAGTCCAAATGTTGTCCTTAAGCAATTTTACTTTTACTAAGTTTGGTGGAAACATGATGTATGTGACTGCTTCTACAATACCATAATACAGTGGTTCTCAGTCTTTCTTAAGAGTCTCCTACTTGCCGAAAGGATAAGAGACAGTAATAAACAATCAAACTAGTACAGGTACAACCAGAAACAGGAGTTAATATCAGCCACCAAGTCATATAAACTGGCTATATTGAACATTAGATCTCTGTCGGGAAAATAATTTTTAATCTATGATGTCATTACTGACCATAATCTTGATATGTTTTCAACAGAAACATGGCTACATGAATTTAATAAAGCTCCCATTCTGATAGAGTCGAGGCCTCCGAGCTAAGCTTTTCTTTCCGAGAGCACACAGCAAAGAAAAGGTGGAGGCGTGGCCACTTTGTTTAAAGATTTACTAAAGTGTAAAAATGTATTTCTGGGCAAATTTGACTGTTTTGAATATTTGGCTCTCCAGGTAAAGAGCCCGGTCCTAACCATGTTCTTGAATATTTACAGACATCCTAAGTCAGTCACATTCAGCTTCTCATCAAAGCTTGTTGCCCATAAGGAGAATAAAGTGCACCTGTAACAAGAAACATTAACAAACAAGAGGTCATGTGATCAGTCCCAGTTCAAACATTAAACACTTACAGGTGGGGTGTAACATGATTTAGCACCACAGAATGCCACTATATTCAAATGCCAAAGTGTTTCTCAAAGGGAAGTCTGTCTCATCAAGGACCATTTAGTTGCTGTCAGCTTGTGATTTTATCTGGTGGAGACCGTCCAAGATAATGTTATGAGAATTTGAAGGTGAATGTTTTATACCTGACAGCCTCTTGTATATATGCATGGGGCTTTAATTTTGAAACAAGACACATAGTAGTTATATTCACAGAGACAAATACTAAATGCTGCTCTTTGGGCAGGTCTACAACAGTCATTTAGATGGCAACATTTTACCTTTTATGGAAACAGACACTCGACAGAGTGACGGTTTGTATGCACTCTCACAACAGAGCAATTGGCTGACTGGTAGTTTCTAACCAGTATAATGACCTTTTGAAAGTTAAAATCAGTTTTGGATCTTCCTAAACTAAAGGTGTAGTGTTTAGGTTTTAAGGTTTCTTTAAAACACAGCTTGAGGTTTATGTCAACTTTATTTTATATGTGAAAACATAAAATTTGTAATTATTTAATTTCCCTTTGGGATGATTAAAGTATCTTTAAATTAAATTGAATTGAATACATGGTGTAATCAAACCTTGACTGAATTGTTCTTCAGTAACTTCAGGTTCTTTAAAACTCAGTTTGTTATTTATAAAACATAGTTCCTAAAAACAAAAAAAAATGGGATTCAGAAATTTTACTATAATCCTGTCTAGTTCTCGGAAGGCCAATACCATGTATTGTGTGGTCTTGTGAGCTGAAAACACCTCTACATCTCCTTTTGAAGGTGCTACAATTCACCTGTAGATGTTATCTGACATGTAGTTCTTCATAATTGACTTTGTGGACAGCAAAAAGTACTGCTGAGTTCTCGAAGTAGTGACTCTGGGACATAACATTTGAAGGTGTTTACTATCAGCTATTGTGAGTTTACTGGAGGACCCTGTGCTTTACAGTCTGCAAAAACTGCTGTATATTGAGTCCATCAGTCACACTCTCCACAGTGCTCAGAGCAGAACACATTCATTTCAATAGACTTAAATAAAAAGGATTGGTTTCTGTCTCTTGGAAGCTACCTGGATGATGTAACTAAGGGTAATCTATGCATAGGAGCTGCTGCGGGCCATTTTGAGCTAGCATATAATATATCTCACAAAAGTCAGTTCATGCCTCACATTTTTGTAAATAGTTTATTATATATCTTTTCATGGCATAACACTAAAGATATGACACTTTGATACAATGTAAAGTAGTCTGTGTGCAGCTTGTATAACATTGTAAATTTGCTGTCCACTCAAAACTCAACACATAGCCATTAATGTCTAAGCCAGTGGCAACAGAAGTGACTACACACCTAAGTGAAAATGGTCCAAATTACGCCAAAAGTGTCAATATTTTGTGTGGCCTCCATCATTCCAGTGCTCTCTTAGACATGAAGTTCACCGGAGCTTCACAGGTTGCCACTCTTACACTCCTCCATGACGACATCATGGTGGATTTTAGAGACCGTGCACTCCTCCACCTGTTTCCACCTGTTTGAGGATGTCCCACAGATGCTTAATAGGGTTTAGGTCTGGAAACATGTTTGGCAGTCCAGCACCTTTACCACCTTTTTTTTTTTTTAGCAAGGCAGTGTTCGTCTCGGACGCATGCTTGTGGTCGCTGTCATGTTGGAATAGTTTTCTGAGTGAAACCTGTTCTGTTAACAACTGTATGGTCTTGGCCACTGTGCTGCAGCTCATTTTCAGGTTGTTGGCAATCATCTTGTAGCCTCGACCATCTTTATGTAGAGCAACAACTCTTTCTTTCAGATCCTCAGAGAGTTATTTGACATGAGTTGCCATGTTGAACCTCCAGTGATCAGTATAAGAGTGTGTGAGACAAAATTTAATACACCTGCTCCCTTTTCACACCTGAGACCTTGTGACACAGGGGAGGGAAAATGGCTGATTGGGCACAATTTGGACATTTTCACTTATGGGTGTACTCACTTTTGTGTCCACTGGTTTAGACATTAATGGCTGTGTGCTGAGTTATTTTGAGGGGAAAGCAAATTTACAGTTATACAACCTTTACACCGACTACTTTAAATTGTATTGTAAAGTGTCATATCTTCAATGTTGTTCCATGAAAAGATATAAGAAAATATTTACAAAAATGAGGGATAAGGGGTGTGCTCACTTTTGGGAGATTCCCTATTATTTTTTTTTAGGCTTTTCCTTCACTCCATAAGTATAACATAAACACAACCAGAATACACTTGTGTTTTGGTGTGGTCAGTGCAGATATAAAGCTTCTGTTTTCGTAATACCAACATTACAAAGTTTTCCTCAAGCTGTTTTTTGTTGTGTGTACCAAGATCTTGTGATAACCCAGTGTCTCTATTTTGAGATTTTATGTTTGATTTATGCCCTGAATGCATGAACAAAACCTCTATACCGTGCCAGTAGCCTTTGGTTTAGTTTGAGCCATGGGCAAAATAACAAACGCTGGATGGAGTCATATCCAGAGGGAGCCGAGTCAGTAGTATTCAGAGCTGATATTGGTAGACAGCTGAACCTTACTGCCAGAGGCATCAACATGGATTGGGATGATCAGTATCACAGTATCAGCGTAACACTCTTTATTTGGGCAGTGTCCAGTTATGCTGAAGAATTAAGAGTCATTTTGCCACAGTAAACCATTAAATGATTATGATCGTTTCTATGATGGCTAGAAAGTGATGCCGTCTGGCAAGCAGGGCAAAACATTTTAGAAGTCATATTAAAATGAATAGCTTTATTACCAGACATACTAACACCTCTCTGATCATCCTGGGTGAATCCTGTAAATTCGAACCTTAGGGCCTTTTAGATTTCCTTTTAATGCAATCTTTAAAAACATGTTTCCACAGCTTTTTCTACCTTATTTATTAGCTCATAATATGATAAATGGATTGAATTTATATGGAGCTTTTGTAGTCATACCAACCACCAACCCAATGACAATCACAAACCCACCCATTTTTATATGCAGATTTGTTGGCTACTTTGGGGTCAGACTGCACATTGATATGTGGTCAGCAGCTGGAATCAAACCCACAACTTTCAAATTGGAAGATGACTACTCTACATACTAACCCACAGTGACCCTTATATTTGTATACAAGTCTAAAGCAGAATCTATGTTAGCCAGACTCGGTAACCCAACCAATAGACCAGCTAATATTTGTTTTCATTGTTACATTGCTATAATTCTGCATGACAATCACCTTTATTTAAACCCATTTGCTAAAATAAGAGGATGTTTTTGTTATATTTTGTTTTAGCTTTCTGTCACTGTGTACATCTGATTTAGGGGTAAAGGGAGGGGGGTTCAGGCGTAGCTCTTGGGTTTGTATGTATTTACCTGCCTCATAACCGTTTTTTTAAAGTCCCACATCCTGTTGTTGCTCAGCTGCACAGAAAGGATTCAGGTTCATTTTTAAACTTTGTGTCTCTCACCAACTGTAATTCATCCAATGCATATTATGTGTGATATGTGGCACAGCCAATAAAAGCGAGACCCAGGAACAGATTAGAAAAAAAACAGGTTTTTGTTGTGTTAGGAAACAATCTAATAAAGCCTGTCTTTGATCAAAGAGACTGTTTAGGGAGGTGATGGTCTTTATTTCATCATGCTGCTCAGCTGTAGCCATAACATCCTCAGGAGGCTAAAATAGAGGTCATAAACTTATGCGGCTGTTTGAACATATTGAACTCTAACTGGCCTCGCTCTGACGAGCACACATGTTCAGTCCTGAGGTCATTTCCATGAACCGAATTGGAAAATAGAAACTATTGATTTCACACTGTGTTTAATGTGATTGTCTTGACTGTTTTTGTTAATGCTTCTCATGCTTATTTTGGTTCCCCTTTGGGCTTTTATTTTTATTTGGTTTTCTCATCCTTACATGATGTCTTTCTTTAAGCCTTGTGAGTATAAGAATTGATGTTGGATTTACCATATAATGCTATTTCGTGTTAAAAGAAGATCCAGTATACCTACATACAGAATTGATGGATGGAAGTGTGTAATCCAGTCTTGGCTTAAGTCAGAAAATAGTTAAACAACAGCTACTGAGAAATCCACAATTAGTTTTCATGTCATCTCTGCCTGACTTCATTAATCTTGGCAGGGTGAAAGTATTGAGTGAATTGTGCTTCAGTAGATGTAACCATCTCACAGTCAGCTTATTTAATTGAGGGGTTGGTGTTTATTGTAAGGTTTTAGCTGCTGCTGCATTGGATGCCAGTTGGTTATTGACAGTTTGACTCCTGCTCAGCAGTGCTTTGGCCCTGCTCCAAGCCCATGTAATTGGCACGTTGCCTGCTGAGGTTTGTGATTAACTTTATTGATATGTCAAGGTGTGTGTGTTTTTGTTTGTTTGTGTTTGTGTGGCTGGCATCACATATTGCTGGTGGATCTAACAAACCTTCGAAGCTAATGGGAGAAAATAGAAATTATGTTTTAGGGAGGTAAGACCTTTTTTGCAGCTGCAAGATGCATGGGCATGGTTATTCATAAAGACTGAAATCTGAAGCTTAGTGTAATTAGATTATTTCAACTAATTCACGAGTCAGATCCACCAAAAAGTAGCTTTAGAAAAAGTGCAATAGTCAGTATGACTTAGTATTCCAGACTCATTTATTTTTTGATGAAGCCCCCAGCTTACCTTTAATTTCTTAGCTGCATTTATAAATCATCGTTAGGCATGGGTGTCAAGGCATTCAAAGGTTTTACGAAGTAACAATGTGAAAATCATAGCATTCCTGCTGTTTAAAGTGCTTTAAAGTACAGGAACAATGCTCCTGTCCCACCTGTTGCTGGACATATAGAGTTCATGAAAGAAATTTCCAGATGGGGTCTACTGATAATCTTGGAGTGGTACAATAAATCCTAAAAAAAACTAAGTAGAATTTTAGGAGTTTTATTATGTTGTTGGCATAGATAATGGGGGTCCTGGGCAGGGCCAGGATTAAGCGACAGATAAGTGTCACACTTAGGGACATTATTTTTTCATAAGGACAAATATATATTAAATAAAAAAAATATCATAACTAACTGAAACATGTACCCTCCTATGTTAAAGACATGAATGCAAGGTATTATGCATATAATATTGTCTGCCCAGGGGGATCAGTGGGGTGGCCAGCTAATTTATAGCGAGGCCCATTGCCAAGCCGTCCAGGTGGTACCACTGATTGGCAGTTTTTTGTGTTAATGTATTTTAAGCCACTGACTGCAGAGTGGATACCCTGACAGATAGTGAGACTAATTAAAAGCTAATATCAGCTTGTTATACTTGTGTTACTTCTCAAAGAGCAAAATGGTAATAAGGTGTAATGCTTTAAGCAATAAACAATTAAAAGCTCCTAGACTGCTTAATTAGGCAGAGGTTTATGTTGTATTTATGTACACAAAGAAAAGTAATAAATAAAAAATGTAATTAGTAATCAGCATATTTTATGATTTCGGCAGCAATGGGAATAATTGTTGCTTTTCTGTAAGTAAGTAAAAACAGTTAGGCCATACTGTATTGTGTATATTATGCGAACATATGAACATATTGCTTTATGAGCAAGAGTAAAAGAAGACAAGCAGGTAAACAGCTGGTCTCCACTTATACCTCCTTTGGGATGAAGAAGGAGAAGAGCATATAACTTTTGTTTCAAAAGATCTTGGTAAGGTTTGAGTGCATTTTAAAAAACTATTTTTAGTCCCACTGCTCAGATTGGCAGTCAATGTTTTGCTTGAGTCTTTTCAAGGTTATCAGGTGATAACATGCGCATCAACATTCAGATATAGAAGTTGCAATCTTTTTTCTAGTTTATACTTTCTAGCTTTCCTTCCTTCCAAAAGTGTCAAACACATGAGCCATTAGTTGCATAACATCAGCATAAGTTATTTTCAGGGTTTAGGCTTTCGCCAACCTTCAGCTGCCTTGGTAAAACAGCATAGATGTTAGAAAAAGCAATCCCTCTGACACCAGTCTGTCACACAGTCAGTGCAGTAGACACACAGGGCATGGGGGTTCACGTTGTTAAAAGACAGTGGGATGTTATTACCTTTATAAGAGGAGACATTAAAGTAATTAACAGAGAATAGACAAGAGGGGTGGTGGGGGTGGGAGACGGCAACCGAGAGATTGAGCAAATCTTCTTCACCATTCCTCTGCAACAATCACACCTCTACCCTTATAACTCCTCTGCTTCTAAATCCCTCTTCAAAAAGTGCATCTTTAATTAAATCCCCCACCTGACACGGTCACACACTTGGACTTTGCACAAAAACAACTCGAGGATTCATTTGCGCTACTCTGAACATGCAAGCTTGATTAGTGTTAATCCTTATCTCCAAAATGGACAGCTTCTCAATTCTCAATTTTTTCCTTGCCTGGCTAATTTCATGAAGAGCATAATTACAGCTTTTTCAATTTCAGCCCTCTGCAGAGTTATGAGGCAGACTTTCTATCTCTGTGTCGCAGCTGAGAGGGCTGGGAGGGGGGGGGACTCCTGGAGTGCTTGTGGATGTGTAATTGTGTTTTCAGGAACAAAATGAGGGGGAGAATTAGCAGGTTATGGGGGTGACTAACACAAAAGATAATTTGATGCCAAACCCAAATTTGAAAAGCAGCTGAAATTACAACTGCGTAAGCTTTATTGTAGAGAGTTACTCTTGTGCAAATGGGGTTGATTTTCGAACAATGGCCAGGGAACATGTGAGTGAATACATCTCGGTTCCTGTAGATGGGTGTTTGGTGTAGAATGTGCTCACTAACAGTATGATATCCAGTAATCTGATTTACTTTGTGTTTATGTACTGTGCGGGTTCCAACAGTAGGAGGATGAAAGGCACATTGGTTCTGATTAGAGCTGCCAAACTGGCAGAGTTTCAGTAAATCTGAGTGTGTGTTCACGCCCGTGCTTTGGTCACTCTCCAGAGCTGAGAACGGAGCTGACCCTAGGCAGTGGCCCTGTTCCTGTCCTTCTTGGGTCTTCTTTTCATCTTTCACTATATCTTCCTCTTCTTTCATGCTCTGTCACTATTGTTCGAGTGATATCTCCACTTTTACTTCTTGCTCAGTTAACATCTGCTGTCCATATCTCTACGCTTATGTGCAAAAGCCTTTTTTCCATTATTGCAGCTTGTGCATGCACATTCAGAGACAGGAAGCTCATCAACACCGTTGTGTCAGCTTTGATAATAATGTGGAGCCCAAGGCACTGCGGCCCACAATATTCTGTCACACTCCTTCAGCTTAGCAAACACTGGCCACCACTGCCAGCAAAGCAGCTCTGCCTTGACTGAATTCACTGATAATGAGTTCTGTGTCCTCAAAGATAGTCTTCGGTGGACAAGTGCCAGGGTCCCCTGAGGTTTTTAGCACTGCATGACTTTTATTTCCAAACAAGACAGCTCAGGTACTATGAATCTTCCCTTGGTCTAATAGACAACCAATCTTTTGGACTTGATTAAACAAAAAAGGCACTCGACTAAGGTGAGACTTTCCAACCACAGCAACAGAAGGTGGAGAGAGGAATGATACAAATAAAATTTGGCAAAAGGACATACATGCCATCTTTCAGTGTAAGAGTTTTACATAATAAGTTGATCAAAATTTCATTGTCTCTACCAGGAATTAAAATTATTTAATTCTAAATCCAAAGGTATAAAACCACACAGCAAATTCCATACTGGTGTATTTTTTGAACAAGAACAGAACCAAAATGGGAAGCCCTTTTGGGAATAACTTGTTTCCTTGTAATTAACTAGGGAACTTAGCAGTCAGTTACTGCTAATAAAATGCATTTGACACGATCATCAACACACTCTCCATCATTGTAAAATCAAGAGGTCTGGGGGTTTGTTGCTCTGCTACCACAATGCCAGAACGATATCATCAATGAACAATATTCCCAGTAAATTCATCAGATCATGCAATTCTCTGAGAAATTCTAAGATTACTGACTATTACCTCTCAAATTTAATACCTCAGATAATAAATGTTCATTTCAGGGCAGTCAGAGAAAAAATTGAACAAGTATGACTTGTTTGGAAGGGTTGCTGCCTTTTTCCTCTAAAAACACTGTGGCACCACATCTTGAAAACAATTATAATTTTGCTAGGTTTTTCTGTCTGTTTTCTTTCTGCTCCTTGTTTAGATCTGGATTTTTACCTTTTATTGTTGTGCTTTGCCTCCTGTTTTTACCTTGTGTTTCCTTTGTTGTGTTTATAGGTATTTCATAAAGTCAATATGATTGATTGATTGATTGTATATATCAGCATAAATGACTACTGTCAGGCACGGTGTTGGAGGGGTGATGAATTGGGCCTATTTTCCAGCCACAGAACCTCTCCACTATGCAGTCACTGAGTTGATTTTGAACACTTCTGTATACCAAAACATTCGAGGGTCAAATGTGAGCCCATCTGTATGACAGACACTTGGCCAAAATTACTTATGCAACAAGACAATAATCCCAAACACAGTTTGTCTACAATAGAATGGATCGAAAAGAAAAGAACCAAGGTGATGGAACCATGGAGAGGTGAGGAGAAACTAATGTAGACAAATGGAAAAAAGTGTCAAACAAAATTTCTGCACAAAGATTTTCCAGACTCATAATGTCACACACAAAACCACTACAGGGAGGCATTGCTGCTAAAGGTACTTCTTTTTGCAATTTAATTGTGGAGTTTACTTAGTTTGTTTACAAAAACATTTATATTCTATTTTAAATAATGGCAGAATCTGTTGTAGACTAGACAAGATATTTAAAAAGTTTTAGAAGCACTTTTATGATATCCAGCTGTTGGCAAAAAAACAAGGATTGTAAGGGATGTGCTTTCTTTTTTTTACCACATGTAAGGCTTAGTGTGCTAGATTATACCCATTAACTTAAAAGGAAGCAGTCTCCCTTTTAGTTTTTGAGTATGGGTTACTTTTGACCAAAGGTCTACCTCTTTAGCTGTCTAATCTGGCACAGAAACATATTTAGACACCAATTTAATGCACTAATCGGTGTTTGTGGTTTCTCTACCTCTGCCAAATGCTAGTCGCCTAACATCTGTTCCTCGACCTCCACTGGGGACAACATTTCCACCCCTGCCTCTTTCGCAGCCACCAGCCCTCTCTTCCTCGTCGCAGGTGGCAGAACACTTGTCACGTCTGGAGTGAAATGATAGACAGACATAAAGGGAAAAGAAATTGTGCCAGGTCTGCTCGGAGCTAGAGCTGTTTCGGTGTTCCTGTGCGTCTGGAAAAAAAAGGAGGCCCTCCCCCTCCGGTCACCTTGACCCACCCTCCCAAACCCTCATCAGCTCCCCACATCAGGTACAATTAAATCACAAGAAATACATCGGGCCACCCAGCCTCAATGAAAGGCGTGTGCCATCAGCATATCCTAAGCATATTCATCCTGATGGGAAGCTTCTGCACTGGCCAGGGTATATTGGATTTAGTTCTCGCTCCAGTGGTGATGGATTTTGCGTTCGCCTGTTTCGTGCAGCAGAGGGCTATTAAAAAAAGCAGCACTGGGAGACCGCTGCATCTTCTGTCACTCCCCATCACACACTGTTTGCTCATTTTCATTTTATGAATATGCTCACACCACTGAGCCATGTTTTTCCAGAGCGCCGAGGCCCATTTAGCTCTGATACAACATTGTTCAAGTAGTATAGCCTGGAAAGAAGTTTATAAGGACAGAGGGGAAGGATGTGTCAGTTCTCTACCATTTTGTTCCAGTTATACTATCTCCTGCTCATAGCTCTTATGCAGGCAAATTATCGTTTCAGGTGCCCTGTCTTGACAGCAGGGGAGAAGAAAGGGATATTTGGGGTTGAGGTGGTGGGGATTTTGACAGGAACAGAATGAAAGGTTTGGAAATGAAGTTGGTCTTATCAGAACTTGCCAGGAGCAAGGCACACACAAAGCTTCTTGGGAATCCAATTTAGTCCTCGCTGTTAGTTTAAGTGATATCAGCGCAATTAGCTGTCACAGGTCAGAGTGTGAGCCTACCATGTTAAGTGATTTCCTGAAATGCTACGAGCAGATGCACAAGGGGATGTTAATTTTCTCAGCAAACAAAAAATTATAATTAAATCCTGTCCCAGCTCTGCAAAATAAGTTACTTCTTTATGTATTCTTCCTAATAAATGTCAAAAGCTCTTTGCTCCTTTGTTTATCCCATGTCAGCTTCTCACACAGGATTTAAAGCAACTTTTCTTCCTCTTTATCTTCTCAAGGGCAAATCTGAGCTGTTGTAGTCCACTCCATCGTGCTCATTGTTGGTTTAAAAAACTTACTGACCACACGGTGTCCTGGCATGTTATATATATATATATATATATATATATTAATATATATGTGTGTGTGTGTGTGTAGATATATATAGACACTGCCAGTCAAAAGTTTTAGAAACATTTTCTCATTTAATGGTTTTCTTTATGTTTATGACTATTCACATTTTATGTAGATTCTTACTGGAGGCATCAAAACTGCGAATGAACACATATGGAAATAAGTAGCAAACGAAAAACTGAAAAAGAACTTTAAATAAGTTTTATATTTTAAATTCCTTAAAGTAGCCGTTACTTAGGGTGTACCAAGATCTTGTCAAGATCTTGTGTATGTACCTGTATTTCAAACACAACCACAATATTAAAAGAAAGATATTAAAATGCTACAATATTTCTTGTCAAAAAGGAAGAGTTCCTCGCAAAGAGCTAGTTAGTGGATGTTTGGTAAAAGAAGTCTAAGCTTTTCTTAAGGGCCCTAGATATGAGCTTGAGTGCTATAAGTTTGACACTGTGTTTTGCTTCTTTGTGTAAGATTTTTATTTTGAAATAAGGGAGGAAAGGATTCCTGAGATGTTGTGTTGCCAGAGTTGACTGGCTGGCTGTCAACCCTAGATTAGCATTAAAGAAACCTCCTCCACCAAGAGATAAAATATTATTTTTAGTTATTTAGGGATATATTCATGGTGCTGATCCACTCTGCTTTAAGGCCATTATCTTGTTTTGCAGGACTTTTTGCTTATTCTTCAGTGCTGTATCTTTAAATTTTATCAGACGCTCACAAAGTTCTGCTTGAATTACATTCAGTAGGTTACAGTGTTGCCTGCATTGGATGGGAAGAGACTGAGACTAAATGGTAGAGTTGTTTTACAAAGCAGGAGAGCTCACACTCTATCAAGGGCCAGCAGAGAATTAGCCTTTCCAAATTAAATGTTTTTTTTCTTAAAAACTGTTACCTAAATGTCACTTCCTCTTGAGAAAAGATTTTCATTTCTTTTTTAGTTCAAATGTGAATTTCCCTAGTGGAGGTTTAAATTTTGCTGCAGCAGTACTATTGTCTAAAGTGACAAAACAGCAACTGGTAATGTATGTAATTTAATGCTAAAAGGTTATACTGAAGTAATTTAACATGATGTATATAATTTTATTTATTTTTTATTACATAGATTTCAGGTCACACACATGATTTTGAAAGTTGAACATATATAATGAGGGTGAGTAGGTTCTTACCGACATTTACAATATTCATCCATATGCCGTTCCCGAAACGGTTTCTTCATAAATATCTGTTGATCCTAATGCACATGTGTTTCCTTTTTTAATCTGTTTATCTCCTGATGTGATGACTGTATGTATTAGTGTTGAAAGTGGGAAGCAACCAAGACTGCAGTTCCATATTGTTACGGAATTGACCAGAAACATTACACTTAAAAAAACAATCAGTTGCTACGGGACGTTACAAAAGTAGTCATTTAGAAACTCATGTGAGCCATTACCCAGAAATAAAGCAGATCCTTATTCATTTTTTTACATTTCATCATAAATATCATTTGTTGATGTATGGCACATATATTTTTCCATAGATCATATGCTGTAAAGCTGGTAGGGATATTGCACTATATTAAGAATGTTGATTATTAATAGCATCTTACTTTTAATAGCAACTTTACACCTATTAAACACAGTGCCACAAAGAATATGTCATAAGCACAGTTGCTAAAAAAGTGTGTAGCAGAAGCACTCAGATAGGGTAGGATGAACATAAATATAGTTAAAACTAAATATTTATTCAGTTTTTACAAAGCTAGTTTCAGCAGATAGTAGTCGTAGTATTTGTCTTTATTGTAGGCAAACTTTAGTCTGGCCTTCGTGGTTTTTCTTCAAGGTTTTCTCCTTATGCGCAACCCATGAAAGTAACACTCTAGCATTTTGTGCCGATGGTTACGTTAGGTCCCAACGCATTAGGGTTCTTGGAGACTTCTTTTAACATCTTGCAGTCTGCTTTTAAAGGCAACGCGCTTGAACAATAAGACCCGGGCAGTTGTTTGGAATGTCTTCCACTTGTAGGCTATTTTCCATATTGTGAAATTAATGATTTCACATTCTTTGGAGACCTCTTAAATCTCTTACCAGGCTCTATGGATCTCACCATGGTGTTTACTCTATCTTCAGTCAGGAGCATACCAAACTAAATGTCTGAGTTTTAAACAGCGACAACCTCCTGCAAACTACTGAGCACTGCTGTTCTCATTTCATGCAACTGAAGTGATACATGTATAATATGTGTAATTTTAACCATTTTAAGTGGGAATAAAGGACGGGGTGTCCTAATTTATTGCTCAACAGAAATCACATTTTATTATTATATTTAACAGAGATTTTATTGTTTATCTAACTTTTTTTTATTCTCTTTTAGTATTGTTAAAATCTGTATTAAATATCCATCTGTTCAAACATGTTAAGTAAACAGGATCATAATTTTACATGACTGTAGGTTTAGTTTTCCATGTAGCAAAGCTCTGCCATAGAGCAGTTGCAGTGGCGGCTTGTGAAAAATATTCTTGGTGGGGCGGATGTAACAATACATTTATCTACCTACCTGTTGGAATCAACAGTGAGACGACAAATAGAATTGAACGGCATCCTTTCATCATGCCAGCACAATGCCAGTTCATAGGATCCACAAAACCTGATATAGTCTATAAGTTTAGTTAAAATATGACAATTTCTTATCAACCTCTTCATTGTGCTTTCTTACTGCAACGCGGCGTCCATCATCCAGCTGCGCCGCTATGCTAATCTTTCCGAGCACAGCTTGCTTGACACAGTTTGCCATATGAACTCTTGACTGTTCATGCTTCTTAATGTGTTCTGAGAGATGCTTCAAGTCAGTTTGTCCTGACTGTGTCATCGTTAAATCACATTTAGCACTTTTTAAAAAGTATGCAGGGAAAACAGACATTGGCTATTCCACAGCCGATCAGCTACGATTGCGCTCGAACCAAAAACTCCAGTTGTTGACTTTATTTTTCTTCTTGGTTTTCTGGTTGATAATGTCGGGCTTGTCGAGTCCCAGCTCCTTATGATTTTCTCTTCCACTGTCTTTCTTGCGAATGGGTAGATAAATAAGGATCTCACCCAATTCAGTGGAAGCTGCACTTTAGTCGTTAAGTTCACATTCATCCCTCTGATTGGCTGCGCCGCACAAGCGTTTGTTTCATTGGCGATATTTTCAGTGCCCCAAGGCCATGGGGCCTGTAGGTGGGAAGTGTATTTAGTAATGTGAAATATATATAGTTCACATTACATAGATGTACACTTTACTAAGTAAAACTGATATATAAATAGCAGAATTTGTAAAAATATATTTGATATTTCCCCCTCTTTTATCAGGGAGGGCGACAACCCAGAGCCCCCTATGGGCCGGCTGTTACTGAGCAGTTGGTTGCACTGTTGCCTTGCAGCCCAGATGGACCAGGATCCGAATCCCTGCTTTGGGTCTTCCTTCACAGAGTGTTACTGTGCATGTGTTGATTCTCACTAGGTACTCCGACTTCCTCCCACAGTCCAAAAACATGAATAACTAGCTTCTCTAAATTACTCTGTGGTATGAATGTCTGTAAGTCCTGCCCTGTGTGTCCCTGTGTGTCATGGATACCAACTAGTTGTAAAATTTATTATTTATATGTACAGTATGTCAGTGAGTAACTATGCATTTAGAAATTCATTTATGACAGTCTGCATTACTTTAAAAGCTTGAGTTCGTCAGTGTACTCTTTCTTCAAACTTTTTTTATACGTTCCCTTTCAAGCTGACGGACTAAGATAAACTCTTAACTTATCCTCCTACCTATTTCTCTCTCTTTCCTTCTGCTTTCTAGGAGAGATCTGTGCATTCAACATTCATGGACTGGAGGCTCCGTTCAAGGCAGTGGTGTTGAATGGAACGTCTGGCGAGGGTCAGCTGAGGGCTCGTGGCCTGGTGGACTGCGAGTTGCAAAAGGAGTACACCTTCATCATCCAAGCTCATGACTGTGGTTCAGGCCCTGGGGGTGCGGAGGGCAAGAAGTCCCACAAGTGAGTAAATGTGACAACAGGGTTGGTGAAGATGACACAATATAAATAAAAATAGCATTTTACTACATGCACATTTGTCCCCCACCACAAAAGGTTTTAAAATATAAACTCATCATTTAGACAGCATATTATCTCTAAAATGATCATCTTACACTCCAGAAAGAATGAGCTACATGAAGCCAGCTGTTTCAGCATTCCTGTCCACTAAGCATCCATGAGTGTGGGACAGAATCCCTGAGACTCTGGGTGTTCAGGGTGTACCTCTGTCCATTTTACCAGCTAGGATTTAGTCTCAGAAAGCTGCCAGCACAGTCAATTTGTGCCAAAGACTCAATCAGGTTTTATGGAAGGTTCAAAGAAAACTGATCACAAGCAAATCTGTTTATGCAGCATTGCAAGGAAACACTAATGAAAGTGCTGTAGTTTAAGCCAATTGTTGCCCTGCCATTTAACCATTGCTTTGCATTGCTTCTATGTTTATACATAGCATTAGCTCTTATTAATTATTTCCTTTTGGAAACATTCAACTTCAACGAGCAACAATAAATAAAAAAAATATAACTTAAAGGTGGAGAAGATTTTTTGACAGCTATGAATCAGTGAATATAAAATACTGCAGTTATTCTTGTTTTTCTTGATATAAACCTGATACTAAATGAAATGAACATTCCTTGTAATATACCACACATAGCACCATCTGTTATAGATATGGCTGATCTTTTATGTGTGCTGCATGTCTGTGGAGAATGCTGTGGAGGTCAAATTGACTGCAGAGTTCCTTGTACAATGCACAGCAGCATGAACATTCAATGAGAACAATAAACAGGATTATGCAGACTGCAGGTGTTTTGAAAGCCTTTATACAGACCCCCACCACACCCCTAGCCCCAAAGCATTAGTAAAAAATGTCCTGTGCATTAAATTTCCTTCCATCTCCACCGACAGCAATGGACTAGATTAGAGAAGTCAAATGATAAAAGGAATTTGTTCCACTCATAGGTTCCTTTGAATGGACTGTCTGAAATAGTTTTAATGTGCAGACACATTCCCCTGTCCACTATTTTACTGAGTTTAGTATTTTAGTTCTGCAACAAGTAAATACAGTAAATCAATCATCTTGGCTAGTTTTTTTTACCTCACTGTACTTGAAATAGTACGCTGTATATCCAAATGTTCGGGTGATCCCTCTCATCCTCCTCATTAATCTTTACATACCCTCTTCATTGGCCTTAACCTCCTTATCCCTCTTTATGAGCTTCGACATCTCATTCATCCTCCTCATTCGTACTTATACCCCTTCATTACAACTCTTTTTATTATTTTCATCCAGGTTTAATACCCATTTTCATCCCATTAATCCATTTTAAGGCCACTCTATGCCCCACTTGTTCTCCTTACTCTTATGCCTCTTATATCCCATTCATCCATCTCACTCCCATTCCTGTGTAGGACTACTTTCGTTTTCATGCTTTCTCCTCATCCATGTTTACAGGCTCTTTATATGCGACTTATCCTCTGCACCCCTCTTTTTGACCTATTTATATCCCTCTTATCCTCCTCAACAATCTTTATCCCCTCATCATTCAAATTCTCCTTTACAAATGTATGTTCATTCAAGGTTTTATCCTCAACCCTCTGCACCACCTCTATTAATTATTCACCATTTGCTTACTTCTTTGAGTGACTTCTTTTTTGAGTTACATGAATTCAAACTTGAAATTAAACTTTAATGCTTTTTGCAAATGATAAGAATAAACCAGAGATGTTTTAGCTTCTAAAAGTACAGCAAACACAGCACAAAATGTAGTTGTTGGGGCAAGCAAATAACTTTTAATAAAACAAAAAAAAAAATCTAGACTTTTGTGCATGTAATTAATTTAAAAATCTAATATGCGCATAAAGAAAAGCTTACTTGTCTAAACCCCTTTAAGAGAAACCTTGAGCAGGCATTTTCTGACTCCTCAGAGACAAAGGAATGTCCTGTCTCGTTCCAACTCTAGCGGTTTTGTTAACTATGTTTCACATCAATTTTCAGCATCTCGCTATTTTTTTTCAATCAATAGCACTTGGCTCTGCTATGAGACAAACCTGGTTCTGTTACTACAGACAAGTAGATGCTAGAGGGTAAGTGGATTTGGGAGCAGTTTAAATGGCTTGTCCTTCGGCTGGCAAATCTCAAAGGATGAGCCTGGCCTTTTACTGCACTGCTTGCTTGGATTTATAAAGGAAGCTAACAGGGAGCAAGAAGAATCTCTGCCTACGGCTGTGCTCAAATAACACATGGCATGTCAACAGTCACAAAAGGAGACAGTCAAGAAAATTAGCAGCTAAAGAGGACAGGGAGAGGATCAGGAGTGACACAAGATTAGTTTAAAGCTCTCTGTTTATCCTCCGTTTCCTCCTGCACTGCTTACCAATAGCTGCTGCCCCATTTGTCCCACTTCTTCCAGCTCAGCTGGTTCTCTCTGTCCAATTCTGCCCTTCTTTCTGCCAGGTGTTCTGTGTCTGCTATGTTTCAGTGTTCATATGTGTCATCAGGCTGTTTCTGTATTCACCGACAGATGCTCTCTCTCCTATGGCTATGCCAATCTGTCCGTCAGTGTTGCCGTTTCTCACCAAACAAATGAGACATTTTTCTTTTCAAAATGCCATGTCAAACTTTGGATATATACATCATCCTCCAGAGCCAGAGCGTTGTATTGTTTCTCTCTTGGTGACTGTTTAAGTAACCATGACAACGGACGGCTTGATAAACACTGACGTTTAAGACTCCCCGCATTCAGATTTGCCTTTCCGAGGCTAACTGCTTCACATTTTCTTGTGATATATTTTATGCACGTGCAGAGGAAGCTTTATTCACTTGTCAGCAAAATGTAAATCTCAAACAAATTCACCTTAAACTCCTTGAGGCTGCTTCTGCTAAGGTCAGCTTTACACAAACTGACAAAATAAAACACAAATTAATTCTCCATAACGTTGAACTGACCTCTGTCAAATGAAATGGAATGTTTCCTAGCTGCAAAAAGGATAATACATGTCAGTTTTATGTGTATAAACCCATTCCCACATAATGGACAGCTATGCAAAAGCTGTTTTCTTGTATGTATGAATGTTAGTGGTACACTTCACTTGCATATATAAGCCCATTACTTGTTCTTAACAGGTTTTTCAAAGTTGTTAAAACACTGAACCCCATTCTCATAACATCAAACCTTAATGTGTGAACAGATTTAGTGAAATAATCATTATTTTGGTCAAACCACAGAGTAGTTTCACCTAGGTAAGTGCATTTTGCAAGACCTATTTACATTTTTGGACAAATATTCAACATATATTTTGGCTATAAAGTACATTTCTACATCGAGATCCACCTAAACTATATTATATACCACACAAGAATAAATGTGAACACAATTAATGGACAGATGACGCAAACTAAATACAATGACTTGAAATTTATAACATATCTAATAAAATGACAACCAACATAAACCAGTTCAGGAGGAACAGGTTGGTTGGAGAATTAGCAAATCAACAATGGACAGATACCCTCCAGGGTGTAAGGTATGAACATGTGTTAGAGGAGGGATACTAGGAGGTAGGAGTGTAGAGAGAGTATAAAGAGTACCATGATGAAACCAAGTGAGCAGTCACTTTTGTACAATATTTTGATGTAGTTTGATTTTCCATACCGGAGATTACAGTAATATAAGAACACTTTAAAATTTCCATTTCTGAAAGTTCTGTCCTTTCTGTTTCCATATTCTTCTATATTGAATGTGGTGTATGTTTTTTTGTAGATTCCTGAATACTAAACCACTGAGGGTAAATGACAGAATAAACAAATACAGCCTGTAGAGCCACCCTCTGCAGCAAAAACGCGAAGGAGCTGCTTTTCTATAACTTTATCAGAACAATGCTTTCCTCCACAGCATATTCAATGCCAGTCTGAAGCTGTTAATGCTGTCAGTTAATGCTACTAGTTGTTTAGGATGACGTGCAAATTACAGTGTGAGCATTTGAAATCAGATTTGCAAAAGTGAACACTCAGTGAACTACTATAGAGCTGAATGTGTTTCATAGTAATCAAGTCTAAATGTATAATGGGGAGTGATAAGGTACTTGAGTAGAACTACTCAGTGTTTCTGTAATAATCCAATCTATGGTGAACAGTCATAAATAAAATAAAGTAGAACTATTATTGTGTAATGCCAAAGTATAAATTGACAAATTTTAATGGTACATGTAAAATGATAAGAAAAAAAAATCTCTGTAGGAAATAATGCACCAGTTGTTGCTCTGTACTTTTTCTGAAGAGTCCAATCTGTTGAGTAGCATCTTTCTTTTTTTTTAATCAAAACATGAGATTCATCAGCTCTGACTCTTATGGATAAACACTCCCTATATACAACCAAGTTATCTTTCTAATAAATCCCTGAAAATTAAAGTTATAATTCAATTTGAATTGGTCTTCGCTAAATACCAACCTCTGTTCTGCACTACATTGTTTTTGTAGAGTAATTAGGCTAAAGGGACATCCAAGTCACATCATCTGCAAAGCAAGTCATACAGAAAACAAGAACCACATCTAAACTGTGACAGATGTATTTAACACTGACCCTGATGAGGTTGAGTGTCTGGAGATTGTCCTAGGGGTATATTCCCAGGGTTCCACATGGCATGTCAGTGTGCCTGCTCTGAGATGCAATTCTAAGAAATATGCTTTTCCAAACAGCAACATGTTCACAGAGTATTCATGCTTGGCAACATGGGATTTATTAAAGGCATTATTAGCACATTTTAGAGACCTTTTGTAACCCTGTAACAGTTTGGAGAGGCTAATTATCTTTCTGTAAAACCAGCTGAAAAACTGTCATATTTACCCACATACCCAAATACACAGGTGATTCAAATCCACAACAATAAATCTGTATTTACAGGGGTTGGACAATGAAACTGAAACACCTGGTTTTAGACCACAATAATGTATTAGTATGGTGTAGGGCCTCCTTTTGCGCCCAATACAGCATCAATTCATCTTGGGAATGACATATACAAGTCCTGCACAGTGGTGTTGGGACCCACAGCCATGGATTTCAACATTAAACTCCGGTACGGACTTTTCTGGAACTTTCAAAATAAAGTGCATTAGCTGACTTCCAGCAACTGAGGAAAAGGGGGTAGCAGCAGACTTCCCATGATGCCACTGTCTGAATAAGAGCACCCCCTCTCCAACAAGCCGACCTCTTTCCACACAGCCTTCAAGAGGGACCGGTCAGGAGAGGCCCAGCGCTCTAATGTCTTTTGCTGGCAAAAAAACATAAACTCTTCAAACTGGATCCAAGAGTGTCATAAGATCACACGATCATATGCACAAGTTAAGTATGAGTGGAGCACTGTTTGTGTACCCGGTGGTTTCATTCATAAAGAGGGGATATTAAGGTATAAGCATTGCTTACTTTCTCTCCGAGGCCTGCCGAAACTGTGTCGCAGAGAAACCCCCTTTAGAGAAGCTGTTTCTACAAGCCGAGTCTGAAGGAAGGACAACGGCCCGCACCACAGTGTTTACGGTATGCACAGCTACAGCTCCAGAACTAACCCTTTTGTTCACGGAGCGAACGCACTTTCAACCCCCGAGGTTAGCTGAAAGCTAACCGCTTGTTGACTGTGGACGTTTCTTCAAGCTTCGCCCCTTGGACAATGTTTCCTCACCATGGTTCATGAGGTTAGGTGTTTTGGGCAGAGACAGATTTAGAATGAAATGATCTAAACGTTTTTCATTTTATGAAGTTTGTTTGTGTTGAACTCAGCTATCTTGGTGCTAGCAGGCTATCTGCAGCACAGGTTGTGTTCAGGTTGTGTTCTTTGTGTGTTTTTAAAGTTAAGACAAACTTTACTTGAAGGGTGATTTTAAACACAGAAAATTTATCATAACACGTCGTCCGCGCTTATGCATTTTACCCTTTTATCAACCCTGGTATTTTAAAGGTATGTGTTGATTCTGGTGCTAAGCTATTAGCTTCTTTTGTTAGCTCAAATGCTAACCGGTAAGAACACGTGCTTGCTACTAAAGAGTATTTAACAGAAAGGTTGTTAGTTTTCAGGCTAGTGAATAATAGTCCCTGGACATCATTTACTAGATTTGATAATTAAGTAAACACCATTAAGCCCCATTTCTCCAGAAAGATTTGGCTCTTTTCCAAAATACTCCCTTAATAATATTTCTTCAAATATTATTTCAATAAATATAGGCAGCTAATTAGACACCGTTGAGAAATGGTCATCCAGAAGGTTAGTTTTATTCAGCAGATCATTATTTAAATAATATTTTATCTGGTCTTGCATTGTGAATGGTTGTCTAAACGTTTGCTGATTATTGCTTAAGTTGGTTCCAAGACTAACTTAACTTCACTTCCAGATTCTTCAAGATAATCCTTGGTTCTCAAACATAAACATTGCATGGTAATGTTGCATCACTCTTTTGGTCATGATTTTCAATCATCTTTTTAATTAACTTGTTTATACTGTACATAGCCTATTAGTCTTCCCTATTCTTTAATTCTGCTTGGTAATTTAGTTGGATTGTTTTAGCATAGTAAAAAGTTTGTTGATGGAAATATGTTTGACTTTGAGTTGACTTATTTTTGTTGATAAATTCTTGTACTTTTAGAAATTGTGTGAATTCATTCCATATATGTGCAGAGTTTATGCTGTTTAATAATGCCAGAGCTTGTCTCACACCTTTCTATTTTGTCCTAATACCATTACCTTACTGGGCTGGTATTCACAGGACAACCCTTAACAGACCGAAATATTATTTGATAAAATATTAAAATATTAATATTAAATATTAAATTATATTCTCAGATTCATAATCCCAACAGTGGTCAGAGGGATTTTAAGCCATTCTTCTTGCAGGATAGTGGCCAGGTCACTACAAGATACTGGTGGATGAAAACGCTTCCTGACTCGCTCCTCCAAAACACCCCAAAGTGGCTCAATAATATTTAGATCTGGTGACTGTGCAGGCCATGGGAGATGTTCAACTTCACTTTCATGTTCATCAAACCAATCTTTCACCAGTCTTGCTGTGTGTATTGGTGCATTGTCGGCACTGCCTTCAGGATACAATGTTTGAACCATTGGATGCACATGGTCCTCAAGAATGGTACGATAGTCCTTGGCAGTGACGCGCCCATCTAGCACAAGTATTGGGCCAAGGGAATGCCATGATATGGCAGCCCAGACCATCACTGATCCACCCCCATGCTTCACTCTGGGCATGCAACAGTCTGGGTGGTACGCTTCTTTGGGAATTCTCCAGACTGTAACTCTCCCGGATGTGGGGAAAACAGTAAAGGTGGACTCATCAGAGAACAATACATGTTTCACATTGTCCACAGCCCAAGATTTGCACTACTTGCACCTTTGAAACCGACGACAGGCATTGGCATGAGTGACCAAAGGTTTGGCTATAGCAGCCCGGCCGTGTATATTGACCTTGTGGAGCTCCCGACGGACAGTTCTGGTGGAAACAGGAGAGTTGAGGTGCACATATAATTCTGCCGTGATTTGGGCAGCCGTGGTTTTATGTTTTTTGGACACAATCCGGGTTAGCACCCGAACATCCCTTTCAGACAGCTTACTCTTACTCGCGTCCACAGTTAATCCTGTTGGATGTGGTTCGTCCTTCTTGGTGGTATGCTGACATTACCCTGGATACCGTGGCTCTTGATACATCACAAAGACTTGCTGTCTTGGTCACAGATGCGCCAGCAAGACGTGTACCAACAATTTGTCCTTCTTTGAACTCTGGTATGTCACCCATAATGTTGTGTGCATTTCAATATTTTGAGCAAAACTGTGCTCTTATCCTGCTAATTGAACCTTCACACTCTGCTCTTACTGGTGCAATGTGCAATCAATGAAGACTGGCTACCAGGCTGGTCCAATTTAGCCATGAAACCTCCCACACTAAAATGACAGGTGTTTCAGTTTCATTGTCCAACCCCTGTACATATAAACAACACAAATACCGTAGCTGGGGAGAGACACTCTGATTTGGGAACTCATAATGACCTTGCATACAAACGCATAAACACCTACCTATAAACATACTCAAGTAAATGAAATTTAAAATAGCAAGGAAGTGGGCCAAAAAGCTATGCCTCATTAGCATAAGCTGTCATGATAAATGTCTGAAGTAAGAAGACCAGGGGACTCCACACAGACAGTGATCTTGTCAAGGTGCCGGCTTTTTATTCTACCGAGACTCTTAGCTTCACGCTTGTCACACTTCTTGCTAATATGAGTGAAACCTCATTCTGTCAAAACCTGTAAATTGATGTAACTGTTACTGCAGACAAGCCATAAAAAGAGAAAATATAGCTGAGGAATATGTTTATCACCATCTAACAGAATGCATTTGGGAGAACTTAGTTAACATCTTCAAATTATAAGATTCTCTGCCAAGAAGAGGAACATCCGTCTCTGTCTGATCCAGTCATCCAGCAAAAGGAAGCAATAGTTGCCTCCATCTGAGGTTCTGATCGTAATCAGATGACACTTTAGGTTTGCAGCTTGTCCAGTGTTGATATCAAATGTTGACATCTTTCAATAAACCACCATTGTACCAACACTGAGTACAGCAAATTAAATTTCACTGTTTATTTTACCACAAAAGGTAATACCCAGTCACATTATTGCTTAACTGTCTTGTGCTTTAATGTAATAAATAATGCTATACAGCATGACCTTCTTATGTACATCACACTATAGCACTCACAACTCACATTAGCATGCAGGTTGCTTTAACTGAAAGCAAAAATGATGCATGATCTTCTTTCTGAATAACTTGCCTAATTTTTATCCTACCACTTTAGGGGACTCATAGAGTACTGAAATGTAATTCCCAGATTGCCAGTTGGTCCTCAAACATGGAATCCCATTCAGACATAGTTGAACACTTTAAATTCCACACCCTTGATCTCAATGATCACATGCACCATTTAATCCGGGTGCACATCAAAAACAAAACCTGTACACGACTTGATGTTGTACAAAATCCATTTAATTTCTTCATGTTTTAGGCCTATGTGAAATGCTTGTTATTATCTTATAAAGGTTGTTTTCGGCCAATCTTTCTTTCGTCCTCATCACTTGAGCTGAATGACAAACTTTAATGTTGCCATATAGGAGACAATAGTGACATTTGGGAATCCTCTGTTTTGTTTTGGAGTTATTTTTTAAAGTTGCACGGCAGTTCCACATATAAATCCTCTGCATGCGTTCAGGTTTGAAACCGTTATGCATTTATTTGGTACATGTTCACGTCAAACCTAAAAGGCTTTAATGAAAACTTTTGGTATAAATATATGTACTGTCAGACTCCTAGTGACTGCAGCTTAAAGGTTACAGCTTGGTGCAAAATTTTGTAAATGTTGAAAGATTCTGCAGCATGTCTGTGAGCATCTGTTTTCTGTTTTTACAGCCCTGTAGTGCATGATATTTGCAGTGTTAAAGTAGGCAGTGAATGGATGAGTAAATGGTAAATATGATGAATTTATATAGAGCCTTCTAGTCATACTGACTGCTCAAAGTGCTTTACACAAGGGTCAAATTCACCCATTTGCACTCACAAATGTACATACATTTGTTGGGACCACAGCCATGGTTACAACGTGAAAGGCCAGTACAGACTTTCCTGGAACTTTCAAAATAAATTGCATTAACCTACTTCCGGCACAGCCAGGAAACAGGGTAACTGCGGACTTCCTGTGACGTCACTGTCCAAATAAGTCTTGCTACATCCTACCTCTTCCATTCGGACTTGGCTGCGAGGCTGGCAGGAGACACATCGCGCTAATGTCTCTTTGCTGGCAAATAGACATAACTCTTCAACTGGATCCAAGGGTGTCATACGATCATCGATCATATGCACAATGTTAAGCACGGATGAATTGCTGTATGTGTATCTGGTATTCATTCAAGAATGAGAATAATTAAGGTACAAGCATTTCCTGACTTTATCTCTGAGGCCTGCAGAAGCAAACTGTGTTCCAGAGAATTCCCTGCAGAGATGCTGTCTCTATGAAGCCGAGTGGAGCGGTTTTCCCAGTCTGAAGGAAGAACAACGGCACCGCATCACCGTGGTTACAGTAACTGTGCAGTTTTGGGTGGGCCGATAGAGCAAGCCGCCCCCCTCCCCACACCTACGGATGTTAACTGGAAGCTAACCCTCTGTTCACAGAGCTTTCTTCAAATGTCGTCGTTGCCTGGAAAACTCCTCCTCAACATGGTTCAAATGAGGTTTGGGGTTTGGGCAGAGAGATTCTTTCTTTCTGCTCTCGGTGGAGGAGGACGCTTTTTCTCTGTCTCCCACCCCCTCCCATATCTGCCCTGCTTCAGCTGTGTCTTGTCTTTGGAGCCTCTTTTTGCAAATCTTCCAAATTCTTAGTTATGGATTTGGTCAGCTGGTCTCTCAATGCAATTGATCAAATTTTCTCGAGGAGAAGACAGGGTGAAGGAGAGCCCAACTTGTCCGGACTGGACGTTTTTCTCTGGATACACAATGGACTCCTGGCAGAAGTGGAGGATTGTGTGTCTGTCGATAATGTCAGTCAAGGATGTGGAAGATGTGTATATAATTGGATGTTTGATATCAGGATTTCTGCTTTTTGGAGTCAGCGGTTACCTGGCATATCGAGAAATTCGGAGTGTCAGCAGCTGTTCTGGCTATTGTAAGGCTGCCTGGCACGTGTGATGGGATCTTCAGGGCGATCAGCACTCAGACTGAGATGTTACGTGAGCTGAATCGCAGACTGGATGTGATCCTTAGGATCGCAGGCAGGTTGCGGTTCCTGGACTCAGGAGTGAAATGGGATAAATCTTGGAGAAAGTTGTTCGCTCGGATCTGGCAGAAAGACCATGAATGTGGCTGTTTGGATTCGCCTTTGAGAAGCGCCAGCGAGACTCTCAAGGCTGACGGAAAATTAAGAGTCAGCCTAACCCAAATAATTATTGTTTTTCTGAATCTGGCTCCTCTGCACGGCCTTGATGGCTGGCTATCTTCAACTTCTCCTGGAAGTTATGTAAACATGACGCTCTGCTCCCTCTGCCCCCTCCCTTCCCTGAGGACATCTGTGGACCTGCTCAGAACTTTGTGGCCGGTTGATGAACATTCCAACGTACCATCAAGGACAATGGCCTCTGTGACAGTGCTTCATGGACTTACTTGCACACAATCACTTGCACACACACACATGCTCAAGATAAACATATGCACCCCCTCACACCACCTTCACCGTTCCCGGCATGATGTTGTTTTGTAAACTTGTTGCTTCTTTGTGCTGAGGTTTTTTGCCATTTCAAACTGTATCCTGCTAAGAATAAAGTGTGAAATATGATTTTTTTCCTCTACTTACCTAATGTGGCCTCTTTTCTCATCTAGCAAGGGCAGCGCCTGTGAGTGGGCAGCAAAGCCTCGGTGACCCGTCCCCCCTTGTCTTGTGTCATGATGTATGTTTGGATGGGTTGTACTGGAATTCTAATTTCCCCTCGGGGATCAATAAAGTATCTTTGAATTGAATTGAATTGAATTGAAATGATCTAAACGTTTTTCATTTTATGAAGTTTTGTTTGTGTGAAACTCAGCTATCGTAGTGCTAGCAGGCTATCTGCAGCACACGTGCTCAGTTTTGTGTTCTGTTTTTGTGTGTTTTTAAAGTTAAGACAAACTTTACTTGAAGGGTGATTTTAAACACAGAAGATTGATCATAACGCGCCGTCCGCGCTTATGCATTTTAACCCTTTTATTAACGGTATTTTAAAGGGATGCGTTTGATTGTGGTGCTAAGCTATGAGCTTCCTTTGTTAGCTTTAACTTCTAACAGCTAAGAACACGTGCTTGCATACTTAAGTCCATTTCTCCAGAAAGATTTGGTTCTTTTCCAAAATACTTCCCTAAATATTTTACTATTTCCTTTAAATATTATTTTAATAAATAAAGGCAGCTAATGAGACACCGTTGAGAATTAGTCATCCAGGAGGTTGGTTTTAATCAGCGGATCATTCTTTAAAACATTATTTTATTAAAATAATATTTTATCAGATCTTGCATTGTGAAAACAAACGTTTGCTGATTATTGCCTAAGTTGGTTCCAAGCCTAACTTAACTTCATTTCCAGATTCTTCAAGATAATCCTTGGTTCTCAAGCATGAACATTGCATGGTAATGTTGCATCACTCTTTTGGTCATGGCTTTCAACCATCTTTGATCAACTTCTTTATATTGTACATAGCCAATTAGTCTTCGTTATTCTTTAATTCTGCTTGGTAGTTTAGTTGGATTGTTTTAGCATAGTAAAGAGTTTGTTGATTGAAATATGTTTGACTTTGAGTTGACTTATTTTTGTTAACAAATGCTTGTATTTTAAGAAATTGTGTGAATTCATTCCATGTGTGTGCATAGTTTTGCTGTTCAATAATGTCAGAGCTTGTCTCACACCTTTCTAATTTGTCCTAATTCCATCGCCTTACTGGGCTAGTATTCACAAGACAACCCTTAACAGACCGAAATATTCTTTGATAAAATATTAAAGTATTAATATTAAATATTAAATAATATATTCAGATTCATAATCATAACACACTCATACATCAATGAATGAAGGGAATTGAACCCCAACCTTCTGATTGCAGGACGACTACTCGACCCACAATAACTTGGACTGGCTATCATAAATTGCAATAACCTTGTGTAGAGAATGCAATGGCCCCCATTATGACCTCTGGCAGTGTTTCCAAGCCTGTAGTCTAAGAGGAAGTGGAATTTCCATCCCACATGGTGCTTTTGATCCCACTCTTATAGTTGGGGTTCTTTATTTATATTCTAGTCCTGCAGGAGAAGTGATGATACAACCCCCAGGCTAATTCTTGACGATGATTAATTGAGTCCTTTGCCTTTCTGTGGAGATGTGTGTTAGAGGTATTCAGGGAGGACTTCTTTCTAATTGTTGTGTGTGTGTTTATAAATAATGAGTGCAGATGAATATGTAATAAGCAGAGAATAATACCAGTCTGCCATTAACATCCATCACCTAGCTTTAAAACAGGGTGGATCTCGCTCTTGAATACGTCTCCACTGTTTCAAAGGTCTTCCATTAAACATTCCTGTTGAGATATTTTAATCTTTAAAATATTGTTTGTTATTTGTCAAACAATATGTCAACAACATATTGGTTCTGGAAGTTAATAGCTAAAGCTTATATGACTTGTTTCATTGCAACCAACAACCTTAATTCATTCGAGTTTTGAGTTTAAATAAACTTGTTAAATTCCGTTGCTGCCCAATACTGAATGTGTGTTAGATATATCAATTCAAATGCACATTTTAATCAGAAGTCTCCACAAACAGTTTGATTTAAGTAATAACTTGTTGGGTCGGATTCAGGATTTTTAACTAACAGAACACAAAGAGTAAGAGTTAGCAATTCTTTCCCAGATTTTAAATGCACTTCCACAGAGTCACCTCAAAACTGTGCTGTCACCTCTACTTTTTATTCTGTATACCAATGTGTCAGAGTATATATAACAACAGATTCATCATAAAGTATGCTGATGATTATGTTTTTGTTAGCTGTTAACTTCATGATAATGAAAACAGCCATGGCGCTGTGATCAATGGCTTTGTAAAATGTTGTGAGGAGTCTTATCTTTATCTTAATACTCAAGACTAAATATATGATTATTGATTTTAGGAGAAAACATCACACTCACAAAGCCACTTTTAGGCCATTGAGAGCATGCATTCTTACAAATACCTTGGGACTATTTTAGATGACAAATTTCAATTTTGAAGCCAGCTGTGAGGCAGTTTGCAAAAAGGCAAATCAGCACCTCTTTTGCTTGAAGAAAACTCTGACACTTTAATATTGACCAAACCATAATGACACTTTTGTATTGTACTTTTATCGAAATAATTTTAGCCTTTTCCTTGGTGTCATGGTTTGATCATACAACTCTGACAGAGAGGAGTTCCCTTAAGCAGGTTGTGAAACTGTCATCTGGAATGATTGGAGAGCCCCAACAATCAGTCACATCCCTGTACAGCAGGCAGGTACAGCAGATAGCCATATCTGTTTTAAATGATGACTTTCATTCCCTTCACAGGGAATTGCAGCTTCTTCCCTCTGTAAGAAGATTCTTTGTCCCTAAATGTAAGACCAGACGTAATGAAATCATATGATACTGCCACTGTCAATGATTTTATTAATTAAGGCTTTATGGATTTTACCCAGGGGCTGCAAGGTGGTCCTGGGTAGCACTGTTGCCTTGCAGCAAGGAGGTCCTGGGTTCGGAGGCCTTTCTGCATGAAGTTTGCATTTTCTCCCCTTGCATTGGTGGTGTCCAGGGTGTACCCCACCTCTTGCCTGTAGACCCCTGGAGATAGGCGCCAGCTCCCTTGAGACCCTGTACAGAAGAATCGAGTATAGAAAATGGATGGATGGTATTACTCATTGATTTTAGTTGATTGATAGATTTTTTGGACTGTCTGTAAGGTTAGGCCACAAAATTTTGGATGATTTAAGACTGGGAGACAGCGATGACCACAATGATACTTTTACTTGCACTTCTCGGAGTAATTTGTTCTCAAGTTTAAAGTGTGTGCTCTAAACGTCATGTTGTAGGACTAAAGATGCATTTTGGGGAAGATTTTATGGCCAATTTCTATTCTTTGATTTTGTAAAACTCTCACCTAACGATATTGATGTAAGCCAATTCCAATTTCTCTTTAGTAACTGTAAATAACAATAAAAAATGTTTTTCCTACATTCTAGGAAACAAATATCTCTTTCTTAGTAATTCATATGGCCAAGCATCAATTTAGCCAAGTACCTTCATCTGCTGATTTCTTGGTGCATCTGTATAGAACATGTGCTCTTTTCTTGTTAGGTTTGGGTAGGATCCAGTTTGTGGTAGTGTTCAAGGGATTGTTTAGTTATAGGGTTTTGTTTAGACTATATGAGCAGTATATCTTGCTTGCAGTAGCCTTCTTTTTTGATCATTATTTTGATAAAAGAACAATTCTGCATCTAATGACTTGTCAGAGTGTATATTTGCCATAGAAATAACTTAAACTGTAGTAAACACGACTTTCAAAAAATCACAATTTATAATCATTTATATCATCATAAAATGTGCCCCAGATGTTGAGGGTATGTACGTGATTCACATTGGAAGGCTATAATTTATGATAAATAATCAGAAACCTGAAAGTAATGACTTATCTTTTGCAAATGTGATGGCTTGCATAAAGATTCCGAGCCATCCAAGACATGACATCCTCTTGTGCTTGCATATAAGAAACTCAATTTCTTGTCTCTTCAAAAATATATACAGTATTTACAAAGCAATCGGCAAAATTAGATTATTAAAAAACAAAAGAACATGATTGTGTTTAATTTCTCTGGTATGTCTGAATATTTGTAGTATGCAGATTAAAATGGCGACAATCAAATCTCTTGTTAGAATCTCTCAGTATTTGGTTAATTATTGGCATTAATAAAACGGTTTTCTAAGACGTTAATGAGCATAAATGATAAAACAATATTGCTTTGACTGAAACAAGACGAAAAGGGTGCAGATTTAATTAAACCTGCTGTTCACAATGATCCTAACCACCGTCGATGTCTGGCTTGGACATGTCTCAAGTGAGACAACTTGGAGTGTTAATAAACTGTAAGTTTATTAACAAAGGGAAATCGTGGAACATTTTATTTTGACGTGATGTATAACCACAGCTTGTAACAGGGTTGTGCCTGGCATAGCTGTAGAGCAGATTCCTCAAATAGAGCGGTTATTTGTACAGATGCAGAGATCTATGGCTATGATTTCAGACATAGGGACCTTGGCTGCATGTCTTCCCTACATTCTCTCTCTGCCAACTTCCTTTTCTGATTTCTGTGGATAAAGGCCACTAGTGCCACAATCAAATATAGCATATCTATTAAGTTACTGCTTTTAGATTAGACGTAAAGAAGCATATGATAAAAGAAATCAGCATATTATAACTCCACACTGTTTAGTAGTATTGAAATGCTGATGGTAGTCAACACTCACTTCTTTTAAAGGATTGTTACTGTTTTTTAAAATTCAGGCGCACACATATACATGTTAGTATTTTTCTTTTTACAGTTGTTTTACCAGAGTAAATAAAATAAAACAAAACCTTGTTCTTATACTGATGTATTTTTGTTCCTTTCTAAAGGGAGCTAAGATGAAATAACTTTCAGCTAATTTTTATGTAAACATTTATTTTTAGTTTTTTGCTCTCTTAGGAAGATGCAATCTCAGATACTGCATGAATGGTGTTCGTTTGTGTGTTTTTTTTTTATATAGCATGCCATACCATGCCATGCCATGCCATGCCATACCGTGATATTTCTGAAACACTTTCAACAACATGACAGCTGACCAAAGTATTGTACAATAAATTTAAAAGCGAGAACAAGACTAAGTTACCACATATGACCAATAGAAAATGTTAAATTTCAGATGAACATACAAAGTTTAAATGATTAAGACAAAGATAACAACTCACACTGAGTTTAAAGACAAAGAGAAAAAGTGTGTTTATAAATGATTTTTACAAACAGCAAGAAATGGAGCCTGGAGCTGCAGTTCATTCCAGGTTTTTGGCTCTGACTCCTCTGGATTTTTAAAATGTTTTCAGAACAGTCAAAAACATCTGATCAGCTGATCAAAGAGCATGTGATGGCATGTAGAGAGAAGACAAAAAAAAAAATAAACAGGCAAAAAGCATCAAGAGACTGAAAAACAAATAGAATTTTTAAAAATGGATTTGAAACTGGACGGTAAGCCTGTGTAGAGAGGCTAAAGCTGCGTGTCCTCTCTTTTGCTTGTACCAGATCGTGCAACAGTGTTTGCTAGCATCTATAGGTTCTTGGTGAGGTCTTGAGGTATAAGGGATATCTCAGACATTTTGCAGTAGGGTTCTGTAAAGTTGTTATAATAGTTATTAGTTATATTGATATATAATATATATAATATAATATATATAATATAATATAATGTCATGTTTTGAGCAGTGAAAGGCTGTCATCTAGTTAGGCAGAACCTTTGTTTTAGATGTTTTTAGCTATTTTAACCAGTAAACATAAAATATCTGTGGAATACAACGCTATAATAGTGTGTAAGTTAAATTCATCTGGTTTCTCAACAAACCAGATGAGTTACTGTACCAAGTTATGTTGGTTGAGGCTGCATGCTGCGCTAATCCACCTGATCAGCTGCAAATTGTCAGGCTGCTCCAAGTCCACTTTCCAAAAGTGGAGGAAATTCTTGGATTTTACCAGGCTGTCATTTGTGCAAAGGCATCACAGATGAAATGTTCCTGTGCTTCTTCAGGCCTTGACGTGTTTTGGGAAATTATCCCAGGAGGAGACTCACAATGAGCAAAATTGACAGACTGATAGAGGTGACTGTATTCAGCCACATCATTTTAGCGTAGTAAACTGCTGACGTTGACACTAGATCAGATCTAAAAAATAAACTGTAACTACAGACTACAACTCCAAACAACATATTAAAGAGTTAAAGTTCAATAACACTAAAAAGTAAAAAACGAGACCAAATCAAAAAGATCATGATTTTTGTTATTCTATTCGTTCTTCGTAGCATTGTTTTAGTAATACTAGTGAGTCAGCATTTTCAGTCCCGATTTCCAGATGTTGTTCTTCTGCCATTCCTGAGCAAGCTCTGGATAGGTGGCCACCGAATACTTTCATTGAATATTCTTCAGGAGATGTTCCTGGTACTTGTTGGACTTTCTTGTATTGTACGGGTTTATTTGTCATATGCAGGTTAACGCACAGTCAACAATGTAATAAAATGCTTGGGATAAGAAGAATGTCAACTCACTATAAAAACAAAAGTACTTATAGCGTACGATAAAAAAAAGCACTCATAGTGCAGCAGCAATAAGCTAATAAAGTGTCACAAATGTGGTTTGGTGCAGTATTATTGTCCAGAGTTCAGTAGTCTGACAGCTTGTGGATAATAACTGTCTTTAAGTCTTTTTGTGCATGCTGGCAAGCACCTGTACCACCTGCCAGAAGGTAGCAGACCGAAAAGTCTTTTTGCTGGATGAGTGTGGTCCTTGATGATGCTTTGTGCTTTACGCATATACCGGCTGTGGTAGATGCCCTGGATGGGGGTACTGCTGCCAGTGATGACCTCTGCCTCTGTAGTGCTTTCCTTCTCTGACGGGTGCAGCTTCCATACCACACTGTGATACAGCCCGTCACCAGGTTCTCAATAGTGCACTTGTAGAAGTTTGTAAGGATGCTGGTGTTCACACTGAACTTTCTCAGCCTTCTCAGGAAGTTGGGTCTCTGCCAGGCTTTCTTTCTTGGGCCCTTTGAATCTTTCTTCATAGCATATGAGCTTCTTTCCTTGCAGTTCTTGATTATATGATAAATAGTTGATAAGGGTAAAATTGTACTAGGAGGAGTTTGTCCATGAAGCCGTTTTGATGCAAAGCGATGCTGACATCATGCGTTTTTTTGGAGGTAACCATGGTTGACAAATGAAGTATGATTTCAGGCTCCACTCCATTTTAAAGGAGCTGCTCTTCTAAGTCTATCAGACTGACAAAGTGACATGAGCTGCCCTGCCCTCATTACCACTTTTCCCTGAGTTCACTGTAATTATGCTAGCTGGTCGCTTTGTGGCAGAGCTAAAACCTTTGTGATTAAGTTCATTTTCATTAACCTTTATTACTTTCGCAATAAATAGCTTTTTTTCCATTTATTTTTCATACAAACCTTGACTAAATGCAAATTACAAAAAATGAAACACTTAAGTTTGTGAAAAATTCAAGTTCTGTCAGTCTCAAAAACTTTACCCATGTCCATAGGTCACAGAGAGGTTAGCACAGTTTTTAACCACTGTGAATTCGTATTAGCACTGAAGTACGTGAACGTATTTCACAGTGAAATCCCCGGCTGTTTATCCTGCAACAGCTATTCATAAACTAAGTTTAAAACCAAGTCAGGTATTGCACTTACAAAGAAAAAAAACTCTAATGTGCATTTCCTCCACTATCTGCAACATAATTTTACATGATAACTGTACCTTGATCCCAAATGGGGGTTTAATGTTCCATTTCTTGACTGATGATACATTCTGGGTTATATAAATATACTTTATTGCTATTACCTTTCAACTGGTGAAACAGCTATGGGTGCTACATTGCATGTCTTGTTACATAAATGTGTTGAGGGAGCTTTTTAAAGGCAGATCACGCTAAATATTATGAGTTAAACACAGTACATGATATATGCAGGTAATTTCCTACTAATGTTTGAGTTTTACTGGGACCACGATGTCTGCAAATGCTGCTAAATTAAAGAGGGCTCTAGACGTAGCTTCATCATTAACTAAGTGACGTAGTTTACTTGCACTTGACGCCTTTTGACTAATCATACCCCAGGCTCTACCTTTCATTCAGTTTGGTTGTTGTAATGATTCTCTCACCCATGGGGTCACTCAGCCCCCTGCTGTCTTTCTGCATCTCTCTGACTTGTTGTGGACCCCTGCCAGCATGCTGAAGTCTGTCACAAGGAGCGACAGCGGCCTTGGGCCCAGCTTGGCAAGCTTCCAGGACTATAAAGACACATACACACCTATCCTGACACACATACACACAAACACACGTACAGTCGCCCCAGAGAGCGAGGCATCTGTTCCAGCCAGATGTGCGCTGTCAAAAGAGAAAGTCTGGTCACATGGACATAGAGGTGTCTCCAGAATTTTTTCATTTAGTCATATTCTATTCATTTACGTGCAGGAATACATAATGGCGCTCACAAACGTTAGTCCCAGAAGACAGAAACATATGCTTGCTCACTCACTACTTGGGGAGTGCAACGGAGCTGGGGGGCAATGTTTATGCGAGAACTGCATAAATATGACAAAACAAGGCTGGCTGAGGGATTTATTGTGCACACTGGTGCCGCTATCATATGCCAGAGCTTCTTATTACCATCTTCTGCTGCTTTTAGCATCACCATTAACATCCCACCTTTCCTAAAGCTCAGCGATTCATCACTGTCACCCACCTATTCATTTGTGTATTCTTTACTAGCATCCGTGAATCAATGAGGTAGTGATAAAAATGTATTTCTGCTAAAAGTCCAATAATAGAAAAGTGCTGTTTTCAGTTTGACGAGCATAATTATATCAAGCACTTAAATAGCTTCCTTTTGATTGCTGTTCTGATGCATAATTATATGTTAATTGTTGAGCTGCTGTCATTTTTTATGTTGATATGATGTGCATTTAATGCAAAGTTGATGATTATGAAGATCTTTTTTAAATTGAAATATTTTGGATACTGGAGTCTCAGTCAAATTTTTGACAGTGCAAAATTAAGAAGAATTAACTTTTGCCTACATTTTATAAATGTTTAATTAAACAAAAGGTACAAAAAACTAAATCATGCTGAATAAAAGTGTTGGGCAAATAGCATGTATTCTACATGATATTTGGAGAGAAGTTTATGAATACATGTTATCAGAGTCTGACGTTGCCCCTAAAAGTGGTAAAACCAGGATGATGTCAGCACTAATTAGACTTTGTTTGGCTTTATTAGCAGAATGGAAAAGTATAGAACTATCTTTTTTTTGTTTTTCAAATCCGGATATGTATAAAAAGACAGAAACATGCACAATTTGTTTTTCACATTTGCTGTTTTTTTATTTGATAATTAGAAGTCTGTAATTTTAAAAATAAAATTTATTTTAAAAAAAGTGATGAAACCATGTGACAAAATAGTTGTACAAAAAGGAAATTATCTGTGTCATACTTATTGACACCCCTGTTCCCAGTACTTTGTCCAACCCATTTTGCCAATAGGATATCCCTGGGTCCTTTTTTAAAGGTGAAGCATACAAAGAGGAGGATCTCTGAAGGTTCCACTTTGCACAATCTCTCTAAATCACCCAAAGTCCTGGATCCCCAGTGCTTTCTTCCCTTCCTGTCACCATCTGTTTTTAATAATATGATTTAGGTCTGGGACTTAAATGGCCATGGGAGAAGCATAGTTTTGTGTTGATATATTGTGAGGACATTTCTGAGATGGGAGAAACAAGCCCACAGATCATCTACCACACACAGCAAGGGGCATGGTGTGCTTGTTCCACATGTTTACCCTTTTTTTGATGCAAAATCCACCTGAAGTGTTCCTTGCTGAAAAGTCCAATCTTGGCCTCATCTGACCGCCACTTTTTGCTGGAGTTCTCTAATGTTTTTCATGCTTCACCACCTTTTTCAACACAGCATTGTAAAGTGTTCAGATAATAAACCCCAAATTTTGGAGAGACAGCAGAAGCAACTAGCATAAAACATTATCATCTAAAATTTGAACATATCCTAAAAATGTACATTTGTGGAAATCTGAGTGTACAAAATTGTGGATTATGCATAGGCACCCTCATAATGAAAGCAAATGCAATACTAATGAATTTGCACAAAAGTACCTTTCATTACTAAGTAATTTACCAGCCATTTTTTTGTTATGTCTTACTCTTAGTAATATCAGAGTAAATCCAGTTTGTATTTATTTGAAATATGTGACTGAATTTGCTATATTTTCTGCAACCATTATTTTTCCTGACACATATTTCTGCATTTCCCTTTGTTCCTATTTCTTTGTGTTTGATGGATTTATATTAATTTATGTGTGCATTAAGGCTTAGAAAAACAAACAGCTGTCTTTATTTGTGTATGTGGGACCCAAATGATAGGACATACTGAAAATATCCAACTTCCCATCACCTCTTGGTGTTCCAGTCTCCCAAAGGTGCAGGGCTGAGCAGTGATGAAGTTAAATGAAACACAAAGCCTGAAATTAACAGATTACCTTTTCATCAGTTAAACATTTCTTTTGAAAAAGACAAAAAACTTCAATTAAATGGCATTTTCCTGACTGAGAGTTGGTAACAAAGTCAATAGCATCATGGGTGGAGACTTGATTTAAAAATGGATGACTAAATTCCTTTATTTTTAGACAACAGTGAATATTCAAGAGTGTCTTTAAAACTATGTACACTTTCTTAAGTATTGCTCTACAGCCAAACTAAAGGTCAAAATGAGAACAGCAAAGGCTTGGAAATCTGTTTATTGTTTGTCAAATGCTTAATGTGTTTAATTTTATAACAGTATATGGATGCCATCAAAAAGGACATCATGGATACATTAGATAACCTAGTTGTAAAGAGTACTCCAAGGCATGTGGTAATATTCATTATAAAACTGGGTGCGTCATACTCATCCTTCTCACATCTTTCAACACCATTTTACTTTACACATAACGTCCCAGTTGTCTTGGTGCTTTTGGCATCAGCAAAATTACTCTCTTGCTTTATTTTAAAGCAGTGTGTCTACACTCATTTTGTAGAGCTCAAACATTCTTATTCCCAGCCTTTTACAGTTACCAGTGTTGTACCCCAGAGCTCCTTCTTAGGGCCACTTTTTTTTATATAATATATTGGCTCTCCTTATGTTCTATTTTAAGGAAATACAATATTAATTTTTCCTGTTGCACCAATGACACCCATCTCTGCCTGTCGGCTAAGCCCTACATCCTCCTACATCTTTGTTTCACTGTTTAGAAATTACATTTCTTGAATCTTGTTTTGAATTGCTATCAGTTTTACTTTACTTAACATCACCACAGGTTTACATGTAAAAGTATTACAAACAGTGGCAATCTGAATGCCTTGAAATAATTAACAGCAATATCTTGTCTACAGGAACATCAGTCAATAAAATGCATGTATCATGCCTAGATCGGTCTTTGAGGTGATGCAACGTTTTAATTCCTTACTTCATTTATGTTTAAGCATTGTAGCTGCAAATTTAATCTTAAATCTTTATCTTTAACCCATTGTAGATTTAAGAATGATAGTTGGCTTCATCCTGTCAGCTTATCATTCAAAAACCAAATTTTTTGATATCTGTTTCTTTTCATTTGACTGAAATAACTGTAATAATTTCAGTAAAAGTGAAGTAACATATACATTTACTACAATGCAAATGGAACAAGCAAGCAGCCTTTTCTTTCCCTTAGTAAAAACAAACAGTTTTAAATGTGATAGTGTTATCTGCATAATGTGTTATCTTCTTTCACTTTGAACTTTTGTCTCCTCTGTTTCTGTGTATTGTCTGCAGGGCAGTGGTACATATCCAGGTCAACGATGTGAATGAGTTTGCCCCTGTGTTTCGAGAGTCACTGTATCGAGCTGCTGTGACAGAGGGGAAGATTTATGACAGCATCCTGCAAGTCGAGGCCACAGATCAGGACTGTTCCCCACAGTACAGTCAAATCTGCAACTACCAGATCACTACCACTAACACGCCTTTTGCTATAGATCGAAATGGTGAGTAGAAATGAAAATTTAGGAGCGGGCGGTCTTATCACTGAGCCAAGATAGTAAAACACAGAACTCAGAGAATTCTTTCATCAAACAGTCCTCACGGGGGGATCTTTTATTCTTCAAAAAGCACACAGAATCATCTTCATCTAAAATTCCAGAAGTCTCCCTCCCCTCAGTTCCTACAGGGCGATTTTTATACATATACAAAGCATTGGTGTGTATTGTATTGCATCCTGACCAATTGACATCATCATACTCATTTACGTAAACCTTTTTGGCACCTTCAACATTGCTTTTCTCTACTTTTTCCAGGAATACACATTTAGCCAAACATCTGGAAAACATCAAATTGGCATACGTGACAGTTTTACAATAATAATTTCATCACTTATCTGGATACAAACTCTCAGGTCAAATTGACCTGGCAGGGGCCAGCATATCATGCAATAACAAGCCCAGTAATCATTTCTCATGCCAAGAACTTTTCCCTAATGTAATCTGTTTTCAGACAGGCCTATTTCCTTATGCACAGAACACACAGAATTCATCTTATAATGGTAAACACAATAATAAGACTTTTAATCTAATCAAACACAGCTTTATGCCTCCACATATTTCCCCCTTAATTAGGTTTTTAAGCTAATTAACAGCTGGGAGAGGTTTTATAATCATATTGTAAATATCCTGTGAGTATATTTAATGTATTGGAGCAAGTAAAATGAATAAAAATGTGAACGATTGTGGAAGGTAGTGAAGATACTTTATGTACAAAATCAATAAGCAACTCTAAATGATTGTTCTTGTTTAGGTCTGAAATTTCGGGTTCAACTAATTAAGTAAGATCCTATTTAGAGTTCCTATGCGCACATTATTTTAACTGTGTTAGACTATGCTAGACTAAACCTATTCACTAATTAGACCAAATCTGGCTACTCTGTAGCTCTTCCCAAAAGTCTCCCTCAAGAACACATCTCATCAACTTACCCATGGAAACATCCATGTCTGTCAAACTCACAAACTATGTGTTGATGAAGGGAACCTTCAGGTCGGCTTAGGACCTCCAATCGGAAAACCTACCTGTCCTAAAAGGCAGGAAAAAACGTCTGGAGGCCTCAGAGAAATCTCATTCTCGGCCAATCTGAATGAGAGATCTCTGTTTTGAATCTAATATGTATCATTATCATCTATTTTAAGGACCTTTCATGCCAATCAGGTCCTGGTTCATCATTCCTATTCACCACAATATATGTAACAGAAAACAATGACCATGTTGAAACTCTGGAGCTGAATGTCACAAGAATGGATGCTCCCATTGTATCAGAGTGCATAAAGAGCTTGAAACAATTCAGAACATTAAAACGACATAAAGACAAATTTGAAGGTATAACAGAAAATAGAAAAACATCAATTAAATTCTCAGCAGCAAAACAGTGTAGTTCAGTCTCTGTCCTTGGTCTTCATCAAACATTCTGTAGTGTCTTTGGTTCTTTTCAACTTTCCTGTTCTGGCATCGCATTTATCTTGGTTCAGGGTCCCACAAAGTCTTCATGTGTCCATAGGTTTCTGAGTCAAATGACCCAAAAAGATTACCTGTACAGCCAGTCTCTGGATTGGTGTCATCCTGAGAAGACAGAGAATACCAACCAGTATCTTGCTAACCCATGACATGAAATTACCACGTCTAATTAAACATCCTTCGTCCGTATATGATTTTATTCTTGATGTCTCCATAGTCCGATTCCTGTTTGTGTCCACTTTCACATCCGATTAACTGTTCCACATATTCCCCTCTAAACCATACAAAGCTCTGAAAAATTCAAGAATATGAAACCAACTAATGTATCTAGTATCAAAGCTTAAGTTGTGCAAAAACGAGACTTCAGGGTTAACCCAGGCCAAAATAACAACCAAAACAGACCTGCTGTTATGGATAAAACTTACCTAATAAAAGAAATTGAAACCAAATACATACATCTTACCTTCCTAATCAACAGAAACAGGAGAAAACGTTCATCAAAAATGGCAGTTAAACCCTTACTAATCTCCTCTTAGTGTTATGATTCTGGCACGTCTGCTCTACCCTGTCTCCCTGGCTGCAATCAGCAGATTAGATGCACCTGGTGGCTGCTGCAGTGTAGTGCAATCTGTGGAATGCCAAGCACCTGTGTCTTCCCTGATATATACTGACTCTGACAAGCAGACGGTGCCAGATTTTTGAAAGCCATTGTGTGAGTAGATATCCAGCGTTCCTTCCTGTCTGATCATTGTTCTTGACCTTGCCTTGCCTTTTGGATTTATGCCTCTGCCTGCTCCCTGTCGGACTATTTGGATTTTGGTTGTCGATCTTGTTTCCTGCATCTGGTTTATGCCTCTGCCTGCCCCTTGCCTGACGCCTCTTGTTCCGATTGTTGACCCTGTTTCTGTCCTTGGATTATTGAGCCAGCCTAGCCCTCGGATTATTCAGCCTGGAGTCAATTCTTACCTGTGCTGTGGAGATCACTGCCTGCCGCCCACTGAGGTTTCCCCTCTGGGTTTCAAGTTCCACTCAAGACAAAAGCAGGTTAGTGGCTTTTCTGATCCCTGCTAAATCTGGAGAGACTACAAGTCACTAATCTCTCTTTCTGCCTCAATGATTCCTGGAAGCTGTGAGGAGTGTTACCTGTGTGACATTTTCCTGTGGCTGAATAAACCTTTTAAACTTTCAGTACTGTGTCTGGCTGAATCTTGGGTCTGCCTTTTTCTGATTCATAGCAGAAAAATCTGGTCAAAAATGGACCCATCGCCAGCACAACAGTGGCGTACCCACGTTAATGAGACCCTTTCCTGGTTGGGTTCTGGCATGGTAGAAATAATTTCCACATTACGTTCTGGCAATCTTGTCTCCGAGCCGCCACCGTCACAAAGAAACCACGCCCAAGTAACACGGACAACAGCAGAGGTAAGGGAGCCACGCCTCTCTCCGCCTGAGATGTTCAGGGGAGACTCAGACCAATGTCGAGCTTTTGTAACTCAATGTGAAATTCATTTTGAGCTTCAGCCATCATCCTTTCCCACTGAACGTTCCAAGGTGGCGTTTGTTAAATCTCTGCTGGCAGGTAAGGCAAAACAGTGGGGAACTGCTGAATGGCATAACAGGTTTGCATCTTGTGATCTTTATGAAACTTTTTCCAAGGAACTCATTCGAGTTTTTGACCCGGTCATTCCAAGTCGTGAGGCCGCAAGAGGATTATTGTCCCTCAAACAGGGTGATCAACCTGTCTCGACCTATATAATAGACTTTCATTTGTTGGCTGCAGAGAGCCGTTGGAATGAGGCAGCACAAATGGATGCATTCATGAAAGGATTAAACGAAGACATCAAGGATGAGCTAGCGACCCGTGACTATCCTTCTTCCCTGAAACAACTCGAGGATTTGGCTGCTCGCATTGATATTCGGCTGGCAGAGAGAAGGAAGGAGAAGCGCCATGAGAAGGGTCGCTCATCATTAACTCAGGTTTCTGCACACCGGTATGAGAGAAGGAGTCGGTCACCTCTCACTGAGGAAAATGATAATTGTGAGCCCATGCAATTGGGCAGAACCAAGATTACCCCTGAGGAGAAAGATCATCGGAGAAGATTCAAGCTCTGTTTTTATTGTGGAGAGAAGGGACATTTAGCTCTCAGGTGTCCACTAAAAGGACAGGCTCAGCAGAGGAAGGGAGGTCTCTACTGAGCCGAAGTCAACTATCTGCCTCCTCCTTCTTGTTTCCTTCCCATTTTCAAACCTCTTCTTTGTCTCTCCAGGGGGCCGTGTTTATTGATTCAGGAGCAGATACTGAATTCATGGACGAAACATTTGCAAATATGAACGGCATAAAACTTATTCCGTCAGCTGACATAAGAAACGTGCTAGCTTTGGATGGTCACAGCATGAACATTTCACATCTCAGGATGGAGGAGATTACCTTAACAGTTGGAGGTAATCATCAAGAAAAAGTAACTTTCATGATCATTAATTCACCTGAACTTCCTGTAGTCCTAGGGGCCTCCTGGTTGCAGAAACACAACCCTCACATCGACTGGAAGAAAAAAGAAGTTTTGGGTTGGTCTGAGTCATGTTCCGCTGACTGTCTTTTGTCTTCTATGGAGGTCAGTGTGGAGAATGAGGTTGAGGAGACCTATTCGGATTTATCCAAGGTACCCCAAGAATACCATGATTTAAAAGAGGTTTTTAATAAAATCAAGGCCACAGCTCTGCCACCCCATAGACCTTATGATTGTGCTATTGATTTGCTTCCTGGCACATCACCCCCTAAAGGCAGAACCTATTCATTGTCTGGTCCAGAGCACAGGGCCATGAAGAGTTATGTTGATGAGGCATTAAAGGCAGGGCACATTCAACCCTCTTCCTCTCCTGCAGGTGCTGGTTTCGTTTTTGTTGGGAAGAAGGATGGTTCATTGAGACCATGCATTGATTATAGAGGCCTTAATGAGATAACAGTTAAAAATAGATATCCCTTACCACTCATGAACACAACTTTTGATCAGATCCAGAGAGCCAAGATATTTACTAAGCTGGATCTAAGGAATGCATATCATCTGGTCCGAATCAGAGAAGGAGATGAGTGGAAAATGGCTTTCAACACGCCTACGGGCCATTATGAATACAAGGTCATGCCATTTGGACTTACTAACGCTCCTGCAGTTTTTCAGTCATTGGTCAATGACGTTCCAAGAGACATGGTGGGTCAATTCGTATTTGTTTATCTTGATGACATACTGATTTATTCTGAAGATCTGGAAACCCACAGAACACATGTCAGAGCTGTTCTCCTGCGTCTTCTCCAAAACCAGTTGTTCGTCAAGGCAGAGAAATGTGAGTTCCACATAACTACCACTTCCTTTTTGGGCTTCATCATTTCCCCAGATCAAGTGCTTGTCGACCCCTCCAAGGTTAAGGCCGTATTGGAAGCAGCTTCAAAGATTTCTGGGCTTCGCAAACTTCTATAGGAGGTTTATTTGAAATTACAGCCTGGTTGCTACTCCCCTAAACGCTCTTACCTCTTCCAAGGTGAAATTTGTGTGGAATAAGGATGCAGAGAAGGCCTTCAATAGGTTAAAGGAACTCTTCACGTCAGCTCCAGTGTTACGGTCTCCTGACCCAGAGAGAGAGTTTATCGTGGAGGTGGATGCCTCAAGCACTGGGGTCAGAGCTGTATTAAGCCAAAGAGGTGAGGATGATCGTGTTCACCCATGTGCCTTCTTTTCAAGGACTCTGTCACAAGCTGAGCGGAATTACGACGTGGAAGACAGAGAGTTATTGGCTGTCAAGTTGGCGTTGACAGAGTGGAGACATTGGCTGGAGGGGACTAAGGAGCCGTTTATGGTGTGGACTAACCATAAGAACTTGTAGTACCTGAAATCAGCAAAACGGCTAAACCCCAGACAGGCTAGGTGGGCTTTGTTTTTTGGTCGTTTTAATTTCTCCCTATCTTACAGGCCAGGGAGTAAAAATGGCAAACCTGACGCCATATCCCGGATTCAAGAGCCAGAAGAATCTCAGTCTGCGGGTGAAGAGGAGTTTATCCTTCCTGAAACCGTCAGGTTGTCTGGGTCCAGGAAGCCATTAGAGATCTGCCTATCCCACTATCATGTCCACCTGACCGCTGTTTTGTCCCTGAACGCCTTGTGCCTAAGGTACTGGAGTCTTGTCATTGCTCTCGTTTAGTTTGTCATCCAGGAATCAGCAGAACCATTCAGACAGTTCGAACTCAGTTTTGGTGGCCATCGCTGGTCAAGGATGTCAAAGACTTTGTTGCTGAATGCACTCAATGTTGTCGAGCCAAGCCTTCTCGTCGCCCCCCTGCGGGGTTGTTGCACCCTTTGCCAATTCCCCCTCGCCCATGATCACATATTGCGATGGATTTTGTCACAGGTCTACTGGTTTCTAATGGTCACTCTGTACTACTAACCATAATTGACAGATTTTCAAAAATGGTTCATCTGGTGCCCTTGGAGAAGCTTCCATCTGCTAAGGAGATGGGTGAGATATTGACCTGAGAAGTTTTCAGGCTCCATGGAATTCCAAATGACATTGTTTCTGATAGAGGACTCAATTTGTGTCACGTTTCTGGAAGGGGCTTTGTTCGTTGTTCGGAATTTCTGTTAGTCTTTCCTCAGGGTTTCATCCTCAGTCTGATGGCCAAACCGAGAGAGCGAACCAAGAAACTGAAACCAAACTTTGTATATTCTGTGAGTCTGACCCGACCAAGTGGTCACAAAATTTACCCTGGGTTGAATACGCCATGAACTCTATGCAATCAAGTGCCACTGGTTTGTCTCCTTTTCATGTTGTGTTTGGTTTCCAGCCACCCATGTTTTCAGTTCAGGAGAGAGAAGCTAATGTTCCGTCCGCCCAAGTGGCTGCCCTAAGGTGCCAAAGAATATGGAGAAAGGCCAGGAGGTCGATGATCAGAATGTCACTGGTTCAGTCAAGAACAGCCAACCAGAGACGGATCCCTGCCCCTAAGTACCAGGTGGGGCAGAACGTTTGGCTCTCCGCCAAGGACCTCCCATTAAGGGTAGAATCCCGGAAATTGGCACCCCGATTTGTTGGACCATTCCCAATCTCCAAGGTCATCAACCCTGTCGCTGTACAACTGAGATTACCCAACTCCATGAGGATTCATCCCACATTCCACATTTCTCAGGTCAAGCAATTCGTGGAGCCCCGACTAACCCTGTCCTTGGATTATTGAGCCAGCCTAGCCCTCGGATTATTCAGCCTGGAGTCACTTCTTACCTGTGCTGTGGAGATCACTGCCTGCCGCCCACTGAGGTTTCCCCTCTGGGTTTCATGTTCCACTCAAGACAAGAGCAGGTTAGTGGCTTTTCTGATCCCTGCAAAATCTGGAGAGACTACAAGTCAATAATCCCTCTTTCTGCCTCAGCGATTCCTGGAAGCTGTGAGGAGTGTTACCTGTGTGACGTTTTCCTGTGGCTGAATAAACCTTTTAAACTTTCAGTACTGTGTCTGGCTGAATCTTGGGTCCACCTTTTTCTGATTCCTAGCACTTAGTTACCACATCATACATGTTATCCAAGCAATAGACATTGGGGGCCTTGTTCAGATCATAGTTGTAACCGAAGTGTCATATGTAAATTGGGTGTTGTTGCATCGTTAGCATCACATATTCTGTATTTCCTTAGTGACCTTTTTAATCATAGTCCAATGCGATGATGATATGAAACGGGGTGTGATGACTTTCACTGCAGTGCTCAAACTCCAGCCCCGAGTACATAGGAATCTCAGAAGACAAAATAATTATGAGCAGAAATGAAAATTTAAAACCAAATTTAACAATATAAATCTTCTAGATTAGATTTTCAATTCAGAAAAAACATTCTTCTAAAAGCTCTCTTAACGAGAACCCAGGTCCAGCCTCCACATCATCGCAGGGTAACGTTCTGCAGGTCAATTTGGTTCCTTCTCATCACCTGTAAAAGGCTCTTGATAGAGAGATCTGAACTGTTCCTTTTAGCAGTGATAATCAATTATATTCCCTCAGGGTTTTCCCGCAAAAGAAAGAAACATAAGGTAGCAAGGATAGTTTAAGCAATCACCTTTTCCCCTGGAAGTATGCTTAGTGTCATTCTGCCTCACCCTATCAGCACCGATTTCGTCCTAAACTATGTATTTCTCAGACATTATCCTGAAAAGAGATAGATTGGCATTGCTAACTGCAGTGTTTTGTAAGTCAAAATAAGCTGAAAAGTCCTCAGTTTGATCTGGTGCCTGAAAATAGTATGCCTAGTGCGCATTTTATTAACATGCAGAAATTTGTCATTTTATAAAACTGTGTGTGACCTCACCTCATGTGTTATTCTATTCTTACATCGATCTCATAAACTTTTGACTTAACCCCCCTTTGATCAAAAAGATACATAAGAGCATTTAAATGTGTTGCTCAGGCTTAACAGATAAGCTCAGGTTTCCCATCTTATTTGACTTAAGACATTAGCTTTGTCACTGATGCACTTTAAATTGTCCTCTCACTCAGAGTTAAATTATGTTTCTTTTTTGATATTAGATGCTGTTTTTGTAAATGAGAGACGCATGTTTGAGATGATGCATCCCAGTTTCTGCTATTTTGTTAAGTTATCAGATTTCAGCTGATATTCTACAGTAAACTTCAGCTCGTTTCTGTAAGCTTTCAGCTGGAGAAGTCAGCTTTCTTGTTTATTTACATTCTGTGTCATTGGATGTTTGAATAATATTGTATCTCCATGATACTAACTTTAATTTAACCACTGCTTCTTTACTAATATTCAAATTAAATGATACTTTGTCTCTCCTGCCAGTATTGTCAGTTTTCTTTCAGTTAAAAGCTGGCAGCCAGTACCAGAGATCACAGCTCCATTAGGGTTTGTTCCTCCACACATTCTCTTATCTAAAAGATTAGTTTTAACTTATATGCCAAGCACTTAGCCCTTATTTGTCTTTATTCGGGGAGCGAATACTTAATGGAATCTGCAATTTTGTGCTTTGTGCAAGGAATGTGTTGTTTGGCATTGTCTCTCCAATGCCTTGGACTTCTCAAAAAAGAAGATAATGAGTGCCAAAGGAGGCAGTTCATTCCTCCCTCCCATTACATAGCATCATAGTTTTGCTGACAATCTGAGACAGCCTCATCTAACACCATTGCATTTTTTCACTAACAAAGATTATGTTAATTTATACTTGTCTGTTCACACAGTCAAAAGGTTCACCATCCAGATTACATTGTACTCTCTCTATTTGCGAAAGAGATGTCAACTACATTTTGCCGTAAAGGGAACACTGCTTTTCCTAATATTTTCCCTTCAGTAAGAAACAATTAGTAAAATCCATTGCTTAAAGAAAACAAGAAACCTATTTTATTATGTACATATAGACTGCCATTGTGCATCCCAAACAATAATTTATCTGTGACAGACTTACTTGCCAAGACTTAAAATCCAGTATCCGATACTGTCAAAATCTTTCAGTCGTGCAGGATTGTAAATTTATTGAAGTTTCCGTTTTAAATTCTCTAAGCACTTCCATCCTGCTCTAATTTTCTGCTGATTTCTGCTAATAATATAAGTTAAACTTCCCACAGAGTTTTCTTGGGATCTAGGGTAACACATTCAAAACATTAAAAACTGTCCTAATTTGCCATTACTATCATTTGAACTTAGTTGTGCATTTGTATTCCTAGCCCTAAATTATTTTGTTTTCTCATCCGTTCGTCCTTAACATGTAGTGTATAAAACCTAATCTCCTTAATTTTATTAACTAATATAACATGTATTCATGCAAGAGGATTAGGATCAAGTTATTGTCCCTTATCAGTCATTTTGTTATAATTGTGGCTCATGGTTCTACTTCCTGATTACTAGAAATATTGTTCTGTTGTCATTATGAAGAAAATAAGGTTGTTTCCTATGCAACAGTACTAAAGAGTTCTAATTCCTTGACATATTTCATGCTTCCTGTCCTACAACACATGAAATTGAGCCAAATGCTGTCTGCTTCCAGTTGTTGTTGGACGACTTTTATCACAAGGATGTTCATAATTCCTCAGAGTTCAAACTGTCTCTCTCTGTAGTTGGTATAATAGGCATCAATCTGCATTATAATCCCTGAATGCACCATGATTGGATCTCTGTTTTAACCTAACACCCTTGTAATAATCATTATCCTTGAAGAAATCTTATAATCATTAACCGAATGTTTGATTTTGTGCCTAAATCATCATTTGTTCAGCTTTTTTCCAGTTCATTCATTTCTCAAAATAAGTTGCATATTAATCACATTGGTTTTGCAGTTAGTTCACGGTGGTGGTTTGTAAGTAAAGGCTTCTAAAATCAATTTTCGCTTTACATCTGAACATACTCTAACAGTCTCCTGAAGATCAAATTTCAAGGTTAAATTTGTGACAACGATAAAGAGCCAAATTCCTTTCCCAGCAATCCTCAACAAAAACAAATAAATAAATACTCCCTCGACCAAGAACCCAGAAATGCCTGTTCTGTCCTTTGAAAACTTTCTGTTGAATTTTATCCACTAAAAGCGTACTATGAAGCAAGTCACCTCCAGTCTAACATCATAAACAACTATCTGAAGTTATGAAATGTTTCTTAATGTTCCACAATTCTCTTCCTCAACATGTTTTGATGGAAACTAATGTTTGCAAACCCTGATGTCTTTCAGTAATTTTACATTCAGCAAAGAATACTTAAATGGTAGAAAAAGGAAGAATGTTCAAAAATATAACTCTTTGAAGCAACCTGGTAAACTGCTTACAGTAAGTCAAATATTTTAAGTGATCCATGCCTAGTTTGCTATTCAGTCTGCTTAGCAACTGAAAATTCTTTTTAATTGTCCCCTCATTTATTTGTTGTCCTAACTATGTGAATGCTTTACTTTTCAAAGATAGTCGACACATGGATTGTATTGTAGGAACGACTCACCGGTATCCCTATGGCCACCTCCAGTTTCAATTAGATAAATCATGAAATTACATTACGGTTGTTTCTGTACCTTACCTTCCCCTATGTAACAAAGCATTTGATAGCATTTGTATGTCTTCCATTGGAACAAGGTGGGTAGAATGCAAAAGATTAGCAGCTTCTGAAAAAAAGAATGGAGAACACTTAAAGCAATACAGTTAGTTATTTGTTAGTCAGATTATAAATGCAACTCATGCAATCAAACCCTCTTTGTGTCACTTAATAGTGAGGCTGAATCTGTTCCACTATGCAACATCTCTGGTCCCATAATGTTCATCTGTGTCGCTGCATGTTTCATAGTTGACAGTTTCAAAGGAGATCGTGGTAACGTTGGACATGTACCTATTTCTATGCAGAAAGGAACAAAGTAAAGAAATTAATTAACAATGAAGCTTTGCAGAAATTCACATTTCTTTTTATATTAAAAGATTCCCATAAATAAAAAATTAAACAAACAATAAAGGATTCAAATTAAAATGAAAATAATAGCTTAAAATTGAATGCAAAGATATATATGAAATTTCCAACCAACACCTAATCTGCTTCTGAACTCATAGAGACTGTTCTAATATCAGTTCTTCAGCTTTTTAAGGTCAAAGCATCAACAGTGAAACATTTCTGTTAAATACCGAGTGTGTTTCGTAGTAGTAACCTAACCTGTCTATTAACATAATATATACAGCTTCTCAGACTCTCCTCCGCCCCCCTTTGAACATGTCTCAGTGAGTGGGGCGTCAGCGATTTTGCAAGTTTTGAGTTTGTTAGACTCCTAATTCCCATTACAGTATTTGCTCAAATGTAGTATAAATTTGTTTAAAATGTCTAGTTATTCTGAGCTCTCTAATTTGTCCCATTTTAACATCTTGAATTTCTTATTTACCTTTATAAAGTGAAATTGTATTTATCATCTAGTTGGAGCTCAAAAGGCAATTAATTATTTTGCTAAGGAAAGAACTCATGATGGCCATCACTGTTTTGTTGAATAGCTGTTTAAGGTTGTAACGTATTATAATTCAATTTAATAAATACTTCATTAGTCCCCAAGTGATTAATAAACAAATTTGGCCAAATTGTTTTTTTGGTTTTTTTTAAAGATTTGAGAGATATTTGTTTATTCTATGTTTTGTAAACAGAAAAATGAATTTAATTTATCTAAGTGAATCTTTTTAGCACATCCTGCATTTATCTCTCCAGCCTCTGGTCTGATCTGGCTGGGCTGTTCAGCGAGGCTTTGTGCTGCTCTGTCCAAAGCCTTGTAAACGTGTGTGGAGACCATTCCTTTACTCGGCCTTTTATTTTATCGGCTCCAGCGTTCTTCTCTGTCATCTGAGGTCTGAGCAGGCCTTGCGCCAGTGCTCTGTTGTCCACACAGGCTCTGCTGTGGATGTTCAGTTTGGTTCTCCATGTTAACAGGCTGTAATTCACTGAGTAATCAGTCAGAAAAAATAACAGGCAGCTTCCTTCATGAGACTTTGCCTCGATACAACAGACACAATATTTTCAACCCTTCTGCCATAACAGAACAGTTTCTGCAAGATGAGTTCATTTGTTTGTTTATTTATTTATTCTTAAGCATAAAAACTTTGTATTTGTAAATTTTATTATGCCACTGTTTGTAAAACTTTGAGAAACACGTCAAATCTTCATCTTTCTAAAATTAATTTTGTTGATGGCAAAGTTCTTCCAATAGCAAAATCCATAACATTACCATTGCAATTTTTACATTTTAAGGCAATGTAGCATATATCATAAGCCAGTGACTTGCTATTCATATTCCTTTTTAACTGTTCCTTTTTTTTTTCTTTTTTTCAAGAAGTCATTGTATCATTCTGTCCCCTAATGTTTAATCTAAAGAAACAATAATTCTGGCATGGCCCAACTCAAATATCTAGTAAAATCTCTTTATTCCTACAAAAAATTGATTCTTGCCAAATCACAAGTAATTTCTCTTCACCTATCTGATATTAATCATTAAATCAAGCTGTATTCTCTGTTTTTCATTTCTTCCTCTTGGTTTGTTACACCTCTCACTTTCTGACTTTTACATTGTTCAACAAAATAAAATAACAAAAAACTCATTACACTAAAAACACATTTGCACACTAACTAAGCAAGGATAAAGCATAGACTGTCATATTGTATTATTCCACCATTCAGGTTAATGAAATAGTTTGAACCTCATCCAATAATTTGTTCCACCAACTAGAATATTTTTAAAGTTGATGCTTTCTATGGTTAAATCTAAGAACTCGAAATATGCAAAAAATTAGGAATATACCTTGATAAAGATTAATTTCTGATTCTATACATTTAGAGAACTTCTTTCCATCAAATTTCTCCAAAATATGTAATAAATTGCATGATTAAATGTTCATTGTTCTTTATAGAAGGCTGACCAAAATGATATGTGACCCATTTTTCAGTAAAACATGAATGAACTACAGTAAAATGAAAAGTAGACTGTAGAAGCTCTGGGCCTGGCCCCCTTTGAGCTCCGTCCCTGTGGAGGGGAACTGGGAGCCTCCCTTCTGCTCTGCTCCCAAAACACACTCACATGCTGAGTTACAGAAACGTTCTTCGTTTAACCATTCAGTTAAACCCCATAAAGATCACCATTTAACTCAATACAATTATGACATATGGTATTTATTTCTCTATCTCCCAAAACTTCAAAAATTTAAGATGCATAATGCTATATACAAAGGAGAATAACTAATTGCAGTGAGAGCAGATTTTAGCTAAAGCCATTAGTAGTCTGTTTGTAACATACTTTTTACCCAGCAGTTGTTTTCAGTCATTATTTACTCCTCCCTCTTTTAGCCTAAGTAAACATATAGCATTGTTCATCCATTTTATGGCAAGAGTTTTTAATTATTAGCAATCGAATGAAGACTGCAAGTGCTCTCTTCATGCACTCTGGTCAGTGAAGATTCTGGTTTTTAAATGGGTTGCGTTTTACTCAATTATAAAAACTGTTAAATGGGTGGATTTTGAATGTTAAATTAAACATATTTTTATATTTTTATCTCCTTACTGGAGCTATATATAAGACTGTAATTGATCCTGGGAAAGTGGTAATTTTTAGCTGCTTATGATGTTTTTTTTTTAAGTAAACAAGTAGTGTTTTAGATGTGTTTCCAAGTTGCTTGTTTTGGCAACTGTCAGCACAGTATAGCAAATACAGTACGCCAGTGAAGATGAGTAAACACCACTGGCTGAAGAAATGTTAAGGAGCTTGTGATTCTTGTCTCCTGCCAAAGTTATTATCCCTGTTGAATCAGCTTTTAAGATTGCTTTAAGAACATAATAAACTTCTGAAAAACTTTACTACCTTCTTAATCAACAACGGAAGATTTCACGTCAAACGCAATTTTCCTCCGCAATTCTTATATTTAGGTATAAAAACTAAGAAAATAGATATCACCACTGTAATCCCTTTCAAATGTTTAAAATATCATTATTGGAAACAATGAAGAACTCAGTAAATAAAGACCAATTTCTTAAATGCCAGTACTTGAACAAAGTCAAGTAAAGAAACCCTCTGCTCCATTTACAGAAAACAAAACTTTTCTTACGTATATTTATTCCTCAGGAAGAAACACTGAGCAACTTCTTTCCTCAGTAAAAATTGTATACATTATATAAAAGGACGTTTACTTAATTAGTTTTAACCGATCAACATATATAAAATACCTTTAAACAAATCTGCCTGGCATAAATGTCAAACTTGAATTGATTTATGAACCCAAACGCAGTGGGAGTCATTTTATCCACATTCTTTGAAATTTTAATAAAGTGTATCGGTTTAAGCTGGGAGAAAATCTAGACTCTTTCCACACAATTGATTTTTGCTTAATACCCTTTAAACTAAAAAAAAACCCAAACTGTTCTTGTTATAGTTTTATACACTGATAGAAGCGCTAAGAAAAAAACAAAAAACAAAAGCATGTTAATAGAGGTATAGCGATACATCCAGCTCACAAGAAGAGAAGACACATTTGACTGGGTTTGCAAGAACGAGACAAGATTATCCAGTTCAGACTTTATCTGTTTGACATATTTTGAATTACAAATGATTAAAGCTATTTTAAAAACTGTCAATTGCTCTTTAAGTAGAACCAAGAGAACGCTCTGAAGCATTTGCCAACTATAGCATCATTAACAGTTAGCTAGTCATGGTTTTATCTGTGCTGAAAATCATTTGTATCTTGTCTCTCACTCTGTCAGTGATTCTTTATTCTATTGGGTATCCAAGATGCTGCCAGATATTTGGCAGGTGGAGGCTGCTTCAGTGAGTGTTGTCAGACAATGTTGTCTTCACTCTGTCAACAGCAGGGCAAAAACTCAACTGCTAAGTTTCAGACTTAGATACAGCTCGTCAAGCTTAAATCATTCATCTTCATATTTGGAGTTCACAACAATGGCTTACTTCACTTGTTCTCAAACTTCTTTGGCTGAATCCCACTTTAGAGGAAGAAATTGTCCATCCGCTGCCAAACCCAATGCCCTCCACAGCAGCCCCTCAGCCCTACCTTGATAAGATGAGTTAAAGGGAAAAAGAAAGGAAAATCAATATTGATCAATACTTGAATTTCCTATTTTTACTTTATTGTATTTTTGTGTCAAGAAGAAAATTAACTATTTTACCCTACTGACTGTGTTGTTTTAAAATAAAGAAGGCAGTACTTTCATAAAATAATGAGGCATCTATTGTTTAAAACAAACCTATAGAACCCTGTATCTTGGACTGACTGCGTTGACTCAAAGTTTTATTTGTTTCAATTTTAAAACTGATATAACTGCATCAGTACTTTTACTCGTATTTTTCACTTATTCGTTATCACATAACATTTAACACCCTCACAATGTCTTGTCTGTTTTACATTATCTGGTTTTGACAATTTGTTTTAAAAAGATCTGTCCGGGAAATAAGACAGTGTGAGATTAGCAGCGATAACAAGATTCAAACCAGGAGTTTAAAAAATAATAGAAGTGGGAAGAACCTCTAGAATTGACAACATTTGCATATTCAAAAGACTGTGGCAGTAATCCAGAACTGTCTTTTTAAATAAAGAAGCATACAAGTAAGGATAAAACTTAAAGTTGACTTCCATCAGCCTCTACTCTTTCAAAAAATTTAAGTAAAAACATTTAAAAAACCATAAATATACTCGTCTACAGAACAGAGTTTATTGAGTTTTCTGGCAGAAGTATCAGTTCTCTGTGAATTCCTTATTATTCACTAAAACAGCAGAATTAAACGTGTCCCGCACTCAGCGACAGTGAGAGGCACCAGGTGCCCCAGCTGGAGCAATTTGGCTAACGACAGACGACAGGTTGCTTGTCATGTCACCATGGAGACGAATGATAGTTCAACAGGACAGTTGCAACTGGAGACACGTCCTAGTTGCAACAAGAATACAAGAATACACATTGGTTCTGTTGCAAAAAATAAAAATAACAATTCATGGATCAAGTCACGCAAACTGGACCTTATAAATTAGGAATAGGATGTCATCAAAGTTGGAGTATATGTAAAAGTAGACGCACGTTATGGTTTACATGTGGACCCCAGAATGCAGACAGGCAGGCAGAGCAACGGTGAGTTAAGCTTTTAATATTATAAAAACTCACTCGGGCAGGTGGTGGTAGCAAAGGCAAACATGACAAATGGACAGGTGTGGCAAACAAGCAAGGACATGGACTGGCTTGGAAGACAAGCTTGGCAGAAAGGCTTTGGCATTACAGAGTGATCAGTGACAACAGAGAGATGTTTCTGCAACGGGTAAACATAACAGCAGAGTATATGTAGCACATGGCACGAGAGAAGCAGGCAGACTGATTGACACGGTGCAGGTGAACCGAATGAAGCTGATTACTGGCTGATTGAGGCAGGGAGTGAAAACATAACTGGAACTTAACCAGGACACAGATATAAGAGAACATAAACTTAAATGAACTATGAATAGAATATAAGAATCACAAGAAACTAAACCCAAGCAATAAACTAAAGCACCACCTGGAAAACAATGATCAGAAGTAAGACCCAAAACTTGACCCGAAGAACATAATCAGAGAAAACCTAAAACAAAAACTCAAACACCCTCAAATCATAACACGGACAAATACATCTGGCATTATAGTATATCTGTCATGCATGATATCTTGTAAAACCCCTACATAAATACTAAAAGTCATAATTTGTATCTTTGAGACTATCACCTATTCTCCTAAAGGTGTGATTTGGGAGATATTGAATTATATAGGATTAGTCACTCTAAACAATGTCAGTGGTTATTATGCTGTGCTTAAAAATCTCCAGGACAACAGCAATTACACTTCTGCTGCATGGTGACAAAACAAATCAGAGATTTAATGTTAATGCTGGTGGGGAAGGGTAATCACTGCTTTCAGAAAAGTAACAACCGAGAGGTGTGCAGGGGGCCAAACAAGCAGCAATGTCTTTACACCAGGAGGCGGCAAGTATTTAATGGAAACATGTACCTCATTTTGGGAAGCAGTAGAGTTAATCAGACCCCTTTAGGAGATAGAAGCTACCTGTCATCATCACTGTGATCTCATTTGTTACAGTGATTACATTAAGTCATTAAAGTTAATTTGACAATGATACATAATGATGGTGTAGGATTAAATAACCATTACTCCTTAAAGCAAACACACTCACACACTGTCTATGTAAATAAGCAGGAACACACAGTGGGACATGAAACACTAAAAACAAAATTCGATTGTAGATGGATTCACTACCATGTGCTGTCCTAAAAACAGAGAGGAGGAAAGTATCCCCTGCCTTCTAGCGTTTATCATGATTTAAAATTATATAAAAGTTTTTCCCATTTCAAAGTAAGAAAAAAATACATTAAGAAAGAATTAGATTAACAGTAATAAATGTAAAATATATCTGTTTTGCTTTCCCACAGCAATCTGGATTTACTGAGGTATGGTTCTTTGAAGTAAAAGAGAAATAAAAAAAATTGATGATGAAGATATAAGATCAGTTTTAGGGTTTTTAAAATAAAAATGTTCCTGCTCTGAGCAACAATAATTCTTTATAGTTGGAGTTTGTTTGAGGCAGCATCTGCAATAAGACAAGGTTTCAGTTATATTTAACAAAGATACATCATGCTTATCAAGTTGACATTTTTAACGTGTATCTTACATTGGCAATTAGTGTAGCAAGTGCAATTAGTATCGTAAAACAGCACTCTCTCTGTGCATTGCTTAGAGAATACTGAACCCTACCTTAACTCTGAGCTTGCCAGAAAATGCTAACATTTTCAAATATAGTACATTCAAGGACTGACATAGGTTTAAAGCTCAAAAGAATTAGCAGATCAACTTTGTAGTGATATGTTCAGCCTTCTTATTATCTTTTGAAATAATCTGCCTTTCTCTATCTCTTGCAGTCTGTGTGAAACACCATGTTTTGATGTGTTATAGAAAATAAACTTTTGTTTTAATTAGCTTCTTGCATCACTCACCGTCCTTTGGGTTCATTTGAACCAACTCACTGATACTGAAAATAGCTTACTTTGGGTCTTCTCCCTGCACTGATTACGTATGACGCATTTGCTGACCAGAAAAAGACCGGATTTTTGAGAATCTTTAGAAATGTCCATACTTCAGCAAAGCTTCTGGCTGATCTTATATGGAGTGAATTTTATGAAACAATCTAGAGTCAGAAGATTATCATGGCTGCAAGCTAATGCTTTTAAATAATTTTAAATTTCTCTCTTATGATACTAAGCTCAAAACACCCTGTCAGAAGCTCAGCGCTGTGGTATATGCCATCCAGTGCAGGGAGGAGTTTGGAGAAACTAAACAACAGCTACACAAACAAATGCCCAACAAAGAAAATCAAACTCATTGGGTCTTAATTTAGTGGTTCATTTACATCTCAAGGACAAGGGACACTTAGTTAAAGAAAGCAATGTGTACATTTTTTGACAGGTAAGACCATCTGTGCCATCTATGTTGAACATGAAAAACTAACACTTAACAGAAGAGGTGGTCTCAGACTTCATCTTTCCAACACTTACTCTGTGGCCAAGAAGTCCAGTTATCTTTTTCTGAAGCACTTAAGCTAAAACGTAAATGATTAAAATTGTTCATACAGGATAAAAAAGTGCAGAATACCTGAGAACTGTGCTATATTGAACAACAAATAGGCATTCTGTTCTTCTTTCAAGTATTTCTTCATATGATGAGTACAGCTCGTGATAGACTGACATGGCCAGAGCTGCATTTCTTCCCCCAAATGTCTTACTTATTGGTTAAGGATTGGAAATTCCCTTCTGGATTGTTAATGTCACAATTATTTTTGAATGGACCCTTTTAACAAGCTCTTTCGTTTGACATTGTTTTTGATGTTCTCTTCCCACAAGGTAATATCCGGAACACAGAGAAGCTGAGTTTTGACCGACAGCAACACTACAAGATCCAGGTGACGGCTTGGGACTGCGGCCAGAAGAGAGCCTTGCACAGTGTCCCGGTGAACATCGAAGTCAAGCCGGTCTGCAAACCTGGCTGGCAAGGTCAGATATGTGTGTGCAAACGCTGCAGTGTTTAGGCACCAGGAATGCAGTAAAGTTTGTGGATGATCGCTTGGGTTTATACAGTTGCTCTGTTATTTGTTAATTTTTTGTTATTTGTTATTTTTAAAAGTGGTTGCAGAATTATACATAAATTTTGTTGTAGTGACACAGTATTTTTGCCCTTTTCATTTGTTATCCATTTTGCTGGGTAAATACTTGTTGAATTCTTGAATTGGGTGTTATTTGATTGTGGTCATGAAGTTTGTGTGTGATTTCATGAGTTATTACAGACGATCTTTATTAGACTTGGGAGAAATTTTTAAATAAAAAAGGTCTCCAAAATAAAAGCACAGCAAGTACCTAAATCAGATTAGTAGAACTTTCGTCTTCTAAACATCTACAGAATAAATACATATAAAATACTTTCTCTGCTGGAATATTTGGCTACAAATTAGGCAATAACTAACTAGGTTCAAGACAATAATAGTAATAAGTGCAATAATTGTGTCCACTTCTGCAATGCAAGCAGACATCTGGTATGGTATGCACTCTTCACGGCATGCATAAACAACAAATACAACACACATAACAATAGGACTAATACCACTTATCATGTAACAATCAGTGGCCCATTGGTTATGCTGTCAGTACTTCTTAAGAGCTAAGCTGTTGTTTCAATCAAAAAGATCTTGTCTGTAATTATTTGCCTTTGTCTTCCTGAGCAACAGGGTCCCTTTAAAAACTGGTTGCATAATTTGTCTTTTTTTGTGCAGTCTTTTGTGTAACTGTTCTCTTGGCTTTTAAAATTAAAAATGTGTTATGTCCCCAAGGCAGTCTAGGGGCATAGGGGGAAGGTAAGAAATGACCAGGAAATGAAGAGACAACAACCAAGAGGGTGTAGTTAATTATTTATTTAAAAGATAAAATAATCTTGGGCCTGAGGGAAGGGGAACCTAAGAGGTAAAAGATGGGTAAGAGTAAAAAACTAACGATTCCTGTTTTTGTGCTTTTAGATAGAAGGGTTTCACAACTCACCAAAATGTGTTTCAAACTGTTCAGTTTAGAAATATTGCACATTGCTGTTTTTCCATTTGTTTCAATCTAAATATGTCCTGATGGCAAAAAAGCATTGAAGATGCTCTTTTTGTGTTTTCATGCATAAAATGAAGGTCAGTCAGTCAGTCATTTTCTACCGCTTATTCCATAGTGGGTCGCAAGGAAGCTGGTGCCTATCTCCAGCAGTCTATGGGCGACAGGCGGGGTACAGGTTGCCTAAAATGAAGGTTTCAAACATAAAATTAAAGTTTAAATCTGTGCTTTATTTTAACCAGAGATCCAGTCCAGACTCAATTAAAAACTTTGAAATGAACCGTTAGTTTAGCACCGTTAGAGAGCTTCAAATTAGTTAATAACACCTGCTTCAACAGCCAGTGACTGTGCATGGTAATATCATCTTATTGTATTACAAACCATATCTTCTCTGTCACTCTGTTAACATTTATTTTTTTACTGGGTATCCAAAATGCTGCCGAATGAACAATTTAAAAGTAGTGCCTCCATCAACACAACAAGAAACTCAAAAACTAGTTCCATTCTTCAAAATCTGAGTCTCAAACATGGATACAGGGTTTCAAATAAAGCACCCCCTTCAAATCACTCACCTCAAGACATGCTGACAGCAGGTGGACTGCGACTTGTAAGACAGAGTTTGTTTAGATGGGAAATACAATAATATTGCAAGCTCTTGTGTCACCCTTATATCATGTGCAAGCTGGTCTTTCTAAGAGTGCCTGACTGTAGCCATGTTAAGAAGTGGGGCTCCAATGTCCACACAACTAGCCTCGACCTCAGTTATGTGGACAATACTTAGTGGTTAGGGTTCTGAAATACAACACAAAAACAGCTTTTTCTCAAGCATATTGTAGAGTTCATGTGCTTTTTATACACGTATGCATCTCTGGCCTTCAGTGGTGCTACCCACTCCACCATAAACCTCTAGAAGATATAGAAGATATTAAGCTAGGACTCCAGTTTCACCAAAAACTTGAGTCTTCTCCATTAGTTTTTAAATACAGCCTCAGTGTCATGTTCTCTATTTGTTCCTTTTCCAGTTAAGAATAATGGTTCAACACCATCTACAAAGCTGCCCATCTGCTCTTGAAAATTGCTTCCAGTCCACCACTGACACGCTCCTCAGTAAATGAAACTAGACCTATTGTGGTACTGGAATTGTACTTGATGTATTTCTAATTATAGGTTGATTTCAAATGCAAAATTCAGTCTCATTTTGTCTTTCATTAAAGCTCTGCATCATGGTAGATGATGAAAAAGCACTGAGACAGATATGCAAAAAGTAGCCAGGGCTAATGTGGGTGTACAGGATAATTCTAGTCTTCTCTCAGCTCCCTGCCTTAATCCTGCCTTTGAGCCCTGTTTACATGCATGTTTTTGTGTGTTTGAATATTTCGACTGAAGTTTTCCAGCCCTAATATATGCTGCAAAGAAAAGCCAGACATTACTACGAGGGTTGTTTGGCAGCAGGGATAAGGAGAAGGATGGAACGGGACAAGTAAATGTCATGGCTGCAGATCAGGGAACATTTAATAGGCCCAGCTGCTGTTATTTTAAATGCAGGCTACAGTAGGAATGTCAGTAGTACACAAAGGCGTAGACTTACCTAAAATATGCAGTTCGTGACAATAAAAGTTGTGATCTGTTTGTTTAAATTGGCTGTGGTCTGGATAACAGGGCCCCTTATAGGTTTTCTGACATATGACAATACATTCTAAAAACTCCCTTAATGGAAGCTGCCTGAGAACACATAGACACTAATTCCCCTACAGTGGCTTGTGGAAGTATTCATACCCCTTGAACCTTTCCACATATTATCACATTACATCCACAAGCATAAATATATTTTATTGGAATGTTATTTAAAAGAGCAACACACAGTGGTATAAATTTGTGAAGTGGATAGAAAATTATACATTATTTCTTTTTTTTTTTTTTACAAATAAAAAACTGAAAAGGGCATTGTGCAAAAATATTCAGGCCTTCTGAGTCAATACTTTCTGGAACCACCTTTTGCTGCAATTACAGCTGCAAGCCTTTTAGGGTATGTCTCCACCAGCTTTACACATCTAGTGACTGAAATGTTTGCTCATTCTTCTTTGCAAAACAACTCAAGCTCAGTCATATTAGATGGAGAGCATTTGTGAACAGCAGTTTTCAGATCTTACCACAGATTCTCGATTGGGTTTAGATCTGGACTTTGACTAGGCCATTCAAACACATGAATATGTTTTGTTTTAAACCATTCATCATTGTAGCCCTGGCTTTATGTTTAGGGTCGTTGTTCTGCTGGAAGGTGAACTACCGCCCCAGTCTCAAGTCTTTTGCAGACTCCAAAAGGTTTTCTTCCAAGATTGCCCTGTACTTGGCTCCATCCATCTTCCCATCAACTCTGACCACCTTCCCTGTCCCTGCTGAAGAGAAGCACCCCCAGAGCATGATGCTGCCACCACCATATTTGACAGTGGGGATGGTGTGTTCAGAGTGATGTGCAGTGTTAGTTCTCCGCCACAAATAGCATTTTGGTCAAATAGTTTAATTTTGACAATAGCACCTTCTTCTAATGGCATGAGTTGCTGTTGAGCCTCTTCGTTTCATCCAGTGTGATAGTTATCAGTGTTATTTGGTGTAATGCATTAAAAGAGGGCTTTATGTTCTCCATCTTAAGTTGGCCTGAAAATACAGTATTAGAAAACAAAAGCCCCACCATTTCTTTACAGTCTGCAGGATATTTGAAAGGATGTTATAGCAACCCCAAATTGAAACTCATTCTAAAGGTTGTTGGAAATTAGTTCTTTGAAAACATGGTTCAGCATGATCCTATTATAAGATCACCATATCTTTATAAATTCACTCTGAGGACTGCTGGGTTAAACCAACCCAATTCAGGTTTATGTTATTTAAAGTTAAAATAACATAGGACATATTGTACCAGTTCTCTGTCTCTGCTGGGTTTAGACTGAAAGTAAATCATTGTGAATAAACCAAAAAGGTTTACAATAATTGTACTTGGTTTTTTTTTTTTGTAAGAAGCTGAATGAAGGATAATTAGAAACAGAGTTTAGGACTGATGAATTATTATTATAATTTTTTTTTGCTGAAGCAGATAATGGCACATTTTGAGATATTTAGAAAAAAAATTATCAGAATTTTTGTTGACAAACGTTTTTCTTAAAGTCAGAGATGTTTACTGTGGGCCAGATAAATGTGCTACTTTTGTCATCTACATAAATTACCTTTTTAAACGTGACACTCAAAGTGTTCCACTCCTGAGGCTCCATTGGCTTAATTTCTTACATTTCAAAAAAGGAAGCTCATATAAAGTTAATTTTCTTAAATTGTAGTCAAATGGTAAAACCTCAAAACACATTTATTTATTTTAATTATGCTAAGAGCTTTCGAAACATTTTATTAAATTTGTTCTGTTTTTTATGAACCTGTTCTCTTTTATTGCCATCTATTCAGCCCTTCATTCTAGTTCTAAAGAAACTTGGCCTGCAAAAAATAATAAATGAAACATTTTACAACACAGTCTTTTGTTCTGCACCGAGCATGTCAGACATTAGTGCAGTTCTTATTATTAAACAAAGTGTGTTAAGTTGTGGTGTTTAAAATATAGCATAGAGCCTCATCCTGGTCCTTATCAGTACTAATATTACAGTTATTAATAACTGTATACATATGGTATGTATGTCTCACCTTCAGTAAAACTGTATCCTTGTTTAATTAGTTTAGTTTATATAATATTACATGTGTAATTCAGAAAAATAAAATAGTTAACTAATTAATGGTCCACCTGTGATTAATTGCTATGATTTATTTCTTAATTATCCTGCATCTTTAAACCCAGAACTTTATGTTTAGAATCAGCACAGAAGATATGAAAGAGAAGAAGGAGGCTTACTTTTGAACTTTCTACTACGTCTTACTGGAACCAGGAGATATTTTCCTGGTTTATTGAGCAAAACCTTTTTCTGTCTACATGTAGAACTAGAATATAAGACCGGCTGCAGGAATTAGATGCAGTGTGTTGATCTGAAGGACTTTAATGTGTTCAGCTACGTTAGGATTAAATGTTTTTATTTTGACTGAAGTAAAGGACCAGATATTTTCATATTATGATGCTAATCCCGCTAGGAGCTCAGAAAGAAGGTTGACAGATCACAGACAGATCATTTATCTTTGGCTCAGGTGAAAGTTCCTCTGCTCTCTATTCCTCTTCATGACCCTGAAGATGCTCATTAGAGTGAACCTCCACCTCATGTCTTGCTGGGTAAATCAGTGATTAGCTTTAACTTATAATTAGCTCATTCTGAGTCAGCATTCAGGTTTTACTGGTATCTTCAGCCTGGGTTATCTCGCTTCCACCTGTACCTGTACACACACACCCCAGGCTCTCTGTGGTTGGCTCCCTGTTTGCTCTGAAATGAGCCAGGCGCTCATTGTAACTTTTTGGGTAATGAACGAGGCAGATCGACGGCCCTGGAGTGAACTGCTGTTCTGGACTTCTCCAGAATGGAGTCCGTCTCTGCCTGTGCTCGTATTTACGATTTTGCGGTGCCGCAAGTGCGCAAATAACTATTTTTTGTCTTCTCCTTTCAACTCATTGTCAGGTTAGGTGGAGCGGGTCATGATTATATGGAACACAATTGGAAAAAAAAAACTGATTGTTTTTAAATAAAAATGTGAAGTCCAATACCATTTTGCATCTTAATACTTATAAATTTCTTGTATCAAGAAGTTGGGGGCTATTCAAAAACATCTGGGGCTGCGGAAGCCCAGGTCTAATGACGCGCCTGATTCTAGCCACCATGAACCAAGACCTATTGATTTTTTTCTATTTCCTTTCTAAAGTTCTGCTAATTTGTTCCTGGCATCCTTTCACAGCTCTCTGGTCTGCTCATAGTGGGAGAGGGGTTAGAGTTAAAGAAACAGTTTCTGGTGACGGGACTCCTTTATGCTCATAACAAGTAAAGGTTAGGAGTATCAGTAAATTATAAACTGATTGAAATGTGTGTAGCAAACACTTATTTTACCCATTGACATGCACACCAATTGTTTACTTTTATGTAATGCATTTACTGAAATTTCCATTAATATTCTTTCTGCATTAAAATGACACTACTATAAAATTTTGAAACTGTGCATTAGTAAGCAAGTAAGCAAATAAGTAAGCAAACATAGAGAATCTGCAGGGGATTAAACACTTATTCTCCCTTCAGTATTAATTTGCTGTCTATTCAGTTTTATTTATTTCTTGAGAAGCCACAGAAAAACTTTTAAAAATATTTTTAAAATATTATCAATAACAGTATGGCAGTATTTTCATTTTGGTAATGAGTGCAGAACCATTGAGTAGTTGGGAATCTAGCCGATTTGAATGTACCTCTGTCCTCCACAGCAAAACAGTAAGCAACACAAGATTTGCTAGAAGTGTTAAAATCATTGATATATGTAAATTAGATTCTGTTGAGTAAGTAATTGGATAACAGGTTTCTTAACAGTGTAAACAAGAATCTGGTCCAAGCAAATATATTCAGCAGCAGCCCTGTTTAGTTTCAGTGTGTCTGAGAATATATTTTTAAGATTAAGCAGAGTAGATTGCCACAGAATCTGACAGCATCAGTCAGGGTCTTTAACATAGCCATAGCTGCTAATTCATTTGCTGCTAAAAAGGGTAGACAAGTAAGGAGGGGGGAGATGCTAGTCATCTCACATATTCATCAGTCCATACATTTGAATTTTTGGTTGTCTTCTACTGGATATAGCCATCTGTGGCGGTGTTGACTTGATATCAGTTTATACCCACAGAGGAACAGATCTGTAATTGGCTGGCAGAAAGTTGCTAGTCTTTAAACAAATAACCTTTACTGACCTTTTTGAATTCCTCAAAAAAAATCTGTGCTGTTTTTAACATGCTTTGTCAAGTTTGTAAATCTAATTGTCTTCTAGCTACCACCAGGATCCACAGGTTGCAAGAGGGGGTCTTTGATATCCTTCAGCTTTTCCATTTCCCTCCATCAGAGGCTAAATACCTCAAAATAATGCTTTCAGTTTTGCATTTTTGACTAAAAATGGTCACAAAGGCTCTACTCTGGACTTACATTTTTGCCATGTTATTTAAACTTCCAGCAACAGCTCATTGTCTTGATTCTTAGCCATCAGCTAAGCTGCTGCAGTAGAGGAAAAGGGCTAAGTATCTGTGTGTCCAGTGTTGCTGTGCGAAGCTGTGTGCCAACTTCTGAAGATGAAGATAACTAATTTTATCTTAATTTTGACATAAATACGTATCTATAAAACAGGTATTTTATAAATAGATTAAATTTAATTACTTCAGATGTTAAAACCTCTCTTTATAAAAAGAAAAATAACAAAAAGCCATAATATTCTGCACAAAGGGCAGCTAAAGCTAAGTTTAGTAGGATTTTTTTTGGTGTTTAATTGGTATCAAAATTGAAATAAATCAGTGTTACAAATTAGTTATAGATTTTTGTATAAAAAGTGTGTGTAAATACTATCATATTGTAAAACCATCTGTTTTACTCATTACTTTGGAGAACCTCATACCAGCCCATGTCTAATCATATGTAGAAACCTTTTCAGTTGGGTTTTTGTGAAGTTTTCATTGGCATTTATTGTCTTTTATCAGTTGAATGAAAAATAACACAGAGTAGTGGGCAAATGAACAAAAAAGCTTTACTAATCTGACCTAAAGCTGGACACTTCCATGTTACGCCCCCTTTCACTCCGCGGACAAACATTAGGGCTAAAAACGCCTTCAGCTCACCCACACTCATGTCCCAGGAGGAATCATCTCATAAAACTCTGCGGGCCTCACCCAGAGTGCATCCCTGAATGTGGATGAGCATTTCGGCATCCACCAAGCAGTGGAATGCGGTCTGGGCATCTTGGATCTGGCGCTTTGCATAAGTAGTGGCCTCTGCCAACACGTTCTGGCTCTGACGCCTCCCTCTACTTTCTTCCTCCCCTACCACTGTCCACACTGTGCCATCCTTCCCTATTTCCTCCTCCCTCTCAGGTGTGCGCTCATCTTGTGATGAAGACGCTGTAAAGTGCAGAACAGGTCATTTTTACTAGGCTACTATACCTATTTATGGCCTAACTTATTATTTCTTTGTCCATTATCGGACATTGATTTGTAGTTTCTCTCCTGCCAGTGAGCTGGATTGCTGGGTTTATAGCTGGGGACTGGGCGCCTGGCTCTTCTCCCTGTCTCTGAACCTGTGCTGATTGTGGAACTGTTGCTATATAAATAGTATATAGATTATTAGTTTACTAATCTGTAAACTATAGCCTAAAATTAAAAAGGTCCTTTTACTACCTTGAAATAATGTGTCAGCACCTCCTGCAGATGGAACGACTCGTCTTTTTTTTAGCAAGGGAAGGCTCACTTTCTGACTCGCTGTCACTGGAACTGACTACTGACCAAGAGTCGTCAGAATCCCTCTTGCCCCCAAATTCACACTCATCAAATTTTTGAAGCATTTCCAATGCCTCTTGAGCAGAAACTTTCCTGCTAGAAGCCATTTGTAGGATGCTAGCGATCTCCTTCTCAGACAGCATTCTAGAGTGGCGGTTCAGAAAAAAAAAATCTATGTAAGTAATAGGTCCATCAAAATAACGGCTGTGGTAGTTAGAAGTAGAAATATTTAGATCTTTTATTTTCTTTGTTATTTAAAAAAATAGAGACATAGGGAAAAAATTACATTCACTGCATTGATTGTTCTAAAAATAAACTCAATAAACATTTTTAGATCCTTTGAACATGTATTTCAGGAGATGTCACTGGGTTTCAAAATTGCATGCACCACATGTCGGTACTGTTATGACTATCTAAGTAATTGAATTTGGTTATGCTATCCTATGCTATCTTTCCTAGTAAAGTAGGTCACAAACTATTGAACTCAGGCATGTCCACCAGTGGCGGATGCTGGTCTTTCAAGGAGGGGAAGCTCAATTTCAAGATCGCTGATTCGCTCATTTCGCTGTCAATCAAAAAGGGATTCAGCCTCAGACAGATCACCCAATCATCATGCAGAAGCTGAGTGTCCGGGCCAGCCGAGGCCAGCCCACTGCCCCATTGACCCCCAGAGACGCTGAGTGCCCGATGGGCAGGACAAAGCCCAGCCTGTTTGCTACGCTATTGAACTCACTGTTTAAAGCACTGTGAAGCTGCGGGAATGAGTGAGAGGAAAGCCGCGTTGTTACCAGTGATAAGAAGCTGATTCTGAACAAAACTTGAGCGTGTTGTAGCGCATATTTAGTCAATGACATGTACACACGACAGTATATATTTGATCACTTATTATTTTGACATTTTAGGGGAAGCTGAGCTTCCCTTGCAGTCTTAGAGCACCGATAGATCATTGATTAGCTGGGGTTCAAAGAAAGACCAGTAGTTCTGAAGAATGTGTTTGAAATTGATGCCAACATTTCACTTTTAAGATGCACAGGATGTTGGTTGGGATTTTGTTTTCCGTAGCACCAGTTTGTTATGTTTAGCCTCACATAACACAGGTTATCTAAGTCATTGAATTTGGTTATGTCCAAAGGTATGATGAACAATGTGTAAAAACAAAGTCATAATACTGCAACTCCTGCTTATACTGCTTATAGTGATAGTAGTATTTCAATATATTTTGTGATGTAAAGCTGCTGGGGTGACACTCAGCTTCTCTACATTTGAAGTCACAGTCAGAACAGGGTACAACCGCCACTGTCTCTGAGCATATTGTTACTAGAAGTTACATTTTAAAGCCACCTTACTGCATTCAAATGTAAATGCAAAGCAATGCTGTATCTGCTTTAAACTGCACCCCTTCCTCTATAGGGCTATTCTGTGTGACTGTTCAGCCTTACATATCACCTGAAGTTTAACTCTATGCCACCAAACAAGTGGTGTGTGGCAGCTCTTATAGCAACTACGCTTTCCCTATAAATGTAACAAAGTGATCCCTGCTGTATTTTGTCAGTTGTGATTTACACTTCTACTTTGTCTCTGTGAGATCTAAAGCAATGACAGAGCACACGGTATTAGAAGCAAAAGAACCATGGGAACCTAAACTATGGCAGCAGATTCCCTTTCACAAAACCACTTAAGATGTTATTTCTGTGTGCGATGCATTTTGGAGTGTAAAGGAGATAGAAGCAATATCTTGTACATTGGTCCAAGCCACTAACTTTTCTGAAATGTTGACTGGGTTTAATTTATGTCAATATATCGGTTATTTGTATCATGAGAAAAGCTTACAAAAAATCAAGGGGGCAACTGCAACCATCATCAGCAAAGGCTCCAGAAAGCCATTAATTAACCAGACATTTGTTCATTGCAGCCAATTTATGTTTCCACAAAGTTTTTTGAAATCATTTGGATATTTATTTTCACATTCTCATTCATATGATCTCCTCAGAAATACATCTGAAATTTCATTGATGTAGTGCATGTTTGAAAACTGCTGCTGATTAACATAGCAAATTCTCTCTGAGGAAAGGGGAACAGTTTTCCGTGTGTGTGTGTGTGTGTGTGTGTGTGTGTGTGTGTGTGTGTGTGTGTGTGTGTGTGTGTATGTGTATGTGTGCTGGCAGTCAGCAGCCCTGATCTAAGATAAGAAGAAGTGGAAGAATGAATGAGAGGTAAAAAAAATAAAAGGCTTAGCACTTTGGCACTCCCATTTCCTTCTCTCTGGCTCTTACTCTAATCTTAGGCTGACTGCTGTTTTAGCACTTTTCATCCCCGGTCTGGTATTAGCTTGTTTTCCCTTATTGCAATCATTATTTTCTCCATCCCTTTTTGCCTCAATGTCTGTCTTTCATCTTGTTTCCCTTTGTGGGATTGATTCTATTTTTTCATGTTTCCTCTTACTTTATCCTTTGTACTATCTTCCCATCTGCTAGGTTTCTATCGAAATAATCCAATAAAAGTACATTAAAATCTTTGTTTACAATGTGCATCATTCACAAATCTTCATTATTTTGAGCATTTATGAGGAAATTTAAAAGCCTTAAAAGTCATCACATTTAAAACAGTTTTGCAGGCATGTTTTGAGATCTGTGTGTGGTACTAATCCTAGAAATAAAATACAAACTTATCTAAATCTTAGAAGGAAGATTTAGATAAGTTTGCATTAATACCTAAAAAGTGTTCCGTTTCACTGTCAGTGATCGACAACATCAAAGACAGACCCATGCCCCAAGAAAAAAGAGATAGTACGTTCTGGTTCTGAAGGATTTTTGGATATTATCTGAACACATCATTATAAGATGCCCTATAGTGACTGGTATTTTGGCCAAAATCATCTTATGACAGTGCTAGCAAGCTATTAAACTCTGAAACATTAGAGGGGAAACCACTCAAAAACTATTTAAACAGTACTCTAAAAGTGAATGAGGAACAATGTTACATATATTACTTATTCATTGTTTTTACTTTTGGATTGACCACAATCACTGCAAATAAATACTGTTTGCTAGTGTATCATTAATTCAAGACATATTTCAATATTCTACATCAACTCTATTAGACAGGTCACGTTACTTTCATCTTCTTATCTCGCTTTGCCCTATATACGACATGCGTTTAGTCACTTTCATTACTTGGACATTCAGTGGTTAAGCATGTGAAAGGATCTTGTTTTCTGTTACAGAAAAGGAGTGCTTGCTTGATAATTTAAAATAAAACTGGGATTTATAAAGATTTGGAAAATAGGTAAAATTTCATTTTTTTTTTTCTTATTATGTTCTCAACTTAAACATTAAAGCTACAGCCACCAGTTATGAGTGCTGTCCATTGGAACACCAGCATACAAATTATCTTAAATGCCTACCAAGCAGGCATAACATTATTTCTGTTACTGTGTTGGTCCACCTTTTTGCTGCTAAAACACTCCAGAGTGATCTGGGCATACAATTTATTAGACCCTTGATGCTTTGCTGGTGTTGCTGTGGTATCTGCGACCAATAATTAAGCAGCGGGGAATTTGGAATTAACACCTCAAACTCATTATTGTGCTTCGCAAACCATTCCTGGACCACTTTGTGCTTTGGACACATTATCCTGCTGGAACAGTCCACAGGCATCAAGGAATACTGTTTCCATAAGAGGCTGTGTGCTATCTTTAACAATGCTATGGTGGAAGGACCACATGAAAGGCAGGACCTAGTGTTGCCCAGCAGAAGATTCCCCAAAGCATCATAATGTCTCCCCCAGCTTACCTTGTTGCCATCTTGTTACCATCTTCGTGCCATGTATTTCCCAGGTAAGCAGCACCTACATACCTTGCTATCTGTTATGCCCTATTTGGATATATGGTGGGTAAACGTATCTATAAAGGTTTAGATGAATAGTTATGGCACATGATTTTTATTTCAAACACATTTGACTGCTATTGGACTTCTTGGTTTGAGTGGCAGCTGGTTTTATTGTGTTGTTACTACTACAAGGTGGTGGTATTGTCTTTATAAACTATGCACAGTGTTAACAGTTACTGCTGTTGTAATGCAGTGTGTCACCACATGGTGGCACCACTTACCTGTTATGATCAGTAGGTCAATATATTATCTTCTTTGTGTGTACTGTCTGAGCTAGATTCCCCGTGTATACGCAGGCTGGTGTGCTCCCCAGTAACGTGTGGTAAAGTTGACACTTTACGATTGATCCTTAAAATAAAGAAGCACTGAGGAAAGTTGTTGCTCATTCGTTATCCATCTGCACACCTGCGTGGCTGATGTCATCTCCATCTCACGTTACAACAGCTAACAATGATTTATTAAAACAGGAAACATACACAATCAAACCATTTTGGACCTTCTGTGTAGAACCCGTTTAAAAGTATTAAGATGTCCTTGAGCGAAGATGGGCAGTACATGCAGTCTCATCAGACCTTCATGATTCTGAAGGATGCACAGACCTTCAGACCGACTGATGATGATTCCATCATGGGAGAAGAAGTGGAAGTGGTTGATGAGTATAAATACCTCAGTGTTCACCTGGACAATGGACTAGAATGTACATGCCACTGTGAAGCCATCTACAAGAAGGTATAGAGCAGACTTAGGTCCTTCAGTTTTTCTAGCAAGATGCTGCATATCTTCTATAAGTCTGTAGTGGAGAGTGTAATCTCTTCTGCCATCATCTGCTGGGGAAGCAGCATCAGAGCCCCTGGCTGTTAAAAGAAAGATTCTTCATAAAATGAAGAACATTATGGAGAACTCTGAGCATCCTCTTCATGAGACTGTCCAACAACAGAATGTCTTCAGTCAGAGGCTTCTTCAGATCTGCTGTAAGACAGACCGCTACTGGAGATCCTTCTTGTCCACAGCCATCAGCATCTACAATGGCCCTTTGAAGAAATCTGAATAATATAAACTACAACAACATTTAATTTCCCTTTGAGATGAAAAAAGTATTTTTGAATTGAACTGAACTTAACTGAACTGAATTGAATTGAATTGAACTGAACTGAATTGTATTGAATTGGAATTGAATTGAACTCAATTGAACTGAATGACAGCATTTGTGTTATAAATTAAATCTTAACTGGGTTTCTTTCACTCAAATGGGCTGTTACTGTATTGTATGAAAAAACAAGTGTTTCAATCTTCATATTCTACCTGGTCAATCAACCCTTCTGACCAAACACCTTAAGAAAACAGAGAGGTTGCTACAGATTTTAGGAGCGCTGACAAGGCAGCATACATCATATCTTTCTGGATCCTAAGCACGAACAACACAAAGTCCAAAACTAACAAAACACACCCTGCTGTAAGGGACAATTAATCTCATAATCTGTGTAACAGCTTTGGAAGAGATGATTGTTCAAACATACCTAAGTTATGTGCCAAATAACAAACTGATCATGTGTCTGAATCACCATGCAAGTCATGCATGGAAACTTTGGTTATGGCTAAGCGATGTCAGTGCTCTTGTCCATCTCGCCATACTAATCCTTTTTTCTGGCGTAAGATGAGTGAAGAGTCATATCCAAAACAGGCAGAAATAGCAAAGAAATTTAGCAAAGAAATTAAGGACATTTGAGTTTAGTATGTTTCTTTTCTTTGTTGTAAAGTTTCTTCTTGGTAATAAATCTAATATCATTGAAAATCTGGTTTTATTTCCTCTTAAATGGTTTCTAATTTGTAAGAAATAGCATGCATGGGTTGAGCAGTCGAAGTGGGTTATGACTAAGAAAAACTGTGCATTAAGCATTGTTACAATACGGGAGAAAATCAACAAAACATAAAATTTCCTTCCTTTATGTGCTAGGTTTAATACATTTGTATACCCCTAACTGCTGTTTTATCGTTATTGCAAAATTCAAGAGTGTTTTAAATATATATATGTTTTTATTACAGAACAACACTGCAACAAACATGCTGAAGGGTCATTGCTATTTACAAAAAACTTCAATCAATGAAGATAAAATGCTCCTCCAAATCAAGCTTTATTCAACCAGTTTATTATTAGATTACACTTAGTAGTGTTTTTATTTGTAGGATTACCTTATTTGAGTTAGACTGAAAAGGAGAGGATAGTGTTAGAAAGACTTGGTTAATTAACACATTGCAGGTCCCAGATAACCTTCATCAGACTAATTAACTTTTTGGCCTGTGACTTGTTCAGTGGTGATTAAGTAAATCAAGTCTAGTCCCAGCAGCTGGCAGCCAACATTCTGAAAATATACAAACTAATACCAATGCACAAGGGAATGGAAAGGTTTAGGAAAGTTGTAATAGTGAGTGCATAATAGATCACAGTTAACATAAACTGTACAGTTCAAGTTAAGGTCCTGATAACCAAGAAAACTTTGTGATCAAAATGATTTTATTGTTTAGTATTCAAAAGTAATTAAAAATCATGAAGCAGAAAAACCTAAAAACAGACCCCATGCATTTTTCAAATAAGTCCTCTATTGGAATATGGAAAAATTGGAAAGATTGGAAAAACAATCTCAGTCATTTTCATTTTCTACCACTCATTCCATAGTGGGTCGCGGGGGAGCTGGTGCCTATCTCCAGCAGTCTATGGGCGAGAGGCGGGGTACACCCTGGACAGGTCGCCAGTCCATCACAGGGCAACACACAAACAACCATGCACACACTCATTCATACACCTAAGGGCAATTTAGAGTGACCAATTAACCTAACAGGCATGTCTTTTGACTGTGGGAGGAAGCCGGAGTACCCGGTGAGAACCCACGCATGCACAGGGAGAAAAACAATCTCAATTTTAAAAAGAAATGTTCTCTTAACAAAAACACCAGCAGCAGAATAGTTATTAGCTCCATTGTCAAAACCTTTTACAACACCTTTTGGCCAATTAGACAGCACCTATTTTTTCCATATAGCATTTTCCAAGATTAAAACATGCAGACAGGGTGATCTTTGACCTGTTTTCTTTTCAGTCTGCAGATAAAACCAGTATGTCTTCTGCAACATGTTTGTCAAATAACCCTCAAATTGGGCAGTAGGTGACTTTAAAATGTGTGCCTGGGGATTTTGCACAAATCTTTTAGATGTATGTACATGTGGATGAAGTGTACATGAGGTAGAAACCTTTAAAGGGTCTATTGAAAATGAGTAAAACTAGCTATCCTATGCTATCTTTCCTAGTAAAGTAGGTCACAAACTATTGAACTCAGGCATGTCCACCAGTGGCGGATGCTGGTCTTTCAAGGAGGGAAAGCTCAATTTCAAGATCGCTGATTTGCTGATTCGCTGATTCGCTCATTTCGCTGTCAATCAAAAAGGTATTCAGCCTCAGACAGATCACCCAATCATCATGCAGAAGCTGAGCGTCTGGGCCAGCCGAGGCCAGCCCACTGCCCCATTGACCCCCAGAGACGCTGAGTGCCCAATGGGCAGGACAAAGCCCAGCCTGTTTGCTACGCTATTGAACTCACTGTTTAAAGCACTGTGAAGCTGCAGGAATGAGTGAGAGGAAAGCCGCGTTGTTACCAGTGATAAGAAGCTGATTCTGAACAAAACTTGAGCGTGTTGTAGCGCATATTTAGTCAATGACATGAACACATAACAGTATATATTTGATCACTTATTATTTTTGACATTTTAGGGGAAGCTGAGCTTCCCTTGCAGTCTTAGAGCACTGATAGATCATTGATTAGCTGGGGTTCAAAGAAAGACCAGTAGTTCTGAAGAATGTGTTTGAAATTGATGCCAACATTTCACTTTTAAGATGCACAGGACGTTGGTTGGGATTTTGTTTTCCGTAGCACCAGTTTGTTATGTTTAGCCTCACATAACACAAGTTAGATGCAGTTTAGACACAAAGAGTTTCACAGCAACAGAGTGATTATTCTGCCTATGTCCTTGTCTCTCTGTTGAGATTGCTGTTTCTTTTATTGAGCCAATTCAATTTCAAGACAACTCCCAGCATTCAGCATTACAAATGCACTGAAAGAAAAAGGGGGATATTGGATAAAACAGCATCCACCATATGGTGGAACAAAAAATCTGTACAATTAACAGATAAAAAAAACAAACAGTAAGTCTAGCCATATGTAATGAAATTATTTTACCTTTTACTCCACCCTTATCTTACATTCTGACTCCAACTTGTATGCGATCAGGCTTTACATAGTAACTAAAAAGCCATACGCTGGAAAGCCTCACTCTGGAGAGATCAGACCCTGAGGCAGACATGCTGCAAAGATCACAGCCTATATCCCAAAAAGCTTTGGGTTCCCGTGGGATCCCCTTGGAAGAGATAGAGCACGTAGGATGCCTGGAATAGTCTGTTTAGTTTTCCATCACTGTGTCATGGCTAAAAAAAGACAAGAAGGGGTAAAAAGAAGATAAAGTGAATAGTTGAACAACACTTTCTGGCATTTTTTGTTGAAAGGGTTATCTTTCTTAAGTTTAAACACATTTTTATCTGATCCTCAAAAGGAGCAACAGCTTTCTTCACCTGGTGTCTAAAACACCCAGCCTGTGTCCCCCTGTTTCTTATGGAGGACCAAGACCCTGACATTATTAAGAATACATACAGAAATAAATAAATGACTCACTAAAATAATTACTGGGCCAAAACATAGCTAGACATATAAGTTAGAGTGCCACTAAATGAAACAAAATAATAAAAAAAGATATTTATTTAATAACTGATCAATTAATCAGATATAAGGCTCGACCTCAGTCAATAGGAGAAAAGCTGAGGCAGTGCACTGTTCCAAAGACTGCCATCTATGTGTGTCCTGCCCAGCATTTTGAGGGGGAAAAGACAATACAGCGACCAAGGAATGTAAAAAAAAAAGATGGAATTAAATGGGGTCAGGGAAATCTGTTGCATAAGAATATACAACAGGTATATATTACAGGGGAAAATATATCATTGTTTGAGAAACAAAAGGACGGTACAATCAGAACTGGTCTTATTTGCCAAGTCTATGTACACAAACAAGGGATTTGACTTTGGTTCCTCGTTGCTCTTAATTTATAGAAATTTTAAATATAAATATATATATAAAGACATTGGTGGAAAATGAAAATGTTTTTGTTCCTGTAAAAATGTATATATACATTGTTCTGACTTGAAGTTATAGACAAGCTTTAGCTGTTCGTCAGATGACTCTAGAGTAGTTTAAGAGGAATTCATGGTTAGCTCAATGACTGCAGAGTGCTGAGGTATGTTGATGCAAAAACGTCCCAGATCGTGATTACACCATGTCTAGCAGATGACATGGAGTGTCACATGGAGTGTACTGATTTTGTCAAACATGGCGTGGCGCATTATATCTTATCATTTGTACCTTGATTTCATTTGTCCAAATCCCATAATTCCCAAAGCCTCAGTTAGCTGATGTGATAACTGCCATGTTGCCATATTGTTTTTAGAGAGAAAAGGCTTTCTCCCAGCAACACTTCTAGGCCATTCCTGAGGCATTATTTCACTAAGCACTGCACAGTCTTACCTGGGGGTGAATTTACTTTGGGATGTCCTCTACTGGGAAGATTGTCATCTGTTTTAAATGTTTTTCACATGAAATAGTTTGGAAATTGCCTCATAACCCTTTCCAGATTGATTTGCAGCAACTTTTACTTTGTTGCTTTCCTTCCTCTTTAGCATTATGTTTATATACATTTGTTGGGTCATCGTCCATTTTTTGAGCCAAACGAACTACTACGCTCAACAGGCATCGCACCTCTGACGTCACTGGAGGTGAGCTTTATATGAGCTTGTGAAACGCTCCGCCTTTGCTATTCCCGCTGGAACCAAGACCTGTTACCATACAATGGTAGCACATCTCAGGAAAATTAGAAGCTCCCAGGTGGGTTTTCACTCCATTCTCCATCACTGGCCAACCTCATGAGAACCTCGACACAGCTAGTAATCTTACTGAGATAAGAAGACCAGGAGATGTACTTCCCTGATCAAAGGCTCATTAGTAGCGCACTACTCAAGTAAGAAAAACCCACGGAGGTTTTCCAAGGAGACAGATTTTTCTTCTTTGTTTTTGTTCCAGTCAACTGTCAATGGTCCATAATTTTTTTCCCTTTTGCCGATGGAGGAGAAGTTGACCATTCTTGAGTTGACGGGCCTAGCGCCGAAGACTAGACCAAGTAATTTCAATCTTTTCTGTTGGTACTGTAGAAATAGCCTGGGCAGGATAAAGTAGGATACTTTAGGGTGATTTAGAATCACCATTCATTAAACCCAGTATGTTTTTAAGTTGTATGTTGCATGCAATGTTTTTTTAAAGTTAAGCTGAACTGTCTGCTTGCTGTTTAAATACTGTTAAACTCTGAAGCACAGCTGCACAGCAAAGTTGAATCTCAGCATATTCACCTTGTTTTTGATCAACTAAGTGCTGACTCAGTAGGAGTTAAAGTGAACTTTAAAGCCGACTGAAGCTCCAAACTGAGCCTCATTTTCATCTACTGTGTTTCACCGTTTATGGCTTCTTTAAGTTCCTGTCTTGGTGGGTTTTATGACTGTATGCTGGAGCAGCTCTGTTAGCAGTTAAAGAGCTAAGCCTCTCCCGAAGGAAAGCCTATGTGGAAACTCTTTGCCGCTTATTGATTTCCGTTTTTTTTAATCCATATTTCAAGTCAATCTGAATCCATTCTCACTCAGTCCATAAACTGCTGGTTTGAACTCCATCTATACTCAGTACACATTCTTATTTTTGGTTATTAATTTACCCTTTTCGTAGAATAGTGCATGCATAATTAGGTGAAAAGTTGTTGAACATGAATAGTTGGTTGTAGGAGGGACTATTGGTTTAATAAATGTTCACGTAGATAAAGAGACAGGGGAATATTTATTTCTCCACAAACTTCATGACAATGTTTGATACGAAGTTACTATGTACTGTAGAACAAAAACCTTTACAATGCAAGAGATCCAGAAATATGCTCAGGTGGCATGGGAGTGCCACCTGAGCGGTCTGGACCTGTAGCCTTTGTTGTATCTTCACCTGTCTTCTTGAGACACACAGGTGGAAGGAAAGGGAGGCAAAGGGAGCATCATCATCTTCTGATTTGGTTGAAGGCAAACATGTAGAAGCAGAAGTGTCCATGGCTGAGGTGGAAGATAAAACATTTGAGGTGTTACAGGACAGCTGTAAGTCCTGTGGGTCAAAGGAGGGTGGGATGTCTGGCTGTGAGCAGGAGAGAAGGATGCTGAGCTTGTTTCTAACCTGTACCTATTGAAGAATGTGTTTAGTTCATTGGCTTTATCCAGACCTCCATCAGCCTGATCGTCCTTCTGCTTGAAACCTGTGATCTTCTTCATCCCTGATCACACATCTCTGATATTGTTCTGCTGGAGCTTGCTCTTCAGCTTCTTCCTGTACACCTCCTTGCTGTCTTTTATCTTGACTTCTGTTTACTCCTCAGCAATTCCTTGACTCCCTCTCTGAAGGGTCTTTTTTCTTGTTAAGCAGGTCCTTCAGGTCACTGCTGATCCACGGTTAGTTATTGGGGAACCATCTCACCGTACTGGTGGGGATGGTGTTCTCCACACAGAAGTTTATATAGTCAGTTACACATTGAGTCATGGCAATAATGTCCTCTCCATGTGGCTGGTACAGTGCATCCCACTCTGTAGCCTCAAAGCAACCTCGCAAAACCTCTTCAGCTTCCTGTGACCATCTTTTCACAGTTCTCTTTATTACAGGCAGAGGTAAACAAGATTGTGATCTGATTTACCTTCAGGAGGTCTTCCTTTAGAGATGTATGAGTCTTTGACATTTGCATAAAACAAATCCAACTTTTTGTTTTCTCTGGTAGAACAGACTTTGTTTTGACTTTTGTATTTGTTCTGACTTTTTTATTTGTTCTGACTTTATTTGATTTAATTCATCCATTGTTTTTACCTGCTTGTCTGTGAAGGGTTGTGTGGGAAGCTGGTGTCTATCTCCAGCAGCCATTGGGCAAGAGGTGGGGAGCACCCTGGATAGGTTGCAATTTCATCACAGGGCAACACAAAGAGACACAGGACAACGGCCACACACACACACACACACACACACATGCACACACACTTACATCCGTGTTTTACTATCTTTATGAGGACTTTTCAGTTACTTTCATTGACTTCCATTAATTTTCCTTGATTTGTAGTGCCAACCCTGACCCTAAAACTAACCCTAACCAGTTCATACCTAACACTAACCCTAATCCTAACCATAACTCAATTCATACCCTAGTCCTAAACCTAACCCCTGTCCCGAGAATGGAATTTAGAAAAGTGAGGACCAGGAAAATGTCCTCACTTTGCGAAACAAATGCAATAAATATTTCTCACTCAGCAACAAGTACAAGAACACACAAACACACACACACTCATAGCTAAGGGCTTATTAACAGTCTGGACTGTGGGAGGAAGCCTGAGAACCCACGCATGTACAGGGAGAACATGCAAATTCCATGCAGAAGGCCTCCAAGCTGTGATTAGAACCCAGGACCTTTTGGACCAAACTATTCTGAACAAGCTAATTTTCATCTGCTGCCAGATAATAGTAAAACCGTTACAGTATACATTAACATTCTCAACACCAGTAGTAAGCAATAAATCTGGTTTGAGATTGAACTTCTTGTTGCACACAAGCTTCACTTTATGTCTTGTTTATGATAATTTTTATTTTTTACATCAAATCTCCTGTTACTCAACCTTTACGAAGGAAACTCTGTGTAGAACAGTGTCTTGTTCAAAATGTTTGCCTTTTAGGACCCTCTTCATAAGCTTTACATTTTTTTCTTTAGCAAGTCCCGCAACTCAATGAGGAAGAGCTCTTAATATGAACTCAAGAAAGGAAACAAAGTGGGTTGTAAGGCTCCAAGAGAGTATGAAAGCATTAAAATTAATGTTTTGGGGCAATTCAGAGGAGGAGGGACACAAGGACCGGCAGGCAGGCAGGAGGAGAAGAAATCAAAGAGATGGCACTCTCTGCAGTAGAGGTAGATGAAGGAGGATGAGGTGGAGAGGAATGGGGGAAAAGGAGGAGAAGAGCTGAAATTGGCTCTCTCCACTGATGGCTGGGATGAGTAATGATGACAACCCCACCACTTAAACGCGGTGTCAGCATTTTTACATGAACTCTACACATACATACACACACACACACACACACACACACACACACACACACACACTTGCAATATTCACACAACCATTACCTCAGACCTCCACACATCTATGTACACATTTAAAGGCATGCAAAAACTAACTGATGACATGCAGACACACACACTTGTCCACACCCTCCAGAGATAGGGGATAGTGTGAAAGTGTGATGATGCATCATTTTCTTAAGCACCTCTATCCATCTTCCCTTCCTCATCATGTCGCTCTGTCTCTGCTTCTCACACCCTTAGCTTTAAGGACTGTGATGGCACTCACCTAACTTGAAAGTTTCTATGTCTTAAGGAGCAGATATGCTTTGACACTATGTGCGCTTGAATTTTGTGTACACAAGAAGACATTACATGAGATAAACTACATATTAATGTTTCACTCACATCTGCGGGTAGCCTTTCGTTTTCTGAACGGATTTGCAGAATATTCTATTTAATAAAAAATATATATAGAAATTTGCTCTTTCCTGTTACCAATTGAGTAAAAAAGTTATAACATCAACAGGGGAAACAAAAAATAAAGGAGTTCATCAACTTCTGGAGGTCAAAGCCTGAGCACACATCCCTCAGCATCGCCAATCATGCAGTAGGACTGGGGGTGGGGGGCATGGGTGGGGCAGATTAGGCTCTGGGTCTGAGAGGGGGGTTGAGAGATTTGGGTATGTCTGTGTGGACAGTAAGGGCCTGGAGGCTGGAATCACCTACCAGGGCCTGCATGGAGCCTGCGGTCCTAGCTGGTCTGGTGGATCTCTGGGTTCTGGGCCTGGGCGCAGTGGACTTGCTTTGCTTGGCTGACCCATTTTCTCCCAGACTGCTCCCGTCAGAGGGTGGGTGGCTGCTCTGTGGTGACCCCATCATGGTGTCTTTGGGGATTTCTCAGGGGTGACTGGCCTCAGTCTGTGCTGAGCTGGTGTGGGCACTGATGGGACAAGAGGCGTCCAGCTGGGGAACTGGCCCCCAAGCAGGTATTCATGCCAGTACCTTGTTTTTCAAAGGCTTTAATTGTGTTGACTGTGATTGTATACACAATGAGGTATAGAGAAAATAAAAAAGTTATTGAGATGTTGGCCAAAGCCAACTAATGACACTGCAAGTAAGAATAACCCTAACCCTGTGTGCACATAGACTGCAATAGGTATTATTTTGTATGTCATGGTGACTAGCGACCTTGGTTCGGTAAAGTTTTGTTACGGTGTTTCAACCCTTATACTAGAGTAGCTAAAACAAGAATCGAACAAAAATTCTTGCTTCAAAGCTGAAGCTTTCTCAACTGTAAATCTTATTGCCATTCTAAACTCAATTGGCCTGATTGGTGTTTACTATGCTAAGACAGATAATGGTGAAAATGAGTTAAACTCCATTTTGCAATGTGAATTTAAAAAGGTTAACCGGTTAGAGTTTTGGTTAAACCGTGTTCCATATCAGTATTGCTGAAGTCTCACTGATTGTTTTTTATTTATTTATTGTAACAAAGTTGCAAATGTATCATGGGCAACCTAAGGGAAGCATGAAGAAATCTAGTGAGTTACTGGTTACACAAGTGAATATTGTGATGCTGTAAAAAGTGAAGATGTGCACTCTTTTGCCTATTTGTTGGGAAAAAAGTCTGAATTTGCAAAATAACATTACTTGCCCAAGACAGAAAATATATATTTTTTATAAAAACATAATAATTCCTTCTCATTCATTTTCTTAAGTGTTTCCAAATTGGACCAGTCTAAGGTGTCAAACTTCCAGGATGGGAATGAGATCCACTCAGGCCCTGCCTTTATCAATATTTTTGTGTGATGAATTCTGAAACAAATTTCCCTTGAATAATTTATCAATTTCATTTAATTACTAAGGTTTTGCAGGGCTTCTGGCTGCAAGCAAGACTGAACATCTGTTCGGTGTAACACGCTTATTAGAAGCTATGATTCAAATGCCAATTTCATTGCTGTTTTTACCTTATGAAGGAATTGTTGAAGAGTACTGCATATATTTTGTAGGGAAAAATAGTCAATAATGTTTTTCCTGCTTTTTCTTTAAGGAAATAGCTGACTGTTCTATTACTGGACTATGCGTTTGCTGATAGTGGGGAACTGACCTGCTGTAAATGCTGTATGGCTCTAACAGCTTCTTTTTTATAATGTTTAGTTAGGTTTTTTTTGTTTTTCATTGTATAGGTCTGACCTTGGTGTATGTTTAAGGACTGCTTTTTGGCAACTTTGGTGCAAAATGACGTTAAACTTTGTAGTACATTCCCTGTAACCTCTGGATTGGATATAATGTGTTGTATCCCATATATATATATATATATATATATAGATTTAACAAAGAAAACAAGAAACTGTTGTGAAGATTATAAGACTGTTGGATAACATAGGCTATTGTCACATACATACACGTCACAGTTTGGAATGAATACCTAACACTCCACAATAAGGGCTGCATTCTGCAAAGTTGCTCCAGCCTGGAAGTCTACAAAAACATGTAAAAATAACACTGGGGGTAAAATGTGTTTATATAGTATGTCTTATCTGTTTTTATGCATTACTTTAACTGTACTAAAAAGATGTGTGGAACAATAACGAATTGGGATTTTAAACCCCCTAAGGACAATTCTGTGATAAATCAGCAAAGTTTTTAACTGAGCAAAAAGCTGATAGAAATAAGGAAAAAAGTTTTTCTTCCCCAAAATAAATATTTTCAAATAAATACAGTTGAAGCCAGATATTTAGGGAATGATCTTCAAAGAACCCAAATAGGGTGCACTAAATTGTTTGCGCTAAATAAAATGCACGTGCAATAAGTGGACGTGTTGCACGCGATTTTCAAAGATTGCGTGTGCTACAGGCTGGCTGCTACTCCCCCTAGCGGAACAAAGGGAAAAGTACACAGATCCTCCGCTGTGGCGCTTGAAACCTGCAGGGGTGTCACTGCGCTGCATCATTATGAATGATCTGGTTGCAATTTTTTCCTTCTGTTCTGATATGCTCCTGCTTTTCTGGACTGTTACAGTTTGTTAACTTTTGTTGTCGCTATTCACCGCAGCAGGTTTGTCATCACAGCCTCCTACCTGATAAGATGCTTTATCGCACTTACGAGTGCATAATTGCATATGCAGAAGGCTGCTTTTGAAGTAGTTCTGCGGGCAGATGCTTTATATTTGTGGTTGGGATGGACACAGTGAGGCAAAGACTACATTCTGCTTCGCCTGTAATCAAAATATTGAATTACAGGCTATTGCGCAGGAGGGCAGAGCTGTGTCCAGAGCTAGTCTAATCTGACAGCACCACAGGAGCGCGCACAGCTTGTTTACTGTGTTGCTTGACGTAACTCGCAACGGTTGCGGCTTACAAATCGGCAGATCAATATTAAAAATAATTAGTTTATTAACTTTTTTAGTAAACGTTCTATTCTTTTTAGAGACTCACCGTGTCCTTTTTTGAGAATATGTGTTTGAAGATTTTGGAGTTTATCATAAACAGCCACAATATTTAGGCCTGAATGTAATATTAGCAACATAAAAATAGTTTGTCATAGGGGTTACCTATCTTTATAATATAGCTTTGTTAATTTTAAAACATGTCACATCACTGTCCTGCAAAAAGTACTGAATTCGTTTTGTTTATTTTGCCAATTTTTTTATGATATACGAGTTTGATTGTTTAAACAGTTTTTTTTGTGACACGATATCCTTTTTTACTGTATGAACCCTCCCCTGACATATGTTCACATTCAAACAACATAATCCAATTGATCCAGCTCTGATTGCTTTGCAATCTATGTCTCCTTCCCACCACAGTGACAGCAGATATGTTTGCATCCCAGTTAGCACCTGTATTTCAAACTTGCTAAACAACGCAAAAACAGTACCCACAATCTGTTTCAGGTTTGATAAATCGCATTGCAGGTGGTAAAGGATTATATTTGTATATCCTCCTCCCATAAATGTGCGTGTTTGGGTCATTATCATATGTTTTGCATATACATGTGTTGTAAACATGCTAAAAAGTTTGCGCCTGCTGTTCCGCTGATTTTAAACATGCAATCTGATTAGTAATTGGTTGTAGATCAGCTTTGTGGATGGAAATGGGTTTTGTACAAGCAAGGCTTTTGAAGATCATGGCCCTTACTGTGAAAAAAGACATAACCTTTTCCCCTCATTGTCTAACATTAAATCGGACTAAACCTTTCCTCTTTTAGGTTAGTTTGGATGACCAAAATGTCTATTTGCTAAATGCCAGAGTAGTGACAGCAGGAGCTTATTAAATAATTAGATTAAAATCAAAACATGTACACCAACTTAAACTTTGTTTACACAATTTGGGAAAGACCAGATGATGACATTATGATTTTATAGATTTCCCAACATTTGAGCTAATTGGGGGTGGGGGGGGGTGGTCAGCATCATATTTTGTGAGTGATTACTGACAGTGATGTGCTGCACAAAATATATGGCATCATGAGCAAAGAACACTAAAGAGCTAAAGAGCTGTGTCCGAGCAAGGCCAACATACAAACCTGACTCTTACATCCGTTCTGTCAGTTGGAATGGGCCAAGCAAACTATTGTGTGAAACTTGTGGAGAGATACCCAAAATACCTGACTCAAGCCATCCTCAAGCAATTCTACCACATGCTAAGGAAATAATGTAAACTCCCAATTTAAAAGAAAGTTTCAAAAATCTTTAAAATAATTGTATTTCCCTATTTGTTCTTATGTTTAACAAATAGAAAGAAAACAGCTTTGAAAACAGGGTAAGTTAAGCCTGAATTACTTTCTTTTCTTTTTTTATTTGTTTTACTGATTTTTGGATGTAGTGGTCTGAGTAGATCTGCTCCTGTTTTATTTTGAGAGTTTCGTTTTCTGTCAGTTTTGAACCAGAAGAGTTTGCAGATGTCTAACTACAAATATTGTTACAGGTCCTTCTCAAAATATTAGCATATTGTGATAAAGTTCATTATTTTCCATAATGTCATGATGAAAATTTAACATTCATACATTTTAGATTCATTGCACACTAACTGAAATATTTCAGGTCTTTTATTGTCTTAATACGGATGATTTTGGCATACAGCTCATGAAAACCCAAAATTCCTATCTCACAAAATTAGCATATCATTAAAAGGGTCTCTAAACGAGCTATGAACCTAATCATCTGAATCAACGAGTTAACTCTAAACACCTGCAAAAGATTCCTGAGGCCTTTAAAACTCCCAGCCTGGTTCATCACTCAAAACCCCAATCATGGGTAAGACTGCCGACCTGACTGCTGTCCAGAAGGCCACTATTGACACCCTCAAGCAAGAGGGTAAGACACAGAAAGAAATTTCTGAATGAATAGGCTGTTCCCAGAGTGCTGTATCAAGGCACCTCAGTGGGAAGTCTGTGGGAAGGAAAAAGTGTGGCAGAAAACGCTGCACAACGAGAAGAGGTGACCGGACCCTGAGGAAGATTGTGGATAAGGGCCGATTCCAGACCTTGGGGGACCTGCGGAAGCAGTGGACTGAGTCTGGAGTAGAAACATCCAGAGCCACCGTGCACAGGCGTGTGCAGGAAATGGGCTACAGGTGCCACATTCCCCAAGTCAAGCCACTTTTGAACCAGAAACAGCGGCAGAAGCGCCTGACCTGGGCTACAGAGAAGCAGCACTGGACTGTTGCTCAGTGGTCCAAAGTACTTTTTTCGGATGAAAGCAAATTCTGCATGTCATTCGGAAATCAAGGTGCCAGAGTCTGGAGGAAGACTGGGGAGAAGGAAATGCCAAAATGCCAGAAGTCCAGTGTCAAGTACCCACAGTCAGTCATGGTCTGGTGTGCCGTGTCAGCTGCTGGTGTTGGTCCACTGTGTTTTATCAAGGGCAGGGTCAATGCAGCTAGCTATCAGGAGATTTTGGAGCACTTCATGCTTCCATCTGCTGAAAAGCTTTATGGAGATGAAGATTTCATTTTTCAGCACCACCTGGCACCTGCTCACAGTGCCAAAACCACTGGTAAATGGTTTACTGACCATGGTATCACTGTGCTCAATTGGCCTGTCGACTCTCCTGACCTGAACCCCATAGAGAATCTGTGGGATATTGTAAAGAGAACGTTGAGAGACTCAAGACCCAACACTCTGGATGAGCTAAAGGCCGCTATCGAAGCATCCTGGGCCTCCATAAGACCTCAGCAGTGCCACAGGCTGATTGCCTCCATGCCACGCCGCATTGAAGCAGTCATTTCTGCCAAAGGATTCCCGACCAAGTATTGAGTGCATAACTGTACATGATTATTTGAAGGTTGATGTTTTTTGTATTAAAAACACTTTTCTTTTATTGGTCGGATGAAATATGCTAAGTTTGTGAGATAGGAATTTTGGGTTTTCATGAGCTGTATGCCAAAATCATCTGTATTAAGACAATAAAAGACCTGAAATATTTCAGTTAGTGTGCAAAGAATCTAAAATATATGAATATTAAATTTTCATCATGACATTATGGAAAATAATGAACTTTATCACAATATGCTAATATTTTGAGAAGGACCTGTAGATGCATTTACCTTCACTGCTAAAGGATAAACACTTTAAACATAATAGGTATCTTTGTACAACACCTTTCACTCTTCAAAATCAACTTGTCAAGATGTGCTTAACAATATATAGAAGCAAAAACGCATGATTATTTTTTATGAACTGAGGTTCCTCTCTTGTCATATGCAAAATTCAACAGCACGTGTACAAAATAACTTGCAGACACATGAGAAAGTACATTTTTCTTTTTTTGTACCATCAAAACTCCTATGAGAACATTGTTCTCCTGCAATAATGAAACAGCTACATATGGTTGTTTTCATGTTTTCCCTTCTTCCTCTCACTATCATATTCCTCTTAGATTCACAAAGAAAGGAACTCTTGGGCCTATCATGTGAGTTCTGGGCTGCCTTGATGCACACATCTCAGTAGAGACCTAAAAGCATCATAATAAACCCACACAGTTTTAAAGAGAGCTGAGCTGCGGTGCGGTGCTTTATGGCATTTCATATTTGCATTTTCAAAGTACTTCCTACATTACTTTTATGTCTCTATAGTATTTGTATATCTGCTGTTTGTAGCATTTTGTTTGGTTTTGCTTTTTTTTTTTGCACATATTTACCTGTTCTGATATCAACAGCTTCCTGCAGAGACTTAGACAGGACTAAATAAATCAGAGGGGGCACAGACAGAGTTGCATACATGATGAAAGAGCCTAACATAAACCCTTTTCATGATGAGTGAATGACATTTTTTTTTACAGAATTCATGTTTCAATGGCTTTTCATTTTACCTCTTTCAGTTTAACTGATTTTGGTATAAATTCTCAATCAGTCATCAAATTGTTTTATTTTGATTTCATTTTTACCTGTGCAATCCCTGTCACAAGGAAGTATTTTTTTCATTCACAAATTAAACTAAGTACATCCTTGCTGCTTCTATAGGATCATCAGCATTAGTGTCCACCCCTATGAAAGCATGAGTTTTAGCAGTTTGTTGGTCTAATGCATACTGGAGTTTGTTAGCAAGATGCTGTTGAGGAAAGACACCAGCAATGAGTTTGAATAGTAGTTGCTGCTCCTAAGTTAGGAAAGTAATATAATCAAGAAGAGGGTAAGGAATAGTAAGTTTTTACTTATACATAATCCTTTCCAAACATTCTGTTTTGTATGTCTGATTGGGATTAGTTATTATTCTTTTAACTTAGGTTAAAAACAAATCAATAAACTAAACCAAACCAAACTAAACTAAACTAAACTAAACTAAACTAAACTAAACTAAACTAAACTAAACTAAACTAAACTAAACTAAACTAAACTAAACTAAACTAAACATATGGTGGGACTTTAAAAGAGCTGAACTAAAGAAAAAGTTTTAAGAGGAATGGAAAGAAATTTAAATGTGAGAAACTGAAAAAGTGTCTGGAGTTATATTAAGCAGGCTTGGGCTGGATTCCATCGGTTGTTTACCAAAATACTCTCTTCTAGAAGGGGAAGTTACAAATTTAATATTTAACATCTCACAAGTATTTGCTTCATGATGTTAGCATAAGAACAGACTAACCAGAGTGGAGATTGCATTTAGTTGCACTAATTTTTCCTCTCTGAAACTACACTTACTAGCCACTTTATTAGATACACCTGTTCAACTGCTTGTTGATGACAAATAAAATAGCAACTGGCAGCAACTCAGTGCATTTCTTCATTTAGAGATGGTGAAGACGACTTGATAAAGTTCAAGCTAAACATCCGAATGGGAAGAAGAGACAAATGAACAATCTTTGCAACTTAGGTATGCAGAACAACATCTCTTCTTTTTTTAATTTTATTTTTATCATTTGACCTGTGGTTGTGCCAGGGCAGATTTGCACTACAAAAATCTCAACATTGATTAATTTTATTAAATCAGGACTGGATTCAGCATCAAATTAGGCAAGCCACATTATTGTAATAGTAACCTGTGTTTGTATGACCTTCAACCATTTGAGTTATTTGGGTATGGGTGCGTGGGTATGTGGATGTATGTGTTTGTGTCTGTGGGTTGGTGAGGAGCACATGTATACAACTAAGGGTGCTTGTGTTGAGTGGGTGTAGGTGAGCAAGTTTATCACCTAAAGTTGTGCGATTGTTAGAGTGGTAGGAACAGTAGAAAGTTTGCAACACCCAGCAACCAAGAGCAGCAAAGACAGGTTGACTTGATTCCGGAAGGCCGCAGCAACGCCAGGCAGACAGACTTATGGCACCACCAGAGCAGAAATATACCTCACAAAAGGTAGGTCATCAGTGAAGCACAGGAGCAACAGTCACCAATCCAAGAGGCAAACGGAACCTACATTCACACAGGATCACCAAAACAATATCGGATTGAAAAAAACATTACCTGCTCCAATTTAATTCAAGTTCAGCTCTGACATTACGGTGGTTGGGTCCGAATTTAAAACTTAACATAATAGCACTGCTCTATCCCATAGGAGTTGTTGAACCTGGACTTCTGGGGCTTAAGCCCTGAGCATTTTTTGAATAACCCCATTTCTCATGAAAGACAAAATAAAAAATACAGTATTATTCAATGAATTAAAATAATGTTGAAAAGGTAATGTATTTCAGTAACCCAGTTCACTAAGTGAAACACATTTCATAGATGAATTAGACACAGATTGATGTTTTCAAGCCTTTATTTGTGTTAAGACATTTAAGATTAGAATATTACATCAGACCAATAAAAAATATTTTTTAATAGAGAAATGTGTGAAAAGAATGTTTAATAGTTGCTTAAAGGTTATTTTCAAAAGGATATTTTTATTTGACAAATGAGCTTCACTGAAACACATTGTAATCCACGATACATGATGTGTATATATTAAAAACTTGTAATGTCCCTAAAATCTAATCTAAACCTAAAATTTAGCATACTGTATGTTTACTGGCTAATAAGAGTATTTGTTTGCATTTCCTCTGTACATACATTTAGCAAAACCTGTCAATATTGACTGTTGTCTGACAGTGTGACTACACATGTGGTTCGTTATTGTTCCCAAAATGTCTCAGCTGTCTCAGACGTGTAGTCATGCATACAGTCAGAGAACTGTGACTGAGATTGGGGATACCAGCCAAACATCTACAGGATCAGGATAGATTGATTTTATCCAGATAGAATTATTAAAGGGATTTGAAATGTCATTATTTATGAAAAGAGAATTTCCTTTGTTAAGAGCTGATGAAAACTATAAAGACCAAATTAATAAACCATGACAAGATTAAATTCTATGGAAATAATACAAAAAACACATTTTAGAACATTTTGAATTTCTTTTTAATCTCATTTTAAGGAGTCAGACTTTTCTGTAAACTCATAAAGTGAAGATCTTAAAACTTATCTTTGATCTTTAGTTGGTTTTTAGTCATTTCCTATTTTATTTTATATTTCCCAGTTTTATATTTATGGTCCAATTCCAAATTATATCTCTGGAGATTAATTGGTAAATTGGACTCATTTGCCTTCATCATTAAATAAATGAATGTCTCTGATGTCCTCCACAGTCTTCTGATATCAGTCTATTAAAGCACCATTGGTACAGATGTGCAGCTGAGAAATCTGAAACAAGTACATAACGCTCTCATGTCAAAGTGCACCAAAATCTCTGAGAAATATTTTAAAGCACTTTGTTGAATATATACAAGAAAGTATTATGGTATGTTAAGGGTGTGTTCCAACTATAGGGGGATCACACTCCTCAGCCTCCCTGGTAAGGCCTACACCAGGGTATTGGAGAGGAGGGTCTGGCCGATAGTCGAACCTCGGCTTCAGGAGGAGCAGTGTGGTGTTCGTCCCAGCGGTGGAACACTGGTCCAGCTCTACACCGTCTGCAGGGTACTTGAGGGTTCATGGTAGTTTGCCCAACTGGTCCACATGTGTTTTGGGGACCTGGAGATTTCAACTGTGTTCCTTGAGGCGCCCTGTGGTGATGACGTGGACCTTCTGGCCTTCTCTAGCTAAGACCTTCAGCATGCACTGGGGTGGTTCGCAGCCGAGTGTGAAGCAGCTGGGATGAAGAACAGCTCCTCCAAGTCCGAGGCCATGGTTCTTGACCAGAAAAGGATGGCTTGACTTGTCCTCTTGAGGTTGGAGGGGTGTTCCTGCCTCAAGTGGAGGAGTTCATGTATCTTGGGGTCTTGTTCACGAGTGAGGGGAGAATGGAGCGGGAGATCGACAGACGGATCAGTGCAGCTGCCGCAGTAATGGGGACGCTGTGCCGGTCCGTTGTGGTGAAGAGAGAGCTGAGCCAATAAGCGAACCATATGGCCATAAACTTTGGGGTCATGGCCGAAAGAACAAGATTCCAGATACAAGTGGCTGAAATGAGCTTCCTCCGTAGGGTGGCACTCCCATATTTATCTCCCATAGAGATAGGGTGAGGAGCTCGACCATCCAGGAGGGGCTCGGAGTAGAGCCAATGCTCTTCTGCATCGAGAGGAGCTAGTTGAGGTGGCTCGGGCATCTATACCAGATGCCTCCTTGATGCCTTCCTCAGGAGGTGTCCCAGGCACGTCCCACCGGGAGGAGGCCCAGAACACGGCCCAGGACACGCTGGAGGGACCATGTCTCTCGGCAGGCCTGGGAATGTCTTGGGCTCCCCTGGAGGAGCTGCAGGAGGTGTCTGGGGAGAAGGACTTCTCTACTGAGTCTGCTGCCCACCATGAGTACGAGTATGAGTTCGAATTAAGGCATTCCTGAAGGCAACAAGGGGTTCATCCCAGTACTAGTAAGGTCTACCTAAGAAAGTAGCCACAAATGAGGTTCTGTATCTATTGACGCCTCCCATTGAATGGTAATAAGATCAACATTGACACTACCTGAGCTGTAGTTTGACTTTGGGTCTAATGTATCAAATTCAGAGGAAAATATAAAGAAATCCATGAAGACTTAAATCAGAGCTGATATCTAACACCAGAGTTTGGGTTCCAGCTCTCACTGCCATGTCTTGTCTCTTGGCAACACAGTTGCTATTCTTTAAAGCCAGCACTACAAGCATTAAACCCTATAATCACTGAAATAAAAATGGCAATAGATAATTAAAGCACAGTTTAATATAATGAGGGTGAAAGTGCTTTACATTCTCCTAAGTTGGAGAATAGTACAAGTGCATCTGTTTGAATTACCACAGGTTTTTGTACTTTAATTATAACTTCAGTATTTTATTTTGTACATTTTGTCTGGTTTACTCACCTGAAATTAATCCACAAACAAAATAATAAGAAATCACTTTGGAATCATGACAAAACAGTAGGATTAGGACTGCTGCAAGAATAAGGACAGTTAAACCCGCTGCTGATAATAGGCCAAATCTGTCAAAGCAAGGACAATGGCACTCAAACAGGTTACTAAAGTGAAACAATCTGTATCTCTCTTTGCAAGCTCTACCTCATGTTTGTCTACTTCTCTCTAATCTAGAAACCTTAAATGATTCATGTTCAAGTGCAGCCGTGGCCTTCCCTACCTTTCTATATGCATCCTCCATCCTAAACTCATTACAGCATATATTTCCTTCCACCTTCCCTGGCTCCTCACCATGAATCCTTAACAAGGTGCTGCCTCATTCTCCTTCATTTTTCACAATGTAAAGCCAGCCTCATATTGCGTTAAAGCCAAATCACAGACAGGTCATTTCACTCTCTGTTTTCTGTTGAGTATGGTATTACTAAATAGCTGGCTACGCCCCTACTCCATCTTGAATCCGGTTAAAGATGCAGTCACCGCCCCTGCAGAATGAAACAGCAAAAAAAGGAGAAATAGGACAGACAATTTGTGCACAAATGTGGAACAGGATATTTTTTTTACATCTAATCCTTCTATTTGCATTTCAGTTTAGTCTTTGACTCTTTGGGGAAAATTATTGTCAATACCTTTGAAAATTATCAGTCGTGGGCACGATTCCGCTAATCCGCATACAGCTAATACTGGAACTAATTTTTCATTTAGTGATTTTGTTAACTTTGGAAACAGTTAATGAACCGTTTAGCTTTCGCTAAATGAGTACAAATTTCCCATGCCTGTTCCTTTCTGTTGCAGGCATGTCTCGGAGAGTCCATTTGGCATGGCTTAACGTGTACACATGTGAAGGCATCAAGGCGTCATTGTGCAAAGCAGCAGCAGCTAGCTAAAGGCAGTTTTGAGTCGCAGTTCTGAAGTGTTCAGTTATTCGGGTTAAGATTATGGAAGGTGACTTAATGAGTCTTCTAAGTAGTTAGCATTAGCTTCAGCTAATTTTTTAATCTGTTTAGCGGTTCAGCATTAGCGAAGCTAATATTTTATTTAGTGGAATATGGGTCAGCGAAGCTAACTTTTTGGTTAGCTGTGCCCACTGCTGAAATTTAGTTTACCTTTTCTAAATTTTCTTTTATCTTAACTGTTGATATTGGTGTTTTGTTTAGCCACTTTTTAGGTTATCATTCGAAACTAAGCTCAGTGCTACGACTAGATTTAAATTGAGGCAATATCTAAATGTATCACACAATAACCTTTCAAGGAATACCAACCTGATTTTGATGGCATAAATAATAGTTTAAAATGAATTCTATTTTCTATTCTCAGTACCAAGGGTACAAACTGAGATGGGTTAAAAAAGGTTTTACATATGCTGCTCCCTTTGTCTAGAACAAATGGCAAAAACACTTGAAACTCCTTAGACATGGCTCAAATTTAATCTATTTGTCAGTTTGAATCTATATGTTGAAATGTTAACAATACATTTTTTTTTATTTTGTGCTGCTCTCTTTTCCAGTACACTTGTATAAAAGAGAATTTTATTCTCAATGAGGATTTTTCTTGGTATATAAAGGTCAAATAAATTAAAATGTTTTAGGACATTTAGGAGATTTAGATACATTAACTTTTTGAATGGACAAAAAAATTTTTTTAGTTATCAGTGATAGTTCTGGAATTGTTTATTCAGAAATTTTAAAATAACAAATTTGTCAGGAAATTTCGTAATATTCTAATGACAGGTATATCTTACAAAACAAAATAAAGTTTCCATTGCTTAAATAATACTGGGAAAAAATGGATGAATATGGAGGTAATGTTTGTGCTCCTTCACATTTCTTTCCACTTTGTGTAATGCACCAGCACTGCTGGTATTAAAAGAGACCTTTGCAATGGTGCTACCATCACCGTGCTTAAAAATTAGTACAGTGTTCTTAGATTTGAAAGCTTCAGATTGACTCCTTTAAACCAGTTTGTTTTCATTATTTTCAAACAGCAACATCTTTGTCTTGCCTGTCCATAAAACATGTTTTTCCAGAATAGACAAGAAGAGGCATGAAATATTCAACTGTAACTATACTAACAGCTTGTTGACAGGTACAAGCGTGTGGTTAGACCTCGTATGTAAAATTTTCAAACTGTGAGTTAGAGATCTAGAATAAAGTCCAACTTTTGCACTAAATTCTGCTTTCTAAAATTCCCTAAGCAGTACCAGCGCAAACCCAGTTGAAGAAACCGGTTATGCATTCTTGTAATCAAATATTTTATGACAGAAAATTTAAATATTTTTTCACTCATTTCATTAGAAGTGCTAGCTGTGTCTGCTTTGTTATCTCATTAAACTAAAAGTATGTTGCCCTGATGTTACTTCTTTGCATTGAGGCATACTAGTAGCAACCCTGTTATTACTCACAATACCTGACTCCCTTTGAGCTGCGAATACCCAGAGCAGACTACAGAAAGAGATGACACATAAAGAAGTGATCTAAAGGTGAAAGGCTGGGCCATAAATCCAAGAGCAACACAGTGCCACTGTGGCAAGAAAGACATCTGTGGGACAGAAATATATAAGCCACAATAAATCAACAAAACCTTTTTTGTGCCTTTAGTCCTTTTTCACTTATTTTTCAGGTCTTTGTTCTTGTTAAGGATGCCCCACTGTTTTTGCACATTTGTATCACAACCACTGACAATCCTGCAGCACCCCACAGCATTTACAGACTGGAGAAGCTAAATCAGCTACAAAACAGATGCAGTGTTTCAATGTGTTTGAGTATGGCATAGTGATTGTGTGAGGAAGGAAACATGGCAGATTTAACAGTCCGCTGAACAACAGTTTGTTTCCCCCCTGCTCTGCTTTTATCTAGACTCCATGCTTTTGCCTTGAACTTATGACATGTTCTGTTCATACTGATTGGTGAATTGGCAGTCATTCATGTCCACAAGCAGCACTTACGGTTTTAAATGGCTGAGGGATTTTGCTATGTGTTTTGAGTTAATTAAAGAATAATAAAGAAAAACTTTCAGGAGTGACAATACAACATATACAGCTGAAGACAGATATTTAAAAAATACTGTATAAAAAAAAATAAACTTTTTTTTCCTTGTATGGCCAAATGTTTACTGTTTTATGTCATTTAGGTTTTTGATTACCAAAACCATTCCTGTTTAATAAAAGTCAGAATAATCTAAAATCAAATTATTTAGATTTCTTTTTCACAGTCTTCAAGTTCAAAAGTTTGCATATATACATATATTGGTGTACAACTGTTTGCATGGGTGCCTGATTATGTTGTAAAATGAGGGAGAACATTTCCTTATTTGAAAAAATACCAACCACTAAACACTTCTCCCACTCCTGCTTTCAATATGTTATTCACCCTGCAGAGAAAATAAACCCGTCAAATAACAGGAATATAATTTTTTCTCTAATGCACCTATTTATAAACCACGGACTACTAGATGCACCTCAGAAATAAACTACTGCACTGATCTAGGAAGCCATGAAACAACATTGATGCATTGAACTATTAATATACCCCTAAGACTTGGAATGCAAATGGTAAATGGACTGAACTTATATAGCGCTTTTCCAGTCATACAGACCGCTCAAAGCACTTTTACACTAGAGCCACATTCACCCAATTGCACTCACTAATGCTCACACATTCATACGCAGATCGGTAGGCAACTTGAGGTTAAGTGCCTTGCCCAGGGGCACATCGACATATGGCAGGAGAAAGTTGGAATCGAACCCACAACCTTCTGATAGCAAGACAACTACTCTTCCTACTGAGCCACAGTCACCACAGTGTGCTATTGTAATTCTTAGAGGTCTAGAATGCTATACCATTGCTGAGTTTGAACCACAGTGCACAGAGGGGTTTATGATTTTAGTGATAGGAAAAGGTCCAATGAATCGAGGAGCCAACTTCTTGGAAAAATCTTTCAGGTGTATATCACGGGTGGATAACCATACCTTCTGACCCTCCCTGAATTGAGGAGCTGGAGTCAGATGACGATCCGCTAGTCTCTTATTCTGTCCCTTCGACCTCCCAAGAGCCTCCCTTGTCTGCCTCCAAAACCTCCTACAGCGCCTGAGATGATGCTGGACTGAGGGTACCGAGATCTCCTGTTCCTGAGAGGGAAAAAGAGCTGGTAAATAATCCAAGGATGCTTCAAAAGGTGTTAACCCGGTGGCAGAGGAGGAATGAGTGTAGTGGGCGTACTCAACCCATGCTAGATGAGAGGACCATGAAGAAGGATTATTGTTGATGACACAGCGAAGAAGTGATTCAAGTTCCTGATTTGCTCTCTCAGACTGACCGTTAGATTGAGGGCGGTAACCAGAAGATAGGCTCACTGATGCATCGATAGCTTGACAGGACTTCCAAACCTGGGAAACAAACTGCGGACCTCTGTCCAAGACAATGTCTCTGGGAATGCCATGTAATCGGAAAACATGCTGGGTGATGAGCTGAGGAGTCTCATGTGCGGAAGGAAGTTTCGTTAATGGAACGAAGTGAACAGCCTTGGAAAATCTGTCAATGATGGTGAGAATGTTGGTGTTACCTTCTGACCGAGGTAGTCCAGTAACGAAGTCTAGAGAGATGTGAGACCAAGGTCGTCCAGGGATGGGAAGTGGCTGAAGAAGTCCAGAACAAGGTCGATGTGAGCTCTTGTTTCGGGCACACACGGAGCAGGCAGAAACAAACTCCTTTATGTCACTGTACATAGTAGGCCACCAAAAATGCCGCTTAGAAAGGAATAACATCCTGTTGACTCCTGGATGGCAGGAGAACTTGGAGACGTGAATCCATGTGAGGACCTTGCTGATTGCAGTCTTAGGGACAAAAAGGCAATTAGGAGGTCCGGTACCTGGGTCTGGTTCCACTTGTTGTGCTTGACGAATCTCGTTCTCAATATTCCATGTGATGACTCCAATAGTGCAGGAGAGAGGCAGAATGGGTTCGTTGCACTTGGAGTGATCTGAGGAAGAGAACTGTCAAGACAGGGCATCAGGCTTGACATTTTTAGATCCTGGCCGGTATGTGATAGAAAAGTTGAACCTAGAAAAAAAAAGTGACCATCTTGCATGTCTGGCGTTCAACCTCCTGTTGTAAATAAACAAGATTCTTATGGTCAGTTAATATGATGAACGGGACCTCTGCGCCCTCCAGCCAATGCCTCCATTCCTCTAATGCCAGTTTAATGGCAAGAAGCTCTCGGTTGCCAACATCATAATTGGTCTCAGATGGAGATACGTGTCGGGAAAAGAATGCACATGGGTTTAGGCGATTATTCTTGGGAGAATGTTGAGAAAGGACTGCCCCCACACCTGAGTCCGAAGCATCCACTTCCACTGTGAACTGGGTGTGAGGATCAGGATGACTCAAGATGGGAGCAGAAGAAAACAGTTGTTTTAACTTACAAAACACATCCTCGGCCTCAGAGTTCCATGAGAATGTGCGGAGGGTGGAGGTAAGTTTGGTAAGGGGGGCTGCAACTCGGCTGAAATCCCTGATGAAGCGTCTGTAGAAGTTCGCAAACCCCAGGAATTGTTGCAGCTGCTTTCTGTTCTCTGGTCTGGGCCACTCTGTCACTGCCTTGACCTTCTCAAGATCCGTCCAAACCTGTCCACTCTCAAAAATCAGACCCAAAAAAGATGTGGATAAGGCATGGAAATCGCACTAATCAGCTTTGACAAATAGTTGATTCTCAAGGAGCCTCTGAAGAACAGTGCGAACATGTAGTGAATATTGGTGAGGGTCCTTGGAAAAACTTAATATGTCGTCTAGGTAGACAAAAGCAAATTGAATTGAGAGGTCCCTAAGGACATTGTTAATAAGGGCCTGAAAAACTGCAGGTGCGTTGATGAGACCGAAAGGCATCAACAAATACTCAAAATGTCCCAATGGTGTTCTGAATGCAGTTTTCCACTCATCGCCCTTCTTGATGTGAACCAGATGGTAGGCATTGCGGAGATCTAACTTTGTAAAGATGGTAACCCCTTGAAGTTGTTCGAAAACAGAATCAATAAGAGGGAGTGGATATTTATTTTTAATGGTAATGTTGTTAAGTTCTGTGAAGTTGATGCATGGTCTCACTGATTTATCTTTCTTGGACACATAAACAAATCCTCCCCCCAAGGGCGAGGTGGATGGGTGGATGACACCAGATGCCAGGGAAGATTCAATGTACTCACGCATAGCCTCCCTCTCAGGGCCAGACAGGTTGTAGAGTCTGCTGGATGGTAGGGGAGCCCCGGGAAGGAGATCTATGGCACAGTTGTAAGGGCGGTGGGGGGGAAGAGAGAGAGCCTTGGACTTACTAAATACTTGAGCCAGGTCATGGTAACAAGAGGGGACTGTCGATAAATCGACCCTCTCAGTTTCAGTAGAGGAAGATAAGGAGGACACAGCAGCCCTTAAACAATTCTTGGATCAAGATTCACTCCATGAATCTACTCTTTTTTGAGACCAGTTAATGATGGGGCTGTGTTTGTGGAGCCATGGGAAACCCAGAACTATTTGAGCATGTTCCGAATAAAAAACAAAAAACTCACCCAGCTCATGGAGGTTTCCATAGATCACAAAATGGAGAGAGGGAACCTTATGGGTGATGGAGGAGAAGGTTTGTCCTGTGAGAGTCATCATGGATATGGGTTGACTAAGTTCCTTAGTGGGGATGCAGAGTTGTTCCACCAGATTGTCACTTATTAGGTACTGCTCGGCCCCTGAATCAATCAGAGCCAACACCGGGAGGTTAATATTATTGACACATAATGTAACTGGTAGCGTGAGGCGGCTCTCAGGAGAAAAATCAGCAGCACCCACCCGTATCTCCTGAATTACTGGTGGGATTGCCCTTTTAAACGAAGGCGACAGTTAGCAATGAAATTCTTGCCACAGTAGATACATTCTTTGGCTTCAAAACATCTTTGTCTCTTCACTCTAGAAAGTCTAGTGTCCCCAGTCTGCATGGGTCCAGACTCAGAAAAGGTTACCTCAGACATTGGAGAGATATTTTACCATAGACGGAAGTGGAAGGACTGGGACTGAGGCATGCTGGGACCTGTAGTCCTTCTGCTTGTTTCTCTCTCGTAACCGTTTGTCGATTCGAATTGCTGTCTTTATTAGCTCATTTAAATCTTTGGGTTCGTCTCTAGTAGCCAATTGGTCCTTGACTTGGTCATTCAGAGTGCTGGAAAAGATACCTCGTAGGGCTACATCATCCCATCCTGCCTCCTTGGTGGCGATCCGGAAGTGGATGGAGAATTCGGCAACGGACTGACTTCCTTGTCTCAGCGAGATTAGCCTTCGTGAAGCAGTCTCCTGATGTAGAGGGAGTTCAAAAACACTTTGGAAATCACTTAGAAAAGTGGAGAAAGGACAATCATTAACTGCCAGGGAGCGAAAATAGGCATGAGCCCATCTTAAAGCCTCACCCTGAAGGGCCGAAATGAAGTAAGTAATCCGAGCCGAGTCGGAGGCAAATATTGTGGGAGCTCTGCTAAATGCAAGATTACAATGAAGTAGGAAACCGCCAAATTCCTCAGGATTGCCACTAAAAAATTGGCTGGGAAGGAACTTGGTCTCCATGAGAGTCGGTGGAATTACTGCTGTTGCTGCAGGGGAAGTCGGTTCCTGTCTGGAGGAAATTGGAGGAGTTAAGAGGGGTGTTACTTTTTGATCCAGAGAAAAAAAACATGCCACCTAATTTGGACAAATTACCAGACTGTTCCTTTTGTTGAGCGATGATTTGCTGAAACATAAGCTCATTCTGACTTAACCGTTTCTCTTGGAGTGCTATTAGCTCGAGAATCTGGTCGTTGTCTGATTTGCCGTGGGTACTCATTTTTTGGCCAGATTATTCTGTTGCGGTTTAACTAGAGGAGTACCCAAGTTCAGGCAAAAACAGAACAATGACACAGAGACAAGATGAAAAGTTAAATGATGTTTATTTACAGTGAATGCAAAGCAGTGGGTTCGTCCTGCAAAGGAATAGGAAGAAGTTAGCTGGTCATCCACAGGAGTAATGGTGAGTATGATGAGGAGATTGTCTCTTTGTTTCTTACAGGCTCTTGGGAGGGAGGTCAGCTCGGAGGAGGAGGCAAGGGAAATCCAGGAGGTAAGTGTTCCAGGTTTCGGTGTCCGTTTGTGTTCCAGGTCCGAGGGAGAGAGAGAGAGTGGAAGGACAGAGGATGGTTGGTTTCCAGGTGAGAGTTTCCAGGAGAGGAATCCAAATACAGCAAAAGGCGAGTTCCACACTCCAATAAGTGTCCTTAGAAAAACACAAAAATCACCAGGTTATTCAAGAAAGTCTCAAAGACAAATTATTGGCTGTCTCACTCAGTACCAGTGTCACCGAATAATCCGGCTAGGAATGGATCACTTCCAGGAGCTTAAATGCCAGCTGCTCTCATCAGCAGAATCCAGGACAGCTGCGTAGATTGGAAAACTCCGCCCATGCCACTCTGGAAGGTAAGTAAACACAAACAGATCCACCAAACAGAACACAATCCTAACAAGAGTAGGTAATGAAGTGACAGATTGACGTGGTATCGAGAGAGGTGAAATGCATTTGATAAGCTGCATTAAATGATTTAAACTGTTCCAGCCTGACAAGTAGGCTGACAGAGTGCGAGGAGTTAGACTGTTGAGGATGGCTTCTGGTGCCAAAAGTCTGAATTTCTGGAATGTGAAGCAAGACAGAGCATCAGCGATTCTGTTCTTATTTACTGGAACATGAGCTGCGAGAAGTAGGAATTGGTGTTGGGCGGAGAGTAAGTCTGCGAGCGAACTGCATGATTTCTGTGGAGCGAGAATGACCTTTATTAATTATTTCTACGATTGCTGTGTTATCTGAGTAGATAAGGATTGACTTCTTGGACCATTCATGCCTCCAAAAAATTGCTTCTATGATGATGGGGAAAAGCTCGTGAAGAGCTGCTCAGAGCGAATGCGGCTATGCCTGGAGAGATCTGATCTCTGGGGGGCATTTGAAAGCAAACGACCTGCCATTGTCGTAGTCACTGAAGCTTACTGAGGGTGCTGCATCTGTGTGGAGCTGAATATCATCTGTATGAGTAATGAAATCATTGTAGAAAAAAGACATGCCATGACAAGAGGACAGAAACTGATGCCAAAGACGCTTTTCCATTTTACATGAGTTGTCACGGATGAGTGAACTGTGAAGAGAAGGGATGCTGGTTGCTTTAGACAAGAGATTAGATATGAACGATTTCCATGAGGAATGATACAAATGATGTAGTTCAGGTGTGAGAAAGCTGCAGTAAGAGCACCAAGCCCATATCATGGAAGAGAGGATGGGGAGATCACGATCAGGATGTCGTCAAGAAGGTGCAGTACGTAAGGAAGCTTGTAGTTATTATTGAAGATCCAGCATAATGCCTCTGAAAGGGAGTCGAATATTTTTGGGCTACTTCTGCAGCTGAAAGTGAGTCATTCTGCAAAGAAGTAGGTTCCTTTCCAGAAAACTCAAAAAAACACCAAAACTCTGGATGAATGGGGAGGACTTTAAAGGCACTGGGTATGTCTGCCTTGGAGAGCCAGGTGCCTTGACTTGCCAAGCAGATGAGTTTAATGGCATGATCAATAGTTGCGTATTGCATGGACAAATCTGGGAATGGGATGATGCTGTTGATGCTAAGAATATGTGAGCCATAAGGAGTTAATAGATCTATAATCAGTCTTTTCTTACCATAGTGTTTTCCTGTGGCAATGCCAATGGGGTTGACATGAAAGATGGGGAAGGGTGGCAGTCCTAATCATAAATTATTATATTTATTATCATAAATTCTTCTTTAACTTCCTTGGCTATGATAGTGTCGACTGTCGGGTTCTAAAAGAGCAGACTGGAGGTTGTGACAGTGATGGGTGAAATCAGGAATGATTTCTATGTGTGAAAACTGTGTGAGAACCCACTAATGAGAAAGTCCATGAAGTCAGATTTTTTTAGAGCAGAAATTAAAGCATTAACCTTAACAGGTGTGGAGAGGTGATTCCTTAGTCATTAGATTGTGGGGGCAGGTGTTCCTTGCATGGGCTCCGCCAAAAAGAAGCAGGCTTTCAGCAATCTGCAGCTGGAGATTGAACAGTCAAGGTCATTGAAATTGTTGCAGAGCATCCTGCCTCCCTTATACAGAATGGGGTGGCCACGTTTGTCAATACCCTTAGGGATTGGAATATTGACTGAGGTGTGGGTGTCACTGGGTTTGGAAATAATTGGTGGAGGAGGGACAGCAGAAGACAGGGGATCAAGAACTGTTGAGCTGCAAGAAAATGAGAGCGAAGAGGGATGATGGTTGTACAGGCAGTGGCTGGATGAGATGGAGGGCCACAAAGATTGCATGATAGAGAAGTACGAGCAGCGAATATACAGCAGTACAATACGAAGTCGAGAGAACCACAGTATGTGCCCTAATTAAACTGCTGCAAGCAACCTTCAGCCTGGGTAGCGAAGAGGATGTGGTATTGATAGAAACCGGTGCCCCGAAGCCAAGAATAAAGGAAAGATAGTCATTAAGTTCTGACCTATGATCTGGATAAAGAAATTATATCCCTAAAAAGTGAAAACAGCAGGGTAAATTTAGTAGGAGCAAGGTCTTTTGAATGGCTTAGGTGCATAAACCTCCATTAGAGAGGTTGTAAGGATTATTACAGTGAGAAAACATATTTCAGAATTGGGGAGTGAAGGGGAATGGACAGATGACGGAAGTGGGAAAGGATAGACTAGTCAGAAATGGGGGAAGTCCTGTACCGGTAGGCTACAGGGTTAGATGTCATGGTGGGTTGGAATGACTGAGGGCCTGATGGGTTGGAATGACTGAAAAGGATTGCTAAGGTGTGGGTGTGTTGATGCTGTTTGGTGGGGAAAGCCTGGGAGCCTGATGCTGCTGATGAATGGATTGCCTTTCGCCTTTAGATGCGTCACGGCTCTGGGTCTTTGGTCTTGATGAAGGAAAGGGGATGACTTCTGGAAGATGCAGAGCTGGAGGTATTATTGTGCGTGGCTGAGATCGAGGGTCGAAAATTACTGAGCGCAGACAATTATGACAGGCCACCAGTCTCATCACGGGAGGAGAAGTTTCGGCAGAAGATGGGTTGCGAAGCATGTCATCGTATGAATCAGAGGCAATGAGCTTAAGAGTGAGCTTGCCTTCCATTGCAAGTCAACACTAAGTTTGAATTCGAGAAGCACGAGTGTTGTCTGACGGTTGAAAAAACGTGACAGACTGTGAGGTATGGCTGAACTGGGTATAAGTAGAATGCAGGGTAATTAGAGGTGTGGTTTGGGTGTGGTCCTGCTCCGGATCCTAAGTTAAGACATTAACTTAATTTGTGTTTGCATGTTGCTGCTGCAGAATTGCCACATATCCCAGCCACATACAGCCTACACCTGCAATGACATGAAAGGTTTTCTGTTGTATTTTACATCAATTATGATAAGAGAGAGGTGCAGCACTGTTATTGCACTTAAAAACCTGTTTTCAATTCTGTTTACTTTATTTTTACAGTCCATCGCAGTAAACTGCCCGACCGAAGAGATCACGTTGAGATGAAGCAACCTTTTTAAATTTCAGAACTCTGGAGCATAGGGAGAGTTGTTGAATCATTTTGAAGGTGAAGGATGGTGGGATTTAAAGTTAGCAATTATTTCTAATATTTCTATTTCTAATATTAGTTTGCAAAAACTGTAATGGGAATTAACAGATACTTTATAAACTTGTCTGATTGCAGGAAGTGATCAAATTTATTTGGGTCAAATGGGGGAGCAGAAATATAAGTTACTCCTGCACGTAAAAATGGGGGTGAATTTTTTCATTCTTGAGGGCACCTCAACTGTTCGACCAGATGAACATGGCACCTTCAGGTTTATGGAGAGTTTACCCAGAGATGAGCAAGACATGCAGAGGTTCCCAGTTCTCTTCTTGATATATTGGCTGAATTCCTTAGATTTCCTTTTATAATTTTACATAAGGAAGCAGTAAGAGGTGTTTCCCTTAAATACATCCACAGAGTTGGATTCAGATGTTGTGAATTAACCTGTCAGATGCTTACAGAGCAGTGGTATCATTATCATTATGTGCTTTCCCAAATTGTTTAAATAATCTTTGTGTATGTTACCTTCTGATTTTAACACTTGACACTTTGACACTTAAAAATTCTCTCTCATTATTCTGGCATTTAGCAAATTGAATTGAATCTTAACTGACCTAATCTGAATTAAAGTCAGATAGTTAGGGAAAAATATTTTATGTGTTTTTTTTACAGTGTGTGTAATATCAGCTCCCAGTTATGAAAACAGGATAGAAGATTGGACAGTAAGCATCTCACTAAGCAGTTCCTGGCAGCATTTCTAAATGAAGTCTTGTAAAAATGCTGAATATAAACTGTTACCTTTGCAGTTCATTGTCTTGTTAACTCCAGCATAGGCTGCAAAATGAACACAAATGTGCGCCACAAAGGCTTAGGGGAACAAATTTGAACTCAAAAGATGAAAAATAACAGCCAGACCAGAATGAGAACCGCAATTCACATCTGGCAGGACAGTGACAACATAATGACTGCTGCTGCTGAGACAGGCACTGCACTCCAAAAATGATGGCACAATATCATTAGCCAGAAACTTTGTGCCAGGAAGATATTTACTTGTCATAACAAAACGGCCGGTAACAAGGAAAATTGAAAGTCATTTTTTGTTTGATGGACTCGTAAAACCAGGGAAGGGGTCAGAAAACGTGCTGTAACAAAAGCACAGCATAGATATTATCTTTATTATTGGGAATCCACCACTTAAAAGAGCAGACCATCCCTTTTATTTCTAACATTGGCCCTCTATCTCTTTATTTTCCCAGGATGGAATAAACGAGTGGACTATGAGCCAGGAACAGGCAGTAAGCAGCTGTTTCCCAAGATGCACCTGGAGACCTGTGGCGAGCCGCTGTCTTCATTGAGGGTCACCGTGGAGCTGCAGACCAGCCACATCGGAAAGGGCTGCGACCGGGAGACCTACTCTGAGAAATCACTACAGAAACTTTGTGGTTGGTTTCTTTTTCTGTTCCCATTTAAATAATTTTTATGTGACACTGCTGACAAAGCACAGAGACTAGCACCGCAGAGTTTTATACAGACCTAAACACCATTGACAGATTTACGGCCATTTCCAATGTCATATTTTTATATTTTAAGTTTTTTAAGTTTTAACCCGTTGATACTATTTGCTGTCAAATCCCATTTCTCTTCAAAAACTACAACTAAGATTTTTGTCCAACCTTACTGCCATTAGTAGATCACAAATTATTTATATTAGGAGCAGGAGCAGTGCCACACTGTGTATGAGAAAGAGCATTTGCTGGATTTGACCTATTTAAAAAGACAAAATAATTTTAGTTTTCATTTTAACTTCCGTTGGCATTTACCCAACTTCCTTTGGTAGCATACCCAACTTAAAGGCCAGCTTGTAACATCCAAACTTATTATTACAAGTACATCACCTTAAGTGATGCAGCCTGCCAGTGATGGACCCCCCACCGAGTTCCATTTCAGTGGTCTAACCCTGACTCTAACCCTATATCTAACCTAAACTCAATTCACACCATAGTCTTCAAACTAACTCCTAACCCAAACACATCGTTTCTTCTTATGCCAGAGCACACACGCACACCCACACACACACACTGACATCTGGGCACAATCTAGAGCTAGACCTCTTAACCCTACTAGATCCAACTTTCAATGCAATTAAAATTGCTGATATTTTGGTGTATGCTTCTACCATCTGCAACAATGGCTTTCTTCTTGCGACTTCCCTGTAAAGGCAAGATTTACGGAGTCCACAACTATTAGTTTTCCTTACAAAGGATTCTCCTACCTGAGATGTGAATCCTTGCAGCTTCTCTATTGTTTGCAGGATCTTCTATGCTTCTTCCCCGGCCTGTCAGTTTAGGTGCATAGCAATGTCTGGGTAGGTTTGCAGTTGTGCCATGCTCTTTCATCGTTTTGATGATGGTTTGAACAGTGGGCCATAACATGTGTTAAGTTTGGGATATTGTTTTTGGTTTGGTTCAATTTCACACTGTACATTTGAAAACTGACAAAACTACCTGTACAGCATCATGCAGTTACATCAGCTTTTCGTCTGGGGTGCTATCATAAGACACTGCCCAGTATGAGCAGCAAGTAAGTATGGCAACCATTTTTACCAGTTAAAGAAAAAAAAAAAATCTTATTCTTATTTGAAACATAGATATCGGAAATGATAGTCTGTGGAAAAAGAAATTCAATTTCAGCTGTCCAAAAGCAAGAATGTATTTGAAAAACAATAATAATGTTAAACCCTAACAGTTCCTTGAAACTGTAATCATAAATAGTGACTACCTGAATACAGTTCACTGGATTGCCTACTTCATAACCTGTTTTAGCTTTGACAACATACGTTGTAAAGAGGCTTTACCAGAACTGCACAGCCAAGTCACACCAATAAAATCCATGTTTCAATACCAAAGCTGGCTACTCTCTCACATTGTGTCAAAATGTGGAGATAAAAGATGTGTCTGCATCCACTGTCCATTTGGGGTGAGTGTTCTTCCTGCCCAGCCTAGCTTGTTGTCTGGATGCATCCTAATGTCTCCAGGTAAAATAATCCTCTCCAAAAGATGTTTTGAATCTTTGTAGTAAATCGTGGACCAAACGACATCCTCCCCAAAAAGGAGGCACAAAATGTTTCTCCTAAAAGCTGAGTGTTTCTTACCGAGTCCTGTCCAGCAGAGTAATGCTCAGAATTGTTGTTTGAGTGCCAAGAAGAAGCCCAACAGATTTACTTTCACAAGTGGAGCATTACAGCTAATGATTTAAAGCTCTGCTTGATATTTATAAAAGAAACTTTATTAGAAATTGTTTTGGGATTATTTCAATTGTTACAGACATGGAGGCAGAAACAAATAGGAATAGATAAGAAGCACAAAATAGAGAGAGGTGGGGCAAAAAGGAAAAGGGGAGAGAAGGAAAAAAGAATGGAGGAAAGAAAGAAGGATGAAGAGAATACAAGATAACACCCTGCTTGCTTCAGCACCTGCAGAAACATTCATATTAACAGCTTTTTTACCAAAAAGTGCCCGATACTTATGAATGTAAGATGCATTTAGTGGTAAAAGTGTATCATTTAACACCTGAATCTAAACACTTGTGGGTCTGAGTGTAAGCACGCTTGTGTATTCAAGATTTCTCCATAAAAATATGCAATAACGAGTGTGAAGAGCCAAAGACATCCAAAGGCCCCCCAGAGCTCAGGAACCCCAGGAGAACCATGGTCAGGACTACCACAACACCCCCAGAGAAGAGCAGGGGAGAGTCCCAGGGGAACCATCCAGAGACCCGAGACGTATCATTCCCCAGGCAGAGGCCTGACAGAGCCCAGGGGTCCAGCCCCAGGCAAGCAGCCACCGGGAATGAGCCACCACACACCAAAATGCCAAGCTCTGGGCCCCGAGAACCACAAGTACACCGATGGGCAGAGACAACAATCACCGGCAGGTAGTGTGGCGGGGAGGAAAGAGGCCCCACATTTGACTGATCCAGGAGAGGGAGCAGTCCAAGACACAATGTGACACAAAAAACAGGCACACACAGTCACAATCACACATTCCACCCTCATGCGCACACATAAAAACACTCACCCATGCACCCAACGTAAAGACAAACAGCAATGGACGTCGTGCACTCCCAATCCCCATAAATTCTCTATACGTCCAGGTGCAAGGGCCTGCGCAACATTACCTCTGCCCCTGCCCACAGGTGCAACAGGGCAGACACCACTGAGCACAGCGCCCACAACAGACCCCACAAGAGGTCCCCGGCCAGCGGCAAGCACCCCGCGGCCGGCGTCCCCCGCCGCTGACAGTTTTAAGCTGATCCACCAGAAAAGAAATCCACTTTATCCATTTTAGGCTTATAGATACTAACTACAGTAATGAAAAGCTCTCGCTTCTCCTAGATGTTTACTCTGTCTCTATCTGAATTGATTAACTACCGACAAGATAAACCAGGGCTCAGCAATCTTTTCACTTCTAAAAATTGCTTTTGCCTCCACTGCTAAAATGTTACATTTGTCTAGAGCTGAAAAAAAAAAACATATTTTTTTATAAACATGTGTTAAATAAATAAAAATTATTTTGATACCTAAGAAAGTAAAATATAATTTCAGATTTTACAATGAAATAAATCATCCAACTTTTACAAAAGGAAAAGAACACTTTTGATTTTGTTGAAGAACGCCAGCTAAGTGGGCCATTTCCATAAATATGGAAATGGAAGAATAATAGTTAGCACAATAAAAAATATAAAGCACATAGACCGAAGCTAAAAAAACAATAAATGACTGTTAAAAGTCTTATTCCATTGGTGCTCTTCTGTTTAGATATTCCCTACAAGTATTGCATAAGACACACAAAAGAATTACTAAAACCACACTTTCCTATTGCCTGTCCAGTATAATTTAAAACATTTCTCATTTGGTTTTAATAGAGATACAGCCGAGGAGCCAAAGAGCCACATTGCGCTCTGGAGCTGCAGGTTGCGGACCTCTGAGCTACACAATGCAATTCTGAATATGTAATGACATTGTGGAGCGAGGAGAATGTTATATTGAGTTTAAAGGATTTGACCCACATGCAGAAAGCAATTCAGGAGATGGTATTGTTCGGTAAAGTGTTTATTTACAACTGGGTGAATAATGCAGGGAACTGGTAACAGGATGCAAACTGTAGAAATAAACAAGAATGTAAGCAGGGAAAACTCTGGGGCTGAACTCATGAAAATAATAAATCTGTCTTACAAAGAATGGTGGAGAGATCTGCCAGAAGGGGAGTGGAGAAACCAAGTGGTTGTTTGGCGGTGAGACTGAAGTTGGTGGATATGGTAAGCCAGGAGAGTTTGTAATCCACGAGGTGCGATGGAGGGAGGAGGGTGGACAGGGTTCGCAGATGGAGGTCCAAGGTACGCAGGAATCAGGAGGCTGCCAGCCGGCATGATCCAACAAAGTCATGAGAGACTTGAGTCTTTGTTCATGGAACTGGATTGCTTCCTTCCAGACGACGGTTTATCCAGGCAGGATTCAATGGAAGGCAAAATCAGGTTCAGGAAACCTGCAGGATACAAAGACAAAGTTACTTGGTGTACAAGGCAAGGTCAAAGGCAAAGGTAACGTGGCTGAGTAGTACCACTAAGGGCAACACTCTGGCAGTGAGTTGCTGGCAGCCTCCTCCTTAAATAGTCCTCTGCAGAATAATCAGGAGAATAGCGAACACCTGTCACCTCTCCTCCAGATTCCATGCCATCTAGGGGCTGAGCACATTAAATGCATCAACAGACACACAAAGCACAGATCCTGACATCACCCCCCCCCCCACCCTCGCTCAACGACCGCCGCCTGGCAGTCCAAAAGATGTGGAAGGACGAGAAGAATTAAAGTCCGAGATCAATGAAGGATCACAGATAAACAACAGGGGCACCCAAGAACGATCCTCCGGACCGTACCCCTCTCAGTCGACAAGATACTGCCGTCCGTGGGCAGGATGTGCTGGAGACAGAAGGTTTGACTTGAGAGACATGAAATACAGGGTGGATGCGTGTAGGGGCCAATGAAACAAGGAGACAGTTTTTTAGACATAGCCTTCCAGGGTATGTCTCGAGAGGACAACCAAATCTTTTGGCCAGTCTGGTACGCAGGAGCTGGCCGCCGTTTGCGCTCAGCGTACTTCTTGTTCTGGTCAACTGTTCGAAGGAGAGGTCCGGTAGCATTTGCCCAGATCCATTTACAATGGCGTATGTGGTGCCGCACGAATGCTGTGTCCTTTTCGTCAGCTGAAAACAAAGAAGGTTGAAAACCGAGGGAAATCTCAAATGGTGAGAGGCCAGTAGCAGATGAGGTTTGTGAATTGATAGCATACTCAACCTTGGGGAGATAAAAACTCCAGTCGAGAGGTTCGGTTGCGGTCAGGCATCTGAGGATGGACTCCATCTGTTGGTTCATACGTTCAGTTTGTCCATTAGATTGGGGATGGTAGCCAGAAGTCAAGGAGGCTTTGGCTCCAAGAGCCAAACAAAACTGTTTCCAAACACGAGAGATACATTGGGGACCACAATCTGACAAGATGTCCTGGGGAATGCCATGAAGGCGAAATACGTGTTGAACCAATAGCTGGGCAGTTTGAAAAGCAGAAGGGTGTCTTTTTAGTGGCACAAGATGACAGGACTTAGAAAAACGGTCTACTATAGTGAGGATGACTGTACTCCCTTCAGATATACAGGGGTAGGACAATGAAACTGAAACACCTGTCATTTTAGTGTGGGAGGTTTCATGGCTAAATTGGACCAGCCTGGTAGCCAGTCTTAATTGATTGCACATTGCACCAGTAAGAGCAGAGTGTGAAGGTTCAATTAGCAGGGTAAGAGCACATTTTTGCTCAAAATATTGAAATGCACACCAAATTATGGGTGACATACCAGAGTTCAAAGAGTACAAATTGTTGGTGCACGTCTTGCTGGCGCATTTGTGACCAAGACAGCAAGTCTTTGTGATGTATCAAGAGCCACGGTATCCAGAGTAATATTAGCACACCACCAAGAAGGACGAACCACATCCAGCAGGATTAACTGTGGACGCAAGAGGAAGCTGTCTGAAAGGGATGTTCGGGTGCTAACCCGGATTGTATCTAAAAAAACATAAAACCACAGCTGCCCAAATCACGGCAGAATTAAATGTGCACCTCAACTCTCCTGTTTCCACCAGAACTGTCCGTCGGGAGCTCCACAGGGTCAATATACACGGCCGGGCTGCTATAGCCAAACCTTTGGTCACTCATGCCAGTGCCACATGTCGGTTTCAATGGTGCAAGGAGCGCAAATCTCGGGCTGTGGACAATGTGAAACATGTATTGTTCTCTGATGAGTTACGCTGTGGAGAAGCCCCAAAGAAGCGTACCACCCAGACTGTTGCATGCCCAGAGTGAAGCATGGGGGTGGATCAGTGATGGTTTGGGCTGCCATATCGTGGCATTCCCTTTGCCCAATACTTGTGCTAGATGGGCGAGTCACTGCCAAGGACTACCAAACCATTCTTGAGGACCATGTGCATCCAATGGTTCAAACATTGTATCCTGAAGGCGGTGCCGTGTATCAGGATGACAATGCACCAATACACACAGCAAGACTGGTGAAAGATTGGTTTGATGAACATGAAAGTGAAGTTGAACATCTCCCATGGCCTGCACAGTCACCAGATCTAAATATTATTGAGCCACTTTGGGGTGTTTTGGAGGAGTGAGTCAGGAAACGTTTTCCTCCACCAGTATCACGTAGTGACCTGGCCACTATCCTGCAAGAAGAATGGCTTAAAATCCCTCTGACCACTGTGCAGGACTTGTATATGTCCTTCCCAAGACGAATTGACGCTGCATTGGCCGCAAAAGGAGGCCCTACACCATACTAATAAATTATTGTGGTCTAATACCAGGTGTTTCAGTTTCATTGTCCAACCCCTGTAGGTAAACCTGTTACAAAGTCCAGAGCTATATGAGACCAAGGGCGTTTAGGGGCACTGAGCGGCTGGAGTAACCCATAGAGAGGCTGATTGCTCGACTTTTGTCCGGCACAAACCGAACAAGCCTGAACATACTCAGTGACGTTGTTGTGAAGGGACGGCCACCAAAATCTTCTAGAGATGAGTAAGATGGTTCTACTGACCCCTGGGTTACCTGAGAATTTAGCTGTGTGAAACCAGCGGATGAGCCTGAACCTCATGGAAGTGGGAACATACTTCTTGTTGGGGGGACCCGTACCTAGATCCGGTTTGTTTCGTAGGGCATTATTTACAAGGTTCTCCACCTCCCAAACTAGGGCCCCAAAAGTCCAATGGGACGGCACAATGGGTTCTGCCTCCTTCTCAGTGGAGTCCAACGAGTAAAGTCGGGAAAGAACATCCGGCTTGCTGTTCTTGGAGCCAGGCCTGTAAGAAATAGAAAGATCAAAACGAGAGAAAAACAGTGATCAACGTGATTGGCGTGGGTTCAGTCTCTTGGCTGATCGTAAGTAGGCCAGATTCCTATGATCGGTCCATACTAAAATAGGATGCTTAGCACCCTCCAGCCAATGTCTCCACTCTTCGAGAGCTAACTTTATAGCTAAGAGCTCTCTGTCCCCCACATCGTAGTTCTGTTCCATGCTTGTGAGACGACGAGAGAAAAAGGCACATGGGTGGAGTTTTCCATTGGTGGTAGACTGCTGAGAAAGCACCGCTCCAACTCCTGTATCCAAGGCGTCGACCTCCAAAATGAACTGTCTGGAGGAATCAGGATGAACCAATATGGGTGTCTGAGAAAACTTCTCTTTTAATGTCTGGAAGGCTTTGTTGGCTTCAGGTGTCCAGGAAAACACAATGTTTGTGGAGGTCAGGGCTGTGAGTGGTGCGGCTATTAGGCTAAAGTTTTTGATGAATCGACGATAGAAGTTTGCAAATCCAAGGAACCGTTGTAGCTGCTTGCGGGAGTCCGGGACAGGCCACTCCAGAACCGCCTTGATCTTCTCCGGGTCCGAGCGAACCTGTCCACCCTCCAGGATGTATCCTAAGAATGTGACCGATTTCTTGTGAAATTCACATTTTTCAGCTTTAACAAACAGTCTGTTCTCCAAAAGTCTTTGTAGCACCAGGCGGACGTGACCGGTGTGTTCTTCAATGTCCTTTGAATAAATCTATGGCACAATCATAGGGCCTACGTGGGGACAATGATAGGGCTTTAGATTTACTGAAAACCAAACTGAGATCATGGGATTCTGGAGGAACATTAGTGAGGTCAGAAATCTCGTCTCCAGTAGGAGCTAACTCGGAAGGTTGTGAAGCAATGGCTGACTGCAAACAGGAAGAAAGACAGTTGGTGGACCAAGATTCAACTCGGCTTTCAGTCCAATTCACGTGGGGGTTGTGCTTCTTGAGCCAGGGAAAACCTAAAACGATTGAGTTCAAAGTGATAGGAAACACAAAAAATGAGATCTCCTCTCTATGATTACCTGACAGGATTAAAGTCAAAGGTTTGCTTTTAAGAGTGATTCGAGGTAATTTTTTTGCCATCTAATGAAGAAACAGCTTGAGGCGTGGGAAGTGGCTCAGTCTCAATCTGAGCTTCTTTAACTAACCTCAGATCAATGAGGTTCTGGTCGCTACCCGAGTCAATAAGAGCAGTGAGGTTTTGAAAAGGACGGTGTGAAATTAATGTGGCAGGTAAACTAAGTTTGGGGGGTAAGGAAACGCTCCGTCAGTCTACCCTCACTTACTGGCGGACCTGCCCTTTTGGCCCCGAAGGACGAATAAGGCAGTTAGCAGGATGGTGTTCTGGTGAGCTACAGTAAAAACACTGATTAGCTTGGCTGGGTACGCCCGATCTGCATGGGTTCAATACCTGAATTGTGTGAAGCAGGCGTGGGGCGACCAGTTTTGGGAGTAGGGCTAGAGAGATGGGCCCTAACTGCACTCTGTTCTAATCTGGATCTTTTTCTCTCCCTCATTCGGTTATCTAGTCTAACGGCTACCTTGATTAACCCATTCAAAGTCTTAGGCTCGTCGACTAAAGCTAATTCATCCTTTAAAGGATCATTTAATGACTGGAAGAAAGCGGCTCCAAGAGCGCAGTCATTCCATCCAGAAGCAGCAGCGAGGGTGCGAAAATGTATGGAAAATTCAGCAACTGACTGATTTCTCTGTTTAATAGACCATAAGCTACGAGCACTGGCAGTTAAATCTTTCTCACAGGAGAAAACCTGACGAAACTCCTCTTCAAACTTCAAAATGTGCAGCCAGAATATAAACAGTTCGAAAAACGGGCCTCTGCCCACCTCAGGGCTTTTCCTGTTAGCAGCCCAAGTACAAAATAAATCTTTACTACATCATGAGGAAAAGATTGTGGGGAGTGATTAAATACTAAAGTGCATTGGAGAAGGAAACCCTTACAATCTCCCTTCTCACCGGATAATTTTTCTGTATTCGGGGAAGTGACCTCATGTGAGTGCGGAAGTTGCTGAGAAACTGGAGAGGCAGCAGCGCCCTCTATTGCCGGGGCGGTGAAATTGCTCAAGGTGTGCTGAAACAAGGAATTGAGTTGTTCGATCTGCTGATTGGTCTGTTTCTGTTGTTCAAAATGAGAACAGAGAGAAGAATAATGAGTAGCAATCTGGTGGTGTTGTTCAGCTAAAGTTCTGCTGAATGCTTTTGCTGGGTCAGGTTGGCCAGAGTGTTCTGTCATATTGAGTTTAAAGGATTTGACCCACATGCAGAAAGCAATTCAGGAGACGGTATTGTTCGGTAAAGTGTTTATTTACAACTGGGTGAATAATGCAAGGAACTGGAACTAGGATGCAATCTGTAGAAATAAACAAGAAGGTAAGCATTGCTTCCTTCCAGAAGACTGTTTATCCAGGCAGGATTCAATGCAAGGCAAAATCAGGTTCAGGAAACCTGCAGGATACAAAGACAACCAAAGACAACCAACCTTTACCTGGTGGACAAGGCAAGGTCAAAGGCAAAGGTAACGTGGCTGAGTAGTACCACTAAGGGCAACACTCTGGCAGTGAGTTGCTGGCAGCCTCCTCCTTAAATAGTCCTCTGCAGAATAATCAGGAGAATAGCGAACACCTGTCACCTCTCCTCCAGATTCCATGCCATCTAGGGGCTGAGCACAGGAAAAGCACCAACAGACACACAAAGCACAGATCCTGACAGAGAATGCTCCACCACTTTGCACTACATTTTCTGCGTTTACATTTATTTAACACTTAGAGCACGTGCATTGGTTTGCTCTCTATGGGGAACAAGAATGTAACAAAAACTAATAAAAAAACATATTGAATGCATTGCACACCTTTAAATGAAATATAGCTCATATATTCTGATATATAAAAATATCTGAGTGGGTTTTAGTAGCGTCTCTTGATTTAGTTTGCATCTAACATACTGTAGCTGACAGGATGCTGGGCTGTGCCCAACTTTCACCTTATGGAGGCTGTTAGTGAAAAATTATGACTCCAGCCCTTTTGTATTCTGCATTTTGCATTACATTCCTTTGCACTGCGCGGTATGCATGAGACAAATGCAACAGCAGAGAAAAAAGACTATAACATGCTGCTGTTACACAAATTCTGCTGTTACATAAATGCAGAGCAAGGACTTAAATGTCTTTAGATCACAATTATGTTTGTAATTGTTTCAGTTTCTCTTTTGGGTTCGCTAGAAAGTTTGTTTGCTTCCCCACTGTAAATGAGCTGAGACCCATGTTCTCAGGTAGACGAGAGTTTGCTTGTCTGGTCGAAACCAGAATTAAAAAACTTTCACACCTACCCAGCTGAAGTGGACTACCCAAGGAAACAAACTCTGGTCCATTAAACGTGGACCAAACAAACACTACTGATGTTAAAGCACCCTAAATTTCACACAGGTGTGCACTCTATTTCTAAAAATAGGTCACTTCTGAAGACAGTTGTACTGGATTTTATTTCAGGCAATCAGAGTAAAGTGGCCATAATGCTAACAGATTTTTTTTGTAGAAAATGTTGAGATGTATCCATTCGTTTTCTTTCACTTCACAATCTTGCACTACTTGGTGGTTAAAATGTGACTAAGAGTGCAAAAGCTCAAAGTGTATGACTCCTTTAGCAAAGCCTTATTCATGGGGAAATAATCTGAAGATCTCAGTCTGCTCTGACGGAATGTTTTGTTGTATATGGCAGTTGATGTCATGTCGAGTATAGCTCAAAGACTGAATCAGCTGCTTAAAAGAGAGAGCATGAAATCAGGACCATGCTTCTGTTTAAAGACCACATTCAAGGAAGCAGGGTCAGAGAGGGGCCTGAGGTGCCTTCCATTTGCCTTTTTAAAGTAACATCTAAAAGCTCTGAGTTCATGTTACATGATTATCTCCACTTATGTCCCTGGTAATTCCTATGCTATGAAGGCACCAAAATGGCAACTTAAAGCTGTGCCACTAATGATGTGAAAGAGCGAGGGCATTAGCCGCACTAGGTGCAGCTACCCTCTCTCCTCAGTGACTGATGAGCAGCAGAGTCGCCGTGTCAGTCCACAGAGCCCAAACAAAGCAGCCGAGCCCACCTCGCATTCCCCTCCTCCCAGCCAACACCGCACGGCCAGCAGGGGGGCTGGAGTCATCCTTACTGACTAAGGGCTTTCACATAAAACCCACTCTAACTCATCTGAATGCATAACAGCCCCCTCCCCTCCTTTGCTGTCTCCCCTGGCTCCCGGTCCATGCATGGTTTACCACTAAAGAGTCCTTTTCAGGCACCTCATAATCATTATCTGATAGCAAATAGAATAAATTATAATTGCTTTTTTAAAGCACAATCAATTTAAGATAATGTACAGAGACATTGAGCAAAGTGGTGTTTGCCGCTGGGTGCTGGAGAAGTCGATGAGTTTTTATTTACTATGGTAATTTAATTACTCGAGTTGAAGCGTTGGTGGTGCCATAAGAAGGCAGTGGAGAAAAACAGACCTTTAGAGATGGAGAAAAAACACCTATTAATGTGCTAATGTTGATTTTTTTTTTAGCAGGAATGAACAGATGTCTGTATCATTTGGACAACAGAATCCAATATCATCTCTAAACAGGGTTGTGGTTCCTGTATCAGTTGGATCTATTAGCATCCATCAGAGCAGCAACAAATGATTCAAGATGTTCTTTAGAGGGATAATTCAGTTTTTTTGAAAGTGAGGTTCTATTAAAAGGTTTTAAGCATCTTTACCGACAATTTGAACCTAAAAAATAAAAGTTTGTTCAAAAGAAAAAAAATTTGAATCTGAAAAATAAAAGTTTGTTCAGAAGAAAAACATTTGAACCTGAAAAATTATTTTGAACCTCCCCTAAAAAAATTTTTAAACTGGGAAAAAAGTTTTGCAACTGAAAAAAAAAAACAGATGTGAAACTGGAAAAAAACAAGTTCAAAACTACTTTTCAGATTCAAGTTTTTTTTTTAAACTTGCAAATTTTTTTTTTGGCTTCAAACTTTTTGCCCTGTTTTGGCGTGGGGGGCGGGGTCTCAGATCACGGGGGTGCGGAATCATGACTGACAGCTCAACACAGCGGCTGAACAACATATTCCCAGCTGTTGCATTCAGGGACCGTGGGAACTGGAATTATCTGTAATACATCATCGATATTCTATATATTTATGATTGGTTTTGAAAGATAACATGCTTCACCTATAGAAGCAGCTTACGTGAATACACGACGCGCATCTCAGAGGAGAAAATATGATCTTGACATATTTGCACAGCATTTTAAGTCCGTGTTGGAGATTTCCCATGCTCTCAACATCAAGCAAAAGAACCGCCACACTAAGCCGTAGTATGAAACCAGATGCAAAATGAGTCGGTATTTTCCAAATATCCTTGCATAATTAAGCCTGGACTTGTTTTCACATGGACTGGACTCAGGTTTCGGTTTCTGGTGCATTTTTGATTAAAACGTGTTTGGTCTCCATTTAGTGAATTGACTCACAGCCGACTTTTTTTCTGATCTCCACTCTTCATTGTCAGCTCAGCTGGCCGCCCTGCAGCGCATGTTCATGTGTTACAGATCAGCTGTTCGCCAGCACGCAGCAGAGCTGATCTGCCTGAATGGAACAGAGGAGAGGTTTGTCTGAGCTACCGCACCCTGTTGGCGGTCAGATCTCTCGGAGTTTCTCCAATCCTTGGTCCCCAGAAGCGAACACAGTCTATCTAACACTGACTCTTAAAGGAACGACTTTCAAACAGTTTCTAACTTTCAGCTCCTTTAATCTAAATTAGGCAGAGGAATGATTACAGAGATCAGCGCCGAGGCTCGTCTCGGACCGTAGCCTCTGTGAAAGGATGAGGAAGAGCCCCGATAGAAGGTCACATGTAGTTTTATATCCGGCACTCCGATGCAATGGATGTTTCCTCCCTCAGTGTTTATCAGTAGACTATGTGTCACCATTGTGGTGTCTATCTGGTACGTTGTGTAGTAGCTGGTGTTCATTCTTAATCTAAGTGGGCTGCTAAATTCTAATCAAACCAGTTACAGCCTGCTCCACCATCAAACCCAGTGCCCCAGCCACAGGTCATTCATGACAAACCTTGGGCCATTTATCCTTGTAATGTGTGTCGATGAGCATTCTTGTCCTATTCTAACAAAAAGGAAACATTAGAACTTATGCTTTATATCAATATGGTATAAATGGGAAAAACTGCTATGAGTCATATAAATATAGGTTATCCTTAACAGGTTGATATGACGTAGTTTAGGGCACAATGGTCCAGAAAAATATCAGCGCACCACAAACTGTCGCCTTTTCCGTACTTGATGTCGCGCTCACCCTGCGTCTGTGCAGGGTGGTGGGCCGGTGGTTCAGCTTGTGGGCCGGTGGTTCACCGGCCCAAGGACCTGCATCTGTGAAAGGCGGTTATTAAAAACTAAACATTCACAAAATAAGAAATGCCTAAGCCGGCGGTCCACCAGGGATTTCCTCGGTTGCCCCGTATGCCAGTTTGCCCCTGGCTGTGAGTCAATTCACTAAATGGAGACCAAACACGTTTTAATCAAAAATGCACCAGACACCGAAACCTGAGTCCAGTCCATGTGAAAACAAGTCCAGGCTTAATTATGCAAAGGATATTCGGAAAATACCGGCTCATTTTGCATCTGGTTTCATACTACGGCTTAGTGTGGCGGTTCTTTTGCTTCATGTTGAGAGCATGGAAAATCTCCAACACGGACTTAAAATGCTGTGCAAATCTGTCAAGATCATATTTTCTCCTCTGAGATGCGTGTCGTGTATTCACGTAAGCTGCTTCTATCGGTGAAGCATGTTATCTTTCAAAACCAATCATAAATATATAGAATATCGATGATGTATTACAGATAATTCCAGTTCCCACGGTCCCTGAATGCAACAGCTGGGAATATGTTGTTCAGCCGCTGTGTTGAGCTGTCAGTCATGATTCCGCACCCCCGTGATGTGAGGCCCCGCCCCCCACGCCAAAACAGGGCCAAAAGTTTGAAGCCAAAAACAAAATCTGCAAGTTTGGAAAAAAAAAACTTGAATCTGAAAAGTATTTTTGAACTTGTTTTTTTCCAGTTTCACATCTGTTGTTTTTTTTTTCAGTTGCAAAACTTTTTTCCAGTTTTCAAATTTTTTTGGGGGAGGTTAAAAATAATTTTTCAGTTTCAAATGTTTTTTTTTTTTACTTCTTTTTTCAGATTCAAATTTTTTTTCTTTTGAACAAACTTTTATTTTTCAGGTTCAAATTTTTTTTGTTTGAACAAATTTTGGCCCCAATTTATCTCCATGGCCCTAATTTATCTCCATAAGTTAGTGTCTTTAGTGGACCACAGTGGCATTGCCTGTGAATGTGTCTTGGAGAAAGAAGGATCCTGATTTTAGTGAACATGGAGATAAGGATGCTGAAGTAGCTACACATGCTGAGGAAGGCAAGGACTTTCTGCCTTACAGAGCTCAAGGACGAAAGAAAGCAGAATATGAAATTCTGCAAGCTCAAAAGGAAAGTGTACCTTTGTTAAACTGGCACATATTGTAATAACGTCTTGTATTATTGAGTTCATTGATTATTCTTGTTTGCTTAATGTCATGAATAATGTTGATTTTTATTAAAAAAAACATTCATTATAAAAATATGCAGTTGAACAGGGAGGCTCTGAGCTCTGAAGAGTTGAATAAAAAGAGTAAAAAAAAAGAGATGTTTGAGATTGGTCCATGCAGAGTGTACATACTAAGGAATCGGGGGCTGGGTTACATTTCTCTTCATTACACTGAACTATTAAAAGAAAACTGTAACATATGTGGCCACAATAGACATGTTGAACTCAATGTGCCAGATACTCGCTCAGCCAATAGAAACAGAATAACTATCAGACTGGTCCAAACCATGCATAGTGCAGCTGGTCAGAGCAAAGTCGAAGCTGAGCTTCTTCACACGCTCCACACTGCTGTCTGAATCATGGGGCCTCATAATAAATTGGGCCCAATGATTTTTCTCCTTCTGTCTGACTTACTATACCAAGTTCTAATGTTTGTCTTAGCACAAGAAAATTGTTTAAATTTTAGTTTTGCCCTCTTTTCTGCTATTGATGAGCACACCTTCATCAGTGTGTTTTTTTAGTTCAGCTCCAAAGGGTTCATCGCAGACTCCTGCAACAAGTGCAGCTAATGCCACTCTAGGTGTACAAACTCTGGGGCACTAGCAAAAGGCATGATTATAGCTTATACTTATTTCACCAGACAAAATTACATGCTGACAGCTCTAGTCAGAATTCACTTTAATGAGAAATATTGTAACGTTTTAACATGATCGCCAGATCTCATCTGCTGAGTTCTCCTTACATCCTATCTTACAACTTCTTTACAGAAACTCACTTTGAAAATGCTGAATTATACTTTTAACTGGGCAAAAAAAAAGACATTTTTCACAGCCTCATCTTAAAAAGAAAAGATGGAGCACTTAGAAGCACATCAAATATGTCAAAGCACAAGATGAACAATGCGGCAACAATGTTGTTTGTCAAGGTGACAGCTTGGACAGAAAGAACTCTCTAAACTCAAGATTCTGAGGTTATTGTGTAAAAGGAATGATGGAGCTGTTTGCAAAGGGAAAGGGAATGGAAGGAGTCAATGTCGTGCATTAATGATTGGTCCTATTTGTCAGGACTTGTGGGGATCATCTACCAAAAGTGTCAGCTGTAAACAATTCATACCACATTGCTGTCATCCTCAGCAAGTGCCTGCTGCATCTTCTCTTATTGTGTAACCATAGTGCTCATTTGGTGTCCTCTCTTGTTTCCATAGAGGCACAATTCAGCTGTGAGCTATGCTCCAAATTTATGGACAATGACTCACAAGTCTCTTCTTTTTAAAGTTAGTTTCATCGGACACGAATCAATACTTGCATCCTTTCATCATCTCGCTCTATTGATTACAGATTAAGCCCTGTCATCTGCCTTACTCAAACATAATCATACCCAGGGTTAAGGCAATATACACCACATAACTTCCCATGACTTTTATTGACACATCTTGTGTCGCTCTCTTTATTTGTTCTCCCGGGTGTGACCCCCAGGCGCCTCATCGGGCAGCACTGACCTCCTCCCTGCCCCCAGCACTGCCACCAACTGGACAGATTCCCTGGTGTCTGACAGTGGACGGGACAGCGACCTGATTTTCAGGTTTGACGGGCGTCAGGCGGCCAAAATCCCCGACTGGGTGGTTCCCCAGAATCTGACCGACCACTTCACAATCGCAACGTGGATGAAGCATGGACCCAGCCCCGGGCTCAGAGCTGAGAAGGAGACACTGCTCTGTAATTCTGATAAAACCGGTAAGTCATTTGTCATTTCTGATGGTTTTTTTTTTTTTTTGGCAAATCCCTCGAGGAGACCAAAATAAACAACAAATTGATTGTACCCATCTAGCCTATTTGTCTGTGACACAGGTCTAACCTGCGACCCAAAGTCAGGGGCCATTTTCAGGAAACATACATCAAACCTTAGCTGACTCTACATTCCCTTTATGTTGAGTTTTTGTTGATGTTTTTAGTTACATCAGCCAGAACATCAGCCAGAAATAGGTAGTAGAAAAACTAGCTTTTTAACACTAAAAACACTTGTTCTTTAATGATTTTGAGCTCTTTTCTGACTACAATGTCAGCCTGTGATTCAGTTAAGTTACCATAAGCAGCTGCATCATGTTCTGACTGTGTTCATCCCTTAAGCATCTTTTTGTTAAACCAAGAGGGATTTTAGAGATCAAGAGTCAGAGAAATTCACATTTTTACTTTAACAACTCAGCCACTCACCATGAACCCCCAGGTTTCATGTCTCGTTTTTTTTGCCAGTGTTTATCCCCTAGTGCCAGATGCAAGAAAAAAGTAATGAATAAGCAAAAAAAGAAAATCTGTTTGCATTTTCCTGTGCAGAAACTGACACCTCTTGCTCATGTCACATTTATCCAGTAATTTTCAGAGCTCGTAGAATCTGGTATGGTGAAGCATAAAATTGTAAAAAGTTATAAAAATCTTTTTATATGTTGAGGATATTAAACATAAATAATAATATTTAGCAGACTCTCAACCCGGATGTTAATGTCTATCTGTGGTTTAATATCAAGATTCTACCAAGGCAGATCATTTTTAAATAGCAATTGCATTTTTGACACTTTATTGCAATTTCACTTTTTGCTTAATTTATCCACTATGTGTAGTTTGTGTGAAAAATGGGCCTGACAAAAGTTTTTTAAAGTAATTAAGCTCTGAGTTACTCATGGGCTATTAATAAAACCCACCAATATTGGGGTAATTTACTATCATAAATTAAGAGTGTAGGTTTTTGCTGTTAGAAAATTTGCACTTCCGTTTCATCCCAGACTACTTCTATTTCATGCCTATAAACAAACCATTACCTATGTAGTTAGCATTATGCATGTGTTCTTGTTCTTGTCCCCCTTAGTAGTCATGTCATAAAAAAGGCTCAAATCTCTGTTATATTTTGGTAAACCATTACACTATTTTCTAAAGGTTTTAAATTACATCATTTTTTATCTTAATCCCTGTTTAGGTCTGTTGACGATTAACAATCCAGTGATCAAAACCAAAGTAATTATGAGCACCCCAGTGCTAGGAAAAAATTATTACATGGAAACATACAAGTACATTTCCTTGCAGATGACCGAGCAGAGAGTAAAAAGTTACTTTATATCATTTGTGGATACCAAATGTCCTCAAGGCAGGTAGAAAGTGATGCAAGGTTGTTACTAAACTTTCTGTTGCGGATGGTGTCACCTCATACCCTGGAACATCATGTACATAACAAAGAAATGTACTGAAATGGTGAAGGGGTATAATGACCAGCACCTGTTTTATCTTTTCTGCTTGAGCTGCTGTGAAACAACAAAATCCATAACCAATAGAATAACAGTTCTTCCCTGCTGTCTTGTAGGTGTGCTTGCTTTTTTACACTAAATTTACTTAAAACCATTGGAAACTACAGGGGTTGGACAATTAAACTGAAACACCTGGTTTTAGACCACAATAATTTATTAGTATGGTGTAGGGCCTCCTTTTGCGGCCAAATCGTCTTGGGAATGACATATACAAGTCCTGCACAGTGGTCAGAGGGATTTTAAGCCATTCTTCTTGCAGGATAGTGGCCAGATCACTACGTGATACTGGTGGAGGAAAACGTTTACTGACTCGCTCCTCCAAAACACCCCAAAGTGGCTCAATAATATTTAGATCTGGTGACTGTGCAGGCCATGGGAAATGTTCAACTTCACTTTCATGTTCATCAAACCAATCTTTCACCAGTCTTGCTGTGTGTATTGGTGCATTGTCATCCTGATACACGGCACCGCCTTCAGGATACAATGTTTGAACCATTGGATGCACATGGTCCTCAAGAATGGTTCGGTAGTCCTTGGCAGTGACGCGCCCATCTAGCACAAGTATTGGGCCAAGGGAATGCCATGATATGGCAGCCCAAACCATCACTGATCCACCCCCATGCTTCACTCTGGGCATGCAACAGTCTGGGTGTTACGCTTCTTTGGGGCTTCTCCACACCGTAACTCTCCAGGATGTGGGGAAAACAGTAAAGGTGGACTCATCAGAGAACAATACATGTTTCACATTGTCCACAGCCCAAGATTTGTGCTCCTTGCACCATTGAAACCAACGTTTGGCATTGGCATGAGTGACCAAAGTTTGGCTATAGCAGCCCAGCCGTGTGTATTGACCCTGTGGAGCTCCCGACGGACAGTTCTGGTGGAAACAGGAGAGTTGAGGTGCACATTTAATTCTGCCGTGATTTGGGCAGCCGTGGTTTTATGTTTTTTGGATACAAAAAAAAACATCCCTTTCAGACAGCTTCCTCTTGCGTCCACAGTTAATCCTGTTGGATGTGGTTCATCCTTCTTGGTGCTATGCAGACATTACCCTGGATACCGTGGCTCTTGATACATCACAAAGACTTTCTGTCTTGGTCACAGATGCGCCAGCAAGACGTGCACCAACAATTTGTCCTCTTTTGAACTCTGGTATGTCACCCATAATGTTGTGTGCATTTCAATATTTTGAGCAAAACTGTGCTCTTACCCTGCTAATTGAACCTTCACACTCTGCTCTTACTGGTGCAATGTGCAATCAATGAAGACTTGCTACCAGGCTGGTCCAATTTAGCCATGAAACCTCCCACACGAAAATGGCAGGTGTTTCAGTTTCATTGTCCAACCCCTGTAATTGTATTCTGCTAAACAATGTGTTTAAATGAAAGATGTCCCCTGTTGAATTTTGATTCTAAATTATATTGCTGTGAGAAAAGTGCCCTCTTACGTGTTTTCTCAGATGCATTACCTCAGTGAATTGAAAATTCAGACTAAAAATTCAGATTTCATTTTTGTGTGTTCAGAAAAAAAACACATCCAAACCAACCAGGCCATATGTGAAAAAGTAATCACCTTCATTGTTAAATCACAAATAAACTGTGATTACCCAAATGTTTTGGAAAGCACACCATGCCTGATTACTGTTAGACCTGTAGAATCAAGACATCACTAGCTGCATTTCCAATGACCATCAAGTTGCACAGATTGTAATTACGAAAATAAATTTGAATAATGCAGACTGCAATTTTGAAAAAACTCCAGGTTTTCACTAAAATGTTTTTGTGCTAGGATGAGGTGGTTTTTTTGGCCGTATCAAATTTGGTGTATTTCCCAAAACTGCAATGGAAACACTTTTTTGTTGCATCAACGTGATCAACAACCAGATGTAACTACTGGTGAAAAAGACGAAGAAGACAACAGCAGATAGTAGGAGGATGATGTTATCATAGACATATATAATGTTATATATATGTCTATTGATGTTATGCTGAACAAACTTATTCACATGTGATTTTAATTACATGTCTTATTTAATGGAATGACCACAATTGTGAATTTTATTTTAGCAGTTTTGAGCACATTTCTAATGGAAACGAAGCTACAGAAACACAACCTGTCTGACACCATGAAGTAGACTAAAAGATCTTGATCATGGCCAGATCTAAAGATATTCAAGAACATGTGGGAAAAAAAAGCTATTTCTAAGCTTTGGGACTCTAGCAAGCCACAGTAAGAGGCATTACATGGAGCAAACATGTAACAGTTGTGAACCTTCATATAAGCAGCAGTCAAACAAAATTACTCTAACAGCACATCAACAACTTATTAGGCAGACCACAAAGGAAAGCAGAACCCAGGACAGCCCTGTAGGCTCCTCTTGTTTCAGTTAAGGTTAGTGTCAGTGACTGAACAATCAGAAAATCCTAAAGGAAAATATAAGTTTGTGACCTTAAGCTCCAGCACAATAGCACAGTGATCTGAAGCACACTGGTGACTCCACTCCTAATTGGTTCAAAAAGCCAAAGTGAACATTTTGGAATAGCTTTGTAAAAGTCGAGAATTAAATCCAATTTAGATGTCACGGTATGACCTTAAACATGCTGATCTTTTTGAAAACACCCTCCAATGTGACTGAATTGAAATAAGGTTGGCAACACTAAAGTAACAGATGCTTGATGGCAGTTGTTCCACTTAAGGGGTCAAACTGGTTATGTTCAAGGGCAATTACTTGTTCACAAAGGGTCTTTTATTAATTAAAATACTAATTAAAAAAGTTCTTTTGGTTTTAAAATGTTGCTAAACTTTGGGTGATAATCTTAAACCTTTACTGTTCAGCCAAAACTGATTGATACCCCTGGTACATTTATATTTAAAATTGCTTTTGTTCAACTAAGAATCTAGAAAAAAATAATCTATTTCAGATGCATTTTATTGAAAATGGAATCTTGAAATTTATACCCTTCTCAATAATCAGCAGAAAACTCTTTATTGTCATCGCAGCAAATTAACCCTACTTGTATTTGCTGACCGGCTTTCTGCATATTTCCACATGTATTTTGATGATTTATACAGGTCCTTCTCAAAATATTAGCATATTGTGATAAAGTTCATTATTTTCCATAATGTCATGAGGAAAATGTAGCATTCATATATTTTAGATTCATTGCACACTAACTGAAATATTTCAGGTCTTTTATTGTCTTAATACGGATGATTTTGGCATACAGCTCATGAAAACCCAACATTCCTATCTCACAAAATTAGCATATCATTAAAAGGGTCTCTAAACGAGCTATGAACCTAATCATCTGAATCAACAAGTTAACTCTAAACACCTGCAAAAGATTCCTGAGGCCTTTAAAACTCCCAGCCTGGTTCATCACTCAAAACCCCAATCATGGGTAAGACTGCCGACCTGACTGCTGTCCAGAAGGCCACTATTGACACCCTCAAGCAAGAGGGTAAGACACAGAAAGAAATTTCTGAACGAATAGACTGTTCCCAGAGTGCTGTATCAAGGCACCTCAGTGGGAAGTCTGTGGGAAGGAAAAAGTGTGGCAGACAACGCTGCACAACGAGAAGAGGTGACCGGACCCTGAGGAAGATTGTGGAGAAGGGCCGATTCCAGACCTTGGGGGACCTGCGGAAGCAGTGGACTGAGTCTGGAGTAGAAACATCCAAAGCCACCGTGCACAGGTGTGTGCAGGAAATGGGCTACAGGTGCCGCATTCCCCAGGTCAAGCCACTTTTGAACCAGAAACAGCGGCAGAAGCGCCTGACCTGGGCTACAGAGAAGCAGCATTGGACTGTTGCTCAGTGGTCCAAAGTACTTTTTTCGGATGAAAGCAAATTCTGCATGTCATTCGGTAATCAAGGTGCCAGAGTCTGGAGGAAGACTGGGGAGAAGGAAATGCCAAAATGCCAGAAGTCCAGTGTCAAGTACCCACAGTCAGTGATGGTCTGGGGTACCGTGTCAGCTGCTGGTGTTGGTCCACTGTGTTTTATCAAGGGCAGGGTCAATGCAGCTAGCTATCAGGAGATTTTGGAGCACTTCATGCTTCCATCTGCTGAAAAGCTTTATGGAGATGAAGATTTCATTTTTCATCACGATCTGGCACCTGCTCACAGTGCCAAAACCACTGGTAAATGGTTTACTGACCATGGTATCACTGTGCTCAATTGGCCTGCCATCTCTCCTGACCTGAACCCCATAGAGAATCTGTGGGATATTGTGAAGAGAACGGCGAGAGACTCAAGAGCCAACACTCTGGATGAGCTAAAGGCCGCTATCGAAGCATCCTGGGCCTCAGCAGTGCCAAAGGCTGATTGCCTCCATGCCACGCCGCATTGAAGCAGTCATTTCTCCCAAAGGATTCCCGACCAAGTATTGAGTGCATAACTGTACATGATTATTTGAAGGTTGACGTTTTTTGTATTAAAAACACTTTTTTTTTATTGGTCGGATGAAATATGCTAATTTTGTGATATAGGAATTTTGGGTTTTCATGAGCTGTATGCCAAAATCATCCGTATTAAGACAATAAAAGACCTGAAATATTTCAGTTAGTGTGCAATGAATCTAAAATATATGAATGTTACATTTTCATCATTACATTATGGAAAATAATGAACTTCATCACAATATGCTAATATTTTGAGAAGGACCTGTATTTGGTGATGAGTGCCACATCTTTGAGGTTGGAAGGCCTCGTTGCCTTTACCTTAATCTTTATCTCCCTCCAAAGATTTTCTGTCAGATTTAAGTCAGGACTCCAACATGTTAAAATTACTCTCAGAAGAAGAAAAATATTGCTAAATTAAAAGATTACTTTAAATCAAAATCTGCCAGGAGTATAATTAATTTGTGTCTTAGGTGATAACAAACCAAAACAAAATCTTTAAGGGGGTGTCACTGAGGAGTGCAATAAAAAAAAAAGTTGTAAGAGATAGATATTGTTATTTTGAGCACTTTATTGTAATAACTCTTTCTAGCAAAGTAAGCAGCATTAGTTTTGTTAATAATTTCAATGAAAGCGTGGACGAATTTCTGACAGCTGCCCTCATTCAGAGAAGCACTGATGTCCCAGTTTCTTGTGGATTCATGAAGCCAGATGTCACACTGACTTTACCTGACAGTTTTAAGTAGGTGTGGTGATTTGCTCCCTGGTGCCAACTCATCTGTCTTACTCCTACAGAGATGAATCGTCATCACTACTCGCTGTATGTCCATAATTGTCGGCTGGTATTCCTGCTGAGGAGGGACTTCACTCAGGTGGACACCTTCAGACCAGCAGAGTTCCACTGGAAACTGGAGCAGGTAAGAAACTGATGTTAAGATATAAACGATAGACAGGAGAGCCTGTGTATCCTCATGGTCTCTTTGTGGATTAAATAAGTGGGTCACAGGACAATAACAGAGAGAAATGATGCTTCTATCCTGGATTAAGTATGAGGTTTACTAGACATCCATTGGGACATTTATTTTTTGTTTCACTTAATCGATGTATGTCTGTATTTAACATAAAAAATATTCAATCTGCACAGAAGTGTGGAAAAAGCACATTTTTAATTTATGAAAATGTGGCACATAGTTGTTGATCTCTTACTGATTCAAAGTTTCAGATTATACAACGTTTTGAAAAGAAAATAAGGCACATCATTCCTAATGTCTTGCACGGCTGTTGGTCACATGGAAATGTGCTTGTATCATTTCTAAATTACAGAAAATATAAAACATGCTTGTGAGTGTGTATTTTGTTATACCAAGAAATTCAGTGGATAAAAGGTTGAGATAACTGTTGTCCAGATGTTTTCTTGAGCGGCATTTTCTACAGCAGAGTGAATGGTTGCAGAAAGCTGGAAGACCTTTTAGTCAAACCTGGTTATCTGTATGCAGAAAAGACAAAAATATCCTTACTACGTGCTGGATTTCGTTGTCTGCTATGCAGTTTGAATGTGGCACACCTGTCTACATCCATGCTTCTCCACCTCCATTTTTGTGGGACCCTGTAATTAATACAAGTATTTATTTTCTATTACTTTCAAACAACAATTTCTAAATGATCATTATCAGTCTCTGACAAACCTCAACTCTGTATTCCTGTTTTTTTGTTTTTTGCATTGTAATTCTGTAAATCTGTCAGCCCCAATCAATTCTTTAAAGTCAAGCTAACACAATATTATAGGCTGTGCACGTTATTTTGCCAATCAAAAGAATGTTGGTTTCCAAAAACATAAAAAAATTCACCCTTTACAATTACATTATGCTACTAATTAAAGTTACTAAAAAATATGCTGCTGCGACATAACACACACTGTGTGTGTTATGTGCCCTGTTCTTGCATGCTTTCCTCAGATCATATGGCTCAGATATCCCTAGTTATCCCAGGAGAGTAACTAATGCTCATTTTCCAGTAGTCCCTACTTAAAATGGTTCGCTTTATCCAAAGCTATGAGAATATCATTAGTGACTTTTACCAGTGCTGTTTCAGGGCTGTGATGAGCTCTAAAATCTGAGAACTCTTCAGACAGTCCATTATTGTGTGAATGCTCACACACTTGATCAGCAGCAATATTTTCAAGAATTTAAGATAAGAAAGGAAGATTAGATATGGGTCTGTAATTTATTAAGCTATCTTTATCAAGAGGTTTCTTAAGTAAAAGTTTAATTATAGCTACCTTAAAAGCCTGTGATACATACATTTTACTTAGGATTAATTAATCATATCTAAAATAGGGTCGGTAATCAAAGGGAGAACTTCCTTAAATAATTTGGTTAGGACTGGGTCTAACATACAAGATGAAGGTTTAGATGAAGCTAATATTTTGATAACTAAATCAACTAAATCAAAATAGACCAAACAGATCAGGTTCAACCATTACCGCCAATGCTGCTTAACTTACTGAAGACGAAGTAATCATGTTCAGTAGGATGCCAATAATTTTATGTTTAATATAATGAATTTTATTTACAAAGAATTCCCTAAAGTCATCACTGCTCAGAGCTGAGAGAATGGATGGCTCAACAGAGCTATGATTCTGTGTAAGTTTTGCAACTGTACTAAAGGAAACATAGGAACATAGGATGCTGTTCAAGCTTGGCAAAGGGTCTCTTTTTACAACAGTAAACTATCTTCCAGATTAAGTGGGACTCTTCTAGATGTGTAGATTGCCATTTTCTCTCTAATTTTCTACTGTTGTGCTTTAAAGTACACAGCTCTGATTTCAAACAGGGAGCCACCTTCCTATGAATAATTACCTTCTTTTTTAAGGGAGCTACTGTATATTTTCTAACGACACATGCAATAAGGAAGTAATGCTATGAACATGAACATCGGTTTGTAAAAAGGTAGAAATTTAATTGCTGCCCTCTGCTGGGTTTTCCCTTACGTAATTAAAAAGGAGCAGCGTCTTTGTCGGATAAAGATCTACTATATTGAAATTTTCTCTCAGGGGGAGCATTCTCTGTTAGACTGATCTCAAAGGCTGTTGGTCAGACATGAGAGGGTTATGAGGAAGTACTGATATTTGTTTACACTCAGTGTCATATTTCAGTACAAGGTCCAGAATATGAAGACAAAAGTGGGTAGGTCTGTGGATTTTTTAGCAAAGCCAATTGAGTCTAAGATAGCATTGGAGGCTACATTTAGGCTCTTTCATTGTCAACATGAATATTAAAATCCTCCACTATAATGACCTTTTCAGTATTTATTGCTAAAATCAGATCACAAGAAATATGAGAACTGATCTGTAAATTGAGAGTAAGAGCCTCGTGGAAAATGCAAAGCAACAAACAGAAGAAGAAAAACAATTTTATGTGTAACTATTGCTAAAACAAATATCAAACAGCTTGTTATTTTACTGTTGTAACCTGGGGTTTTCACTCTGTTTATAAAAAAAAAAGCATTTAAATTTGATTTAATTAAAGCGCATTAACACCATAGTGCTATGAAAGTCATCATCAGTATAATCGTACCACCAATGAGCTGATCCTCAGTCAGAATTTCTGATTTGTCTGCTTTCTGATAACAAAACAAACAAAAACAAAATGTGAATATGCATTGGTCTATTGAAATTTTTGCTTTGGTAAAATACAACTTGTATCAACACAGATGAAGAGGGAAGAAAACGTAACAGACTACACCTATGAGGACTGTATGCTTTAAATAACTGTTCAGTTTACCTAAAATGTTTAGAGTGTGAATTTAGCTCACAATTTTCAGTGTTGATAGGGTGACCATGAGTTAATGTTATTTGAAATCTTATGAACTGAACTTTGGGCAATTTCTGTTAAAGATTAACTTCCATTCTCTAGGAGATGGTAACATCATTCCATGTGTGACTCCTGTTGGTCTTGCATTATTTTGTAGTTCTGTTTTGCTTCTGCCGTTTCATACATTTTTAAACAGCTTCTGTATGTTCTGAGCTAAAGCAACATGTCAACTGACATAGGGTTGGAAACACTGAAGTATGAATTTAAATATTTTATAAGATAGCTAATTAAACGTTGATAAAGTGTATGCCTTTCTCATTAATTTTCATGTTTCCTTTTTATTATGTTTAACTTACTTCTTTAAGTTATGGATGTTTATTAGGCATGGCAGAAGTAGACATGGTCACCCTAGGGTGGCCTGTACCTATGTGTGTTTGTGTTGTGTATTAACAGCAGCAGCTGTCTTTTGCTTAAGGAGGGTGTCCAAGTGTAAGACAGGTGACCTCGACTCCAAAGACCCCACACTTGCACCCAGCAAGGACATAGAATTCAGGCTAGAGACACACAGCTAAGCCTGGACATCCAGATGGAGCACCTTAGGCTAATTTGATCAGACGGATGACTGGTCTTGATTGGGTAGAGAGCATGAGCGAGGTCATCCATCACCTTCCTGACAGAAAATAAAGTGTGTGTGAGTCATCATTTGGAGGCTTTTTAGACAGAGAGCTCAGAGTATTGGGATTTGTTTTGTATTCTAGCTCTACATTTTCTTTATGTGAGGGATTTTTTGCATCAGCCTTTTGAAGTTGTAAGAAAATTATTTGCTTAGAAGTCAAAGGTTCTCTTTGTGTAAATTGTGCTGACTTACCAGACAATGGCATGTGCATAAGGAGAATTTGTTGCACACAAAAAACAAATAATCTTACTGCAACTAAAAGTCTCATACATACTGTAGAACAAAACTAACTTCAGATTAATCGAATGCTGACACTTTGCTATATATATATATATATATATATATATATATATATATATATATATATATATATATATATATATATATATATATATATATATATATATATATATATATATATATATATATATATATATATATATACAGGGGTTGGACAATGAAACTGAAGAAACACCTGTCATTTTAGTGTGGGAGGTTTTATGGCTAAATTGGACCAGCCTTATAGCCAGTCTTCATTGATTGCACATTACACCAGTAAGAGCAGAGTGTGAATGTTCAATTAGCAGGGTAAGAGCACAGTTTTGCTCAAAATATTGAAATGCACACAACATTATGGGTGAAATACCAGAGTTCAAAAGAGGACAAATTGTTGGTGCACATCTTGCTGGCGCATCTGTGACCAAGACAGAAAGTCTTTGTGATGTATCAAGAGCCACGGTATCCAGGGTAATGTCAGCATACCACCAAGAAGGACGAACCACATCCAACAGGATTAACTGTGGACGCAAGAGGAAGCTGTCTGAAAGGGATGTTCGGGTGCTAACCCAGATTGTATCCAAAAAGCATAAAACCACGGCTGCCCAAATCACGGCAGAATTAAATGTGACCCTCAACTCTCCTGTTTCCACCAGAACTGTCCGCCGGGAGCTCCACAGGGTCAATATATACGGCCAGGCTGCTATAGCCAAACCTTTTGTCACTCATGCTAATGCCAAACGTCGATTTCAAGGGTGCAAGGAGCGCAAATCTTGGGCTGTGGACAATGTGAAACATGTATTGTTCTCTGATGAGTCCACCTTTACTGTTTTCCCCACATCCGGGAGAGTTACGGTGTGGAGAAGCCCCAAAGAAGCGTACCACCCAGACTGTTGCATGCCCAGAGTGAAGCATGGGGGTGGATCAGTGATGGTTTGGGCTGCCATATCATGGCATTTCCTTGGCCCAATACATGTGCTAGATGGGCGCGTCACTGCCAAGGACTACTGAACCATTCTTGAGGATCATGTGCATCCAATGGTTCAAACATTGTATCCTGAAGGCGGTGCCGTGTATCAGGATGACAATGCACCAATACACACAGCAAGACTGGTGAAAGATTGGTGTGACGAACATGACATTTCTAGAATTGCGCCGCTCAAGGTGGCAGCAGGTTGGAGTAGCTCTGTTACTTTTGATTCTGATTTATTCTTTTTTGGGAACTATTCCTCTTGTGGTGGATACAGTTGATTTTGTTTTTGGATGACTGTCCACTCCAGTGTCGGATGCTGTGCAGCTTGGAGGATTTTTCTTAATACTTTCTATTTTTGGACATTTGTTATGATGCATTGCCATGGCAACGGGGTTGTTTCTTACAACCGGGAGCAGCTGATTAATATCTCAAAAGCTCAAATAATACTTAAGCTACAACCCCAAATCCCTGATGAGTTGAAAAGGAGATGCCGTGGATGCAGAGCAGGAGCTAAGAGAAGAGAGAGAAGGAAGAAGTTCAAACCATCTCTTCCGTCAATTTTGATGGGCAATGTGAGATCGTTGGGAAACAAGTTGGATGAACTCCAAGCCCTACAAAGGACCCAGCCAGAGTACCGGGCATGCAGTATTATGTGTTTTACTGAGACATGGCTGCAGGACCATATCCCCGACTCCAGCGTCTCTCTGCCGGGCTTTTTAACCATACGAGCAGACAGAGATTTAAAGAGGAGTGGCAAATGTAAAGGAGGTGGACTGGCAGTACTTGTGAACAACAGATGGTGTAATCCAGGACATGTAACTGTGAAGTGTCATCTCTGCAGTCCAGATATTGAACTGTTGGCAGTAAGTTTTCGTCCATATTATTTACCCAGAGAGTTCACAAGTGTTATTTTGGCAACAGTTTACGTTCCACCTTCCGCTGTTGCTGACACTGCATGTGATGCCATCAGCTCAGTTGTTGCTAAGCTACAGACACAAAACTCCAACGCTTTTGTGGCAATTTCTGGTGATTTTAACCATGCTTCACTCTCTGCTACACTTCCAACGTTTCAACAGTTTGTCAGCTGCTCTACCAGAGAAAACAAAACATTGGATTTGTTTTATGCAAATGTCAATGACTCATACATCTCTACAGCAAGACCTCCTCTAGGCAAATCAGATCACAATCTTGTTTTTCTCTGCTCGAAATATAAGCCCCTTGTTCAGAGGCAACCTGTAATAAAGAGGACTGTGAGAAAATAGTCACAGAAAGCTGAAGAAGCTCTGCAAGGTTGCTTTGAGGCTACAGACTGGGACGCACTGTGCCAGCCGCATGGAGAGGACATCAATGCCATTACTGAGTGTGTAACCGACTATATAAACTTCTGCGTGGATAACATCATCCCCACCAGAATCGTGAGATGCTTCCCCAATAACAAACCTTGGATCACCAGTGACCTGAAGGACCTGCTTAACAAGAAAAAAAGAGCCTTCAGAGAGGGAGACAGATAATTATTGAGGAGTTTACAGAAGCAACTTAAAGTCAAGATAAGAGACAGCAAGGAGGTGTACAGGAAGAAGCTGGAGAGCAAGCTCCAGCAAAACAATATCAGAGATGTGTGGACAGGGATGAAGAAGATCACAGGCTTCAAGCAGAAGGATGATCAGACCGATGGAGGTCTGGACAGAGCCAATGAACTGAACACATTCTTCATAGGTTCAGTTCAGAAACAAGCTTCGCATCCTCCTCCCTGCTCACAGCCAAACAGACATTCCACCTTCCTTTGACCCACAGGACCCACCGCTGTCCAGTAACACCTCACATTTTTTATCTTCCACCTCAGCCCTAGACCCTTCTGCTTCTACATGTTTGCCTTCAACCATATCAGAAGATGCTGATACTTCCTTTGCTTCCCCCTTCCACCTGTGTGTCTCAAGAAGTCAGGTGAAAAGACAACTGGAGAGACTGAATAGGAATAAGGCTGCAGGTCCAGATCATGTCAGCCCTAGAGTCCTGAAGGCCTATGCAGAGCAGCTCTGTGGGATTCTGCAGCACCTCTTCAACCTTAGCCTGGCCCAGAAGAAGGTTCCGGTGTTGTGGAAGACCTCCTGTCTTGTTCCGGTACCAAAGAAAACTCACCCATCAGTCCTCAATGACTATAGACCTGTTGCCCTAACAAGTGTTCAGGACTACTACCAACAGTCTGGACGAGTACACAGAGGCTGTGACTTCCTACATCAGCTTCTGTGAGGACAGCTGTGTACCATCATGCACCAGGGTGAGTTACAACAACGACAAACCCTGGTTCACAGCTAAACTCAGAAGGTTAAGACTGGATAAGGAAGAGGCCTTCAGGAGTGGGGACAAAGATATATACAGAGAGGCCAAGTACAAGTTTGGCAAGGCAGTGAAAGAGGCCAAACGACTGTACTCTGAGAAGCTCCAAATCCAGTTCTCAGCCAACGACTCTGCGTCTGTCTGGAAAGGGCTCAAGCAAATCACCAACTACAAGCCGAAAGCCCCCCACTCCATCAACGACCGACGCCTCGCCAACGACCTGAACGAGTTCTACTGCCGCTTTGAAAGACAAAGGGACAGTCCTGCAACCATCTCCCACGACGCCCCCCAACAGCTGCAGCCACAATCCACCACCCCCACCTCCCCAACCTCAAGAGGGGCCTTGGCACCTCCAACCCCCACCAGCCCCCTACCCACGCCGAGGACGGCTCTTTCCATCCAGGAGAGGGACGTCAACAAACTCTTCAGGAGACAGAACCCCCGGAAAGCTGCTGGTCCGGATTCTGTCTCACCAGCCAGCCTGAAGCACTGCGCTGATCAGCTGTCTCCAGTCTTCACAGACATTTTTAACACCTCACTGGAGACATGTCATGTGCCAGCCTGCTTCAAGTCCTCCACCATCGTCCCTGTTCCCAAGAAGCCAAGGACCACAGGGCTTAATGACTTCAGACCCGTCGCCCTGACCTCTGTGGTGATGAAGTCCTTTGAGCGCCTTGTGCTCTCACACCTAAAAGACATCACCGACCCCCTCCTGGACCCCCTGCAGTTTGCCTACAGAGCCAACAGGTCTGTAGATGATGCAGTCAACCTAGCCCTTCACTTCATCCTCCGGCACCTGGACTCCACAGGAACCTATGCCAGGATCCTGTTTGTGGATTTCAGCTCTGCCTTCAACACCATCGTCCCAGCTCTGCTCCAGGAGAAGCTCTCCCAGCTGAGTGTGCCCGACTCCACCTGCAGGTGGATCACTGACTTCCTGTCTGACAGGAAGCAGCGCGTGAGGCTGGGGAAGCACGTCTCTGACTCCCTGACCATCAGCACCGGTTCCCCCCAAGGCTGTGTTCTCTCTCCTCTGCTCTTCTCCCTGTACACCAACAGCTGCACCTCCAGTCACCAGTCTGTCAAGCTTCTGAAGTTTGCGGACGACACCACCCTGATCGGACTCATCTCTGATGGTGACGAGTCCGCGTACAGATGGGAAGTGGACCATCTGTTGGACTGGTGCAGCCAGAACAGCCTTGAGCTCAACGCTCTAAAGACAGTGGAGATGGTTGTGAACTTCAGGCAGAACCCAGCCCCACCTGCCCCCATCACCCTCTGTGACTCCACAATTGACACTGTGGAATCTTTCCGCTTCCTGGGAACCATCATCTCCCAGGATCTCAAGTGGGAGCCAAACATCAGCTCCCTCATCAAGAAAGCCCAGCAGAGGATGTTCTTCCTGCGGCAGCTGAAGAAATTCAACCTGCCAAAGACTATGATGGTGCACTTCTACACAGCCATCATTGAGTCCATCCTCACCTCCTCCATCACCATCTGGTACGCCGCTGCTACAGCCAAGGATAAGGGCAGGCTGCAGCGTGTCATTCGGTCTGCTGAGAAGGTGATTGGCTGCAGTCTACTGTCGCTCCAGGAACTGTACACCTCCAGGACCCTGAAGCGGGCAGGGAAGATTCTGGCTGATCCCTCCCACCCCGGTCACAGACTCTTTGAGACTCTCCCCTCTGGCAGGAGGCTGCGGTCCATCCGGACCAAAACCTCACGCCACAAGAACAGTTTTTTCCCATCTGCCACCAGCCTGGTTAACAAAGCCCGGAAACCACCCTGACATTCCCCCTTTCCCCCACACCCCCCCTTTTTTTGCTGACAGGACACTTGTAACTTGTAACTCTATGCGTTACATTAACTCACATCATGAAGGTCCTAGAGAGACTCCTGTTGGCCCACCTGAATAAGCAAACAGTAAACCATCAGGACCCCCTTCAGTTTGCTTATCGCTGTGGAGTTGGAGTTGAAGATGCCATCATACATCTGCTTTAACAAACCCACTGTCATCTGGACAAAGCCAGTAGCACTGCGAGGATCATGTTTTTTTATTTCTGCAGTGCATTTAATCCAACCTGATTTGCTTTGTCAGAAACTCCAGAAGACTCAGGTGGAGGCCTCAACAATCTCCTGGATCAAAGACTACCTGACAAACAGACCACAGTTTGTGAGACTGAAGGGTTATGAGTCTAACCAGGTAGTCAGCAGCACAGGAGCACCACAGGGGACTGTACTCTCACCATTCCTTTTCACTCTGTACACCTCAGACTTCCAGTACAAGACAGACTCCTGTCATCTGCAGAAATACTCGGATGATTCTGCAGTCGTGGGGTGGATCAGAGATGGACAAGAAGATGAGTACAGGAAGGTGGTGGACCGCTTTGTGGCATGGTGTGGAAACAATCATCTCATTTTGAACGTGACTAAAACAAAGGAGGTGATTGTAGATTTTAAGAGAAACAGGAATAAGTCAAAAACTATTTCTATCATGGGAGAAGAAGTGGAGGTGGTGGAGGAGTATAAATACCTCGGTGTTCACCTGGACAACAGACTGGAGTGGAGATGCAACTGTGAAGCCATCTACAAGAAGGGACAGAGCAGACTGTACTTCTTGAGGAAGCTTAGGTCCTTTGGTGTTTGCAGCAAGATGCTGCATATCTTCTATAAGTCTGTTATGGAGAGTTTGATCTCTTCTGCCATCATCTGCTGGGGAAGCAGCATCAGAGCCAGGAACTTAAAAAAGTTCAACAAGCTGATAAAAAAGGCTGGCTCTGTTCTGGGGACTCCTCTGGAACCTCTGGAGATCATTGTGGAAAGACGGATTCTTCATAAAATGAAGAACATTATGGAGAACCCTGAGCATCCTCTTCATGAGACTGTCCTACAACAACAGAGTGTCTTCAGTCAGAGGCTTCTTCAGATCTGCTGTAAGACGGAGCGTTTACAGGAGATCCTCTACAACGGCTCTTTGAGGAAACCTTCATAATATGAGCTATAACAACATTTAATTTCCCTTTGGGATTAATACATTATTTTTGAATTGAATTGAATTGAAAGTGAAGTTGAACATCTCCCATGGCCTGCACAGTCACCAGATCTAAATATTATTGAGCCACTTTGGGGTGTTTTGTAGGAGCGAGTCAGGAAACGTTTTCCTCCACCAGTATCACGTAGTGACCTGGCCACTATCCTGCAAGAAGAATGGCTTAAAATCCCTCTGACCACTGTGCAGGACTTGTATATGTCATTCCCAAGACGAATTGACGCTGTATAGGCCGCAAAAGGAGGCCCTACACCATACTAATAAATTATTGTGGTCTAAAACCAGGTGTTTCAGTTTCATTGTCCAACCCCTGTAGAAAACCTAAATTAAAATTGTGTCAAATGGTACAACTGCTTTTATTTAAATCTGAATGCAACAAGTTTTCCCATTGCTGCCTAAAATGAATCATACATATTGATTTTTAAAGTTAAAATAGTGTAACATATGGCAATTCTTGTGCTATTTTGATTTAGGTAAAAAGATGTAGGAAAAAATATGGAATAAAGTCCACCTAAATCCAGTAGTAAGTTTAGGTGCTTATTGCAAAGAATATAATACATTTAGCCTGCAGTCAACTGCTCAACCCCGGTTCTCAAGCCCCCGTTCCTTCATGTTTTACACGTGTCTCTGCTCTGGCACACCTGATTCAAATAATACCATTACTTTTTAAATTAAACATGGAAGACAGTGGGCCCTCTGGAACAGCACTGAGAAACACTAGCTTAACGGATGTGCTGTGCAAAGCTTGTTAACTGCAGTTTTAAATCAGCAATACCGTAACAAGAGTTTTCCAGGCAATGACTGTCTGGGGTTTCTATGACTGGAAAAGTTTCCAAACTGGCAAATTTGTGTGTCCTGTAGGCAAGGGGAAAGTGTAATAGTTTATTTCCCATACCTGACTGGCAGTGAGCAGCAATAGGTGGGGGAGGAGCTGCTGTGAGTTACTTTATGCGCCATACAGCTGGATGAAAATCTCCAATCATTTGAGCACTTTTTCTGCCATTATAATAAAATGACTTCAAAACATAGGAACAGCATGACAAAATAATTTAGTAGTTTTGAAACATAACTCTTTAAAACCTTTGTCTAGCCACACACCTATAGCAGCCTAATACATATAAAACATCCATTGTTTAATATTGGAGTAACATAAATATTTTATTAGGACATGTGTCAGTGATTTTGTCATTTTCTTTGTTTTACCAGGCTAGAATTCTATAGTCAATTCCAGGCTGCCTTTTGTATTTGAAATCTGCTGCTGCAAATTTCAACATGCTGTCCAAGTAACTCTTGGGTAAAGTGATTCATGAGACTACCCAATTCATCAGACAGGGCTCTGCTCAGTCCATTTGTGCTGGGATGCCATCTACACAATACCTGTGATTCCCGTAGAAAGCCTGTTGTTTGTTCTTCAGCTATTAAGCCTAACATTTAGATGTTTTACAGTAAATTATTAGTCTCTGTTGTTTACGCTTCTTCTTCACAGCTGCTTACAGCTTGAGATCTATGAGTAGACCTCCATAAACTTAAAATTCCCCTTTGAGTGTTATTGTAGATAATACATCACACAAAGCTATAATAATTTACATGCTTTGCAGATAGTTGCTTTTTGTAAGTTTCCAGAACTTATCTTCTTTTGTTAGAGCAGATTTTAAAGTCCCTGTAGTGTCTCCTGACTACTCTGCTAAGAATACATGCTGGGACTGTTTTTACAGCAGCGGCATCAAACTGCACAGAGCAGATGTGCTAGAGAGGAAGACATATATAAGAACAGCATCAGTTTTTTTGTGTTAAAATAAAATTTGTAGATGATGAAATTCAAAAGACAGAAGTAATCATTAGTGTATCTAAGCTCAGTATAGAAAGGCTTTAAAGCATAATATCTTACAAGACTGCTGACTGCTTGGAAGCATTGAAAATATGGAACAATAAAGACATTGTGTAGAATAAATCCTTCAGTAAGTGGTAGTCCAATGTAGGAGATTTATGCAGTCAGTGTGATAGCCGGTTAGACTGCAAAATCAAAACAAGTCCAACACAAAGAAAATGGCAACTTTATCAGAAAGGAGATTGTTGTTTGGTATTATAGAAGTAAAAAAAACGTTCAATGCTTTCAATGACATCTGGCATTATGTTAAGGGTTGTTGTCCAGCTGGAAGGTCTTTTGCAGCCTTTAATAGGGTTCCTTTCATGATTGTCCTTCATTCAGCTCTATCCATCTGTCCCACCTGCTTCACTTTCGCTGCTGAAAAAAGCACCACCACAGCAATATACTCCCACCACCATGTTTCATAGTGGTGATCGGTAATGTGCAATGTTCGATAATCACTAAAAGTGAGTTTTTTATTTTAAATTAAATTCCCCATTCAAACATCCAACAAAATATTTTAGGGACTGTGCTGGTACCATAATAACCTCTACAGTGATTGCTGGAATTGTCCTGAGTATTTCTGAATCCTTTTTGGTTTTTATAAATTATCTTTTTTCATCATCTTCCCTCTTGTTTAAAGTTTTCTCAAATACAGGGGTTTAGGAGAAGATTTCCATTAAGCTGATATCTCCTCTTGCCTTGATGGCACATGCTCCTCGGCTGCTAATGCCTTTCTAATAACATCTGAATATCTCAAACTGAGAGAAGCCTTGCACTAAAGAATGTCTCGCTACATTGGTTTATCACATAGGCCCAATTAATTTTTCTTACAATCCAATCAGGCATAGTAAGCTGGTACATAATGAGTGGAACTAGAAAAAGAAGGTTATAGATTTTAGTTTTACCGACAAAATGACAGTGCTATCTCTAAATACCAGATGCAGTAGTTGGAGGCAGGGTGGCTTCATACACAGGCCCATTGTGTCCACTGCTGGTCCATATTTGTACTGGTTTTATCTCCCCTGTCTGCATTGTTAAGAGCTGGCACCTGAGGTTTTAATTGACATCATGGACAATTGTTGCACTGAGGTGGCATTTACTGTGAATTTTGTGCATAGGTTCATATTCTTTCAGTGCAGATCTATAAGAATTTCAAAGAAGGCTGCCAGTCTTATAATGTTCCCTGCATTAGCAATTATAGGCTTCTGCAAGTTTTATTGCTTCAAAGGTTTGATTTGGTTCAAAGATTGATTTGGAATGCACAATAGAAACATAAAAATCCTTTCCCTGAAACAGTGCCCGATTCAGAATCAGAATCAGAATCAGCTTTATTGCCAAGTTCGTGCATACAAACAAGGAATTTGACTCCGGTACACTTTGCTCTTTTGTTCTGTTTTTGCATTACAGAATATACAAATTTACAATTTACAATGTACAATGCAATATTCTACATTACAGAATATACAAATTTACAATTTACAATGTACAATATACACATATCTAATAGAAAAGGTGCATTTGCAACATCTGTATGCTGTTGTTCTGTACTCTATTGAATGTTCATCAGAGAAACAGCCTGGGGGAAGAAACTGTCTTTGTGGCGTCTGGTTTTAGTAAACAGTGCTCTGTAGCGGCGGCCTGAAGGTAAATCTCTAAACAGTTTATATGCAGGGTGTGTGGGGTCTGCAGAGATTTTGGCAGCTCTTTTCTTGACCCTAGACCTGTATAAGTCCTGGATGGAGGGAAGGTCAGCTCTGATTATTCTCTCTGCAGTCCTGATTATTTGTTGCAGTCTGGACCTGTCCTGTTTTGTGGATGAGCCAAATCACACTGAGATGGATGAAGACAGGACAGACTGAATGATGGCAGTGTAGAAGATGACCAACAGCTCCTGTGGAAGGTTGAACTTCTTGAGTTGACTCAGGAAGTACAGTCTCTGCTGGGCCTTCGAACAGTGTCTATGTGTGAAGACCATCTCAGGTCCTCAGAGATGGTGGTTCCTAAGAACCTGAAGTGGTCCACGGCCGATACAGTGTTATTGAGGATGGTGAGGGGGGTGTATGGGGGTGGTGTTCTCCGAAGGTCCACCACCATTTCCACAATCTTGAGTGGGTTCAGTTCAAGGTAGTTCTGACCGCACCAGTGTACCAGCCGATCCACCTGCTGTCTGTATGCAGACTCATCACCGTCCTGGATCAGTCCAATGACAGTGGTGTTGTCTGCAAACTTAAGGAGTTTCACGGACGAGTCTGATGAGGTGCAGTCATTTGTGTACAGAGAGAAGAGGAGTGGGGATAGAACACACCCCTGGGGGGCACCAGTACTTATTGATCTGGATCGGGAGAAGATGCTCCCCAGTCTCACCTGCTGCTGTCGGTCTGTCAGGAAGCTGTTGATCCACTGGCAGGTGGAGGCTGGGACGTTGAGCTGTGTGAGCTTCTGGTGGAGGATGTCTGGTATGATAGTGTTGAAGGCCGAGCTGAAGTCTACAAACAGGATCCTGGTGTACGTCCCTAGGTGGTCGAGGTGTTGCAGGATGAAGTGTAGACCTAAGCTAACAGCATCATCTGCCGATCTGTTTGCTCGGTAAGCAAATTGCAGGGGTCCAGCAGGGGCCCTGTGATGTCTTTCAGGTGCTTCAACACCAGCCACTCAAAGGATTTCATGACCACAGACGTCAAGGCTACAGGCCTGTAGTCATTTAATCCTACGATGGTGGGTTTCTTGGGAACCGGTATGATGGTGGATCGTTTGAGGCAGGAGGGGACCTCACATTTCTCCAGTGACTTGTTGAAGATCCTTGTGAAGATCGGAGCAAGTTGATTTGCACAGGCTTTCAGGCATGATGGCGAGACGTTATCAGGTCCTCCAGCTTTCTTTGTTTTCATGCGCTGAAAGAGCCTGTTTACCTCTTCCTCGGAGATCTTTAGTGCAGGCAGAGGATCTGATGGTGGGGGGTTGGTTGCTTTATGGGAGGAATTTGTTCCTGAATGGGATGTAGAGGGGATGATTTGAGGTGTGAATGGCTTCTTGTCATGTCTTCAGTAGAAGCCATTCAGACGGTTGGCCAGGAGACGACTCTGTTCAGGAAGGGTGGGGGGGCTCCTACAGGCAGTCAGGTTTCTTAGACCAGTCCATACAGCTGAAGTGTCACCAGTAGAAAGGCTATTCTTAAGCTTCTCACTATAGCTTCTCTTAGCTGCTTTGATCTCTTTTGTTAGTTTGTTCCTGGCCTGCCTGTACCGCGCCCGATCTCCACTGCTGTGAGCTTCTTCCTTTTCCCTGCGCAGATTCCTGAGGTGTGGAGTAAACCATGGCTTATTGATCCCAAAGGTGCAGAAGGTCTTGGTCTGCACACACATGTCCTCACAGAAACTGATGTATGATGTCACCACATCAGTTAGTTGGTTTAGGTCAGTGGCTGAGGTTTCAAAAACAGTCCAGTCTGTGCATTCAAAGCAGGCCTGCAGCATCTGCTTTGATTCCTCAGTCCACTTCTTAACAGTGTGAACCTTGGGTTTGGAAGCTCTTAGTCTCTGTCTGTAGGTTGGGATGAGGTGGATAAGACAATGATCCGAAAAACCCAGAGCAGCCCTGGTAACAGCATGATATGAGTCCTTTAAAGCTGTGTAACAATGGTCCAGTGTGTTTTTGTCTCTGGTGGGACACTTAATATGCTGTCTGTATTTGGGGAGTTCATGGGAGAGGTTTGCTCTGTTAAAATCTCCCAGTATTATGATGAAAGAGTCCGTGTATTTTTTCTCCAGGTCTGTAATCAGTTCAGCAAGATGTTTTTCCGCGGCAGAAGTGCAGCCATGCGGTGGAAAATATGAGCCGATTATTATAAAGGAGGAAAACTCTCTCAGTGAATAAAACGGCTTACAGATTATGGAAAATGACTCCAGATCAGGACTACATGTTTTTCCCAGCACTTTTACGTCTCTGCACCAACTTTCATTTATATAAAAGCAGATTCCGCCACCTTGCTTCTTCCCCGATAGCGCTGCGCTGCGATCCGCTCTGTGCAGCTGGAAGTCCGGCAACAGCAGTGCGCGGTCCGGGATGTTTTCACTCAGCCATGTCTCGGTGAAGCAGAGAACCGCTGATCCGCGGAGGTCCGTGTTTTTACCGGTGAGAAGAAGCAGCTCGTCCATCTTGTTGTTGAGAGAGCGGACATTTGCCAGGTGGATTGAAGGCAGTGCTGTGCGAAGTCCTCTTTTGCGGAGCTTTACCAGTGCGCCAGCACGTTTTCCCCTCCGCCGTTTTCGGCGCAGAATCCCATATAGAGCCGCAGCTCCACTCGTCAGAAGCTCAGTGAACCTCGGATCAATGAAAGATGGTGAAAAAAACCTAAGAGAGGACTCTCTGATGTTGAGAAGTTCCTCTCTACTGAATGAGACCACAGGATTGTGGCCCGACACCACAGAACTGTGGCTCGAAAAACATAAAAACACACAAAATCCAAAAACAAAGAGAGAGCGAAGCTCCGAGGCTGCCATTGTCGGCGCCATCTTGAATCATTAGTTCATCCACAGTGTAAGCGCTTTTGATTCTTTATTATTCTATTCACTTAGAAAAACAAGTCATTTAAATTCAATTCTGTTTGATATCTCAGAAGCACTTATCATAAACATCTTGGATATAAATCCCTTATTAATGCTGCTGTACCTTTTTTGTTGTAAGGTTAAAGTGAAATACTTTAAATTTTTAACATGTCACAAATTCTGTTTCCATTTCTGACAACAAGAAAAATGTATAATTTCATTCCAGCCCAATCAAAGCTATGAATTGCGAGTTCTGTCTAGCATTTCAGTCATGTGGAAAGATATGCTGCAAGAGTTAATATTCCAGCAAGACCTTTCTACACTTCTCAAATATTGTAATATACACAGTGCGAACCCCAGCTAAGCTATGCTCCCAGTGATTTGTTTGTACATTTCAAAATAATTCTGTCATGAGGACCTCAACTCTGAGACACTATGTATACTGTTAAAAAATGATTTCCAGTTGCCTGAAGGTTTTATTCATCTGTTCAGGTACATGCTGCATTAACACCATGAGAATGCCCAGTCATCGTGCTGTTCAGGAAGGTTTAGGATTCGGTGTCCTAGAGATTAAGCATATTTTGGTGTAAAATGTTCAAACCAACCCCAGATTATAGATCTCAAAATCTAAGAGAGTGTCGCTATCCAAAATGAAATGAGTACTGTACCAGCAGCGACTGGAAGGAAAATCAAAGACGAGGATGCCCTTACTCAAAAAACAACATAAATAAGTTTACAATTTGCAAATACAAATGGAGACAAAGATCTTAATCTTTGAAACATGTCCTGTGCCTGACATTATGTGTCGGAATGTGGTTTTAGGATCGGACCCCAAAATGCAGACAGGCACGAAGCCGTGCAGTGAATAGAAGAGTTTTAATTAAAAAAAAGTGAAAACGTACAGCCAGTATTGAAGTGGCAGAAGTAGGCATGAACAGAAGCAGTCAAGGACTTGGACCGGCTTGGCACGCTAAAACAATATTCACCGGTGAGGAGTGAATCTAACTGACCAGTATAAATATGGCGGCATGCTGCAGGAGAAAACAAAGGGGTTGATTAGCAAATGCACGTGGAATGAATAGTTTAATTGCGGTGGCAGAGAGTGAAATCAAAACATGACTTGAACTGAACAGAAGTACGAGGACACAATCTAACCTAAAGAAATGTCTTACAGATATAGCAGAACTAAAAGACACGATAAACAGAATAAGTAAGAAACATAATCAAAAGGAATTAACTTATAACACACCACCTGGAGAGCATAAACAATAACAATCAGAGATAAGACCCAAAACAAAGCCCTTACATCTACAAATCATGACATTATGAGAAGAGAACATAAATATTGAAGCAGCATCTCAGGATATCAGCCAAGAAGTTAAACCTTGGGACAAAAGGCTCTCCCAAATGGACAATAACCCAAAGCATACCACCTAATTAGTTACAAAAGGCCTTAAGCAAAACACAGTCAGTGTTTCCAATGGGCCGTCACAAAGCCCTGATCTCAATCCCATAGAAAATTTGGGGGCAGAGGTGTAGAGGTCATTGCCAGCATGTGCGAAGATAAAGAAAACATTTGATGCAGAGCCACATCATGGCAATTTTACCAAATACTAACAAAATGTATGTTAACTTTTGAATTTGAATAAACTTTTCAAAAATATGTCAAACAAAATCTTTTTAGCAAAAACTTTGGCAATCCTAAATGACTTTGAATAGAAGAAGTTTAGTCTGATTTGATGGCGCAGTGCAAAAAAGTGTTTAAAAAAATAAATCTTTTTATACCATGTATGTAAACATCTGATTTTAGCTGTGTGCCAGCTATGTGCCACTATATGGAATTTATGTAAGTAACAGCAATGACCCAATATGATTGTATAATGTCATACTACACCATGCAGATGCACAGATGTCAATGCTGAAGATTAAACCACCTCTGCATGCAAAATGCTCACAGCTTTTTTAACCAACCAAAGGCCAGTCTGAAGTTCTGAGTAATACAGCCAATAATTACTTAGGGCACTCATAGAGCATTGAGCGTTAATGTCCAGATGCTCAGTTGATTCTTAAATATGGAAAAAACATAACATATCACATTCACATGGAAATTCCTCACATAAATCTTCCAAGTAAGAATTGGAACTGGAGACATTATTTTTGTGGTGCAAAAATGTTCACCACTGCACCATCACACACCCTCCTTTTTAAACACTAACTATAAAAATAAACATCTGCTCTTTCTGTTGGTTAATTAGTTCATTGAGAGCTGTCCAATCAAAAAGTCACAGTTAGGCACCTGGTCGCCTCAAAGATATATTCAAAAAAGAACTGCTTTTCCATATTGTTAAGTGATGGGATAAACAGACAGAAAATCATGCAAATTTGCTATTTAAAAATGATTTTAACGTAATCTCATCATGTTCTCCCAATAACTTGGTCTATTACAGCCTTTGCGAAACAGGTGGAAAGAGCTAAGTTTCTTTAAGAGTCGCAGTTGTTACTCAACAACAGAACTGACTTCAGCCAATTACTGTACATCAACACAGTTTAAAATATGCCACAACCTCTGTCATTTTCAAGACCAAGAAAACCAAGAGAACCATTTTGAAGTCAGTTCCCACATTCTGGACAACTATTTAGAGATCGATTACATGTGGGTCTGACCACTTGTATAATTATAAAAGGTAAAGGGGTTGAGTTTTTGACATAAGTATTCTGCCTTTGCTACAAAGTTTGTGTCAAGTAGCATAAAGCAAACCTTACTAGGTTTGACCTATGGAAGTCTTCAGTATCAACTTAGAAAATGTCAGTAATAGCATCATCATTGTCTGTTTAGAGCACTTTCAACAAAAAGCAAGAATCTATAAGAAGTCACCTGGAACCCCTCAAATGGAAAAACACAACACAAAAAGACAACTGGGATAATTGAGTTCTCAATGATGTTTGCAGCAGGGGTCTAAATTGAATGTGGTAAGGGCATCATTACTGTCAGCTCCCCCCATAGAAACCAGAAAGCAATCAGGAAAACACTCCAGGGGGGATTTTCTCTGGCTTTATATGTAAACAGCAGCGGAAAACATAAAAAATCAATCAGTCACAAGTACTGTTTTGCAATAGTAGCACAGCTCTACTGTTCACCATAACTATAATCTTTGTATTTTTCCAGATTAAAACTAATTTTACCATAAAAGTTAGCACACAGCTTCAGTTAATACAGCTAGAAACCACCAGTCAGGCTCGAAACCTGGGTGTATTGATGGACTCAGACCTGAACCTTCAGAGGCACATAAAGGTAGTAACTAGGTTGGCCTTCTATCACCTAAAGAACATCTCCAGGATTAAAGGACTAATGTCTCACCAGGACCTTGAAAAACTAATTCATGTGTTCATCTTTAGTAGAACTGATTACTGCAACGGTGTCTTCACAGGTCTGCCTAAAAAGTCGATCAGACAGCTGCAGTTGATCCAGAACACTCCTGCTCGCGTCCTCACTAGAACTAAGAAAGTGGATCACATCACCCCGGTTCTAAAGTCCCTACACTGGCTCCCTGTAGCTCAGAGAATAGACTTTAAAATACTTCTGTTAGTCTATAAATCACTGAATGGCTTAGCACCAAAATACATTACAGACTTGTTGTCAGTGTATCGACCACCCAGACCTCTCAGGTAATCTCGCTCAAATCTACTCTGCATACCCAGAACCACAACTAAACACGGAGAAGCAGCTTTTAGTTCTTATGCTCCACTAATCTGGAATAAACTGCCAGAAAACTGTAAAAGCGCCGAAACCCTAAGTTGCTTTAAATCAAGATTAAAAACTTATTTGTTCAGAGTGGCCTTTGACTGTGCCATTTTGGCATGATTAGTTGTGTTTTCAGTCCAATTTTCCTTTCATTTTCTTGTCCTTCATTTTATTCTCTTTATTTTATTTTATTTTACTTTTTTAAATTACCTCTGTTGCTTGGTTTTATAATTTGATTTGTTTTTCTGTGTCTGTATCTGTGTTTATTTGCTTTGTGATTGTATTGTAATTGTATGTACAGCGCTTTGAGTGTCTCGTTGCTGAAAAGCGCTATATAAATAAACTTTCCTCACCTTACCTTACCTTATGAAACGTGCATGTTTGGATACAAACTAAATAATGGTGTTTCACTGATGCCCATAACACAGTGCTCTTGGTTACTAACATTTGAAGTAAGGGTCCTGTCCTCACTACTCACTAGTTCAGTGAATAGGGCCTTTTTCACATTTAGAACATTACAACCACAAACATCAATGCATTTCACAGGGATTTTATGTGACATACCACAAAGGAAAAATGGTCAATACTTTTCAACATTTTTTGTAAATTAAATGTGAAATTTGTCTTTGCCCCTGACGCAATTCTTCATAGAACCCTCATTTCCTGCAATTACAACTACAAGTCTTTTGGTGTATATCTCTGGATTCTTATTTGCAATTCACCTAACCTAAGTGAGTTTGTGAAGATATATATATTTTTTATTTGCCACAGATTCTTCATTACATTCAGGTCAAGTCTTGGGCTCTGCCATTTTAACACTTAAATATGCATTGCTCCAGTGCATTCCAGTGTTGCCTATGGCTGCCTTATTTAGGGTTGTTGTCCTGCTTAAAGCTGACCATCCAGCCCTGTCTCAAGTTTTTCGCAGCCTCTGAGTCAAAGGTATCAAACTCTAGTCCTTGAGGTCCGGTGTCCTGACACTTTTAGATTGCATGGTCGTTCTACATCATTCAACATAGCACCTTTTAACAGCCACTAAGCTTAAAAACACCATCTTCACTAAACACATCTCATTTGTTTATTCAAATTAACATGAAAATTTGTGTTTATTGAATTATAATAACAAAGCTGATGCTATATTTTAAAAAGCTTACATGATGTTTATAATTCTTCATCTGCTGCAGTTTGATGGTGATTAAGAAAAACTGGCATTTTGTTTTCAAATTCTGAATTTATCTTACTTAATATTCAATTTTGCACAATACATTTTTGCTTACCTCAAGACAATTACAACATGAATATATTAGTTTAAATACAGTATTATAAACCAGGTTATTAGCCAAATAGCCTAAAGAATGAAACATTCTTGACCCTCTTGCCATTACATCTACTGCAGTTTCCCCCACAGTGGTTCATGCTCTTTGTCAAAACAAACGTCTCCTGAGTGCTATTTGAACGTAGAGCATCTGGTACTTTTTGTGCTGCTATCATCAGAAGCTGCTTGTTAACAAATTATCGGCAGTCATGGGACCTCCCTACCTGATGAGGTTAGAAAATTATGTTTTTCACAGTGAAAGTCATAGTGCAAAAAAAAAGCAACTAAACTTACTGGGAGACGGGAGCCATCTGTTGGGCTCCAACAAGGAAGAGATTGCAAGTTGGAAAAAAGATATCCAGGATTCTTTCTCTATGGTTCACCCTCAGACTTACAGGTCCTTCTCAAAATATTAGCATGTTGTGATAAAGTTCATTATTTTCGATAATGTAATGATGAAAATTTAACATTCATATATTTTAGATTCATTGCACACTAACTGAAATATTCCAGGTCTTTTATTGTCTTAATACGGATGATTTTGGCATACAGCTCATGAAAACACAAAATTCCTATCTCACAAAATTAGCATATCATTAAAAGGGTCTCTAAATGAGCTATGAACCTAATCATCTGAATCAACGAGTTAACTCTAAACACCTGCAAAAGATTCCTGAGGCCTTTAAAACTTCCAGCCTGGTTCATCACTCAAAACCCCAATCATGGGTAAGACTGCCGACCTGACTGCTGTCCAGAAGGCCACTATTGACACCCTCAAGCAAGAGGGCAAGACACAGAAAGACATTTCTGAATGAATAGGCAGTTCCCAGAGTGCTGTATCAAGGCACCTCAGTGGGAAGTCTGTGGGAAGGAAAAAGTGTGGCAGAAAACGCTGCACAACGAGAAGAGGTGACCGGACCCTGAGGAAGATTGTGGAGAAGGGCCGATTCCAGACCTTGGGGGACCTGCGGAAGCAGTGGACTGAGTCTGGAGTAGAAACATCCAGAGCCACCGTGCACAGGCGTGTGCAGGAAATGGGCTACAGGTGCCGCATTCCCCAGGTCAAGCCACTTTTGAACCAGAAACAGCGGCAGAAGCGCCTGACCCGGGCTACAGAGAAGCAGCTCTGGACTGTTGCTCAGTGGTCCAAAGTACTTTTTTCGGATGAAAGCAAATTCTGCATGTCATTCGGAAATCAAGGTGCCAGAATCTGGAGGAAGACTGGGGAGAAGGAAATGCCAAAATGCCAGAAGTCCAGTGTCAAGTACCCACAGTCAGTGATGGTCTGGGGTGCCGTGTCAGCTGCTGGTGTTGGTCCACTGTGTTTTATCAAGGGCAGGGTCAATGCAGCTAGCTATCAAGAGATTTTGGAGCACTTCATGCTTCCATCTGCTGAAAAGCTTTATGGAGATGAAGATTTCATTTTTCAGCACGACCTGGCACCTGCTCACAGTGCCAAAACCACTGGTAAATGGTTTACTGACCATGGTATCACTGTGCTCAATTGGCCTGCCAACTCTCCTGACCTGGCCCCCATAGAGAATCTGTGGGATATTGTGAAGAGAACGTTGAGAGACTCAAGACCCAACACTCTGGATGAGCTAAAGGCCGCTATCGAAGCATCCTGGGCCTCCATAAGACCTCAGCAGTGCCACAGGCTGATTGCCTCCATGCCACACCGCATTGAAGCAGTCATTTCTGCCAAAGGATTCCCGACCAAGTATTGAGTGCATAACTGTACATGATTATTTGAAGGTTGATGTTTTTTGTATTAAAAACACTTTTCTTTTATTGGTCGGATGAAATATGCTAATTTTGTGAGATAGGAATTTTGGGTTTTCATGAGCTGTATGCCAAAATCATCCGTATTAAGACAATAAAAGACCTGAAATATTTCAGTTAGTGTGCAAAGAATCTAAAATATATGAATGTTAAATTTTCATCATTACATTATGGAAAATAATTAACTTTATCACAATATGCTAATATTTTGAGAAGGACCTGTAGATACTGTGTGAGGTGCACCAACCTTGAACTTTTGAGCACTTACAGTTCTTTAAGCTGCATGTACTGAAAGAACAGCACATGCAGCTGGCTTCTATTTTGTACTAAACTGCAATGGAGGGTGTTTTGCAGATTTGTTTCACATGCATCATTTTATGTAGAAGATTTATTTAAGATTATGAGAAAGAAATCCACAATGATCATCAGAAGGACATTTTAAAACTTTTTTCCAATCCTAGTTTAATAAAGGAAAAAATGAAATGTTTCCACCTAATTAAAGAGCATAACAGCTCACATTATTTTATTTGAACAGCACTTACACAAAACATGACAGAACAACCTTCTTTCCAGCATCAAGCAGGCTTCGAAGTCTCTTACTGTATCTGTGTATCTTTTAGTGTGTCCTACATACACACACCCACACACAGCACTTCCTTCACACCTCATGGGAGGGGTCATGTTAAATGATAGATGACTCCTTCTAAAGAGCCTGCTAAATTTAGAGCTCCACTGCACCAATTGTCTTCAACAAACTTGATGGACACACACACAAACACACATAAATATATTTGAAGAATTTTCTCGATTGTCTAATTTCCTTGCATTTTGACGCATACAGTTTAAGCCCCAATTCAGGTTCTGTCTGTAAACTTTTTTCTTCATGTCTGTGTAGAGCTGCCTCTCCTTTTTCTAAAGCAGAAGGACTTTAAAGGGATGGGTCATCATTTTTATGTCAGGTTAGGTTTGTTAAAGGCTCCGTTGTAAGCAGTTAAATCTTACCTGCAGTAGCCAACCCTCTATGCATGTTGATTTACTATAAATTCGGGTTAGGTAGAGCTAAAGGTTGAAAGTAAAGGCTAGTCTGAGAGAATAAAAGCAGACACTTACCATCATAAAACAACTTTAATCTTATACCCCTGTCACACTATGGCAGCCCTCACTTTAACACTAGAACTCCCAGGGCCGTCAATTTGACGGTTTTGAAAGTTTGACATGCCATAACTCTGGTTTATTAAAACTCTTATCTTCCTGGCATCCTGACTTTTTCTAAACCTGTGTCTTGTGTATTCCTATGTCTCTATTTTTTTAAAATAACAAAGTAAATAAAAGATATAAGTATTTCTACCTCTAACTACCACAGTCGCTATTTTGACAGCCCTATTAATTACATTGATATTTTTTTCCCGCGGCTGAATATACGCACAAGCTTTGCCTAGCAACTGCCACTCCAGAACGCAGTCTGAGAAGGAGATTGTTGGCATCCTACAAATGGCTTCTAGAAGGATATGTTCTCCTCAAGAGGCATTGGAAATGCTTCAAAAATTACATGATTGTGAACTGGGGTTGAGAGGGATTCTGACGACTCTTGGTCAGCATTCAGTTCCAGTGACAGCGGGTCAGAGAGTGAGCCTCCCCCGGCTAAAAGAACACGAGTCGTCCCATTAGCAGGAGGTTGTGGCGCATAATTTCAAGGTAGTAAAAGACTAGCCTATGTAATGATTTTATAATTTTAGGCTATAGTTTACAGATTAGTAAACTAATAATATATAAACTATGGCAACAGTGCCACAATCAGCGCAGGTTCAGAGACAGGGAGACGAGCCAGATGCAGGAGAGAAACTAAAAAACAAGGTTCTGATAATGGTGTTAGGATTATGAATCTGTAAATTATTTAATATTTAATATTAATATTTTATCAAACAATATGTTGGTCTGTTAAGGGTATCTTGTGAATACCAGCCCAGTAAGGCGATGGTATTAGGACAAAATAGAAAGGTGTGAGACGAGCTCTGACATTATTGAACAGCAAAAACTCTGCACATATATGGAATGAAGTCACACAATTTCTTAAAATACAAGAATTTATTAACAAAAATAAGTCAATTCAAAGTCAAACATATTTGAATCAACAAACTCTTTACTGTGCTAAAACAATCCAACTAAACTACCAAGCAGAATTAAAGAATACGGGAGACTAATAGGGTATGTACAATATAAACAAGTTGATTAAAGATGACTGAAAATCATGACCAAAAAGAGTGATGCAACATTACCATGCAATGTTTATGTTTGAGAACCAAGGATTATCTTGAAGAATCTGGAAGTGACATGAAGTTAGTGTTGGAACTAACTTAGACAACCATTCACAATGCAAGATCAGATAAAATTATTTTAATAAAATAATGTTTTAAGAATGATCTGCTGAATAAAACCAACCTTCTGGATGACTAATTCTCAACGGGGTCTCATTAGCTGCCTTTATTTATTAAAATAATATTTAAATAAATATTATTAAGGGAATGGTAAAACATTTAAGGACGTATTTTGGAAAAGAGCCAAATCTTTCTGGAGAAATGGGGCTTAATGGTGTTTATTTAGTTATCAAATTGATTAAAATGATGTTAGGGACACATTATTTACTGAATTGAAAACTAATCCTTTCTGGGTAAATATTATTTGGCAGCAAGCACGTGTCCTTACCTGTTAGCAGTTAAAGCTAACAAAGGAGGCTGATAGCTTGGCACCAGAATCAAACACACACCTTTAAAACCGTCAATAAAAGGGTTAAAACGCATAAGCGCGGACGGCGCATTATAATCAATCTTCTGTTTAAAATAAACCTTCAAGTAAAGTTTGTCTTAACTTTAAAAACATACAAACAAAGAACATAACCTGAGTATGTGTGCTGCAGATATTCTGTTAGCACCAAGATAGCTGAGTTCAACACAAACAAAACCAAACTTCACTCAGCTTGTAGAGGCTGCGTCTCTACTGGGGACTTCTCTGGGACAGTTTGTGTCTGCAGGCCTCAGAGAGAAAGTAAAGCAATGCTTATACCTTTATTTACCCCTTTTTAGGAATGAATACCGGATTCTTTCAACAGTAATTCATCAGTACTTAACTTGCGCATATGGTCGCAGGATCGTATGACACCCTTGGATCCAGTTGAAGAGTTTATGTCTTTTTGCCAGCAAAGAGACATTAGTGCGATTGTCTCTCCGGCCAGCCTCGCAGCGGAGTCCCAGGTGGAAGGGAAAGACTTGAGGGGGAAGTGGGGTTTTATGTGGACAGTGGCATCATGGGAAGTTCGCTGTTACCCCCAATTCCTAAGTTATGCCGGAAGTAGGTTAATGCAATTTATTTTGGAAGTTCCAGGAAAGTCTGTACTGGCCTTTCATGTTGTAACCATGGCTGTGGGTCCCAACAATGGAAAAAGAAATAAACAATAAGTTAGGTCATAAATATAGTAGCCCAGTAACAACAATCTATCCTGCGCTTTACAGTGTTTTCATCGCAAGACAAGCGCACACCTGGGAAGGAGGAGGAAATAGGAAAGGATGGGACTGTGTGGACAGTGGTAGGGGAGGAAGAAAGTAGAGGGAGGCGTCAGAGCCAAAACGCGTTGACAGAGCGCCAGATCCAGGATGCCCAGACCGCATTCCTCTGCTTGGTGGATGCCGAAATGCTCATCCACGTTCAGGGCTGCAGGGTGGCTGAGGCCTGCAGAGTTTTAGGAGATGATTCCTCCTCGGACATGAGTGTGGATGAGCTGAAGGCATTTTTAGCACTAGTTTATGTCCGCGAAATGAAATGAGGGCGTAATATGGAGCTGTTCAGCTTTTGGTCAGACTAGTAAAGCTTTTTTTTTTTTTAATGTACCCACTACTCTGTATTATTTTCCAGTACTATTTATAAATAATAATAAACCATAATAGGTTTTGATCAAATACTATTATTAATTCTTGTCAAAACCATAATTTTATAGCGTGAAAGAAAACCTTTAGCATTCTGACCAATGTAATGCGATGACGTCATCACCGCATCCAGAATGCTCACCGTCAAACTGACCGGCTCGGGATTTCTAGTAGTGTTAGAATTCTGGGAGTCCTAGTGTTAAATTCAGTTGCATAGGAAGACATGATGACAGAAAAAACCTTCCAGCATCTCACTAATGTAAGAGGATTTCATCTCATGCTGTGCAACGCAAATGAAGAACTCACCTTTGTGAGGTGGATGCTGAAAACTGAAAGTGAAACTGAAGGCATGGCCTACTTTCTGATTTATCTTAGAAAGAGATTTGAACTCCAAGCAGATTTCTATACATTATTATACATTAAATTGCTGAACGAATTCGCTCATTCATCCAAATCCTTGAATTCAGATGTTCCAATAACTTTGATGTCCACAGGTTTATAAAATCCAGCACCTAGGCACGCAGACTACTACTACAATTATTTGATAAAGAATAGGTCACTAAGGAGCTCAATAAATTGCAGTGTCATACACTGATAGAATACCACCTATGCAGTAAATCCAGGCTGGAAATTTCCTTTGCAACCAAATATCAACTGTTAGAGGCAGTAAAACAATGTTGAGGCAATTTGGAACAAGAGTAACTCAGTCACAAAGTGTTAGGCCACCTAAAATCAAATGGGGTCAGCAGATGCTGCAACCATTTGTGCACAGAGCTCACTAAATTACTACAGGCATTAGTAGCAGACCTCCTTTAGAATAGCTCAAGAATAGTGCATAGAGAGCTTCATGGAACGGTTTTTCTATGACTGAGCATCTGCATCCAAGCCTTACATCAGCAAAGCAAAGTGTCAGATGCAGTGTACTAAAGAACCCTTCTACCCCTCTATAGTCAAGATTAGTGGAGATGTGTTCTCTGAAGCAATGAAGCATCTCTTATACATTTTTTAACCCCACTTTTATTTCAGTCTTTAAGAGCCATTCTTTACATCAGGGGTCTTAATGTGTCTCTGCTTCAACATATAGTTAAAATATTTAGGCCATCAACAGGGCTCTGTTCAAGCTGATTCCTCAAGAGGTAATTCAGCCATTTATTTCAGGTGTGTTGGACCAAGAGCACTTTTAAAAGGTCCAGAAAACCAGCCCTTGAGAACTGCAGTTTGAGATGCCTGTTCCATAACATGTACCATATCACCTCCACTCTCTATTTCCTATGTAAATAAACAGCCTTTGTGTAAATAACAACCCAATGCAAATGTGACAAGTTTAAAGGTTAAAAAAAAATAGAAGACAAAATTTTTTCAAGACAATAGATATCTAGTTTTGTCTTTGCCCCTCATGGACTATCTATTATTGTTACCCTCCCGGACCAGCCAACCTGGATTTATTCTGATGAAGATGCCAAGAGAGTTAACTATTGCAAGTTATAACAGAACTACACTTCAGAAAATCCTTAACTGTCGCTAGAAAAACACAACTTTTATTAAAAGCTGTGACTGCTGCCTGGAGTCTCCTTAGGAATAGGATGGGGACTTACCTTAGCTTCCAGACTCAACAGTTCTTGGCACTCTATCTGTAGAATTGCATCAAGTGGAGCATGCAATCCATTTGTAAAAATTCCCCCGAAACATACTTGTCACAGCAGTCTCCATCCTATCTTTGATACTCACGCAGCACCTTGAAATAAAACGTTAGATTTGCTTTTAAATAAAGAATGGCCACTACTGGATTTTGGAGATTGATTGTCAGGCCTGAAGATGGCCTTTTTTGTATTCAGGTGAAGGTTCCTATTGACAAGAACAATCAATAACCACAGGAGATGAGATGGGTGAGACAGAGAACTGAGGGAAGAAAAGTCACTAAAAGGAAGAGAAACAAGGAAAGCAGAGGAGAGGAAAACCTCAGAGGACAAGCTTAAAAGAGAAAATTTGTTTAGGAGAAAGATGGAGAGAGAAAAGGAGGGTGTAAGAGATATCATAAATGGTAGCTAAACAGGACTGAAATGTGGAAATATTAGCAGGATGGAAAAAAAACCATCACTGTGATATGCCACAAACAAAATTCCCCTTTAGGTTAAGGGAGCAAAGCAAGTCTTATGTACAAAAAGGTAGATTTCCATTAGATCAACACAAAAACATTGCAAATTACATAAAGAGGCCAACATGTGCACAACGATAATTTCTCTAATTCATTCATAACAGGCAGTTTTTTGTAGCACACATCTTAGTGAGATATCACTCATTCACCACAGTCAGCATTATTGCAGTCTGCCAACGCATCTCTCAACCTTTGCAAGCACAGCCTCTTTCACAAATGAAATCAGCCTTTATTACAAAACCATATTCTGAAAGCCAGATCTATGTCCTTTTCCATTATTTTTATTTCCATCACACACAAGCATCCCAGGATATTACCTTCCCCTTTATGAGCGTGGGAAGTACTGTGGGTCTTAGATGGGTGGAAATGGCGCTGGAGAGGCCACTAAATGACAGAGCGGAGGAGAAATAGCTTTTATTATGTTGCCCATTCTCACCCCAGGCGGGTGGGTGACTTAGTAGCAGTGATATGTGGGGCACAAGAGAAAAGTGGGTGTGCATTTTTGCAATTGTGCATAGGGGAGTGTGAGCGTGTCCTATGCATTATGAGCATTTATGCTCAGACCCATTTGCTTGCCAGATAAACTTATTTGTGAGGGGAAAGTGCCATGTTAAGAAAACGTCAGGTTTAAACTAAAGTAAATTTGAACAATTTTAGGATCAAGTATAAAGTCTATGTAGATATAAAAGTCTATAGAAAATTGTATTTTGTAATGGGGGTTGGCACAAACGCATTGAAACAGCATTAACTTTTTTGACTTCTCTGAGCTTGATGATATTGTTGCCTGATAAAATTAAACTGCACTCTGCTTGTCATAGTAACATTAAACTGTGTTCTATTAGTGAGTGAACAGCTGCTGCAAACTAAGAGATAGTTAGTTAAAAAAAAATGAACACCTTTATACTGGGAAGAATCTCAATGTTTACCCTCAGGAAAAGTTTTTTTTTTTTACTGTGTGCACATGCACCGAGCTATTTTATTGATGTGACACAACAAAAACACAATTTGTCTTTTAGAAATCTACTTTTGTAAAATGTATGCCCCCCGCTTGCTTTAATCTCAACTATAACAAGTCCAATGACTTACACATCGAAACTGAATGAATTGGCCAGGTTGTGCCTTCATGCTCAGCTGTGTTGGCACCCAACAAGAGCCTGCTCCAGGAAAAGAGAGTGTTGGCCTATAATCACAGCAGAGATGAGCAAGTCTTTACCACCTGAAAGTCCTATAAGTATTTATGATTTTACCAAAAAGAACCACCAACCTCACTACTTTAACATAACTCCAATGAAAAGCATGGTCTGAATGTCCTTTGCAGTTTTAGAAACACTTGCTTCCTGACAAGTAAAGGTAAATATATGAGAATGAATTCAGGTTTTTTTGAAAATCTGGCCACAAATTAAATTCTTTTTATGTAAGCAAAGGAAACAGGAGAAACTAGACGTCAAATTTCATGATGATTTAATCTGTATGCCAATGGACGCATGAAGTAATTTCTCTGCATTTGATTACTTTTTCATAAAGAAATGATAAGTAGATGTCAACTAGTTTATGTCTTGGGGGGTGAATTTAGCTGAGATATTTTTAACATGAAATAATTGAGTGGGAGCTGTACTTAAAACAAGTCTTGACAAGAAAATTGCAAAACACTGATTGTTTTGCAAGAGAAAATGTGTTCCTGTTTTAAGAATTATCTTACCAAACATGAGATTAGTTTCTCCAGAATAGTTTGTTTTACAGAATCTGCATTGCTCCCACCTCTAGGAAACTGAAGTGCTACGAGCAATGTCCCTTAGCTCCTGCTGACCAAGTGTACAGTGCCTCATCAACACAAGTCTATCTATTATTCCCACATGTCTCTGCTTAACGTTTGTTGAACATGTATGATCCACCAATCTTTTAAAGTTATTAAGAAAAGTCTGTGGCAATCCATAAATAAAAAATCAAGCTGGTTTTGTCCCGCCTACATGAGCTCAGCATAAAACACTTCAATCAGTATTGCATGCAACAAGTTCATACCTTGGATTAACTATTGGTGATTCTAAATCACCTTAAGTATGCCTCACCCTGCTCAGACCTCTAAATACACCTATTTGATTTAATATTTTAAAAAAGCAACGAAATTACTTTGACGTTGATATCTTCTCTCCACCGGTTTAACAATGAGTCGCAGGTCTGAAGAAAAACAAGGGTGGAGGGGTGGGGGGCTAGAGTGACACGGGTCCATGATCAACTCAAAAACGGTGAATTTCTCATCTGTCTAAAATGGGGAAAATATGAGCAACCATTGCAGTCGTCTGAATCAACAAAAAGGAAAACTCATCTCCTTGGCAACAAATCTCTGTGGGTTTTCACCTGAGCCGGAGTGTTGGAGGGGTATTCGGTCAGTGTATGAATCTTCTGACCTTCTTGTAGAATTCCAGCTTTCAAGCTCTTCCAGGAACAGCCGTGTGGAGGAAAAAAGTAACTCGCCTGCAAAACAACCTTTGGGTAAAGTCCAGTGATTGGTACTGTCCATTCTGTCTTTCTAAATGCGGGGTACTTCATCAAAAATGTATCACACAGAGTTGGTCTCCAACAAAGTTTGAGTGTCTGATGGCTATACAAAACAAAATCAACACTTTGAAACCTCATTCCATCTCAATTGGATCTGCATCATGCTGGATATCCATACTGATACATAATGGGTAATGTGTTCAGAACAAAAGAATTTTAAATGGAAAAAGTGATGCGGCAAACTAGTCCATTTTGCTGAAATGTCATTGCTGAACTCAAAATGGTACTGAGTACTTTGTATGACCCCCACGTATTTGTATGCATGACCGACAACATCACCTCTTGACCAATATCATGATCAAGAAGTATTGTGCATCCTGGACAGATTGCCAGTCCAACATTGCACCAAATAAAGAAACAAGACCTAAATGATACACAAACAAACTCACATCTAAAAGCAATTTAGAATCCCCAATGAATCTAGCCTCTTTGTTTTTGGACTGTGAAGGACACTGGAGTACCTGGAGAAAGCACTCACATACATGGAGACAACATGCAAACATGAAAATACGTTTTGAGTTTCTAACAGTGGTTAGTAAGTTTTTGCCTTTTCAGATGTTTCTGGCAGTTATTTTTCTATATATTCAAAGCAAACATTTGACTTCACTTAACATGGTTGTCATGATTCTGTGATACACTATATTGCAAAAAGTATTTGTCTACTTTTACATGTATATAAACTTTGATGACATCTTTCTCTTAATTTATAAGGTCCAATTTATTGATGGACCCACTGTTGCCAGCAACAGCAGCTTGAAATATTCTGTAAACATCTTCCACAAGGTTTAGGAGTGTATTCATAGTTAGATGAGAAAACCAGAATTGCAGACTCCTCTCTAATTCATCCCAAAGATGTTCAAGAAGGTTGAGGTCAGGAATTGGTACCGGCCAGTCAAGCTTCTCCACACCAAACTTTCTACACCTGCAGCCATGGAAGTGATTAAAACACCAGAATTCATTTATTTGGAGCTGTGTCTCGATACCTTTAGCAATATAGTGTATATCTGTTAATGCAAGTAATCTAGTTGGATTGTAAGACATGTAGACCTTTTTAATTGTAAGTCTTTACACACTCAATAACCAAAATAATGTTTAAATTAAAGATGTAGACAGACTTCTCTCTCTATCTATAGATAGGTATTCTGAATGGGGAAAAAGTCTTAATCTGTGTTTGAAGATGTTGAAAACCAACTGTTACTGTTGGGATGAGCATTGTCTAGTGCTTTACAACAGCGCCATTTGCACCTATACAGCATCTCCTGTTCACACGTTGTCATACCTGCAGTATATGCGTAGGTGTTTGTGTGTTTGAGGGTGAGAAATTGAAGACCTTTGATATCGTTTTGGGCTGTAAGGGAGCACCAAAGCCAAATAAAAGAAAATAATAGTGCAGTTAGAGCTGCTGTTCTGTGCCATTCGTCATATTAATCTCGACAACATGGGCTCACCGGATCCACTGCTCTTCCAGAAATTCCCTCCCTTTACCCTCTGCACTTTTTTCTCTCTTCATTTTTTCTCTTCACCAATTTGTCTTACTTTCACACCAAATAGCACTCTCCAAACTTTTCATCCTGACTTTCTGCCTACTCAAATTATTTTTAAGAGGGGAGTGTCTAGGTGAAGTGCTCCTCTTGTGTCTGACAAGCCAAAGCACTTCCTGGATTGAGGGTTGCTGTCAGAGCATGCAGCAAAGATTTATTGTTTAAATCTCACCCTGACCTTAAGTGTTACAGGAGAAAGGTATGAGAGAGTAAAGATGAATTGAAGGAGGGATTAGACGGTGAGGCAGAGGAGTGAGGGAGCCAGGTGGAAAGCAGGTATATTTGGTGTAGGAGTAACAGCGATGTGCTTGTTTTACGGGTTTAGATAATCAAAAGAAGGCATGTGATGAATACGGAGAGGAAGAAGGAGAGATGGCATGAGCGTCCCTACCCCAACACATCTCCCTCTGTCTCTCTGCTAAAGTTCTGCAGCGGTCCATTCATATTGACCATACTTTCTTTTTTCTTCCCGCAGTTCTTTCACAATCTCTGGTTTGTGGCTTAACCGATACTTCTCCTTTATTCAAACATCAGCATTACCCCACAGCCACTCACAATAAACAGCAGCCAACACGTTGCATCAGCATGCACTTCTTGATATGTCGGCCAGAAGGAGACATTACCAAGTCTAACATCATGCCTTCATTAATAATGAATGTGTGCCTTGCAGAAAATGAAATTGTAACATAACTGTAACATACTACGATGCCTCCAGTTCTTGTTATTTTACTAATAAATTCATCAAACTCACCAGACAGGAATCCAAGCTTATGGAAAATAATTTTTCATGTATTGCATTAACATTTACAAATATTGTCCTTTCATTTCAGGGTTTTAATTTATCAGGACATAGCAGAAAGAATCTGGGCTTTAATAGGTTATAAAATTATTCCAATCTAACTGAAGTGTACAAACCAAACAGCACATTTCATACTTTTATTATTTATTAAATAAAGTTTAAGTCATAATTAAAATGCTGTAACTAAAACAATAAAAAAACAAGGATTTTCAAATTCACTTTATGAAGTGATTGTCAGCAAATGTGTGACCAGATCTATAAAAGCAGGAGTTTTGCCAGTTTGCCGGTGTGGATCATACAGGTCTATGTTAACACAATGCCAAGGTCAAAAGACATAAGCAGTGACCTTTAAGAAGCAGTTGTTGTCCATAAATCTGGGAAGGGCTATAACACCTTTTATAATAAAAACAAATTCTACTATTATACAGTGAACAAGAATATTCAACAATGGAAAACAATCACTTTAAAGTCAACCTAACATTTTATTATGTCCTGATATTTTTAATTCTAGATTTGAAAGGGTGTACTTTCTTTGCTGTATACCTACAGTTCCTTGCAGAGGTATTCAAAGCATTAATCAGAGAAGCATCCATAAGGGTCATGGTAATTCTGGAAGATCTGCAGAGATTCAGTGCTAATTTGGACTGCATTAATCTGCTCTTTATTAAAAAGTGTTAAAAAGAAAGTCAGTGTTGAAAGAAAGCCATGGAAAGGACCATTTACATTTTGACACAAGCCATCTAGGGAAACAGAAAACATGTGGAAGAAGGTGCTCTAGTCAGATGAAACCAAAGTTGAAGTTTTTAACCTACATGCAAAACCCAGTGTGTGACTGACAACAAAACTGCAAATCAGACTGAATACACAATCCCATGGTAATAAAAGGTGGTGGAAGCTGTGGGTTTTTTTCTTCAGTGAGGACAGGGAAGCTGGTTAGTTTTAATGGATGAAGCTAAATACTTAAGACTGGGGGCGGAGGTTCATCTTCCAGCAGGGCAATAACTTTAAAGATACAGCCAGAGCTCCAATAAAATGGTTCAGATCTAATTATTTTTATGTGACCTAAGTCCACCTTAAACGTGTGGCAAGGTTCAATAAAGGTAGATATCTGTTGTACATGTAGTCTGAGTTGGAGCTACAGTACTTTTCAGATTTAAATTTGTAAAATATATCAGGAAGGAAACTTGATGTTTCACAGTTGTGTGCTTGGACCCACATAATAAGTTTTTTATATACATATATGTTTTAAGATACACTACATGGCAGGATAAGACACAGGGTGATAGCAGCTTAAGTAAAAATCAGTTGTGAGTAGTAGTAATATATGACAATTAGCAACAGGAAAACATGTCTATGAGCCTCCCCCTTGGCAAAAAGGTTTTTAAACACAGCAGGTCATCAGTTAGTACTGTGTCATGTACTTCCCTATTTAAGAATAGTAAACTAAAAGACAACATGTATGACTATGACCTTGCTCATGCATTAGACCAGACACAAACTAACCATGAAAGGACTCTGTGTAGGTAAGAGACTTTTTAACCAATGGCTCAACTGAAACACAACAAGTAATAATAATGAATTTACCATAAATAAATAAATATTTTGCAACTGTGGAAGATAGATGATCAGTTGCTAAACAGAGAGACTTATCAATATAAATATACAACATCAATGACATTACACTTACTAGTCACTTTTATTATATACACACACAGAGTGGTTGCATCATCTGGAACCAGTCTGCCCATTCTTCTCTGACCTATGACATCACCAATGCTTTTTTTCACTACTGTAATTGCTGCTTACTGGAGGTTTTATCATTTTCTGACCTTTCTTTGTAAACCTGAGAGACAGTTGTGTGTGAAAATCTCAGTAGATGAGCATTTTCTAAAATAAGCAGACCAGCCAGTAATACACCAACAACAATGCCACATTCAGTAATTTAATTCCTCAATTCCTTGATTTGTTCTCTACTCTAATGCTTGGTTTAAACTTCAGTTGGTGCCCTGTCTTTGACAAATTCCTCAACAGTGTTAAGAAGCAGCAAAACAGGTGTACCTAATAAAGTGGCCAGTGAGTTTATGTTGCTGGTCTAAAGGGGCCTCCCCTTCACTGTTGAATCCAAAGACATCTTTAATAGTTAGCCCTAAAAGGAAGCTTTAAGGTGCATTTAATTTGGATGTGGCCTCCAGGTTCTGAACCTTCAAGGCATAAACTCTCCCTCTTTGCAAATCCCATTTAAACCTAGGCACACTACATGCTCACCGAGTCTCTGGTGCAGAATTCCGATTTTGTTTTTCTATCTGCTCTTGTTCCAATCTCAGATCAGAAGGCTTCAGCCTCATTTGAATTTAAAGTAGACTTAAGTGTTTTACTGTGTTTGCATATCACTCTGATGGGAGAATAGAACTGGAGGAAGATAAAAGTCAGTGGGATACTGTGAGGGCAGAGATATTTTTAACCTATTATTGGCCGCATACTGTTTGGTTCATATTCTTCAAGCTCTGTGAAGAGTCAAGTAGCTCTCCATGCAACACAATAACACACAAATCTAATACAGAGTCCAAATACCAGGATGCAGTCGTTTCACAACCCACTTCTCAAAACATCTTTATCAAGACTGCAATGGCGGAAACCGATGCAAAGCATTGTAATTTGCAGCTAAAGCTGCAGCACAGCATGACGTTGTGGTGCAGAAACCCAGTTTTCCAATGGGGTGAAATAAGGCAGTCACAATTTCTGGAGCTGAATATTCTCTCTTTGCTTGCTGAGCCAACGTAAAATGCTTTGGGGAGTGTTGGAATCAAAAGTGGGCCAAAGTGTTTCTAAAACAAGCGCTAAGAAATATAGTAACTGTGTAAGTGGGTTTTTAGAAAAGTAGGGACTAAAAGCAAAAGGGCTCTGTCTTTTCTGAATGCTTTATTTTATTTCACATTTAAACCACAGTAGCCGAAAATTATGGAAGCAAATGTGTCCCAATATTCAAATTAAAATGTATTAATAAAATGCTGTTTTATTTTCAAAATGAAGCTGCATTTTTTGACTCATAAATAAAATTAAAAATAAATCATTCAAACTGCATTTTCATTTTCGTCTCCAAGACTGCTCAGTTTGTTAATTAATTAAAATGATAAATAAATAACGTTTAACATTTCAATTTCAAAAGATGTCTCAGCAAAAAGTGACCAAAATTCATTTTGAAATGTCAATTTTGAAAATTAAAATGTATTAACAAAAAATGCTTTTTCAATTTAAAGTCATAGCTGCATTTTTTGACTCCTAAATGACATTGCTAATAGATAATCCAAACTGCCTTTTCATTTTCTTCTTCAAGACTGCTCATTGTGTGACATTGTGTGAAATAACGAAGGTTTTTTTTATTTTCATGCCTGCGCCCGCAAAAAGTGTTCCATAAATCAATTTGACTTCGCAATTCCAAGCGACGCAGGAGAGTGACATCAGTGGCAACTCTTCTTCTCCTACCCCAGACCACACCATTATGTATCTTGTGCGTTAGGTGGCGGAGACTGCACGCATCATGGCGCTCCCTCATACCATCGCACAATCCTTGTGTGTGTGGCTGATTTTGTGAGAAGCATGTGTCTGCAGACTCAAAGACCGCAATTTCAGACCCGCAGTTCTAGATCTCTTCCACAACAGCGCCATCTACAGGGGTTGAACAATGAAACTGAAACACCTGGTTTTAGACCACAATAATTTATTAGTATGGTTTAGGGCCTCCTTTTGCGGCCAATACAGCGTCAATTCGTCTTGGGAATGACATATACAAGTCCTGCACAGTGGTCAGAGGGATTTTAAGCCATTCTTCTTGCAGGATAGTGGCCAGGTCACTACGTGATACTGGTGAAGGAAAACGTTTCCTGACTCACTCCTCCAAAACACCCCAAAATGGCTCAATAATATTTAGATCTGGTAACTGTGCAGGCCATGGGAGATGTTCAACTTCACTTTCATGTTCATCAAACCAATCTTTCACCTGTCTTGCTGTGTGTATTGGTGCATTGTCATCCTGATACACGGCACCACCTTCAGGATACAATGTTTGAACCATTGGATGCACATGGTCCTCAAGAATGGTTCGGTAGTCCTTGGCAGTGACGCGCCCATCTAGCACAAGTATTGGGCCAAGGGAATGCCATGATATGGCAGCCCAAGCCATCACTGATCCACCCCCATGCTTCACTCTGGGCATGCAACAGTCTGGGTGGTATGCTTCTATGGGGCTTCTCCACACCGTAACTCTCCCGGATGTGGGGAAAACAGTAAAGGTGGACTCATCAGAGAACAATACATGTTTCACATTGTCCACAGCCCAAGATTTGCACAATTGAAACCGACGTTTGGCATTGGCAAGAGTGACCAAAGGTTTGGCTATAGCAGCCCGGCCGTGTATATTGACCCTGTGGAGCTCCCGACGGACAGTTCTGGTGGAAACAGGAGAGTTGAGGTGCACATTTAATTCTGCCGTGATTTGAGCAGCCGTGGTTTTATGTTTTTTGGATACAATCCGGGTTAGCACCCGAACATCCCTTTCAGACAGCTTCCTCTTGCGTCCACAGTTAATCCTGTTGGATGTGGATGTCCTTCTTGGTGGTATGCTGACATTACCCTGGATACCGTGGCTCTTGATACATCACAAAGACTTGCTGTCTTGGTCACAGATGCGCCAACAAGACGTGCACCAACAATTTGTCCTCTTTTGAACTCTGGTATGTCACCCATAATGCTGTGTGCATTTCAATATTTTGAGCAAAACTGTGCTCTTACCCTGCTAATTGAACCTTCACACTCTGCTCTTACTGGTGCAATGTGCAATCAATGAAGACTGGCTACCAGGCTGGTCCAATTTAGCCATGAAACCTCCCACACTAAAATGACAGCTGTTTCAGTTTCATTGTCCAACCCCTGTATATACACACACACCCACACATTACCAGTCAAAGGTTTTCGATACACTTAACGGGTCTCTTTATTTTCATGACTATTTGCATTGTAGATTCTCACCACAGGCTGGCTGACTGACTGACTGAGTGACTTTATTGATCTCACAATGGAGAAATCGACATCTGTATTTTAACCTATCACTTTAGGGAGCAGTGGGCTGCCACTGTGCGGCGTCCGGGCGCTTTCTGGGGCTAATGGGGCTCAGGGACCCACGACTGAGACAGATGGAACGGGTGTTCGAATGGGGAAAACCACTGGTTACATGGCAAACTCTTACAACCTGAGCCAGAGTTGCCCCTACTGATTTGCTCTCTTGGTATTCTCTCCATGAGCTTCATGAGGTGGTCTCCTGAAATGATTTTCCAAAGAGCCTTGAAAGAACTTCCCAGAGGTTCATTGAGAGACGGCCAAAGGTTATTATTTCAGTCTATATTTATGTTACTATGTATGTTTTAAAGTATTTTAATTGATATCACTCTGTTACCTATATTTTGAGAATGTGTTTTAGAAAAATATTAACTTGGAATAACTAGGCCCTCTTTTTCAGTTGCATATAACTGTCCAGAAAGGAAAACCCTTGCCCATATTGGACAGATGCAGAACCTGCTGCACAAACTTTCACTGTCCATTTTCCAGCTCAACTTTATTTAATCCCACATATTTGGGTCTGAACAGCAGCTGGGCATAAACAAGTAAGCAGACCAGAAATTATTAAAGTTCAGTTTTAAGCTAGTGTATTCAAAGTTTTGAGCCACCCAGCAAACTTCATTTGCATTTCACATTTTGCTTTTAAAAAGGAAGCCTGATTTCTGCAGGAATGAAGGATCTTCAAAATCTCTCTGTCCTGCATTGAACAGAGAGGAGCCGTCCACCACTATGTTCTGATCCATCAAGGTTCCATAAAGCACATGACCTGAGATTGCTCAATCTCTCCATCACCTCCCTCTGAATCCATCAGGGACACACATCTGAAGTCATGTTTGAATTTCATGAAGTAATGCCAAATGTCCCTGAACAAAGTCCAGGGACATTTGGCTGTCCCTGAACAAAGTTCATCAGGACTTGTATTAGCTGTGGATGTGGCAACATGTAATAGATGTGTATGCTTGTATTATTAAAATCGTTTGCTGAATTTCTCACATTTCTCAGGACTTCACATTCCTTCTATCAGCTGAAACATGTGAATGCAGTCTTGGAGAAGAAAATGAAAATGCAGTTTGAATGATTTATTTTTTATTTTATTTATGAGTCAAAAAAATGCAGCTTTTATTAATACATTTTAATTTGAATATTGGGACACATTTGCTTCCATAGAAAGTGAAACATCTTCTTTGATAGTGGTGTGCTATGAGTAAGTTGTGAGAACATTAAAACCATTCATGCTAATAGGGAGCACCTCTGCTATATAGTTAACAGAAATCATACAAAATTTGTTTCTCTTTTGAGCCCTGGGAATTTATTCTGATTTTAATTGACTGGGCATCTTTGTTTTGTCCTTTTTGAACCAGAATATTCTAAATATTTGTGGTCATAAAATCAGTTATGAAGTGCTTTACAACACCTAATTCATATACAAATGAAAACATTGCCTGGTGTATGACTGTTTCTTGGCTGGTGTATGACTGAGGGACTGAAACAAAAAATAAATTTTCTTTGCAGATAAACTGTATAAATTAGTCATTAAGGGTGCTTTCTTTATGTTATTGTGGATTGTTTCACATTTTGATGTAAACTTGTTTAATTTAGCAATATTTGTCCTAAAACCCTGTAATTTCTGACCTCTTTGGGTTGAACCGTAATTACTGCAGTTGGATTTTCCTATTGGTTCAAACGGTACAGCTTGGTACAGCTTGGTACAGCTTGGTACTTGTCTATGTCACATGGTTATAAAACCATCTCACTCAGACACACCCCCGAAGCGAGTTAAAATTGCTCCTCCTCTGCCTTGGTAGCACTAGCTACAGGCATCACTGAGTCAGCGCCTTGAGCCAGCGGCTCGGACTGATAAGACTCAGGCCTGCTGGACTCCACAAAGCCCCCCTAACCTCCAGTCAGGAGAGGAGTGAAAAATCCTTCTCCTCAAAACATCTATTGGTGGCAAAACTACCAGCATTGCTCTGCTCACTCTCCATGTTTCAATATGTCAAATTAAGCTAGCAGCCAACTTCCCTCATCCTCTTGATAACACCCTTTGCATGAACATGTTTATATCTACAGTCAGAACAATAAATAAAATGCTTAAAACAGCTGAAACCGTGACAAATGAAGATGGATAAGGACCAGAGTTTGTCTTGACCCTATCTACAGTAAGGAGTATGGTGATGGAGGTAAAAAATAAATCTCCAAAGCTGTTGGAGATCTGCAGCAAGAGCAGCATCTTGGGAGTCATCTGGTCTCCATAACAGCAACTTATTTTAGCTCTTTGTACACATCTTTACCAGGGAAGCCAATAATTGTTGAGTGTGTTGTATGCAGAACCAACTGTCCCAACAATTGCACAATAGTCTGCATATCAACTGAGGCTGGTAATAAAACTGCAAACTGTTATTGTGGAGGAGACTTTTTATAAGCTTCCTGTGGGATTATTTCAAAATATATGTTAAAAGAAATGAAGATAGACTCTTTTTTCTGTAAGCTTCAGAAAGGTCTGGTCGTGTAAAGCACCGCTGTGAAAATGATGACCTGTTCAACATGCATGACATTCACAGCACAAACATCAAGCACTGCTTGATGACTGCATTGTGACACCGTGTAAAAGATGTGTAATTTCTTTTAAAGGAGAAGAAGAAAAAAGTTTCAAATTACATATTAATTTCAATTCATAAAAAATGTTTACAGTAGAAAATTCAATAGAAAGCATTGTAAAACACATTTCTGTAAGTTAATTTTTAAATCTTTCTGAATCAGTTACTACTGTGTATGAGTGAGTATCTATTTATGTGTGGCCCATTAAGAGCTTGTATAGAGGTCATTTGGCTGTTGACTCTGGGTCTCTGCCTGGAGCGCTTGTATAATTGCTTCTCTAATTAGTCACTTTAGCCAGCCGGTAATTCATAGTCACCTTCAAGTATGCTCCTCATTTAACAAGTAGACAAGCAAGCAGTGCACACTTTATACACACAGACCAGAAACCATCACTTCCATATCACTCCTCTCGTTAAACTCTTCCTTCTATTTTTGTAATTAAAGGCCCTCAAACCCCCAATTTTGGAAGCTTTCAGTATTTAACATGATAATGGTGTTTATACTGACACTGAGCTGCCAATGATTTATGACACTTTTGTTTTTTTCAAACAATACATTCAAATGAATCTTGAGTGGCTATGTAATTCTGACACCAGAGAGGTTGAACATGTACTGACAGGTATTAATCTGTGTTCAGTGTAGAATAAATTGGTTGAGGTCTGACCATTTTAAATATATATGATTTTGAACTAGAGCTTGTCAAATGCAGTGTACATTGCTTAAAACACAGCAAATCAGATACCAATTTCAGGGTCATCAGCCACCCACAGTGCACCACAATATCTTTTTAAGCCAGGCGTACCATAGGGGGGCGCCCTTTTACACTGACAGGCAACAGAACACTTGTTCATAAATGTATTATTTCTAATTCCCAAAAAGGTAAGTCTCGCTGACAACCAATAAGGACTGGTAAAGCTTTAAAAGGTAAAACTCTAAATTACTCTTAACCGTACATTTAGTTTGATCCAAACAAAAATGAGGTGCATTTTATTTTAGGTATTTTTGTGTTTCTAGATTAATTTGGCACCCAGCTCCAAATATCTGCTTCCATTTTGCCTGTTACCACAAAAATATGCTCTTGTTTCTAGTTCTTCCTCCTTTCTACCTCTGTGTAAAGTCACCTTGTTTCTAATGCTCATCAATCTCTGTTGTGGCTCTCTTCTGCAGCATACCCCATAGACCCAATCCCCTCATAGCTCTGTCCCTACTTCTCTTTTATCTCCACTTTTCCTTCCCCTCTGTTGCTAAAAGTAACCTCATATTTAAAGATATAATCCTTCCATCAAATTGTTATTTAAAGAACACTTAAATAGCGAACAAATATTTATCATATTGCTTACAGGAATTTCGTTTAGGAGAGCAGTCCTTCTAATTTTCTGATTAATTCTTATGATATTTTGTCCACATGGGGAAAATTCAGTGAGTACCCACTCAGAGATGACCAGATAATAAATAAATACTGTTGTAATTATGAATATGAATATATTATTTAATATTTAATATTAATACTTCAATATTTTGTTAAATAATACTTCGGTCTGTTAAGTGTAGTCCTGTGAATACCAGCCCAATAAGGCGGTGGCATTAGGACAAAATTGAAAGGGATGAGCCAAGCTCTGACATTAATGAACAGCAAAACTGCACACATATGGAATGAATTCTCACAATTTCTTAAAATACAAGAATTTATTAACAAAAATAAGTCAACTCAGGTCAAACATATATCAACAAACTCTTTGCTATGCTAAAATAATCCAACTAAACTACCAAGCAGAATTAAAGAATAACGAAGACTAATAGGCTATGTACAATATAAACAAGTTGATCAAAGATGGTTGAAGACCATGACCGCAAGAGTGATGCAACATTACCATGCAATGTTATTTATGTTTGAGAACCAAGGATTATCTTGAAGAATCTGGAAGTGAAGTTAAGTTAGTCTTGGAACCAACTTAGGCAATAATCAGCAAACGTTTAGACAACCACTCACAATGCAAGATCAGATAAATTATTTTAATAAAATACTATTTTAAAGAATGATTTGCTGAATAAAACAACCTTTTGGATGACCAATTCTCAACGGTGTTTAATTAGCTGCCTTTATTTATTAAAATAATATTTAAAGAAATATTATTTTGAATAAGATAAAAATCTTTGAGAAATGGGCTTAATTGCGTTACTTAGTTATCAAGTTTAGCAAAATAATATTTAAGGAAATATTATTTTTGTTGTGCTCTTACCCTGCTAATTGAACCTTCACACTCTGCTCTTACTGGTGCAATGTGCAATCAATGAAGACTGGCTACCAGGCTGGTCCAATTTAGCCATGAAACCTCCCACACTAAAATGACAGCTGTTTCAGTTTCATTGTCCAACCCCTGTATATACACACACACCCAAACAAAAGAAGCTTATAGCTTATCAGAATCAAACATATACCTTTAAAAGACCAGTAATTAAAGGGTAAAAATGCATAAGTGTGGATGGCGCGTTATGGCCGATCTTCTGTGTTTAAAATCACCCTTTAAATAAAGTTTGTCTTAACTTTAAAAAAAAACAAAAAAAAACACAGGACACACAAACTGAGCACATGTGCTGAACAGATAATCTGCTAGCACTAAGATGGCTGAGTTTTCAACACAAAAAAAACCAAACGTCATAAAACGAAAAATGTTTAGATTATTTCATTCTAAATTACTTCTCTCTGCCCAAAGCTAACCTCTTACGTGAACCGTGCTGAGGAAAAGTTGTCCAGGGCAACGAAGTTTGAATAAAACATCCACAGTGAACAAAGGGTTAACTTGCAGCTAACCTCAGGAGCTGTGGGGTGGGGCGGCTCGTTCTGTCGGCCGGCCAAACTGCACGTTACAGCTGTAGCCACGGTGATGCGGTCCCGTTGTCCTTCCTTCAGACCGCGAAAACTGCTCCACTCGGCATCGTAGAGACAGGGTCTCTGCTGGGAACTCTCTGGAACACAGTTTGCTTCTGTAGACCTCAGAGAGAAAAGTCAAGCAACGCTTGAACCTTAATTACCCCCGTTCATGAATGAATACCGGATATAAAAACAGCTATTCATTCCTACTTAACTTAGTGCATATGATCGCGTGATTGTATGACACTCTTGGATCCAGTTTGAAGAGTTATGTCTGTTTCCCATCAAAGAGACATTAGCGCGCTGTGTCCCTCCATCCAGTTCCTTTGGGGACCTGGGTGGAAGAGGTCAGCTTGTTGCAACAGTGGTGTTTTTATTCAGACAGTGACGTCACAGGAAGTCCGCTGGGCATAAACAAGTAATCCCCTTTTCCTGGCTGTGCTGTATGTAGGTTAATGCGATTTATTTTGAAAGTTCCAGAAAAGTTCGTACTGGCCTTTCATTTTGTAATCATGGCTGGGGTCCCAACAATACGACAAAGCAACTAAACAAAAAGTTAGATGATAATGTCATGGAAACAGTAACATCCACCATCCTAAAACAGTAGCACCCTGTTTACACCCTTCATCCCAAACAAAAATGACATTATACAAAACCAGGATCAAAAGCATCAGACCTACTTCAGAGATAGGATGCGCAACATTTCTTCATGTTTAAACCATAAAAAAATTCCTTTAGTGTTTTCAAACATATTTCTAAAATCACTGCATCACTCTAATGAACCAGTTTAATGTACTTTATGATTTCATGAGCTGAATGTATTGTTGTATCTCTATTAAACACTATTTTATGAAGGACAGGAATTTTGTTTTTTTCAGTGTTGGTATGAGCTGCAGATGTGTTTGTATACTAGCTTTGTCATAATGCTGGTTAAGACTGATACCACACAACCACGAGAGGCAAAGGGAAAAGTTTTGAAAACAGTTTATCAAAAAGATGCGAGGATGAACAGGAACGAGGACTGGGTATGCGGATTGGACTGGAGTTTATCTAGGCAGGCAAAAGAAAACTTAGACGGGTCCAGACACAGGGGAAAAAGATCTTGCTGTTAGTGATTTTGTTAGGCGGACTTACTGAGTGAGAGGCTGGGTGAGACAGTGGGGAGAATTAGTCTTTTCCCACAGCGTCTGTGGTTGGCAGGCAGTGAGCCGACTAGTTCCTGTGATGTCCAGTTAGAAGCGATCCAGAAAAACTTCGCTGCGACTTGAGGAGAGCGTTGGAGGGTGGACAGGCAATTGAATGTTGGGCTTGGAGGTGGAGAATAGAGCAAGAACCATGAGCCGAAGGCGTCGCATCTCTGGGTTTCCAGCTGATTGCTGTCAGAATGAGGAACACCTGTGCAGGAGCATCTGCCCATCACACCTTAAAAAAAAAAAGAAAACAATACTTGCAAGTGCATTTTTCGTTTTTGAGCATTCTGAAAAAGAAGAATTATTCTAAAATATTTTTCATCATTTTCTTTATTTCCAGCTGTGATTAAATTACATTCCTCCACCTTCCTCCATGGGCCAGTTTTCTCTCTCATACCACCTCGTCACTCCGTCCTTCTATCTCATTTTCCATCTTATATTTGAAGTTAAGATGATGGTTTGGGTGACAGATCTTCTAGAGCCTTTCAACTCCAAAGAACTGGAGGCAACAACTCCCACAGTCAAGTTCTTATGGAGAGAGAGGCAACAAAGAGAGGAGAGCAAATAAACTGCAGAGAGAAAGAGTGAGATAGAGGGAGGCAATAGAACTTTTGTTTTTGTCTCACCCGACAAGTGCCCCAAGAGATGATGGAGGGTCCTTTGATGTCTCTTGTCTTCGTTCTCCACCTCAATCCCTTTCTATTCATTGGCTTCTGGTTGTTTCGAGTCCTCCCTCTCCTTTGTTTGTGTGGTTATTTTTATTTTTTCATTCATTTCTTCCATCTGTCAAGTTGCATCAGAGACATGGGGAAGAGGAGGCTTTGGGGAACGGAAAACTTCTGGCTTGGTTTTCACAGGCAAGCAAAGCCAGGAGTGCTCTACTGAAACTGAGCTTCAACTTGATGGTGCTGAACAAATGTTTTAGCTATCACATCCTGCAAAGCTGCTGGTTTTATGTGGTTAGCAGTGTTTTCACTCTATATTTCTATATTTTGCAATTAGGTGAGCACAGTATGCATGTGTACACGCACAAATGGACTGTAGTTTTACTATAAAGCTTTGAGGTTGGGATCAACTTCATTTCTTTCACACACAAGCAAAAAAATTTTCATTAAATGCAGCCTTAGTCCTGTAAACAGGAGTACATGAGAGCTCGAAATATGAATTAATCTTTAAGGGATTAGAAAATGCCAAATGTTTTTGCCATCTCTGTCGTTTGGGCTAGATACTGTTTTCAGTTTTAGCTAATCTACAGGGCACTGTACGGGACATTAAAAGAGGTGGAATAAGGTGTATAGTTTACAAATCTCCAACAGAGAGAAGGTAAAATTGATCCTAAAACACTGTATCAAATTCATGAGGAAATTATTCTTGCATAATATTGTCATTATCCGGTTAAGAGATAGAAAATTAAAATAAAAAATAAAGAAATGGTTGCTGTATAAAGGCAGAATGAAAATAATATTATGCAGAAGATGAAATATTGTGCTCATGAAGAAAAAAACAACCTAAACACTCATTATTATCATCAATCTTCATTTATGACTCACAGTAAGAATGTGGTTGGACAGCTCTTCACAAATACCATGACCTTTAACTATGACTTCATTGTTCCCTTATTTGATGCTGTGCTCAGGTTTTTTTTTTTTTAGTTGCAACCTTTGGAGACTCCACAGTAATAACAGTTTGCAAATTTATATATATTTATATATATACTCCACCAGTCAAACGTTTTAGAACCACTTTCTCATTTATTGTTTTCTTTATGTTTATGATTATTTACATTGTACGTAGATTCTCAATAAAGGCATCAAAACTGTAAATGAACACATATGGAATAAAGTAGCAAACAAAAATGTTAAAGGAACTTTAAATATGTCTTATGTTTTAGATTCTTTAAAGAAGTCGCCCTTTGCTGTGATGACTGAAATATTAACCTTTGGCCATCTCTCAATGAACCTCTGGGAAGTTCTTTCAAGACTCTTTAGAAAACCATTTCAGGTGACCGCCATGAAGCTCATTGACAGAACTCCAAGAGAGCAAAGGGTGGGTATTTTGAAGAACCTAACATATAAAAATGTTTAGTTATTTGACACTTTTTGGTCACTATATAATTCCATGTGTGTTCATTCACAGTTTTGTTGCCTTTGGCGAGGCTCTACAATGTAAATAGTCATGAAAATAAAGAGACACATTAAGTGAGAAAGTGTATCTAATACTTTTAACCTTTTTCCAACAGTAAAATGATCAGTAACAACTTTAAAAGCAACAGATTTCACAGCAACAGATGCTGTAAAAACTATCAAGCATAGCAGTGGAAGCATCATGCTGTGGGGCTGATGCATTGTACAAAGAGGATAGAACAAGCTGGACTTCTTTCTTATTTCTTTACTTTACATCAAATCAATGACTATATAGTGGAAATCTGGAAGCAAGTAGATGTTCCAACAGAGCAATAATCCTAACACACATTTAGACTGATTTTGAAATGGAAAAATTCAGATGATAATAACACTGATAACTTTCTACAACTGCAAACTTAAAAGGCCGGTCCATGCCATAAAACAAAGATTCAAGTTTACTTTACTTAAAGTACAGAAAACAGTGTTTACATCTTTAACCAGAAGTGTGCCAGATAGTTCCAAGAAGTCTGTTTGAGACACATAGCTTCAGAAAATATTTTCAAATATTAGTAATGGTGTATGTACAGATGAAACCAAATATTTACATAAATTGTATCATTCCTTATTATGACATATGTTTTGTGAGGCGCCCAGTCCCTCCTGCAGCAACACACAGCCACATCATGACGGCACCACCAGCATACTTCACAGTTAGGGTGTCTGGTTTTAGAGCGTCCCCCTTTTCCCTTCAAATAAAATGAGGGCTATTATGGCCAAGAATTTCAGGCCATTTTTGCTCCTTTGTGCATTTGCAAACAGTAATCTGGCTTTTTTGTTCCCTTTGGTAGTGGCTTCTTCCTCACTACCAACCAATCAACCAATTGTTACAGGAAATTTTCTCTGTGGGCATTCTTCTACCAGCTTCAGCAGCATCTTTACAAGGTCTTTTGTTTTTGTTCTGGCATCGATGAACATATTGCACACCCAAACACATTCTTCTCAGAGAAACAGAATCTCTATTCCCATGGTGTTTATACTGTATTTGTAGATAACTGTTTGAACAGATAAATGTGGTACCTTCAGGAATCTAGAAGATGTACCCGAGGATGTCACCACCTCTCTTCCTGAAGTATTATTTGATTTATTTAAATTTTTTACATCATGTCACTCAAAAAAGCAGTGTGTTTAATGTGTTGTCTTAAAACACTTCCACAGACATGCCTCCATTTAACTTAAATGTTATAAAATTATTAAGCACGCAAAGCTATGACATTGTCATTTGTGCTATTGTAAATTGTTTAAGGTCATTGTACACTTAGATCCCAAATAGCGTTTTTTTTTCCTTCTGTTTTGTTTGGCCCTTGCTTTTCTGGACTGTTGCAGTATAGTTAACTTATGTTGTGCTACTCACAGCAGGTTTGTAACTCGCAACAAATTGGCCAATCAATATTAACAATATAATATATAAGACAAATATGTCTGTTAATTAATATGTCTCCCTTGATCTTTTAATTCTGTCATGGTATGACATCCTTGGACTTGGTTTGTGTTTTTGTGTTAACTGTGCTTAGGTCTATGTTTTCCTTTACTGTTAATGAGTTCCACCTGTCCCTTATGCCTCCATGTCTCCTTGCCACACCTGTTCTTAGTTCTTGTGATTACCTGCCTTTGTTTTCTCCCTATATATTAGTTGGTCTGTGTTCTTCGTTCCCCGCTGGTTCCTCCGTCACTATTCCTCGTTCACTACCCCTGTTAATGCTCAGTTTTGCTACGGTACAGAACTGTGAACACATATACGTTTTTGGCTCGACTCATGTTTGTACATGCTGGATTATGTTCCGTTTTGGAGACCTTTAATTAAAGAGAAGCCTTTCTCTCATCATGCGGCTGCCAAGCTCTTATCTGCCCTTTGGTCCAATCCAAACCCAGAATGTGATAAATTCTTTTCGGAGACTGACCGGGTTCTGTTGTTTTTTTGAGAATATATGTTTGAAGAATTCAAACAGCCATAATATGTAAGCCTGAACGTAACATTAGCAACATAAAAATAGATTGTTGTAGGAGTTGGCAATCTGTATGTTTTAGCTTTGCTAATTTTAAAACATAACGTCACTTAATTGTCCTGCACAAAGTTAAATCAAACATTTATGTACGTAAAAAGAAATAATTTTCCAATGATTTTACTAAATTTGTGTTGTTGATGTTGCCAATATTTTAATGATATACATGTTTGATTGTTTAAACAGTTTTTTGGTGACACAAAACAAAACCCTCCCGTGGCATATGTTCACATTTAAACAACGTAATCAAACTGATCCAGCTCCGATTGCTCTGCGATGACATAACGTTACTGTCAAAAAAGCAATGTGTTTTGTTTAGTGACAAGGTTAGACCATACACTGTCTTTGTCGCCACATGGAAAAGCTGACTTAATATGGGGATTTTTCACCTGCTAAGAAGTGATTTTAGCATCCAGTTTACAAATGAATGATTTAATCTACCTTATAATGTCTTTGGTTCTTTCCTATTAATTATTTTATCAACATCAAAGCACAGTGGGTCTTCTACATGATGTGCGATTACAGGCTGTGCACGCTTCATCACTTATGGTTGCATTTTGCCATGATCAGGTTTGTGCGCATTCAGCAGATGATCTGACAGCGATGTAACGCTGGAATGGTGTTGCAAGGAGTTTTACCATAGGACAAATATCATGGCTTTTGATTGTGGTTGGCTCCAAATCAGAACTTAGATAATCTTACATAGAATCCTCTATTCTCATCTATTTTTCATATTTTTATTTTTGGTCAGCAGACATTTTTGCGTCCCAGTTAGCACCTGCATTTCAAACGTGCTAAATCCACACGCAAAAATTGCGTCAGCAAACCATTTCAGGCTTTGAAAATTGCATTGCGGGTGGTAAGGGATGACATTTGCATATCCTCCTCCCATAAATTTGGGTCATTTTCATATGTTTTGCATATTCATGAAGGCAAACACGCTAAAACGTTTGCACCGCAGTTATGCTGACTTTGCACACGCAATCCGATTACCACCTCGTTTGTAGATCAGCTTTGCTTATGCAAAGAGGTTTGCGTGTGGTTTTGTACACGTAAACCTTTTGAAGATCAGGGTCATTGTGTATAACTTCTACATTTGGAAAAGGTAACAAAAAGAAAGGAACATATATATATTTTTATTCAGTGTATATAAATATCTAGTTTTAAGATAACATATTTGACAGTTGATAATGTTGACAA